>NC_052023.1:17978545-18630420 GCF_015832195.1 Motacilla alba alba | reverse complement strand
TACATCTTTTTGGCAGATGGGGAAGCTAGTGAAGGTAAACTTGACTTACATATGGTTGCTTTTCTTCTAACAGCTCCAAAAGATTTAGTAACCCTTCTGTAAGATATTGCTTAGATGAGAATTGGTGTCTGAACTAAAGTTTCCAAGCTTGAGGCCTTTAATTCAATCACCTTTACTGCTTCTCTGGATCATGTGTTTGCTTGTGGAAGCTATTGCAAATTTACTCATATATGTGTTGTATTTCCTGTAGCTGGGTGAGCTGCATTTTGTGCATTAAGGGTGCAGGATAGCTTAGGTGATATTAGGTTCTTACCATATTGTGTGTTTGCTTGTATAATTATGTGCAGTGGTCACAACAGGGCTTGAACTCATGAATGAGGAATGGGCACACTTACAAGTGCAGTAGCTTTCATTAGCAAGAAATAAATCCCTTTGTCACTGCTCAGGTGGACTCATATACAAACATCGTCGTCAGCCCCTGGTCACCAATGGACTGTACAACGTCACAGGCCTTCCTCAGGATATCGGAGGTTCCCGGGCCCCACGGCTTATCAAGGCTCATGGTAAGCTGCAGCTTCTAGTTTTGTCTCCCAGTTCTAGAGATGCTGAGACTGGAGGGTTGTATTGCAGGATTATTTCCTCTTGTCTTTCTGGCATTTGCATTGTATATTCTGTTGGCTTGCAAGATCTGATACTCTGGTGGCAGAGCGAAGTTCCTGATGTTTTGTTTCAAGAACAGTGTCGGAAGATTCTTTTTGCCCAGGAAAATGAGCCCACCCTTGCCTCTTCCTGTAAATTTAAAACTGGGACTTGTTTATCTCTTTCTCTCTATTTCAAGTTGTTGTAGTTGCATTTTTGGTTTAGTTCTATTTGAAATGAGAAACCACTCAACTGGCAGTCTGGAGCCATTGATGGGAATTTTTTTCTCCCACACTACTGGGCTGCAGTACAGGTCCATGATTGAACTGCCACTCATCCTTTGTCACACAGATTGTTGCATTGTCATCTTTCATCCTCTGATGTCCAAGTTGGTGATAGAATGATTTCTCTCACCAGTGTGTACAAAGTGTATTAGCATGTGTGAAATGTGCAGTAGCCAGAGCTGCTCTGTTGTGTTGTGTAGGAAAAGTATGATTATCTTTTGCATGGATGTTTCTGTTCTCTAGTAAAATAAAGGCTCTAAGGCTGTAGCCTGAACCAGGTGATATGTTTTTAATTGTTGGTAAATTCTAACCATGAGCATATGGACTAAACAATTACATAGTCTTGGAAGTTGTATTCATGTGCACTTAAGTTACCTATCATTTATCTTGTTGGGTTGGTTTTTTTTCTATTTTCAGGAGCGCTAATGTTTGTTGCTTGGATTAGCACAGTTAGTATTGGTGTTATCGTTGCACGATTCTTCAAACCTGTCTGGTCTCACTCATTCCTATTTGGAAAGGAGTTGTGGTTTCAGGTGGGCAAAATCTCCACATATCTCCAGCTGTATTTTCTAGCATTATTGCAAGCAGAATTACAAACCTGCTAGATCCAAGAAATAGACTAAACATGGAATGATTTACGTCTTTCTTTAATCTGATAAAGTGGAACAAATAAAAGTTAGAAGTTCACCTACTTTACTCGTAAATGTAAAGCCTAAAGTGGTGATTAAGGTTATCTTTTAACTGTAGGTCTACTTAATGTCTTTTAATGATGTATTAATTGTAGAGCTTCTAAAAGCAAACTTAACTTTTCTAGGTGCATCGAATGCTTATGTTGACCACAGTCATGCTTACAAGCATTTCTTTTGTGTTGCCTTTTGTATACCGAGGCGGTTGGAGCCAAGTAAGTGTGTACTTGTTGTCTTGGTTGTTAACTGAAAGGTAAAGGTGGGACTGAATGAATGAGGAAGTCCACTGCCAGCTATTATGACTATTTCTAACCAATTTTCTGTGAAAACTGTTCTTAAGTAGGCTGATTTCAAATTCTGGCAACCCAGAAGAGGAATTTTGTCTCCTTTAAACTACAGCTGAAGAATTTTGGTGTTTTCCTTTCTTCCTCCTTCTCCCAAATAACTTCTTTGCTCACAGTTTCTTTATGTACTATTTTGGTCTTACTGTTTCCTTAAAGGATATGATCTTGGGAGGGCAGTAAGGATGTGATGGCTGACAGAATGGTAAACCTGCTGGGAATGAGGGTTTTTGTGAACTTAGACATAACAGTGAGTGATAAGCTTAGTCTAGAGCAGTAGCTAGATAGAGGTTGTATACCTGTTGCTGTCACCTGTGTTCTGTTTGATGCAAGGTCACATCAAAAGTTGGAAAGTCTAAAGAGTACCTGAATTCAAGGTGGAAGAATATGGTCACAGGTGTGATCTAGGGAAATTGAATAAAACATTCTTGGGTGAAAGAGAATACTAGTGCTGGGATGAGTTAGAAAATAGGCCTATCCTGGAGACACAGGATTGAGGCTGGAGAGCTTGGACTATGGTTTCTACAGTCATGTCAGTCTGCCCTTCAGCTGGTAGAATTTCTCAATATAGCAAAAATGTGGGACAAGCCCTGCGTGGACATACGAGTGTGTCTGCTACCAAGGCAAACAGTCTTCATCTGGCTGCAGGATAGCTTGTTGTGTCCTTTTGCCTCTGCCAGTGCCGCTCCATTTTAACTTACTAATACAAGAACAAATACAATTTGCAACTTTTTGGTGTCTTTTCTCTCTGTTTATTTAAATATGCTATTTAAGAAAAATGTCCTCTGTTTAGCAAGCAGGTTTTCATCCTTATCTTGGTTGTGCAGTGATGGCTTTGACAATCTTTCAGCCACTTATGGCAGGTTTCAGACCGTCTCGTCACGCGCCAAGGTACTACTGATTCATTAAATTACAGCCACAGGAATTAAATGTGACTCTTTCTTTAAATATGCTTTTTACAATGGAAAGTTTATACAGTTTGAAAGTAGAAGATGTTCTTTGATTTCTGACCCCTTCTCCCAGTGGTGTAATCAATAAAATGTGTTTCATTGTTTTATAGGAGGCAACTGTTTAACTGGTTTCACTGGAGTACTGGTACAACAGCTAGAATACTAGCTGGTGAGTAGAAGTAACTAACTCCCATTTGTCTTTGCCCTTTGTCTTGGCTATTGTTCATTTAAAACATGTATGTACATCCAGTCCAGGCATGTCTGAAGGTCCTTTTTTGGCCATCTTTTCTTGTGAGTTTTAAGGGGCCATTGGATACAAATTAGAGAAAAAGTGACTTTAAAACCAAAGGAATTACTGACAAATCTGAAATTCCTCTGTAATGAAAACCTGTCCTTACCTTTGTAATTTTTGTCTTGGAAGATATGAGAGCAGTGTTCTTACAGTAGCATAGTTCAATGTTATTGAATGGGAGACAGGAATTTCACTTACGGTTCCAGAAGCTGGGTTTAATTCTAATAATAGAAGGAAGCTTCCACAGCAACCTTAAGCACTAATATTGTGACTGGTGACTACCAAAAAAGCCCAAAACAACCCCCTATCCCTCCCACAAAAAACCCTCGACAACTTTCAGCTGTGTGAACTCCTTTGACATGGTTCTTCAAGCAGTTTTAGGTAATTCATGGGAAATCTATTTAAAAAGCATTGAGAGACTTTTAAAAGCACACTGGCACAACATTCTTATTGGGGTTTTTATCTTGTTTTTACTGAATAGTTGTGACTATGTTCTTGGGAATGGATCTGCCAGCACTTGACCTGCCAGACCCATGGGACACCTATGCAATGATTGGCTTTGTAGCTTGGCATGTTGGTACTGATGTTCTTCTGGAAATACACAGCTACTGTCTTGTTCGTAAAGGTACAAACCAGCAAAACTCCTGCTGTGTGCTTGCTTGCTGAGAATGAAACCAGTGTGGATGGAATTTCAGGAGGTATTCTTTGGCTTCTAACTTGGAAGTTGAAAGGGAGTAGCTCTTTAACAGTGTCTTCCACAGACAAATGAATGTGAAAGAAAACCAGTTTTTAAGACAAAAGTGTTCTAGAAAAGTGGGGTTTGTGCCATTTCAAATAGTAGCTTCTCATTTCTCAAATCACAGTTCATAGGGGGCTAAAATGTACAGACTGAAATATGTAAATATTTTCTGAGACTCCATTACTTTTTGCCATAATTTTGATCCCAGGCAGGTATGCTGAGTCCAGATTAATTAATGCAGATTTAATTGTTATTTTAATGTTGAAAAATTTCTGTTATTGCAGGAGCAAGCTTAAATGCTTGTCGTTTTGATTGACTGGGGAAGGAATATGAAATCCTGACTCCAATATGTCTAGGGAAGAGATGGGCAGTAACTTCATTAGAAATTGTTGTCTTCACTGGCTGGTGTCACAGAGAGGAGGTGACTGCACATGTGAATGACCTGGGTCTAAGGCTGAGATGAGACAGCTGCAGAACTGAAGAAGTGTGATTAATTAAGAGTCTGTGTAAGGTGGCATGTGGAGAAGGAGTAGTTATAGAAGATGAATTTAAATTTAACTGCAGTAATTACTTCCTAGAAATAGGGAAAATTAACCTGAAATGTTTGGACAATAAGTGTTCTCCTGTTGGCTAATGAAAATATTTCTTATGAAATCCAGTTATCATAAAATATAAAAGGAAAAGGTCTTAGCTCAGTGTTTTGATTATTCAGTCTAGCAAAAGATAAAATGGTTTTTTACTTCAGTGTTCAGAATTTAAGTTTTGTAGGTCTGCGCCAGTATAATTTTCATTTGTTCTGTGAGCGTGATAGTAAGAGGTCAGGAAATGTCAAATGAAACTCCCAAGTCCTTTTCAGATTTGATGCTGTGTAAGACTTAGTCACAGGATCAAGACTTCTGCAGTATAAAAATGAAACTCCCCTTCTTCTTAAGGGCAGACTTGACTTTTGTTTTTCTTCCCATGAACAGTTGAAGTGATAGAGGATGACAGAGTACAGATACTGCAGTCACTCACATCTGCAGAAGCAGAGGTGAGTCACAATTTGGTAACTAACTACTGTGAAATGGGATGATTCTTTGTTTAAACCAATAAAGAGACTGACTGTTTAATGACTTTTCTTCCCCTTTTCTTGCAGGGTCGTCTGTTTAAACAGATTGTGTTAACCATCTATGTCTGTGGAAATATAGTATTCCTTGTTGCTTTCCTGATAGCAATCAACCAAGTATGAAATAAGTATTTGAGAATTTTGTGACAAAATACTCTGCAGTTGAAAAATCTGCAAGGAATACTTTTTATTACAGCTTTTTTTCTCAACTTGTTCCTGAAGATGTAATTGAAGAACAGCACATGTATGTCATGCTCAGTGTTAGGGAGATCTGGAATTCAAATCTAGAGAGAAATCCTGCAGTCCTACAAAAGCTGTCTTCTGATGGGACTTTTTAATGGGAACCTTTGCCTGAGTAAGGAATGAAATCTCTATTTTTTTTAAAACATGCTCGATAACTTGATTGAAGCTTATAGCTGAAAAGAAGACTGAGAAGATGTGCGAAAAATGTTATTTGGGTAGTCATTTCCCTAAACCTTTTGTGAATATTATTGGGGGAACTGGCAAGCTATGACTGGTCTGGATTAATCTGTCCCCTTTGTGTTCTAGTATGTGATGTGGCGACTTCCTGCTCTTGACAGTTTTGTGCATAAAGAAACCCCCAACCAAACCTCGAAACTTAGTGAAAGATTGTCACAAATGCAGGTTGATGCATGAACTAAATAGATAAAAGTAAAATGCAAAAAGCACTATCTGCTTGAGGAGCAGTGTATTTACACAAGCACAGGAGTTTAAGAACTTCAGTCCTTTAGTAAAACCACCATTTGTCTTACTCAAAATACTGCTTTGTCTTCTAAATCATAAAGAGAAAACATGTTTACAATATAAATGCATTAAAACCTACAGTATCTTATCTAAAACTCAAACCAGGAAAAACCTAGCTCTGTTTATGGATTCCTGTTTTACTGTCTTTGGTTGCTTGAGCTTCTGAATTACCTAACTGTGTGAATAAGATGGATTTATGGCTACTGATACTTTAATGGAAGTGAAAATACTTGCTCTGGAATGTTGCAGTTGTATTTGTGCTATGATCAAAACGTAAATTGGGAGCTAGGTTGACTTCAGGAAAAGCATCTTCTGTTAAGTGAAAGTCCTTTGAGCTGGCATATCTAGAAGACAACTATAAGAATTCTATAACAAGTCTATTCTGAAAGGATACTGGAGGGCAATTTTTTAGTCGACAAAAGGTTTCTCCAAATATATGAACTAGGTACAGAGACTAAAGAGAGACTATATTGTTTCACATTTTTGGTTCATGGTTTGCCTGAGTATGGAAGGATACTCTTGAAATGGCATTTTGGAAATGAAACCTTAATATTCTTTGAAGTTGTATTTTGTGGCTCTGAACAGCTTGCTCCCACACATCTTCATTTTTCTTACTGAGAAGTATAGATTTTTATTTGTAGCAATTCAAGATAATTTTTTCAGCTAGGCATACTAAACTAGCTGGGAATTAAGATGTTGGGAGGATTGAACAGAATAGTGAGTAGTGAGGCCTGACTTGGTATAGACTTTAACAGCAACATCTCTACAAGTGTGGCCAGCTCTAAAATACTTGTAGCTGTGGATCAGGTGACCAAAGCTGTCTGGTTCTGTCTCTACCTTCCCAAGTCAATAGTGCAGCCTGTTGCATGGACAGGTAATACTCAGGAAGCTACATGTTTTTTTGTAGGCAGTGATCTTATTGGCTGCTCTGATATCTGAGTTAGCCATAAGGGCATTTATGGAGCTGGGATTAATCCCTTTGTCAGCAGCAGCTGACTGCTAGTGAGTCCAAGTTGAATCATCTCCCTTAGGAAAGTCATGTGCAGACTGGGAAAGGGGGACTACAAAGAAATGAGTCACAACCCAGGCTGAAGAACAAGGAACATGGGGCCAACTGGGTGGGTATGAGGTTTTTTAAGAGATCTCAAAAAGCCTGGGAATCTCAGGCTCATCTAGTGCTGACGTTTTGTGGAACTCTTTCATCTACTGTGAATTTATAGAAGAACAATCATTCAACCTAGGCATGATTGTTGACTTTTTAAGTTCAGGTTAATGCCAGATTCTTTCTATAATAGCTGGACTGAGGGTTGTTCCATTTACATGTGACAATGAACGTGGGTTTTAAAACATGAATGTAAATATCTCAATAAAAGTTCTTGTCCCTTTTAGTAATGCGGAAATGCTGTCAAAAGGAAAGTAGAAAAATCTTGCCTAGGAGCAAAATGTATTGTCTGGTTTTTGTAGATGTTGTTTTATAAATTACAGCTATGTAAATCCTTCCTGGAGAAACTATTATTGAAATTGAATGTTAAAATAGTTTCACTTTTTAAGGCAGTTTCTTTTCCTCAAGAAGAAAAAAAGTTTCCTTGTTCCATATCTAATACAACTTTTAAATTGGCAAAATTGTCAGTTGTTCTGGATAAATTTTTTCTTCCCACTGCTTGCAGTATTGTCTTGTTTCTTACGGGAACCCTTATGTACAATATTGTAACTTAATTGATTGAAAGACTTGCTTATTTTACATCATTTCTGTTCACACTACCACTCCTGCCCTTTTCCTGCATAACTAGTAAGAAGAGGTAACATGTCATCGTATTCCAATGTCTTCCCAAGTTTTTTTGTACTCCTTTGAAAAAAATCTGCAGAAGGGTTTGATATTGGCAGGAAAACAGATGACAGGTAGAAATTTGTGAATAGTCTCACAAGTAGTTTACTGTTTTGATTATTAGATGCAGCTTCCAAATACTCGTCATCTGCTCTTGGTTTAGCTACAAATTACGTTCTTTGCCTGTGCTTTAAACAAAAATGACTTGGTGCAAATGTAATGGAGTTCACAGCTACTTTGTTTTGCTTTAAGTAGTTTTTAGTTAGTTGATATTTCAGGCTGCAGCACGAACCAGGGGAAGATGTATTTAATTTCTTCTTCTTACACTGAGTGCTGCACTGTTTTTTCTGTTTTGTCAAAAATCCCAAGATAGGGAGATGTCCAGTTCCGTGTAATATTGTCCATGGGTGTCCTTTACCCAGGGAAGGCTGAGGAGAGCTTGCCTGCTTTGTCTTCCATCAGTTCCTAACACTACGTGGCGCCCTTGTTCCTGTAACAGCGCTTCTGCTTTGCTGGCTTGCTGGAACCTGTCTGTGAGAGGTTGACATGGAAAGGTTTTCCAAAATAGGAAGTGTTCCTAAATGAACTAATTGGAAAAAAATTTCGGAAACTCAGTCTTTAAATTCAAGCCATCTCATACAGATGGACATTCTGGAATGGGTGTTTGCTTGCTATCTGATATTAAGCTTTTGTTTGAGCGGATATGGATGGTTTTCTTTTGTCATGTGGGTACGTTCTTGTCCAGACAACAGAAGATGAACAGCAGTCGCCAAGGAAAAACTACAGTGTTCTGCATTTCTATGCAGAAGTTAATATCTCAGTGGTTTTGGTGCAGGCTGAAGTAAGAAGAGTCCAAGTGAATGGAAGGGTGGTTAACAGGATAATCTGCTAGTAGGTCTGAGAAATTCTTTGCTCACATAAATCTGATTCTGACTTAAGGGGGAAACTGTTGCACATACCTGAGTAAGTGGCACAGCCGAACTGGCACAGGACAAATTCTCCAGAACATGCTTGGAGCCACCTGTTTTAGTTCCTACCTGACCTAGTTCAACCACTGTCTAGCTTCTGCTGGTCTTCCTTGTGCTGTGCAAAAGGGACTTCACATAATGTAAACCACAAAACTGCCTCACTCTGAACCAGCTGTTTATGACAATCATCCCACACAAAGGGTACTGCACTTAGGAAGGACTGCAGCTTCAGCTTTGCTTCAGGGAGACTTTTGTCTCATGGGGCCTTAGAAATCACTTGGCTTTAATGATAAATTAGAGTTTTGCATGGCATCTCTACTGACATTTGAAAATATAATTTGCTACCTTGTATTTCTGTTCTTGTTGATACAGGATGCAGGAAAGCTCTGGGGCTGTAGCATTCAGATGATGAATGCTCCTACTTTCTAGAAGCACAAAACTTTCTAGCCTTTCCTTTAAACTCCTTTGACTAGTATTGTGATGATAGTTTCTCCCTTTTCTATATTATTTAAGTTTATTAGTACGGGTTGTTGGGAGAGCAGAGTAGGAGTGTCCATAGCTGTCTGCTTCTGTTACAAAAGTTTTTTGTGACTACTTCCTACCACTCACCTGCTCTCATTTTTTGGTTTATCCTTAAGAGTTGAGGCTGAAGCCTTCTGCTTTCACAAACAGCAAATAACAGAAGAAGCATAAGGAAATAACCCACCATAAAAAACAACAAATAAGAGGATAGACATAGAGGAAGTGTACTATAATAAAATTTATTTGTTCTTATTTACTATTCCACTTTCCAGGTAACCATATCTGACAAGTCTGAAAATTTGAGATTACCCACATCAGACTGGGAGCCACCAAATGTTTAGAGGCTACAAATCAGTCAATTACTACCATCGTGCCTCAGTATGAGGTAGTAACTTCAGTTTCCTGCTTTGAAAAGAATACCAGCAAAAAATTATAGAGATTTTTGTTTTGTTTTGTTTTGTGGGTTTTTTTGGGTTTTTTTGGGTTTTTTTACTGGTGCATAATTAGAGTCAGCTATACCAGAATAACAACATGAGCTTTATCTGTTTAGTGTTACAAATGAGGCTAAGACCTAGTGAATTAAAGCTGTTGTACTGATTTGAGTATAGTGGTGTATGAGGCACTTTTTCCCCCCAAGAACTATGTACTGGAAAATCTGACTTGGATGTGATTTCTCTAGGTGTGATTGACCCTGCTTTTAGGCTTTTACCTCCTCTACCATGTGGAAAGAATTAACCTGTTTTTTGGTGAGGGCCTTGAAACTTGCTGGAGAACTGTGCCCAGCAGTGGCTGCAGCTGTAACAGATCTTTGTATTCAGCTGCAGGACAAGTTACTGGTAACTCAGCATTTCTGGTGGGAGGCTTGCCTGATTTTAGCTCCCCAGCCCATTGAAACCTAAACAGTATGGCTGTTGGGGTCTTTTTCTGCTGTTGAGGGCTTGCTTGTTCGTTTTGGTTGGTTTTTTGTTTGGTTGGTTTTTTTGACAGACAGAAACCTTTCTGGCAACCAGTTGCTTGGAAAAGCAGGGTTTTTTCTGCAGCTTGGGAGGTGCAACCATGCTCAGGAGGTCAGGCTGTTCATATTATTATGCACAGGATTGATATGTGAGGTTGTGGGTGGGCAGCATGTTTGTGGGATGGTGAAGAGAACAGGGTGTGAGGATGGCTGCACTGTCGTATGTAGCGTAGAAGGGTGAATGGACTGTGGAGATCTAGAAGGGTGCTAAATATTTCAATATGCTGGCTTAATTATATTTTTGTTTGTTCTGCTATCACTTAAAAAGGAATGCTTTACATTTCATCCAAGGTAGTATAATTAGAAAGCACTTTTTATATTTACATTTCTTCCTGCTCCTCTCTCACATTTTGCTTTTTATTAACCAATGCTTTTACAAAAAGAATGCTGGAACAGCATTTTCAGTCAAAATCAGATAGATTGGCACATTTTAATATGAAACAATGTCCCCTGAAGTTCCATGGAGATAGTAAGTGTTTATCTGCTCTGTGTATACAGCAACAGCATATTTCTGATTGTGAGAACAGGTATGCATATATCTTCATACTTGTATATACACTGCATTTATGGCCTTAGGTAACTTCCCACTACTTTTAACAAAATCCAGGATGTGGTATGTGTGCATATGGCAGTTGGTCAAATCTGAAAGTCTGTTAAAGTCCATTGCATTATGCAGAGGGCAAAATAGCCCATGAAACAGAGTAGCAAAACAAGCATTATGATCCAGAAAAAGTATGTGGAAGAAAGTCTTCTTAGCTTTATCTGCTTTGAGATTTTACTTCCATGTCATTACAGCTGTTAAAGGACCTTTTTCCCCAGCTTTGCCATTCTCATCCTCAGAGCTGCAAAAATAAACAAAGCCATTGCATTTTAAGTCTTTCTTTCTAATTCTGAAGCAAAATCTCCTTATTTAGAAAAATGAAGAATACACATACCTCCGGTGGTTAATCCAGCAGAATAAGCATTGTTTTAGTGTTTTAGAAAGAAATCAGTAAGAAGGTGTTAGTTCTGGTAATTTTGCAATAAAGTGAGTATATTTAGAAATTACTCCATAATTGCTATTTAAAAATTAGCACAGCTACCTTCTGTTTTGTCTCTGTTACCTTCACTAACACATTACACAGAGTTGGTTTTGCCCTTGACTGGATGCTGACAGATTAAAAGGACACATGAATAATTAAACAAACTCTTTGTTTAAACTAAACTCCTCAGTGGGAGCTGTAACTGTTTGGAAACCTTTTCCTTTTCTGTGATGCTCAGAGCAAACTTTCCTTTCTTCCCGGTGTTGTGAGTCAGAGTGGGAGTTACTCATGTTCCTGATTTCATCTGTTGCAGTACCAGCACCTGTATAAACATCAGTATGGCTATTGTCTGTAACTGGGTATAATGGGGTAAGTTTGAAAGGGACAGTAAAAGGCCAGTGATTTAATGTTAAGGTTATTTTTAGAACAGCAATATAATGCAGTTGTTTGATATGTAAAAGCATGCCCCCAGCACATTGTTGAATAATCTCCATTACTCTGACCTGCTAGTTTGAAGAGTTACCAAAAATAGTGTGTCTCATTCCTGCACCCTGCATATGTCCCTGTGCTGAGACACGAGGGGTCAAAGCAGCTGTTTACTTGATTTACACGTGTCAGCAAGTGTCCAACTCGAGTTATGTTTTGAATGCTGAAGTTGATGCAAATTGTAGAAGCATCTGAGTGTAACTTTATATCATAGAGCCACTGATGTTAACCTTAGCTCTTACAAAGACACTGTGTACTTTTTACAGGCTGAGGAATTCTGAAGGATTCAGGCTCTGGTCATGGTTTGAGAACAGTCAGTTTGATGCCTCATTTCTAGCCCATAGTCTGTTTTTGTCTTGCTCTATACATTACAGGAACAGATGGTGTGCATGACTCTTCATTAAAAAGGATTTTTGTATTTTACTTTCTTCAACGCAAATGGAGCTGTCTCCATTGTGTTTTTTGAAGGTTGCAAAGCTTCCAGTGGTAGGGAAAAAATAGCTCATCTAGACTAGCTAGCTGCCAAAAGCCTTGGACCTTCGTGTCCCATGAGAGCCTGTTCCACACTGTCAGTATGTTTTGCTGCTTATTCAGCTTTAGTTTTGTATTTCCTTATTCATTTCACTATGTCTAGCCTTTGTTCCCTCCCAAGGACTTTGCATTTCCCTAATGAGTACTGCATCTTCAAAACATTTGCACTTGAATTGAATTGCCTGAAATTTGAAAAAGAAAATAAGCCCTAATAATGCAAATGTGGGTATACCAATTATAGTGTTGTCATCCTTTTCTCTGTATCTCTGCCCTCTGGTTTTCTGAGGGCACATACTTTGAGATATTGGTGAAGAAAGGAGCTTGTGGGGGAAGGAAAATTGCTACTATATGGAAAGAGGTATGTCCTACATCTTTGTAAAATTGTGGGCAGGAAAAGCTCCTAATTTAATCTGATCTGTCTTTATATAGATTGGCACATGGAACAATGCCTCTGCTTCCTTGTCCTTGGCCATTGCTAACTGATTCAGTAGCTTGTTCTTAAGGTTCATCTCTTTCCTAAAGAAAAATTGTTACATAAGGGGCCATCATGCTGGTCTGTCCTGTGCTTCTTTGTTTACCATTGTCTTTCAGAGTCCCCAGTGCTTGTTTAATGTTTAAGTGCTGCAAGTGCTTCAAAAAACTTTAGTTTCCAAGATGATTCCTTTTTCTGTTTTACTATTTGTTGTTTTAGTAATGAATGATGAGCTACTGAAAATAATTGTTCTCCACTCTTCTCTAGTGGTGTTTAGGGTGAACCTGCTAGGGTGGGCATCAATGACTGCTTTGAAAACAATATATAAGAAGCAGTTCTGTATAATTACATTGTTCTAGATTGAGAGGCTTTCCTGGTTTTGTTTCTCTTTTAGAAGTCTCAGTAGGATTATAGGGCTGCTTGGGAAAGATTGAGTCACTTCCTGGCTTTTTCCACTGATCAAAAATTTCCCAGGGAGTGGCAATAAATAAGTGGAGGGCTAAAGAAGAGTATGGCTTAGCTCCAAATTCTACTAGGCATGAAGATACTCACTTGGAGGCAGTGCTGACTGGGGGAATTTTTGAGGCACTTGTCAAACTGCTTTTAATTTAGCTGGGATCCATTTTTCCCAATTGGCCATTTTCTTATTGGTGGAATAGTAATAAGTGTCCCTTCTCCATTATCCTGTACTTCTGTGATGGGGGAATTAAGGGACCATCCCCAAAATATAATGGGCTGGAGCAGCTTTTTGAGTGGTTTATCTTACCTGTACTAACTATTTCTGCTTCCAGTTGCTGATATAAAAGCTCTTGGCAGCAGCCCTTGGTGCTGGAGAACACAGGGAAGTACAGAGATGGCAGGATGGGTGCTTGAGGAAAGCAAAGGCAATGGAAAAGTGTAGTGGCTTTATTGATCAGAAAGGATGGGCAGCTCTGCTGGAATGTTCCTGGTTTTTGTATGCATGACTCCATGATGTTGATGCTCTTAAAAGCTGGAGAGCCTTGCTTGCTGAACAGCTCTTCCCAATCACTGCCTACTGATGCAAAAATACTTGAAAGTTCCTACATGATCCAGTGTAGTGTAAATAATTCCTGGGCTGTCAGTTCAGCTTTAGCCAGGGTCTAAACTTATATTTTTGCTGCAAATTCTCTGGAGGAGAGAATGTGGCATCAGGACCCCTTATCCTCCTGTAATTCAACCAGAGTGTCCTTTCCTTCAAGTGGAATGTGGCTAGTCTGCAATCTGCTGCTCTGTGAGTATACTTAAATGGAGTTGAATTGTATGCATTAAAGTGCAGCGTAATCATAGAGTTTTCTATGTTCCTGAAAGATTCTGCTATTACTTTCCAACTTTTATTATAAAACTTTACAGTAATAAATAGATACTATATGTATTAATTGAATATAAAAATTATTCAAAAATAGCTCTGTGGACTACTGAACTAACAGTGTGTAGTGATGAAAACTGTTTCATTATCTTTCAGAAGCTGTAAAAATGTTAAAACTTGCATAAACACTATCAGGACAGTGTTGGCAATGTTGATGCCTTAAAAATACAAAGTAAAGCTGATTATTAAGTAGTCTTTCTTATTTAAGGAGTAACTTGGATAATCTAGGAAGCAGTTGGAATTCAGACAGGCAGAAGAACATGCCAGTGGGGGAGGAGGTATTGTTAAGTAGCAATGCTGTTAGTTACCTGCAAGAAATGAAAACTAATTCTGCTAATTTTGGTAGCATTAATGGAACTTCAAAGAGAACCACATTAAATCTTTCAAGGTTATAGAAATGGCATTTTGTAATAGTTTATTTTCCGAATTTTGATATGGTAACTAGTGCATTGCTGAAGACAAAATATTTCAACAGATCCAAAATGTAGATTGGTATTTGTTAACAAAGAAGAGCAAAAAAGTATTATTAATAGCATATTAGTCTGAAACAATTCAAACAATGTAAGTGATACAGTTGCCAGCAGATAAGAGCAATATCAATTTGCTACATGAGCAAGCAGCAGTGACATGATTTTCCTTTTCTGTTACCTGTTAATGAGGGATCTTCTGTACCATCTCCAGACATCTGGCTGTGAAGATGAGCTTGGTGTGTTGGTGAGCTTAAGCGTTCCTCTTGTTCTTGCAGGGAGATGGAATTTTTGTGGGGTACCTTGTTCAGGCTTGCACCCAGACTGCTCACAGGGTTTGTTTGTTGGGCTTCTGTGGTTTTCCTGTTTGGTGGTTGATAAACTTGACTATAATGGCCTATGGGATGATATGCTGGTTTCTCAGATTTGCTGTCGTCTTCCTCATCATCATCAATGATAACCAGTTCTGCACGGATAACCCCATCGTATGGGGACAGCTTCTGGTTTGCTTCTGCATCATCATCGTCAACACGCTGGTAACCCATGAAAACCATCGTCACAGGTTCAGATTCATCCACGTAACAAGGCACAGCCTGGACAATGTTGTACCGAACATCTTCCTCATCCTGATGTGCGGGGGATGCTGCATTAGCGTGACCGGGATTTAAAAACCTTGTCTCACTATGTTTTTCCATTGTGTTCTGGTAAGGTTTTAATTCCTCATGTGCAGCATTTCTTTCTTCATTATGAATCATCCTGTTCTCAGGATTAGTGTGCACTTTCTTCTCTGTATGAGAAATTACTGGAGAGGGAGACTTTGGTTGTATTACCTTTGGAAGATCAAAGCCGTTCTCTTTATTTTGCTGCATATAGGGCTCTGTTTTGGAGGAGAACCCTGTCTGATGATTGCTAAATCCATTCATCTCTCTTTTGTCAGTGCCTTCCGGTTTTGGTCCTGGGACTAATCGGTCTTTCTGAGGAGTAACTGGCCTGCAGAATTTGTTTGCAAAGACAGGTTCATGGTACTCTGTGGGAGATTGAGAATTTTTTTCAGTTGCCTGCCGTAGCAGGTCTTCCACTTCAACAGGAGCAAGTTCATCCATCCCATTTTGTGTTGTGGTCCCATTTGAGGACACTGCATAGACTGACTTCCTGCCATCATCATAGACTTTAATTCCTGTCTCTTTAAACTCCTTTGAGGGAAGAGGTATTGTTGATAACACTGTGTTTTCTCCAGTCTTCATGTCTTTTTCAACCTTAATTTCCATGGCAAACAATGCTGTTGAAAGAAACAAGTGCTTGAACTGGTAATGCAGTAGCTGCAAGAAATATAGGACTTCTGACAGTGATAGAGAACAACTGTCCGAATTAATTATTAAATATGTGAAATTATAACACACACAACCCGTATATTAGATTCTCATTCTGGATGTCCCCCTTTATCCTGTGGAAAAAAGTATTTTCATTCTGTGAGGAAGAATCAGCTGTTGAGACAGTTTTCATTACATGATAGACTGAGAAATCCATATTTAACCTTGGCCCCTGGCGTTATGCTGGGCAATAGCAGCTGAAGAGCTCCATGTGCTGCAATGCCAGAGAGTCTTGGGCACTCTGAAGGGTTAGGAGGCTTTGTAGTAGTTGGGAAATAGCCTGACTACTGCTGGCTACCCAACAGCTGTAAGTGCAGATAGAAAATGTGAAATGAATGATATGAAGGGAGTCTGAACTTAGTTATGACAGGCAGAAGAATGAAGTGCTGGAAAGAAGTGTCAGTGGTGAAAAGAGTTATTCTCAGTGGCACATACTTTACACCACGGTCTCACCTCTCAGTTTTGATGACCTAACTGGCAACACAGCTTAAATGAGAACAAATGTCTCATATCAGTAATGTCTATTCTTTGCTTAAAGTGTATTAGCTTCAACATATAGGAAGCTCTTGTACATATTGACACCTTCTGGAGTTACTAATAAGCAGTACCTTTTCTCTTTTCTTCATCATCCATGTCAGCATGTGCTGTACTTCTCAGTGCAGAAGGTCTGAAATACTTGGGAAGGTCAGGGATGCTGGCATATATGTAGTCTGCTGCCTCTGAGTAAAGAAGATCCACAGATCCACAAAGCATTAGTATGTTTTAACTTACTTCTACAAGAACCTTTTAAAAAATATTCTTTTGACTAAACGTACCTTTTTCAAATCCAGCTTTTTCAGTCTTCACAGACTAGGTGGGAAAGAGAACCATTAACAATGAATGTGATAGTTACTTTTAAGATGTTAACTAGACAGTGCTTTGGTTTCTCTGATAGTTTTAGCCTTTTGTGTGCACAGCTTCATACAGAGAAGGGAGTAAAAGTGAAATGTGCTCAGTTGGAGCATGGCAAGTGCAAAAGTGAAGTTTCTGTGGTCTTTTGCCACTATGATTCCAAGTCACACAGGGAAGGACAAAAATATTATGAGGTGTTAAACAGTGACCTAGCCTCCCACTGTGGCCCAACCTGGTTGGCATCAAAGGTTTTTTTTTTTACAGGTCCTACTTTGGCTTTCCAATTTTACTGATCTCCCCGTGTAGCTTCAGAGAATGTGTGAATGTATGTAAGAACAGCTGGAGAACTGAAGTTTAGTTTCATTACTGTGTTTTTTGAGATGGTTTAAGATGATTAAAAAATATTAAAATTACCTTTTGACAAAGAATAATGGCTGATAACATTAAGATGCATCATAATCTCTGTCAGGGACTTGGTGGAGAGCATGATGCAGTTTAGCTGGGCACGTCACCTGAAGGAGCATGAATAGACCAGCCTCTGTACCTGCTCTGTACCTGGTGCGTCTGTCTCTGGCTGAGATGCAAAGCTGCTGGGTGGCAGTGGCAGTGCTGTTTTTAGAGATGGGCTGTAGATGAGTAAAGATAGGAATCGCTCCCCCACCCCCATAAATAAGCAAATGGAGACATATGGGCACTTAAACAATGTAGCATCTTGACCCCTCTCGTGTTTGAACTGTTGTCACTTCAGACAAAAGCTCATGACCACTCATGGGATCTAGCTAGTTCCCTTTTCCCTGGATATGATGATGATTGAGTAATAAATTCTACTTCTGGAATAATAAAGCACTAACCTTTATTATGTCTTCTGTTGTTTTCTCAACGGACTTCAGTTTCTTTAAAATTGCTTCTTCCTTAGCTGAGACTTCCATCTCTTGTCTTTCCAGAGCCTCAATTTCCTTCTCCAGTCTGCAATCACAGTTGCATTTGATTTAATACCAGGGAGAGAGCAACACTGTGGAGTTGATGCATTGGGAATATGGACATTAGTAGGGATGGTTCTACTTACCTTAACAAATTTTGGTCTTATATGAGATCAACTTATGGTTTCACACACATTGGGAAAAAAGTGTGAAGTAGTATTTTCATTTAAAAATAAAAAAACCCAAACCCAACAACAAATAAAGCCTTCCACATTTCAACATGAACTATTTTGCCAGTTAGGACTTGGCTGATGGGTAACTTTTATTTTAAAACCCTTTATTGTTGTGTGAAAGGAATATTGAGGCTCAGAAGTAAAAATTTCTTTTGGGCTATTGACACTTGCTATAGGTTTGTATGTTGCAGCTCCCTTCCCTGCCCTTCTTATGTGTTAAGTCTCTGTTGTATGGTTTCTTGCATGTTGAAGTTGAGAACAATGATCAAGGTATCTTTTTTCCTGATCAGAGTTTTTATTTTCTTAGTGTATGACAAACACTTCTAGACAGAAAAGTCTAAGATAAAAAATTGAATTTCTGTGTCAGAGAGGGAGAAAGCACACTGCTAAAGTAAAGTATGTTGATCAATTCTTTTCTCTGAGTAAGGTAGTGACTTAAGCAGGTGTTCTGTTTCCTATTTTTTATTCTTTCTAATCAAGACTACTCTTTTCTTCATAAGTGCATATTTATTGCATTTTAAATGGAATTTGCCTTACCAGCTGAGTAGTTGGGAAGTCAATTCTCCGTGTAGATCTAGAATCCAACTCCAGATTTAACTCTGAAGTGGGTCTTGAACTGAATGCCTTAAGCTGTAGGTTAATGCTGTGTAACTTTAGTCTCACGGTTCTTTTTAAAAGAACTTTTTTAAGAGAAAAAAAAAAAAAGGAAATTCCAAAAGCTTCCATATTTGAGTGAAATATGCCTTCTATTTTTTTTTTTTTTAATCCATGCTGGAAATCAAGGACTGTAGACCTAAGGCAGCTGCAACTGATACCACCTTTTGCTGGGAGCAGTCAGAATAGTTACAGCTAGATGATCTGAGGCCAAGCTACAGACAGGGTTATAGAAGTCTTGGCCTATAACCTCAAGGGAAAGAAGTGTTGGATTTTTGTATTTTGACTTCTTTACTGTGTGCTAGGATTCACAATATTACACAAAATCACCATGAATTTAATTAAAGTCTGCCATCCCTTTAAAGTAATCAGTCTAGAAAAGCTGGATGCAGGTTGACAGATTAGCATTATTGATTTCCTTCTGTGTGGCTGAGGAATCTGAATTACCATTATGGCTCTTGCCCTATTGAAGCTGAGATATGTAGAGCTACACTGACAGGGTGCTCCGTGGACTTTTATCTGTTGGTGACAACGTCTCTTTTTTGATATACAAAGGTATCACAGACCTCAGAACAGATATGGGAAAAAAAGCCCTTCAGGATGAAATCAAGAACTAAAAAAATATATAAAAGCTGCTCACACTTTGGACCCGAACTCGGCAAGATGGCCTTAGAACCCTGATCAAAGGTACTGATTACAGTGCTAAAATTGAAAAAAATTTTACAAGGGGGATGAATATTTTTGGACAGCTATAAAAGAAAGTAAAATGACCATGTGCCATATTTTTGCACCTCTTATGATGTGTCTACATGATCAGTTTAGCAATGTTTGATTTACAGGGCAGGTCAAAAGTCAGACAGGCTTTTGTTAGCTTTGGTGATAACTGTGGTGTAGCAAAAGCACTGTGCAAGAACTGTATGATGCATATTTTATATTTATTAGTGGACTTTATTCCTAGCTTTCTGTAGCACTGCTGGCTGGTTTGAAACTGGCCTGGGTGTGTATAAACAAGATGTAATGCTATTTAGAATGCAATGGGGATGTTTTTCTAGATGCTAAACAGCTATTAGGGAGTGGTAGGAATTTTAATTTATAGCAAAAGACATGTGAATAAACTTTCCTAAATTCTTATCTCAGGCTTTGCTCATGGTCAACAGGACTTTGAATCTAATCTTTCCTCTCACTGCTTAAGAGAAGGGCTGAACTTCCAGTGGTCTGATGGGTAAATGCTTGCTCAGCACCATTTCCTTGTTGCTCCTTAGCCCATTCTAGCCCTAGGTGCTGTTCTTTTCTGGGACTCACAGTGTCTTATGGGCCCCTCTTGCATGCCTTCAAAATGACAGCCTCCTGGGATGTTTTCAGGGCTTGCTGTCTGCCTCCTACCACTGCAACCATGAATCCTACAGAGGTGTGTAAGGTGTTCTGCGGAAAAAAGTGTTTTTGAGCAAGAAGTCAGCATAATTATAGGACAAACTAGCACGAGGCTGCTACCTCTCAGCCAAGAGAATTATTGTCTGTGTCAGAGATGGAGTGAGGAGGGAAGAGGATGGAGCTCACCAGAGAAAGTTAATCTTAGTGACAGCTTTGCCAAAAGCGTGTGTGTAGGAGGGCGGTGGAAGCAAAGTAGAGAGGGAGATGCTGTTGAATTAAAATAGATGAAGAAGCCTTGAAAAAGGATGAAGAAACTTTCCAGAATCTAAAGGAAGTGGAACATTTAATCTTTTCTGTGGGTGTTAAGGGGTAGTACAATTCAGTATGCCTGGACCCAGGGAAGGAGCTGACTGTGTTCACAGCTCTGGTATTTGAGAAGGGCTGACTGGAGCTAATAAGCACCTGGAACCATGTCCATGGTAAATAAGAGTCTTTCATGAGACTGTCCCTGCAGTTAAATGTTAGTCCTGTGTGACAGGGAAGCACTAAGTGATGAGATTTGTAGAAACAAATGTGTAGAGATTTTGTAGAAAGGTAAAAAAAGACCTTTGCTATAGCAGGTTTCTGGGACTAAATTGAGTACAAAACACATGGAAAACTGAGGATAAGTGTTACTAATGGCGCTAGGGAACCTGTACTGTTCTGAAGTGATGTTATGGTGAAAGTCAGGTATTAAAGGCTGTGCCAGGGCCTAGTGAAACTGGACAACTTTCAAAATTTGTTATTTTAAAGTTCTGATTCAACAGTTGCTATCTTAGAGCAAGCCCCATATGTTGTGGCTTACACCTGCCAAATACAGCATGGAAAGGATATCTGGAATTAGAGAAACAAATACTCTGCAATATAGTTATTGTGCAGATTGTAACAATTTACAGTATGGAAAATTTCATTCTGTATTCTCTAACTCTGACTGACTAGAAAACACAACAAGAATTGCTTTACTCTGCATGCGTTTAGCGCTTGTTGATATTTTCATCTTTTACAGAATAAGGTAGGACTTGTAAGATGGGACCATTTTACCCCAGACACCAGGGCAGGGGTACTTCCCTACCTGAAAATGTCTTGTTCTAGCTCATGAGTCCGTTGTTGGTCCTCCTGATTCTGCTTTTGCATTTCTTCTTCTTCCTTTGGAGTCATAGAACTAAAGCCATCCAAGAGCCATTTTTCTCGCAAGGCCTTTTTCTGATGGGGAAAAATAGACAAGTGAATGCTAGAGTTAGGCTATTTAACCATTTGCCGTATTTATCTTGATGTCAAAGATGTGATCCATAGCATTGTGATCTATCCAGCATAAGGCAACCTGACCACAGTGAGTGCCACTAGAAGAGAAAAACTAAATTTTTGTGTTTTGAGATTGACTTTAAAGCAAAGTGTTTAGGAACAGTGCCCCATTTTATTAGTTCATCAAAAAAAAAATGTAGAGTATGTCAGCTGCTATCCATAACAGATTAATTTGGGTAAATGGATCCAGTGGTTTGTGTGTCTTCAGCAAAGCAAACCAGTTGTATGACCATACACCAAACAGGCTTATGTGAAAGGCTCCAGCCAGAAGCCCAACAGTTTTATTTCAATAGCCCTAATTTCTGGGGTCCTGGCATTGCATGGCTTCTGGAAGGAGGTATAAAAATGGGAAGTTGCTGTAAATAAGATTGTATAGGAGTAAGAGATCTCTAGGAGGTTAGTGATGCAATGGTACCCCTGGAAGTTAAAAGGATCTTAATCTTGTGTACTTATGAACTCCCATTTCAGCTGGTGAAGATGTGTGGGGGAAGAGGGGCAGTGGAAAGGTGGAGCATGGGCAGCTGGTGCCTGGTTAGTGTTTCAGCAGAACTGCTGTGTATTTAGAGCTGCTGTTGCGGGGGCAATCCAGAGCTTAGGTATTTAGGTCCTGACCTGGTTAGTGCCTGTGGAGCTCTTTCTGTGCAGTGGTGACTTACAAATGGGTGTATTGTGTGTGCACAGGTAAGTGTATCTCTCTCAACTGTTTTCAAATTCTAAAAAATACCATTGTATGCATTGATTGCTTCCTACAGCTGCTTTACAATAGGAAAGGTGGTACCTGAAAGTCATCAGAGCTCTCAAAAATACTCTCGGTAAAATAAAAAATATTCTTGGACATAAGTTCATATTTGCAAGCTGAAACTTGTGAACCATGCCAAATTGCACTCTTTTTACTCCTTTCAGTCTGACTCAGGGGTATAAAAGCAGTTGCTGCCTTGGGGAAGGAGTTGGGACTCTAGAAATACTCTTTGAACAGGCAAAAAAGGAGCACACATATGAAGTCTTTAATTAACCATGAATGTCCTAGTTATAATTTAGATTCCTTGAGCTGTCTAATTTCCATATGAAGTTTTTGGTTTTCTCCCTCCATACAGTTTTGTTAATTGCAGAATGTGGATGCAAATTACATTGAATTTTGACTACTCCTGCTTGAGGCAGTGTGCCCAGCACTGCTGCATTAACCTCAGTGCTGCTTGCAGGGGCTGTTGGAATCCCTGCCTGCATCCTGTGTTGAGTCGCTTCAACTGTTGCTTCCTGCACTTTTCTATTTATTGTGCATTTTCCATGAGGTTATTACTGAGGCCCAGCTGCCAGAGGAATATATATGGAGCACCTTATTGCAGTCAAAAGTAATTTTCCACTTGACATATAATGTCATAGAAAGTATGTCTAAAACAGGCTTGCTGAGAAGTCTGGGCACTCTGTGGTGCTTTTAATTTTTTTACTTGTGGGATGTAAGAGCAATGTTTACAGTTGCTTTTGCCTGCAGGACAGTATTCTGTCTCTTGGATCCTAGGAAATCTTGGTAAACACAGGTTGCTCAAACCTGATGTCCTGAGCCTTGACTCTGTCTGTAGAATCACTTCGCAGCACTTCTGGTAGTTGTGTTTTAAGCTCTAATGAAATAAATACAGATTTTAATAGGATATTTTTACATTATCTGGCAGATGCAGGTAGCCTGGTGTTGGCACAAACACCAGATCTTATTGACCACAAAATACTGTATTCTCAAGCTGGAGGGCATATAGTTATTAATTCCCTTTCTATCAAGCTGTTTAGATTTTAATGATAAGTAGGGCCTCTAGAAAAATGAGGTTTTAATCTTGGCTGGAACAGTGTTAGTCTAGCACTTATGTCTCCAAAAATAAATGGATAATTCCTTGTAATATTTAAAGTGGGGCTGGCACTGTAGACCTCAGAAATCAATATCATATACTGAAATCAACAAAAGCTTCTGTCTTATAGGGTTAGGCCCAAGAAAACAAAATCCCTAAATACAAGCATAACACAATAGTGTTATTTTTGCATGTTTCTAAAGCAGTTTGCTGCTACTCCCAACTAAATGCCATTCAGTCTTTTTCATTTAATTAGCCATTTTTGAAAGAATAACACATTATGTAGTTTGGAAACAACCTTTGAATAAAAGATGGTTTCAGATCTGCTCCATCCAGGCAGCAGCACGAGCCAGTGCAGGAGCAGCTGTTTTGGGCCTGACAGGTTTTTCTCTGCTGTCTGACATTTCCTTCTGTAACAAAGTATCTCTAGCTCAGAACCGGGTTGTGCATGTGTTTTCACTGACATGAAAACGCTTTCATTGTGCATTAGGCTCCGTGTGTTAAGGGATACTTGTCCACCATGATGTGATAAAACCCTGGGAAAGGCCGGAGTGCTGGAAAGTAATCACTTTGTTTTGTGGCTTATGGTCACATCAAAAGCACCGTGACAATATCCTACAGATTGTGTGAATAATTTGCAGTGTGTGCTCCAGGTATAACTCCACTACCATCTGTAACAAGGCTGGACTAGCCTTGAGAGATTCATCCTTCACTGGAAAGCAAAGGTGTTTTGAGTTCGTGGGTCTCGCTCTCCCAGGAGTATGGCAGTTTACCTTACAACATTTTGGGGAAGGCATAAATAATTTTCACATTTTTTCACCAAAAAAAAAAAAAAAAAAAGAAAAAGAAAAAAAGTGATTCAACACTGTTAACTACTAGAAGGAGGAGATGTGTGACAAGCACCTACTAGGTAGCACTAATGAAGTTCAGACATGTCAGAAGCTTGAAAATTAATAAAATAAATTGTGAAAGCTCTTAAAAAGTACATGCAAATCAGTACTAAGTGCACTTGCAATTCTGTCTGGTCCTTTCCCTGGTTGCTTCAGTGAGAAGGATTAGCTGTTGGTGCATCTAGAAGTACTGGATAAAATTTCTTCTGTACCCCCACTAGCAGCCCCCAATACCCTTTGCAGTTCTGTGAAGCCCTGTCCACACAGGTGTATTTGTTTGCATGCCCTCCATTTTAGAGAACGCACATGTCAGAAATAAATGTTCCTTCTCCACTTCTACCAAATAACTAAGATGCCTCGTGTATTTCTTGTAAGAAGTTTACTTGGGGGCAGCAAACAAAGTAATTGGGAAGCCAGAGTAGGGATTCCTGTTTGCAAAAAGGAAGCTAAAACTTCCTTTTTTAGGCAACAAACAAAAAACATACCAAAGAAAAGTTCCAATAAAAAAATCCAAAACCAAAAACCACACACCAAACCAACAACCTTTTGCTAAGGGTTATAAATTGCAAGGACAAAATGAGGAACAGGATAGTTCTATCCATCTGACAAGAACATCTCTGGCACTGAGATTTACTAACCTGCAATAGTTTCCTAGGGGACTGGCGTGAGTTGTGTTACTAGATCATGGAGCACTGGATTTCACCATGCACACAACTGGTATGTGTATAAATGGGTGGAATCAGCCTGAATTGCTAGGGAAATGACCCCTGAATAAAATTTACTGCAGTGTGTAAATGTTTTAGAAGTCTAAACCTGTTTTAAAGCAGTTCATGCACTGGATCCTTTTGTTGTTTGACTCCATTGAAATACCAGAATTAGTCTGAAGCAAGAATGTTTATTAAGGGACAAAACTTCTGGGATATAAAGCAAAAGCTGTGCATGTACTAATGTGTTTGATATTAGGTGTCTGTCTTATTCCTGAGCTGGAAAAAGTAGTCTACATTTTGTGTGCTCCACATAACTAATGATATGTATGTATTTATACAGCATACATGTGTATTTAAGTAAATATTTAAGTGTATGCTTGATTCTTCTTTTCCAAATGAATAATTTCCTCAACAGATCCTTGTTTAGTTTTGTATATGCAATAGGATTGGTTTAATTTAAAAGCTTTTCTGTATGATCTCTGTATGATTTCTCATACAGCAGGCAGAGAAATCACATCCTCTGTTCTCTTCCAAAGTAAAACCATTTCAGTAGTATTTTTCCAGGAGTGTTTTAGCCTCTCTGGAAACTCCATAAATTTTTTCAGACTAAGTGCAATGTTGGTTTTTGCTTTCTTAACTTTTAAAACTCCTACTGGACCTATTAATTTCAGCTATGAACATGTACTAAGTCTGTAAGGAAACTGCCGTAGGGCTCTGCCTGCACACAGCAGTCGTGAGGATTAGCTGGTTGTCTACAACAGATCAGTTTATCCCTCTGTAAAGAAGGGCAAAAAAGTCATCTGGATTTATAGACATGGAAACTTGAAATAAAACTTTCAGTACTCGATGTAGCCGTGTACCATGATGGAGGAGTCACATGTTTGCTACTCAAAGGTTACAGGACTTGGAAAAGATATTCCCCTCCCTTTTAGACAAGATGTTCCACAAATGGCCAAGCCTGTCCTTGGAGTAACTAGCTTCCAATAAAACCTGGGCATAGCTGTGTGTTGGCCTGCCTGTCCCAGTGAACAAGTTTATCATGGCTTTTCATTTTTTTTGGCTTGACACAAAAGAAAAGGGTGGATGAAACTCAGGATCTGGTGTCTGTTTGGAAAAGAAGTCTGTTTTAAATACGCTTCTCTCACATTTGCTGGAGGAGACGCGCTACGCTCCTGGTATTACATTCAATATACCTTTCTTGAGACTGTTTATCTGCTCACATAATGAAAAGAGTATGTAAAATTCTAAGGCTTGCATATTTCTAGAAGCATAGATTTTTTTTCTCATCTCTCTAAATGACACGGACTGTCAAAGTGCTATAAACATTTAAGAATAGTGGTGTTGGGTAGAAATCACTGCAATTTCTGTTCTCTACAGAGATGGATCTTTAGGTTTCCTATACCTTTGGGCTTTGTAATTCTGAGTTTACAAGGCCATATTTGAGAACAATATTTGTAGCAGTTATACTTTTTTTGGGAATATACAAAGAAACTGCATTATTTTACTAAAGAATAATTAAACAAGCTGACAAAAGCTACAGCCAAATAAATATGGTGTTTTTATTCTAGGAAAAAATGCAATTAGACCTCATCATTGTGCTGTACCCTGTACCAAGTGGGGTTGCTGTTGTGGATTAGGGAGTGAACACACCCAGTCTGAAATGTGAAGCTTAATTTTCATCTGTGAGTTTTCCTGGTTATGATCTCATTTTATGCTATGTAAGTGCTCAAGTAACATTAGCTCCCCAGTGTAATTTTTTTCAAAGAGTGATGCTTATTAAAGTCAAATGGAGTCCTGGCAGGACTCCACAAAGCTGTGAAAATTTGACAGTTAAAGCATGACTTAAATGCACGAAGATTTGCATTCCAAAATCCCCAACCTTTATTCATGCTGTATGACTTGAGGATATCTTTAGTTACATAAATCTAACACTTTACTTACTTTTAAATGTTGGTGTTTCATTTTTTCCTCCTCTACTTTTAGACGTTTCCGTGTAATTTCTTCCTGTAGTTTTCTTTTGTCCTACAAATTAAGAACAAGAAAACTTTGTTTAGAGAAATTACTTGTTAATAAAATTATTATATACGTGTTGTTCAGTAGGGTGAAATCAATCCATGCAAATAAAGCCTTATTGTAAAGCTTATGTGGTGCTTAGGCAGTGCATAATCCTTTGCAGCAATAACTTGATCCTACACAGGGATGGTTTCCCCCGCTCTTTCTCCAAAGTACACTTAAATGTGTTAATGAGCACAGAGGAGGGAGGATGTAAAATAGAAATTATTTACTCTTGGGAAGGGTAGGGGGCAAAAACAGGAAGAAAGTACAGTTGAGCAAAATTGTACATGCAGAGTGAGACTAAAAATGGGTCCTGACCAAAATTCCTAGGGCAGCCCACGCATCGTTTAGGAGAGGAAAGAGTCTGCATGGTCTGCACTGAGCAGCTGTGATACATCACTAGATGAAACGGGCTGTCAGTGAATCCAGCACTGAGTTTATGGGTCCTGTGGCTAATAGCTGGAATAAACAGGAATAAACAAATCTTAGAAATTTATTTTGTTAGTCAAATAATGGTAAAGATGAGAAAAGAGGAATGTCATATACTTCATATATGTTGTTTTCTCAATTTAAAAAGAAAATTTTTGCTTGTGCTCAGGCTGTTTTTGTGGCTGATGATCTTTAGAAGGGTAAACCTTGTGTAGTGCTGGTCTCCCCTAGTGCCACCTTAATCCTTTTTATTACAGATTAGAGAGAAAAAAGGAAATGGGTGAACAACATCTGAATGCTGGCAATGCTTCAGCCTCTCCTGATTTTGGATAGCACTGTCACATGGAGTAACCTTGTGGCTCCTCTGTGTGAGGCCAAACACTGATTTAGTACCTTGTGTCCTCAGCAGCCAGGGGGAAAGAAACCATGCCAAAGGAAAGTAACTTTAATAAAGTGTATTAATAGGCTATTGTCTTGGTCAGCCTTAATGCTATAAAATTCTGTTGTTTGGCATGGCACCTTGCCATGTGCCAATCAAGAAACATTTGTACTTGTTTCATGATACATTTTGGGATAGTAAATGGAATCTTCTGTTGTCCTGTGCAGAAATGTTTGTTGACTGAAGGCCAATCCTTCTTTCCTTTCAATTAGAACAGCCTGGCTCTGTTTAAAAAGTGGTAGCTGTTTTCAGACAAGTATGGTTTAGGAAGGGATTAACTTCTTCACAGAGGAAGAGCCTCGCCCTTTCAGCCCACCTGTGGAACCAGCTATGTGTAAGGACTGGAGAAAGTCAGTAAGGAAGTGCTGGATGTAAGGCTGGGAGTTGTTCTCCACCATTTCCCTAGGATCTGGGATTTGGAAACAGGAAAAGCAGTGGTGTGCTTGGCTGAATCACTTCACTGTTACTGGAAATGAGAAATTAGCAGTGGGGCCACAGGCTCTGAGGATGCTTTTCTGAAGGATAGGATAGGAAGTGGAAGAAAGCCACCAAGCTTTTTGGGGACCGAGGGCAGGATACAGGCTGGCCAGCCGCTACTGATACTGTGCTGGGATTTCGTAGGTGAACATCAACACTGATCTCTTGCAGTCTGCAAAGAATAGCAGTTATTTATAAACCTTTCACAATTTTTCCTTGATGGTGTTAGTCTGCCTTTTTAATACTCCAAACAGAACAGGTGGGGCTCTTCAAAACACATGCTATTTTTATCTCTGCAGTGGCTTTGTGTTTTGCCAATGCTCTTTAATACAATTAACAAAGTTGCAGATTTAGGATCACTACTATATTTAATTTTTCTGCAATGACCCTTGTGTGAGCCTTTATCCAAAAGCTGCTATGCTGGATTTTTCATAGCCAGACCTGATTTTGAAGACTGAGTATCTTGTCTCTGATAGTCACACTTTTCCTTACTTAGGAAATATTCCTGATCTCATGGTACAAACCGCCTTTAAATAACCCATCATTAGATGGGCAGTGTGACAAGACCTTGTATTACAAGGTCTGTATATGTATACAATCTGTATACAGATTATTACAATTCTTAAGGAAAACTCTTTTCTGTCTTTACTAAAGTTCTGGATAAGATCTTTAGCTAGAGAATGAACTTTGACTTGCTTTATACTATTAAAAACTATTTTAAGTCAATTTGACTCTTCTTTTTGTACCAGTGGTGATGTAATAAGAGTTTGGGCAGTCTGAAATGAGTATGTGTACATAAACTACTGTGCAGAAAAAAACCTAAGTATAAAGGCATAAATTAGTGTATTTTAAACTAACTGTATAATAAGGAACCTATTCAGTAAAGAAACTTTTGCCTATTTTGTTGGTTGTTTTTTTTTTTCAGAGATCCATATTTCTTTTATGTCCAGTGTTTTTTCTCTAAAAGTTTTCTTCTTGTATCCTCTGGTGTTCTAGCATGCTTTAATTTCACTGGTAGGTATTAGATAAATATAAATTATAAATATCTGTTACACAGTTATCTAGATTAAATCAGCTGAAATAGATTGTCTTTTATGCGTCTAGTCTATATAACTATATAGTTTAGTTTAATTCCAGAAGCTAAATTCCAGTTTAATTCCAGAGGCACAAGGAATTTTTTTGAACCTTATGTGTCAAAATAACATTAAAAACCTGTTAGAACACTTTCTACCATGCATTCTGCTATGCTTTGTCTGCACATCATGTCTTGCTTTATGAAGCTTTGACTGTACATCTTCTGGAATAAATGTTTATTCCTGGATAGCTAAGGGAGCCATGATTCTATTAAACCTCGTGCTCTGCCTCTGCAGATGATCATGTTGCTGGCAGGAGTCCTTGAAGTCCAGAAGTCCTCTCTTACTATGCTCTTGTTAATGTGAGCAGGATTTGCTTTTTATGACAGAGCATCTTCAGCCATTCCTTTCTGCTCTGCATCAATGCAAGGTAAGACTGGGTATTAATTTTCATTCCTCCTGAAACACGTGAGACTCTTTCCTGACTTTTGTGTGCAGAAGTTAATCGTGTTTTAGACTGGATCTGTCTGAAAGAAAGGCAATGGCATCCACAGAGCAGTGTCTTGTGAAATATCTTTGCTGCCAAGTCCATTAGTTTGTGTCATTGTTCTACAGTGGTGCCAAAGATGGTGGTCTTGTTCCCCTGGCAAATGCCACAAACTGTCAAATTCCATGGAGCAGCTAATGTTTTAACTAATGTATTTTTATTTTCTTGTAATTTTAGAGACATTAAAACCCATTAAGCATCAAAGGTATTAAAGCTTTCATATCTTAAGATATGAAAGTCTTTCTAACAAAATGAAGGCATTTTATTTTTTGCTTTTATATTCTAGATACACCAGCAGCAGGTGGTAGCTACATAACAAAGGAAAAAGTTTCCTTTTCAGAGCCGTGGGAGCATCAAAACATTTCATAACAACAACATCATGAACAAAAACAATAATCATGTTTTCCTTTTTGGTTGCTATAGGGAGAAAAGATTTGCAAAAGACTTTGAAAACTCCTACTGGTTGTGTTGCTGTCAAGGAGACAGGTATTTAACAACAGAAACCCATCAGTTTCAGTGCAGGTGCAGTTGTTGACTGCTTGAGTGCCCCTTGCTATCCTGTTAGATCCTGTACAGCAAACATCTGGAAGGTAGCACTTGAAATTCCCAGGTACTTTACTTGAGCCAAACCCCCTTAGAGCCATGGAGGAGCTTGCTGTTGTAGCTGCAGGGTGTTGTTTCCCTGGACAACTCTTACTGCGGGTTGTTAGGGCTGATAACTTCACCTTACTCAGGCTACTTCGTCTCTGCAGTCAGAACACTCCAGTGTTTTAACTGAATGCTCTGGATGGATGAAAGCAGAGAGCATATTGCTCCTTTACACAACAAGTGTAATAAAGGAAGTCATAGGCAGAACCTAAATATGATTTCCATTTCTTCTAATGCAAGACACTGGAAGCTGCCCCAGTTTCTTTAAAGAGAACTGCTTCAGTATTCATTTGGAAGCAAAGCTGCAGCTGGAGGACGCCAGCCTCAGTATGTTCATAGGAGTCCTCATCAGCCAAGAGTGCTGCCCCATTCCTGCCCCTGGATCCCAGGGAGTATAAAACATTGTGAGGCCTGGACTTCTCTGGAGTGCCAAAATTCGTTATCTTTTGAGCCCATACGCTAGAGACAAAGTCCAGGTTATGACCCTGGTTCAGGCAACATTGCAGTTAAACAAACAAATGTACTCTAAACCCTCTAAAACATTTCAAATTACCTTATGTGGGCTTGTGTCAGGTCTCAAGTAAATACAGTAAATGGTCTTGTTGGCTCTTATCAAGTGCCAGAATTAAAACTCAACTGAATTAAAACCCAACCTGTTAGATTCCCATAGCTTTCCAGTTATGCCTTCTTACATTTATTTTGATTCCAATAAGGTATTTTTTAATTCTGCCCATGATTTATTCTGCTAGTTGTGTTTCACAACGAATCTGTCATGTTAGGAGTGTGTCAAATACCTTTGTTTGCATTATTTATTATTAACTAAGAGAGTGAGTGATCCTTCAGGAGGTTTCCTTTCATCTCAGAGGAACAAATGTTTCAGTTTAAGTCTTTTGTAACTGAATAAGTTCAGTTGGAGATCAAATCAGAGAAGGATTTGGCTTCAGCCAATTTTTATAACATCAGGTTGTATTACTTTAAAAATAGTTTAGTTGTTCCTTTTACACACTAGAAATCATCACTCAAATTTCCTTTTAGAAGAGAAACTGAAAATGTTTTCTAATGTCTCTAGCATAAACTTCACTGAGTCTGTCCTCTGAAAACTGACAGGTAGGAATTTGCTTAATGCAAGCTTGTCCTTTTTTGCTTTTCAGACAGCAATACTTATGACAGATCATTAATAATTCAGACCTTGAATTTAATTCCGCAGTACAAATGAAAAATCTCTAATCTCACATTGTGAAATGTATAAATTGATTTGTTCTGGAATTCTCTAGCTGCCTTCTGACCTTCAGGCAAACATTCTGTAATGTGTGTTTTAGACTGGCCAGTGGTGATTTGCACACATACTTTCACTGCTTTGAATTTAATTTTAAGGTGTAATACAACCAATACAACCCTTAATAAAGTCAGCACAGTCAACTTAGCTGTCTTAAAGCAGTATCTTATAAACTAAAATTATTAAGTAATAATTTCAAGCAGACGAAGTCTTTTCCTTTTCTGTCCTGAGCTAAATCATTATTCAGCAAACACAGAGCAGCTCATTACTAATATTACTGCTACGCCTTTTTTTTTTTTTTTAGATAGTGAATTTTAACCATGAGCACTTACTGTTATGGCCTGGAATCTTTCTTTCAGCAATTCAGCTTCCTCCATTCTACAAATCAAAAACAGACAAGCAGTGAAGGCAAACGGAATGAGACCATAAGCAAAAAAACTCCTGGTGGGGTTACAAAAAACAAAAAAAAAAAAAAAAGGCAAAAAAAAAAAAGCTTAGGTGATTTGATGATTTGATCCAATTCCAGAGCAGAAAGACGCAGAATTTTTGACTTGTCAGAAGAGTCCCTGAACAGATGAGCAGATCAGTCCAGACAGACACATGTAATGAGGGTGTGGAAAAGAGGCAGACAGGGAGAGTGCTGGCATGAGTTGACTGACAAGTTGGAACAGTGGAGCACAAGCTCTTTTCCTTCAGGAGCTGCCAACTCTTTGTTTTAATGTGCTCGGTTAGCGTGCCACTGCTTCTTTAACTGTTAAATGCCCAAAACAGACTCTTACAGGACCACAGTTGAAGTAAACTTTTATTATGCTCCTATTTATCTTTCATTTCTTTTTCTATGCTTCTGGTGATAAACAGATATTTCAAACTTATTAGATTTATTTAAACTAAGGAAGTTTATTATTTAAATTAATTATCTTATTTCACCAGTGTGTTTTAACCTGTTGTAATATTAGCATTCTAGATGTCATGGGGTTTTTTTTGAGATGGCTGTTTCAATTTAGTTTTGTAGATGAAATTTTTAGAAAAGCTGTATTTATAGCTGGAAGAGTTTTAGAACTGATAACCTGAAGTAAGATAAACTTTAAGCAGTCAGGTCTTTCATTAAATGCAAGTGTTAATCTCTGCAATTACTGGTCAGCTATCTGGGACTCAGGGGAAGCTTTGTCTAAGTAAGGATTTCAGGATCATTACTGCAGTGTTACCGAGATGAATCTAAAATGCTGGTGGCTCTCAGGCTGGATTTTTATTCAGTTGACTTGCTGTACATTTCTGCTGAAAACAGCATTCTGTGCCTTAAGGGATGGTGAACATTTTGACCTTTCCATTTACCTGAATGAGAGTCAGCCGTCCAAAATCAATCTAGGAAACTTGCAGAACAAGTGGAACTGCCTTAGTAAAATCCTGTTGTGGAAAGAATTCTAAGCAAATCAAGCAGCATAAAGGTGTAACGTGAATCTGGAATCCCTTCGTTACCTTCAGTATCACGTAACTTAAGTCTTTGTAAGGACACCAGCAGAAGAGTCAGTCAGCATGTTTGGGTTTTTCCTGCTAATTCACTGACATGACTCAACTCAGCAAGATTTGGTGACAGGGTTTATTTTACATGTTGGTACAGTGACCTGAAACTGAATGGAAAATCAAGCTCATTATTAGCAAATTATAAGATGCTACAGAATTGAACACCTGATGGTGAAATTGCAGCCTTATAATTCAATATAAACCAATATTTAATTTCAATTTCCTTCTTTCTAGTATGTCATAACTCCTCTGTATACATGAGCAAATTTCCCCCCTCTGCATTGGGGATTAAGGACTCATTAATGTTTTCTCTATACTCTGATCCACCCTGAGGTTTTGTTCAAACTTGCAAAGACCCCATTTTTAATCTCCAGTGAAGAGTTAATTTCTATTTTTAAAATATTAATATATGCTTTGTTTGTTCAGCATCTGAAATTTTAAAAATACAATATTAAACTCTATGCAAAGTTCAAAGGGAAGTATATTGAGGTGTATCAAGAGACAGATTACATGGGAGTTTAAATAAGTTTGGTTTATGGATAAGAGAATAAATTCAACCACCCTGTGAAAATAAATATATTGTTGCTGCAGAAGCCAATTGAGAGAGTCTTTCTGTTTAAGCTTTCATAAGTTAGTATAGCCTGCCTTACCAAACATTGAAAAAAACCAAACCCAGCTTATTTTACCTTTGTCCTCTGTGAAGTTCATCTTAAATTTTAAGTGTGTAGGTGGACTTCAGATTGTTTAAAAAAATATTTAAAGCAGCAATGGATTACATCAGAAGTAAGGATGTCTGTTTTGGGCCAGAATATGTACTGTGAAATAAATGGGATCTACACGCAATGGGTGGAGGAATTAGATCTGTATTTCAAGATCAAATTAAAATCAATGGGCTTGCATTGCTTAGAATTTTTATGATCTAAAATATTCTCCTAAATTTATGCTTGAAAATTTTGTAAGTGTTTTTAAAATCCCTAATTGTGGATGTTGTAAGTTACAGACTGGAAAACTATTTAACATGTGTTTCCCTAATCTAAACCAGTAAGCTGAGGTAACCTGAAGAAGGTTTCTAGAATGTTGCATCTGTTTTTATATGACCATTATTAAGAAAGTATATAAAACCCACTTTAAATATTTTAAATTGTTTGAATCATATATATCCCCTTGTTAGGCAGGATTTGTTGTTCAGTCAATAGGTTGTTTTCCAGTTCTCTTAATCCTATTCTAAATGGGATTTATGTGCAAGAGAAGAAATGGACCAGCTGTCATTTTGTCTGCCCAGTAAGCCTGCCTTACTAGTAGGAGTATCCATGGAGTAAAGGTTAGAGCAGTGAATCTGAACAGCTGTGTTTTCAGCCCACGGGGTTCTTGGAACAAGGTTTCTCAGAACCTGTCTGGCAAGGACATATCCAGAGGAAACTATCTACCTCTTCTGCAACTTTAAGAAAATGTTTATTTTTCTTTTGGTAGAATAGATTCCTTGAGTGATGCAGAAAATGTTTGTGTATCATATAATGAGTCATACAGGTTGGATTTTTTTGGCTTCACTTATTTCTTTGTTCGTTTCCCTTTTGCACTGTGTACCTCATTTAGGAATAATAATGCAAATTTACAGTACAAGGGGAGAGAGTTCCATTATGAAGCCTTACAGAAAAGGGGGTGCTAATTTAGAAGAATGCAATATCATGAACCAAAATCTAGAAGGACCATAGAAGCACTTTCACAGCTAAAAATGCAAGTTCTGTTGATCATTTCTGGAGCAATGTCTGAGTCCTAGAATGGTCTTCAGAACTGTACTGGCTTTCCCTGGCCATACTCTTCATACAGTATCAGCCTCAGTTCTACTCTTGCTCATTGTACTGAGATTTCTTTTGAAACACATAACTAGCCTAAGGTACAGTGAGATAGAGATTATTGTGCTAGCAAACAATTGCCTCTAAGAAACATGGCATTAAAGGTAAGGAGAAAGAAGCTTTCACTTTTTCAAAAAGTGAGTTTGAAGTGAATGGAGTTGATTAGATTGTTATCAGCTGAAAACATAGCCTACACTTTCTGGAAAGAGTGGTTACTGAGTTAATGAATTCACATTTTGTTCATCTTAACTAGTTTGATAATTTCCCTTTGTGATGAGCTGCCTTTGGTAAATGTGTTTGAAACATTAAAATGGTGTTTTGGACTCAGCACCAAAAGGAATTCTATATTGTTACAATGAGCAAATGTACTGCCCCTATGCATTTGTCTACATGTAGCCTTGACTCTGACAGCAGGAATAGGGACGAGATAAATTTCATTGAAGGTCTCCCAATAGAAATGTTTACTGCAGCCATCCTGTCAATTGGCCCAAAAGTCTGTTATCAGGGGTGCCTCAGCTGATTGAGAGACAGTCCCTTCTCCAGCTAGAAACACAGCTTTGCATTTTACAGGTGGAAAAAAAAAACAACAAGAAATAGAAATTTGAAAATCTAAATAAGGCTCACATCCCTCCATCAAATTATACATTTGAAATTATTAAAAATCTATAAATTTTAGGATCTTAGAGAAAGTTTATAACAAAACATCTGCCAGCTCTCAGGAGGGATTAAATTTTGCTTTGAAGGCAAATTTTAGAGAAGTAATGCCCTACTAGGCAGGTCTTTTAACGTCTTGGGTCCTCTCACTGAAGCAAAACAATATCCAAATATCTCAGATTTATACAGTTTTATGAAGCTAAATTCTACCTCATTTACTTGTTCGAGTAGATACACACCCTAAATCTCTGGGAGGAAAAGCCTTGGACTATTATGTTTCAGTTGGTACAACTCCCTTCCTGTTGCTATTCATAACTATAAATATATTACTTCTTTAACCTCAAACTAAAAACTCAGCTATTTGTCATTATCATCAGGTTTCTTTAACACATCAATTTTTAAAATTTTTTGGTACATCTGCTGCTCAGGCATCTTTCAATGCAATGGAGAGGTTTTAGAATGCAGCACAGGCTTATGTGTCCCTTCTGTGGTAGGGGTCTATCTTATGTTGATAAGACACAGTTAAACCCAGTTAAAATGCTATTGTGCTAAATATGGACCATCGTGCCCCTATTTTCTAAAATTAAAGAGTGAACTTTGTTGAAGTATACTGATTGTTTTTAATCAGTTAACAACGTTTTGTGTAGTGTTTCTCATATTCCCAGACTTAGTCTTGTGTATTTTATGAGCCTATGGATGTGGGAGGCTTTCCAAAACACCTTTAACACTCTGTTGTGTCTCATCTAAAAATCCCACTTCAGCGAATAGTTTAGTGTAATTACTGTGGTGATATCAAACATGAGACTCTTAATAGAATGTGTTCAGGTGCCCACATAAGTGGTACGACTGTGTTTGTTTTGTGGTGGTTTGGGGAGTTTTTTTCAGGTTGTTTGTTTGTTTGTTTTGTTTTTTAAATGTAAACTGAAACAAATCCACAGAATGTGAACTACTCGGGATGGGTGCCTTACCCATGTTGTGGAACGCGTTGCTCGCAACCTAGCATTTTGCAACTGCTGCAGATATGCACCTCTAAGAATAGGGCAGAGTTTTAAATCCTACCCAGCCAACTGTGTGGGGAATTTTTAGCAGGGCTTTAAGAACCATCTTTAGTTATTGCATAGTTTGGTTATGTTTTATTAAGTGAAAACAAACCACCCCATAACCAGGGCCAAATCCTGCAAAAAAGTAACAAAATCAGTACCCAAACAGGTATTGTGCTGTCCCCATAGTAAGGAAACTCCATCTCACATGCTTCTGATTCTTATTTTATGAGCAGAGCACAATGAGGACAGTTGTGATGTTTGGATCTAAGAGACTTCAGTAAGATGGCAGAACAAAATTAGGGCCTTGCAGACATATTTTTGTGAACACTTAGTGCCAGGTGTACCCATGCCACAGTACCACCCGAGTGCTGCTGGTGAAAGCCTTAAAAGTACAATTTGTTCTAGAAGATGAGTTGAAGTAGGAATTCCTTATGAGAAAAGCTCTTTCTGCAGCTGGAGCTGGGGAGGGTGTGGTGTAGAGAGGCAGGGACAGGACTGGAGGTGGTGAAGCCATAGAAGCCCGTGAGGGTGACGTCAGTTGGCTGCTTTCTCCTGAGGCATGGGCAGAGCTCTCACGCTGCTCCTTTGAGAAGCTGCCTGACGAGTCTGTGCCTGTAGCACTGGAGCTCAGACATTCTGCAAGATGAGATGAACCTTATCTGATAGCTCCCAGCAGAGCAAAGAGGAGTTACTGCTTTCTCCTCCCACACTTCCAGCCACATTTTCCTGTCGCTTCCCTTCGTCTGATTAATCTGTGAAGCAATTATATTTGCTAATCTGTTCGGAAAGTAGTTAACAAGAAAACTTGAAAACAAACCTAAATCCCCAAATCCGTGAATATCCACTATGTCAGTGAGCTGAATAGGCTCAATAGGAGATGTCAGGAGCAGTATTACTAGGGAGTAAGAAGAACTCTAATTCTGATCAGGAGACAAGCAGCAAGAGAAGAAAGATGTAGGAAATGTGACTTCTGGCAGGAGAGAGATGAAGTCAGCCACCTTGCACGCCTCAGGCTTACCTTACTGAGTGGTCCAGGGACCATGAGAGACCTCATGTTGACACGTATGATAAGCATGTATGCTTAGCTATTTATCTGAAGCTTGAAACTGCTGTGAAAACACGATGACTTCAGACTCTGGCAATCCTTCCTGTGCTTCCAGATATTAAGTATCCTCCGCTGTGGGTGGGCAAAAAATATCCCACATACAATTTGTTTTGCGTAAGCCTTTCCAAGTATTAATGGAAAAAAAAACCATGATAAGATTATGCAAAACTTTATTGTTAGCAGAGGTGATAAGACTGCTTATGTCAGATGATGAGTGTTACAAATACAGGCCTAGTTTCTTCAGTGAAGGCCCGTTGTTTTTTGCTGAGGAGTTTATTATTTGGAAGCAGCAACTGAGGAAAAACTCTCAGCTTGTCAGTCACTGAGACTGTTAATGTCAGCTGTCCCCTGCTCGTTCCCAGTGCCAGGGAGGTCACCTCAATAACACGGGGCCCTGGCAGCTGCCGCCGGCTGCGCCGAGTGCCAGGCGGAGCAGCGCGAGCAGCTGAACCCGAGGAGTCATCCGGATGCCTGTGACACTATGTCACCAACTCTTCTTTTTTAACAGATTCAAATATTTCACTGCTGCTTCACACAGCACTGTCTATTTACTTAACCCTTTACTTTAGAGTGGTGATTATTAACTAGGAGCAAAAAATGTGGTATAATACGGTTTCCTTATTTTTCCTGGAAGTTTTGTTTTAATTGTTAGGATTTCAGACCTGTTTCATAGCTACATTTTCTAATCAGAAAGATATTATTGTCCTTTTTTTTCACCTGAATCTGAAGTGGATCCTCTTAGTGATATTCTACTCTTTGCTTGGTATTTGCTCCTGGTGAAATTTTGCTAAGAAATTTGAACTGATATACTGGCTCTGTGGACCTGAAGGAAGACATCCTGCTTCTGTCTCTGTGTACCATATTCCCACAGGTAATGTGGCTGTCTGCTCCTTGAATCTGCTCACTAAGCTGGCTGAGAACTAACCAGGCTAAAAGGTGGTTATTGCTATGCTGATGAGTCAGATCATTGCCCAGGGAAGCCTGATGAGTGCCAGATTGTGGTGAAGAGAGAGGATAGAAGGTGAAACTGTGGCTACTGGAAAATGCAAAGGAGGAGAAAAGAGCAGTGGAAGAGGAGGGACAAGTGGGAAGAAAGGGAAAGTGGTAAACTCTTAGATAGAATAAGCTGTCAAATGTAAATGTACCTTTACAGACCATGGAACACAATGTGTGGAAGTTTTCTTTTTTTCCTTTTCTTCCCCCCTGGAGGCTGAATAGGCCTTTGAAACACTTTCATGAGATCAAAGGTCTTATTACATTCTTCATTCAAGTCTTTGCATTCATGAATGCAAATAATAATCTGCTTGTATGAAAGAATATTTTGGGCACTATAAAAGTTCTTTTCTAGTCATGTCTTCTGAAGATGTGAATGGGCTCTTTACCCAGTGACTTAAGGAGAGCCAAGTTAATCTGCATGTGATGACAGTGCTTCATTAGATATAATTTCTGAAAAGTGTCTTTGCAAATTTCTCTGGCAAGTAGGACTTGTAGTTGGTTTGGAGATCCATTATGGTCTTTATAGATTTCTCACTGTCCAAATGCACTTGGAAACTGATGGCCTGCAAAGGCTGGAGTTCAATACTATTTTAATAACCTACTCAACAAAATTGTTAAACATTTAGAAATGCCATTGTGTATAGCTTGTGGGTGAAATGATATTTGAAAAGGGTTTGATGCATTGTGTTAATGTGGAAAAGGGGCTTGTCAGGTAATTTCTCATTTCACTGGCCATTAAAATAGCCTGCTGCCAAATGGATCTAGCTGTATTGTCAGACATACAGCTGATGCAGTTACAAGACATTAAGAAGCTTGTTCTTGGGGTTTGAATTAGAAATTTAATCCACATTTCAGAGCTGTGTGAGTGTCTTGTACTGGCACTTATGGGGTTTTCCAGAGCTGATCTCACACTGCAGCTGTGTGCTACCATATGCAAATTAGCAGTTAGAATTGGCAATGTTGGTAGTGGAATGGGTCTCTTTGGTGGCTCTCTCTAGGGGCTTCAAAGTAACTCTTCCTCCAAATCCTTATTCCTTTGACTGCAACCTTCTTTCTTTGTTGCCTTACTATTATGATATCTTCAGCCGAACTGACTGCAGTACCTCAGGTCCTGCAATACCTCTGGGTTGTACTTTCTCCAAACTGATAACACCTGCTTTCCAAAAAAACCTTGTGAGAGCCTCAACGCCTTCCACCTCCTCCTGCTTCAGCTAGACATTAACCTAATCCTCAGTCTTTCTCCTATCCTATATTAATCCCATAAACCCTGAGCAAATCTGCCTACCTCTGTCAGTATTTGATGAAGAAGGTCCAGGGGACAGCTCCCAGTGTGCACCATCTGCACTAACAGGCTGCAAAAAACTGACCACAGCTTGAATCTCCCCATTTAATTGTCCCTAACAAGCAGTTACAAAATCCACAGAGCAGCTCTAAGTGCTCATAAGGTGTTCTGAATTTTTTTTTTCATACTGGTCCTTTTGGTTTTGTTGTATGCAATGCTTGTAGTATAGAACTGTCTTTGAGTTAGTGAAATGTAAGTGCCAGTTGTGAAAACAACATGAATAATGCAAGAAGTGGTGTAGGGGTCAGACTTTGAAGGATCATGAGCATGACTCAAGCAAGTGGGATTCTGTCCTGGTTACATGGAGATTTCTATCAGAAGAACATCCTGACTGTTGATTCTTCTTGTTTCTCTTGCAAAAAAATTACTTTAAATTCTCTAATTAACTTTTTTTCAATGTACTTATTCACTTGTGATTTTCTAATTCTTGGAGGTAAAAGCTACCTGTAGTAGAGCTTGTCAAAAACATTTTATATAAAAGGCTAGAAGCTAACGCAAACCCTCCTGTGCTAAAACAACATCTTGGAATTCTTTTTCTGTTCCATTTCCCCCTCTCCCTTTTTAATGCTATTTGCATCCTGTCAATGAATTCTAAAAAAAAAAAAAAAAAAAAGATCCTACAGACTTTTTTCCTATATTATCATTTTAGTTGTATTTGCTAAATCTAGTTTTGACTGTAATTTCTGTAATTTCCTTATTTTTCCTGAACATCTGATTTGTTAGCCAACAAACTTTTGCCTGATTTGCAGGAACACTCCTAGCTACTGAGAACAATGTCTAATCTCTCTAATTTTCAGTTTATTATCTGGATACTCTCAGTTTCAGAAACAAAGGTGGGATAGGAATTAGTTTAATGCTTTGGTTTGTGCAACTTTGATTATTTAATTATTTTGTCACTTAATCATTCAAAATAATTGGATCCTCCTGGGCAATATCAAGGTTTGCAATAATTTATGGACAAGTTGCTCTCTCCTTCCATGTGTATGTGGGATGATTAATAAAGTTTCAGATCTGTCATGCATTCTGCAATGATAGGCTAAATTAGTAGTTTGCCTGGGTTAATTTCAGCACTTCAGAACTTTATAGAGAGTCTCTGATGGCTTCTGCCTCCAATCTGCTTAATGACAAGAGTTAGATTTGCTAAAAAAAGGCTTTTGGATGTTTTTCTTTCAAACCCTGGTTCACAAGGCTCATATCAAAAACAAAGCCTTATGTAGGACTAGTTGAAGATTTCTATTTTCCTTCACACTTCTGCCATCATGAAGGCTCTTCCCTAGCAGTGTTTCATATTTTTTCACTGACAATAATGTCTGAACATGGCAAATGGACATTTGCTGTGACCCTCTGCAATACAGAGATAACAAACTGCTCTATATGTGTTTTGTAGCTGTAGGAAAGTGAGCCTTATTTATTTTTGTTAAGGCTCACACGTGTAAGAATGTTATCAAAAGCAAGGCTGTGTGTTTAGGAAGGATGAAATTCCTCAGATTAAGGCATGCCCTGACACCTCAAGATTCTGAGAAGAGTTTAGGAGTCATACTGAATCATCAGATGAATATTAACTCTGATAGCAAACCTGTAGCTAGAATGGCTGATGTTCTAAAGAGTTTGAGAGTTCCTCTGAGTTAAGGGTGAGTGCAACAGTTGTGGGGAATAGATTGTCCACTTTTGCTGGAAATATTTCAAGAGGGTTGCTGAAATCTGACTGGAATGTTATGAGAAGAATAATACAAGAATTTAATAGAAAGTATATTCTACAAAACGAGTATAACTCATTAAATAGAAAGTTAATTGGCTTTTCAGGAAAACACGGTTTCTTACTGATGGAAATTTGACAGCAAAAGGCAAAATGATAACAAAATTCAGTGATTGGATGTTGAAAGGTAAAATTACTGCATGGGAGAAGAGATTTTTAAGAGGGGCAATAACTCCAGGGCAGTGACCAAAGCACAGTGATGAAACCTATCACAAAACCTAAGAACATTCTTAGCATGCTCAGGAGAGTGACTAGTTAGATGATACAAAAATGGCTTAATCAAGGGCAACTTAAAAAGATTTCCTATTGATATTTTTTCAATTTCCTTTTGATTTTCACATTTCCTGAAGAAATTACACATTTTCACAGTTCAGAATTTGCTATTTGTCCTGGGTAGATGGTTATTTTGGCTGTCAGTATATATTATTATCTACAGTCCTACTGTGCCAGTTACAGAATGTATTTGCAAGACACGTGGCAGTTGCTGCTGGATCCACTTGCTTGCAACCTTCCATTTGGAACTTTGTACATTTTAATCAGTAACCTTTTATAACCCAGAACCAGTGATTTTCAAATAGAGACTGAATTTGCCATTCTTTCTGGTGTCATGAATCAAGAAATGTGAGTATAAAGATGCTGTCTTTTCATGAGCCAAGGATAATTGTGAATGAATCTGTGTAAGTCAGGAAAATCAGCCCTGCTTGTCTGTGTATTTCCTGCTTCCCACCTGACAGATGGGCAGGATGGTACTTTCCTAGCTCAGAGAAGTGTGCCATTGTTAAATATGGACTGTTCCTTGCACAGCCATTTAGATGATGTTTGAATTTGGAGTGTACCTAAAATGATGGATGGTCATTTGGTAAAATAAATGTTGGGAAAAAAAATCACTTTAAATAGCCTTTTGATTTATAGATTTCCATGCAAAATTACAATTGCAACCAGCCATAGTAATAATGGAATACTGCCTAAACTGTGCTAACAAAATTCAGGCCAGCCCAGCCCAGAAGAGAATGGAGGCATCTGCTTGATTTTTGTTGAAAACCCTGGAACTCATAAGCGAGTGCTCACCATGAAGTATAAGCTGCTTCTCTTTCAAAGGATGTCTCTGTTCTAATTTGTTTCTGTTGCAATAGGCTTCTGTGCCTTATTGGTCTCCAGAACTTTACCTTTTAACAAATTATTTCGGATGGCATGGACCCAGCAGCAGGCTAATGCACTGTAGTCTTCATTAGCAAATGTGCTTTGCCCTTGAACAGTCTCCTATGCTAATCATTTTACGCCATCACCATCCTTTTCCAGGAGTAGCTGCCCTTGCTAAATGCAGCCTGGCCCTGTCGATTTGCCAGGGGGAGGTCCTGTCATGTGATTAAGTCCCTCTCAAAAAAGGTGTCTGTGTGTGGCTTGACTGACTTCTCCATTCATTGCATGCTGACACTGAGTGTAGCAGGCTGACTATCTTCACAGAGGGCTATAGTTCAGCTGATCTTAGAGGTATTTTCCAACCCTTAATGACTCTATGATCTCATCTGCTGCCCTTTCTAAATGAGCAACCAGACTGATGTCATGCATTAACAGATGACAGTGCTGGGTTTGGTGATGAGGCCTGCATATTACTAAAATATGTATCTAGGAGTGTAAAATCCATAAATATTCTTCTTAGATGTGTATCTCTATAAATTAACTGCTCCTTCACTCAGAGATTTGGCCACTGACAGAGTGCATTCTGTGCAGTCTTTTACCATCAGTGTTGCATACTCTGGTCCAGTCACCCTGGGGGCTTTACAAACATTTGGGCAATGATGCCAGTGGTGAGCTTATAAACTAAGAATCTGTGATGCCTTGTATGTGATACCTTTTCTGATAATGTTAGAGACCTTATCAATACCAGGCAAAGTGTGCTGTTAGAAAACATTTAATGTACTTTAAATAGCACGATTCAATGTTTACTGTGACCAAAGCTCATGTAAAACAAGCTGGAATTACTTAGCCTTCTACTCCCCTAACTTTAGCTCTAACTAGATAACTCGTTTTCTAACTCAGCTGTCTATATTTTTTCATGGCAATAGCCTAGCTTAGGGTATTTATGATTTTTTTTTCCTAACAATACCTTCTAGTTTGTGATAGATGCAGAACATTTCACTGCCTGAGAGGTTACAAAATTTAATGGGAAGGGTAGAGCATAGTGTGTCATGGTCCCAAAACCACAAAATATGAGAGTAAACTGATGTTTCTAATGAATGGTCATAAGTACTAGGACTCTTCTCTGGGCAGTCGTACTAACACTGAGCAAGATGAGGGGAGAATTAACCTCAGAAAGTGTATTTTAGACCAGAAAAAGAAAAAATTAGGAAAGCATACAGGAAGCCTGCTACTTGCTTTTGATTTGGTTTCATTTAATTTGTGGTACTATTTCATGCCAATGACTAACTTACAGATGTACCTTTACACCTCTGGAAGCATTCAAATAGATCACGCTTGAACTTCTGGAAGATATTTAATTGTAATTGGAACCTGAACAACACAAAAACCAGAGAAGATATCAAGAGGTTCAGAGATCATGATGAATGCTATGGAAAAGTTAACTGATAGATGAGAAAGTAAATTGCTGAAGAAGCAGTTTTGTGATCTATAGTTTGGCCTTTTGTCTGGCCTTCATCAGGTATATAATAACAAAGCTTGAAAGCTCTTTGATCAGCAGTTCAGCTCCCACACTGGGAATGAGGCAGGGCTTGCTCAGCTGATACCTCATTCTGACAAAGAAATTGAGTTACAGGAGGGACATAGAGCAGGAGCTGGTGGGGCATCAGTGAAAACAGTAGTAGAGTAAACTTCTATCAGCCACTGTTTGCAGGAGAAGTAAGAGCATGGACAGGTTAACCAACAGCACATCCAGTATTACTTGTTCAGCTGCAGTGAAGGAAGCACTTTGAGAAAAGGAAACGCAGAAACTGGTGCTCCTCCCGGGATGAACCTGCTGGGACTTGTAGAACTTGGCTGTCTGTGCTGGGTGGGGAGAGCCTCAGCATGTTCTCTCAGACCTGGCATCTTCCCTGCCTATGAAAGAGGGCTGTGTTGTGTTCTGACAGGTAAATATGGGATGACACAGTGGCTGTGTGGAAACAACACAGTGACACAATCATCAGACCACATGAAACTCATCGAGAGCAGAAAGACACTGTTAGAGATGGCGTCTAATGTAAGAGTGTGATGTGATAAGGGTTCCTTCTGAGGGTACCAGCTGCCCCTTTGCTTTCTATACTGGATTGAACTAATGTTGCCAAGGAAGTGTCTTCAGGTGCTGTACACCATTACTCTGTGGGCCATGTGGGTACTAGTGCACACTTCATAGGGACTGATTGTGATCCTTCCAGCCTGCAGCATGGAGAAATTGTTATTAACAACTGAATGTGTCTAGGACTTAAATATATGGAACCTGGAACTTATGAAACCTCAATTTATAGAGCCTGATCCTCTGTGTCTGTTCACCAGTTTCCATCTAGTTGAAGTCCCCTTAAACTCATGTGAAACCTTCAATTTTTCTGTCAACAATGCACAGAATCAGGTCTGTTTGTGAGCAGCTTTGGGGACTGTCAAGCAGCATGATGTTCCAAAGAGCTTTAGTCCTCTGAGGTACAGCATAAAATTTGCTCCTGGGGTTTGGGCCAGGAGGGAGTAGTTTAATTATTTGTAGAGATCAAATTTATTAAAGAAGGTTCTGGCTGTGCAATGTAATTTCTTATAGCATCCTCTGGGATATTGCAAGCTTGGGCTGTTGGAGGGGCCAGCCAAAGGGCTTAGCACCTCATCTGCACTGAGGTAATTAGCTAAAGGAACATCACTCTTGCAGTGTTCAAAATTGCCTGGAAAGCTAGAAGTAATTTTCAGTGGCATGCTTAAGGTAGTTTTTGGCTCATTCATAGACTCCTGGGGGTAGTTTTCTAAAACAATATTCCTTGTGAGTGTCTTTGTAAAGACCCTTACAAATACAATCTTTACTCTCCTAGCATTGACTTTGTAAGGAGCATTGTCACTGTCTTTTATTTTGAGAATTGTTCTAGAGTTATGCTGGGAGTAATAACCTGGATTGAGCCTTGTAAGCCCCTGAAAAGATCTGAGTAGATAGGAGTTAATCTCTTCTTTATGCAATTCTTACTTCAAGAAGGCAATTTCTGTGTACTTTGTGAACATCTTGAAAATAAAGTGTTTATTTAGAAAAAAATGTTCTTGAACTTCAAGCAAAAACACCACTTAGGGAATGGACTCTCTCCATCTTCATGCTCAGTTTTGCATGGATCTCAAGGTAAATACCAAAACAGCAGTCATCCATTACTAGTTTAGGCATCTCTGAATTCTAATTCTTACATAGAGTAACATGTTGATGGAGTTTAGTTATGTTTCACTATGCAAAACAATGCCTTGAAATATGAGGATTAATTAGAAAAAAGTCTCATCTTGTTGTAAGGAATTTGCTGACTCTTTTTGGACTCAATTGAGCAATCTCAGGGCATGGTAATCTCTTTGATGCAGGAGCTGAGGATGTAAAGAGCACCTAGAAATGAAGCATTTGTTGTTCAAAACATATAATTATAAAATCTGTCTGGACAGATTGAAGTTCATGCTTGTTGCCTGACAGCTAAGTATTAAGTCTATAGAGGACTATTTGGGCAGGGGGCAAATACACAAAGCAAACTGCATTGATGTGCTTCAGTATATTGAATTACCCTGCAGTGCAATTGGGAGTTTCTGCCAAAAAGCTCTTTTGAGAACATAAATCTTTGATTTCTAGCAGCAGCAGCATTGACAAATGACAGTCAAGACACGCATCATCCTGGGTATTATGTAGTCAGCTGGGAGCTCTATCCTTGCTGTATGAGGGAGAAAGGAAATAAGATTACCCTGGCATTTCCTGAACCTTTTGGGTTTTGTTTATGGCTAGTCAGCCATCACCAAAACAAACAGGGCCAAATTAATTCTTTGGGTACCTTTGAAGTCAGAGGAGTTCTAACTGTACTGAGTCCCAAGCTTCTTAGTATAGAGACTGTGCTGAGTCTCGCAGCAGAATCCCCTTTTCAGAGCCTTTCTCTAGTGGTTGCAGTGTTTAGCATGGCTTTTCATTATTCATGATGAGTCACGCTGCTGCCGGTTCAAAAGCTGCATTTGCAAAGACGTGGTTTTGCCTTTTCTCAGTTTTCAGTGAAACATGAAAAAAATCTCATGAAACAATTAAGAATCATGTAGGCCCATGAGGATGCTGTGGGAAGATGAGGAGATGGGTCAGCTAGGGTAAAAGGCATTTCTGTGACAATGTTTTGTTTCTACCATTGCATTTAAAGGTCTCTTGATTCCCAAAAGACTTCATAGGGTTCCTTTTACTATTTGATTCCTGTGTCTTTACCTCAACCTCTCTGCTGTGTGTAAAAAGTCATGGTAGGCTTAGTGTCTTTACAGTCTTTCACCTAGATTGCAGTCAAGGTTTACTAGCAGGGAAAAATATTTGTTCTCCTTTCCCCTAACTTAGGGGACTTATTTTATTTATATCTAAAGCTGATACAAAAAGTAGTGGAAGTTGTTTGAATGAACATTTGTGTGATCCCATTAGGAAGAGTAATACCCATATTCAGATTTTTTTCCACTAGCTGCCTTGTGATGGCTTTCTTCTTGGGAAATTGTTTTTTCTGTACCTGATAATCCCCATGGTAGTTTTCTCCAATGCCCCAACTTTAGCATCATGTTGTAATGATTTCAACAGCACTGACTCACATATCTTGCAACCTAGAGCAAGTTGAAAATACTTGGCATTCCAGTTTATGTAGCAGACAAATACTTGCCTTCAAGTACTTGCTTCTGGGAGGCCGTCACAGTGAAACTAACTGATGGGCAAGCCTAGGCTTGGAGACAAATGTTTGTTGATTTTCCTACTTTATTCTCTCATGTAACATCTGCTGTATTTTTCAGTTTATGGTTTGCTCAGCTAGCACTGCCAACATTGGCTGTTCCCAGACTAATGGAAACTTTCTTCTGAATGAAGCGAGTTGTCAAGTAATCTATTTGAAAATGGAAAACATCTATAATCTTTCCATACAAAGATCTTACCATAAATATAAAAAACAAAGCACTGTTTGTGCCCAGACCTCAAATACATCTTTGAAATATTTGTGAGCTGGAAAAATATTTGGTAATGTGAAGGAAGATGACTGCTCTAAACATCTCATTATGAAATGCAAAGGGGTTTTATTTTATTTTGCTTTTGAGCTCTTTATTCCCACAGGATGGCCTTTTAAAAAAGGAAATGTGGCCAACAGGAAAAGAAAACATTTAAGTATGAGCGCAACTGTAGCTTGAATTGTTGGCTTGGTCTTATCACATTCTAGATAGAAGAATTGAAGGTGAATGGATTCACACCCAAATTCCATTGTAGTCATCAGCAGAAACTTTAGAACTGGGCTCAAGGGCCACTTGTCCACCTCCATGCTGTTAAAGTGCAAGGATCTCTGAGCCTTTGTCCTGATGTACTTTTAGCTGGTTGATCCTCTTCTGTAACTGGGAGTGGGTCAGGTATTATGGGTGCAACCACAGTGACAGAGATGTCTGTAACCTACTTAAGAGAAGTCTTGTGTAATTTTTCTGACAGGGATTCAGGATCCTACAAAACTGGCCTTTTTTGTTCTCAAGGCAACATTTTCAGGCCTCCCAAAAAAGCACAACTAGTGTTTATTCCTTTTCTGCAATTTGCAGCCAGAGTTGCACAGAATTTCATTCAGGGTAGAAAATGCTGCTATCTTGAGTTATTTCTCAGATTCACTGACTGTATGAAATAACTGTATAGTTAAGGCAGTTTTACACATTTAAAAATAGAATACACAAATGAAGCTATAAGTAAATGGACATGTAAAAAATATTCTAACTCTCTGTAACAACCTTTAGACAGACCAGATTTCATTGTTAAATATTAAGATATTGTGATCTCCCTGCCTTAAAATCAGATTGGGAAATGGGAATGGATTATTCACTGAATGGTAATTCCATTTACGTATATATATTACAGAGGGAGCCATGCTTTTCTGTAGCTTTTATGTGGCATTTGCCAGAAGAGTACAAGTAAAAATACCAGCAAAAAGTCCTGTTTCCTAAAAGTTTATTTGCATATTTAGATAAACCATGTGATTGTTAGATATGGTTGCTTTGTGGGAATAATGTGTGACAAGTCCCCCATCACTTGATGTCTGGACCCCAGCAGATATTTTGAGAAAGAACCTCCAGTAGCTTCTATGTGTTTGTTTTCATTAGAACATTCACTGACAGGCCTGTCAAGTGTTTGCTGTGTCAATGGTCTCTCCAAGGTCTTTCTTGCCTGTGTTAATTGCCCAAAATTATTTTGGTATGCTGATTTCGGGGCCTATGTTGTTGACTGAAAGTACGTACAGCGTTATAAAGTAAACCTGGAAAAAATTCACCTCCTCTTCCCTAATTTTATTTGTTCACAGGTCTGTGTTGGCTGTTTCAATCAATGCCTGGCTCATCCAAAGTAGAAAATTACATATGAATTGGAGAATTAGGCTATCAGCCTAGCACCACTGAGTTAGTTTATACCTCAATGAATCCATAATGAAATATTTTAACTTGTTTGCACTGCTTGACACACTTTAAATATTAGACTAATATTATGACCATCTACTAGGCATGAGTCCTTCCCAAGCTGGGAATATTCCTTATCAAATGTGGGTAATCTTTCCATTGAAATCTCTCTAAGGCAACAGCTGGAGTGGGAGTCTCCCTAGCTAATGGCTAATAGTTAAGTGCTGTTCACTGGCAGCTTCCCTTTCATCCTCACTGCCTGCCAGCAGCCAGGAAACCTGGCTTTTGGATCCTCCTTAGTAATCAGTATGGACAAAGGTACTACAAGGTGTGCAGGAATTAAAAGGAGTAGGAGAAGTGTGTTGGCTTTAGCATCAGCAGAGGAATACTTTCTAAAATTCTAATAAGGGAAGGTTTGGTGCTACATGTATAAAATTATGGGTAGGAAAAACCCTATAGCCACTCCTTTGTAGTGTTGGCTAGGAGTGACATGCATGTATGGAAATGCATAATACTGGAGAATCTGACACTGTATTTCCATTGCAGATTGTGAAATCCCACTGGAATTTCAAAACTTGAAGTGTCTTTAAATAAATAGCAGCATCTCTCTTAAGTTGTGATCATGTTCAGTGAGTACCAATTTACTCTGATTCAAATGCTTTCATAAAGTTACTCTGTTTTGTCACAAAAAATACCACCTGGAAACAGCTGGAAAGGTGCTGAGCTATGATTACCACTGCTGAGTCCAGCTCTGTAGCACTGCTGGAAATTGTGTGCACTGGCAGACCACAGTGGAACAGGCTGTTACTGCTGTCACTCTGAGTCAGTCCAGACTTCCCCTCAACACCCAGCCTTCCTCTCCTCCCCTTTTACCTTCAGACTTTCATTGCAAGACTATTATGCCTTTTCTTTCCTGCTTCCAAGGTCTCAAATTAGTGAGCTCATCCAGGCTCCTGTTGCTCTGTGTGCACACAAACCTTGCTATCAGTTGCAGAGCTGGTTGTGACTGATTTGTACAAGCCCCAGGCTGAAGGTGACACAGACAGTGCCAGGCAATCACAAGGCTGCTGTTTGCCCTCTGCCTTTTGCTCTGCAGAGCCATGTTCTGTCACTTCTGACACAGTCCCACCAGGAATTTTTTAAAAATATTTTTTCTGATGCAAACTAGAAAAAGAATGGCACTGCTGAAAATCTGGGAAACATTTGGCTTTGTCTAGGTCATGGATTTCTGAGAGGAATTTACCATGATATTTAGCCAACAGAAGCACACAAATACTGAGACAAGTTTATATGTCCTTTCCTCAGGAAAAAAAAAAGGCTATGGAAATCAATGGCCATTTGTTGGACTAAAGTTGCCAGAATTTGATTTCAGCATTCTCTGTGCCTGATGTTGAATGTACTGTTATTTTTGTAATAAGTGATATTTTTAAAACCATAGTTAATAAAAGTCTTCACTACATTACCCTGCATCTACTTAACACCTCTCTCAGGAACTTAGTGGAGGAGTTCTTTGTTGGGATACGTATCCTTAGATTAAACTAATTTCATGCCAATATTTTTTAGAAGTTTGTGGAAAATGTCATTCCACCAATTCCATGTGCAAGCTTCACCATAAAAGTAGGGTAGATTTCAGAGTTCAGCAAGTGCCCTAGAATTCATACCACATTGATCAGCTTTGATTGTCCTCTCTCTTCTTTGTGTCCTTTCACACAGTGTGTTTGGGTGCCTGGTGTAAGCATCAATATTTCTGTTGTGATGTGCATGGAGGGTTGATTGACAGTGGAACTGAGATTCTACATTCCTAGGTAATCTGCACAAGAATGCTTTAATTTGATTTGTAACTTTACACATGAAAGGAAAAAACCACATACTTTATCTTATGTGTATGATTTAAATGAAAGAATGTACACCAACTGCTATAGTGAAATTGTGGGAGAAACTTGGTAATTTCTCAACCAGTTCCTAATTCATCTGCTTGTTTTCCTAAAACAGACAAATATCTTTACCAAAACAGATCCAAAACAATGAATGTCCAAGGCTATAATTTACCACAAGCAGGCAAAAATCACTGGTTAATTTTCTTCTCTGAGACTTAAATCTGAAAAAAAATATTCTACATATCACTGTTAAAGCAGGGTGTGACAGAAAGGTAAATGGTCAGGGGAAATGTCTCCGTGCAAAAAAAAAGGCTCTGTCTGTGCAGGCATCTATAGACAGGTTGGGGGCTGGGGAGGGGCAAAATACAACAGGGACAATTGAGATTGTCCTTTTATTTCAATCTGAGGATATAATTTAGAGAGGCAAAAAGGAGAAGATTAAATTACTTTTGTTCAGCAACTTAAAGAGAAGGTTAAGGTGCTAGAGTATTTGAAAGGTGAAATAACCAATTCTGAGAGTGAGAAAAGCTGAGCAGGAATTGTAATTTACAGAGGTTAGGGACTGAGAAGTTAGGTCAGACAAAATCTTCATGAGAATGTGACTTCTGATAATGGAATCATCACATGAGACGGGAGGAAACTCAGTGTGGGGGTGTTTAAAGCAGTCCATTGCTGGATACAGCTCTGAGGTCTGACGAATATGTGCAGAGCAAAGCAGAAGTAGTATTTGCTTATACATTTGTTATACATAAATATATTTGTTACTTGGTGATGGCTCTCCTCACAGTGCTTTTTGATGCCTTTCCTGATCATACAGAATGTTTAAACAATGAGCACTGGCTAACTAGACTTGCATATGAAAATAAATTATTCTAGTTTTGACAGTGAAAAAGTCTGGTTTAAATTAAGGCCAAAGCACAGAATCTGTGTATTTATGTAAATTGGAATTATTGCTATGCATTGCTGCTTTGCTGATGGCCAAATCAGCACAGTGACCACTGTATTTTTCTGTATTCAAAGTCACTCCCTAACACTAGTTCATGTCACAGAAGCAGGTTTAGAACAATTAGATTAAATCCACCTACATTTCAATAACACCATCTTCTTTCTTCTCCGTCTTCTCTTTCTATCCTCTCTCACTATTTTCCCCTTGTCTCTCAAGAATTGCTGCAGTCACAGGCACACGTATATTTGAAGATTTGTGTAGCTCTACCTTTGAAATAGGTACTCATCCATTGTGAGCTGGCAAAAATGCATTGAAGTTATAGTACATTCATACAAATTGTTCTCAGTCCTTTCCTCCCACATCTGAAAGCACAGGAACTTATACTCCAGATCCACATCGTCACTGTAGATGTATAAACGAGGAGGTTTTTTTTTTTTGTAAATAAGAAAAGCAGAATGAAGAGCAGGATGAAAATACTATGTAAAGACAGATTTTGATAGACACATTTCTTAAGAAAAGAGATTTTTAAGAAATAGTGACCTTACCTTTTTTGTTGTTGATGTTCAGAAACCAAAGTGTGAGACTGCATTTTGATGTCACATTTATCACCACCACTTTGCAATTGACAACAGGGTAGAGGACTGGAAGCAGCAAAGTCTGAGATTATAAATCCTTTTGATGCTATGTTATTGTGCTTTCTTCATGCACACGTCTATCCAGATGAAGTATTTTTTGGGGCTAAGATAAACAGATGGAAACAGATATTTTATAAAAATCCATGGTGGGCTAAGGAGTACTTGCTTAACGCTTTCCTCTGATAAATCAGTTGTCATTGAAGGGACCTACTTGTCTTGTATGTCAGTTAAAATCTAGTAAATTTTTAACCTGCTAACTAAGAGACCTGGGGCTGTGTGATTTATAAGTGGGTGTAGCCCTCCCTTTGGCATTTATTGTGGCCCTTTGTTCTGGATATATCCTAACTAAATTAGTGGGTGAGGTAAAGGCTGTGATTTAGTGTAATTTCTGAACAGATAAAACTGTTGGGTAGATGCTAAAGGTTGTTTTTAAAAAAAATTATAAATTTTCATATGATGAACTGTTTTAAATGAAATTGTTTCTTGACAATACTCAGGAAAAGATACAGAAAATGTATTATAAAATGGAGCTTCTGTGATCAGGGAATTTTCTTAGAGATTCAATGAGAATGGTATCTTGGATATATAATTAATACATGTTTTGTTTCATGCAAAATTGCTTTGAAAGCAATAATTTCATGGCACCTGTTGGATTTTCCTGTGTCAATTTTCACAACACCTCGGTTTATCTGTTTAGTTGTGTGGGAAGAATGAGAGGGAAAACGGCTCTGTTTTTTGGCAGGATGCCCTCTGAGCCATATCTCAGATTCTGCAGGATTCAACATACACTTTCATAACAGTGAATCAGTGAATATCTCCACCAAATCTTCAAGAGACTTAGTCAAAGGAATATTCATTTTGAACTGTTTAAGCTGTATATGAGACAAATTGAATAATCTGGAAAAGCTGCTTCCCTAAACAGATATGTCAGGGCCAAAGAGCCAAGGAAGCAGGGAGATAGTGGACAGGTCAGAAATGTGAGGGGCCACAGCCCCTTTGTAGTGGAGGTTTCAGGGACTGGTAAATCTCAGAACTGTAACAGAAAGGTGTGGTCTTTTTCATTCTTTCCATTTTGGCAATGTGGCATCTCTTTGCTTTGTGGAAATATTCAAAGGCCTACTGTGATATTGTTATATGTTTTGTAGTATGGGTAAAAGTAGGTTGGCACGGGCTTTGGTTAGCACAGAACACCAGCTGTGTGGCAAGCTGTGACCAAGGCTGTATGACTTAGCTGACCCCAGCTGTGTTCTGCAGCAGAGTGCCCCAATTCCCAGAGCTTCTCCTGCTGGCTGAGGCTACCAGCTCGAAGTAAGGTCTGCTCCTCGCTGATAGGGAGTTCTGCTAACTTCTGAGACTCGCTAGTCACACAGTTTGGCCTCCTACCAGCAGAGACTGAAGGCTGGTGAACTCTGTCATGGTACCACCTCTTCGCTTTCCTCCTTGAATTATTCCCATCTTTTGGGTAGGTAAACAAAAAAAAAGTGACAAATGCGGTTTTTTAGGTGTCCTTTCTTCACTTGGCCAGGTAGGACTCCTACAGATCCTTTTATTCTCCACTCTCTGTTGCCTTATTTTTTCTCCAGAAAAAGATAAGAAAAATACATTAAATACTAGTAAGGAAATAATTTTAAAGGATGTTAAGAGTCTAATCTTTAACGGCACTGAGTATCAACTCCTTTAGTCGAGATTTGCATCTTTAGATTACATAGGAACCCAAATGCTGTAATTGTGGAGACATTTCCTTTGGAAGGAGCTCTATGCATGGGTCTGGTTGTCAGTGTGTGTGTGTGTGTTTGTCTGTGTGTGCGCGGTGCGGGCAGTGATGCAGTCTGTGTGTCTGTGTGTCAGTGTGTGTGTGTGTGTGTGTCTGTGTGTGCGCGGTGCGGGCAGTGATGCAGTCTGTGTGTCTGTGTGTGTGTGTGTGTGTGTCTGTGTGTGCGCGGTGCGGGCAGTGATGCAGTCTGTGTGTCTGTGTGTCTGTCTGTGTGTGTGTGTCTGTGTGTGCGCGGTGCGGGCAGTGATGCAGTCTGTGTGTCTGTGTGTCTGTGTGTGTGTGTGTGTCTGTGTGTGTGTGGTGCGGGCAGTGATGCAGTCTGTGTGTCTGTGTGTCTGTGTGTGTGTCTGTGTGTGCGCGGTGCGGGCAGTGATGCAGTCTGTGTGTCTGTGTGTCTGTGTGTGTGCGGTGCGGGCAGTGATGCAGTCTGTGTGTCTGTGTGTATGTGTGTGTGTGTCTGTGTCTGTGTGTGCGCGGTGCGGGCAGTGATGCAGTCTGTGTGTCTGTGTGTCTGTGTGTCTGTGTGTGTGCGGTGCGGGCAGTGATGCTGCAGCCGCTGCCGAGCTCCCCGGGCTCTGGCGCGGCCAGCTCTCCCTCTGGCGGCCGCTGCATCTCATTTGTGAATATTTCTCTCTGGAATTGTCTTTTAGATGATCTCTAAAAATACACACGTGGAGTTGTTTTGGGTTTTTTTTTTTTTTGGTTTTTTTGTTTTTTGTTTTTTTTTGGTTTTTTTTTTGTCTACAAGCCTATCAGCACATTTTAAAAGGATGAGAAGTTAAAGAATGTTATCATGATATGATTTTTATGCATCCCTTATATATGCATTTTTAATAAGGACATACTGTGTGCCATATTCAAGTATTACAAAAGTTTAATTCTGGTCTACTGTGAATGGTTTGGTCAATTTTGAGTAAAAAAAAATGCCTGAATGATTATATTAAAACCAGGATGACAAGGTAATGAACTTTCACACGTATAGAAAAAAGACTGGAGCGAAGATGAACCATCCAGACTTTGGTAAGAAAATTTACTTCCATGAGATAATTTTTTTTTGTTTATTCATGAAAGCATTATCTGCATCTATGTGGTGCATAAGGCAGGATCATGCAGTCAGTGCTCTACTATCAAATCTATGCACACATGTACATTAAAGACCATTCACAACTTTGGCTTTATGTCACACTGAGACCTTTGTCTTGATATAGTAGTGTCTGTAGCTTAAAATTAATATTATTTGCTGGACTACAGGATTTTTTTTTGTCTGAAGAGGTGATTTTTGTTCCCAGAACTGCTACACAGTATTATAGATGTCATGATACTTTCTTGATTACTTTCTTTTGACTCTTGCTACTATTGAATTTTAATCCAAAACTACTTCAAAGCAAAAGAGCAACTTTTCCTCCTCTGTTATGGTATCATCTTTTTCACTGTTGTTCAGTTTAACCAGAACAGAAAACAACTGACCCCTTCAGGACAGCTAATGATTTATGCTTTTTTTTTTTTTTTTTTTTTTTTGTTCTATTGACCAGGTCTGAGAGGCAGAAGCACAGAAGCAAAGCATGTGAAGTCTCAACTTTTCTATGTAGTTCTCATGTAGTGCCACCTAAATGAGTCAAGAGCTGTATGTATTTAGACTTCCTTAAAATTGGGTAAAAAATTGAGATATTGAAATTCAAGTTCACAGCTTGTCTTGAAGTCTCTACAGATTTGCAAATACTACCCATGCTCACTAAGAACTGAGCAACTGCAGGGGATAAAAATTGTTTCATTTGGCACCAGATCACCATTGACATTAATAACTTTGAAATTCCTTAATTAAGAAAGAAATTCTTAAGTGTGTTGTAAACATTCCAGATAAATATACACATTTGCTATTGTCTTCTAGCCCCTGACAGGGTGCTAAGAATAGATTGTTTGTGAGTTTTGTTACTATATTTAATTTCTGTTTGAATAAAAAGAATTTTATTTCCACTGAGGCATGTCAAAATACCTTTAATTAATTTTGTGTGATTAGATTAAAAAAAAAAATAAAGCTGAGAATGTCAAAGGTCTTAAGCCTGTAAAAAAATCCTGATTGTTCTTCTGTCACCTGAATGCCACTGGAGAAACATCCAAGACACCAGAGGAGACATTGCTTGGTGCTTAGCTCTGTGGCTTATGCTGCATAAATGCTCTCATTTGATTGAAATGTAAAAGCAATTTTTACACTTAAAGGGAGTAAAATTACCTTAAATTGCTTCCTTCCATTATCTTTGATTTTAAAAAAAATGCCTGCCTATCTGTTTGGCTTTTACATAGCATCATTTTACTATGGAAGATGCATCCTGATTCTACTTTCAGTGGTGCATCTCTGAGCATAGTACAAAATAATTTTTTCCCCTCTGTATATTGTGCTGTTAGGATCTCATGCAGAAGAATTTATAGTGTGTCTAGATTAGTTTAGTTCAGATCAGGAATGTGCCTCTGAAGCTAATCTGCTTGTCCCTGGCAAATGAGCTTTGATTCATACCATGGAGCAGTCTTGGAGTGCTTTATTGGATCTCTTTCAGATTAAACTGAAAGGATGATGTTTTCCAAGATCGTTTCCAATGCTCACTGGCTGCATTCAATCCCTAGTGAAACAGATTTGTTCTTTTTTAGATAAACCTTAATGAAATATTCATGGTAGCATGTCAGGTCATCAGCAGCAACTGTCTCATTGCCCAGCTCTGTTTCCAGTGAACCCCAGTCCTTGCTGACGTGTATGTGGCCTCTGGCTGCTTATGGTTCCTTTTAGCAGAGGTGGTCTCTGACTCTTTGGCCTTGGAAGTACTTGTGGAAATGTCTCTTATCAATCAGTCTTTTGTGGGGCCACACACCCAATTGCAGTTCCCTATGTTAGAAGGCAAGAAGAAAGGAAATCAATTCTTAGCCAGAGCCCAGTGCGAGATTTTACTGTATGCATGTCAGATTTTTCACTGCTGAGGTTCTGCTCTGCTTCAACTGGACAAGCTGGAATCAGCTGTGTTTGGGTTCAAATTATCCCCAGAATCAGAGCATTCCCCAGCTACTTTCTGGAGCTCAGCTTCAGGTTTGCCCCATCTAAATGAGTAGGGGAGAGGAAAGAGACACAAAGGGAGATTTGTTAGTGACAAAACAGACCATCCTCTCTTTGTGTCATAAATAACTGGTTCTGGAGTCTTCTGGGATAGATTTCCACTTCCATATTCTTTCTTGCCTTTCCAAAAACCTTCTCCAAAAAAGAAGTTATAGAGGCTGAACTTAAGATACCATGTTTCTTCATGAAGTATGTTTTTGATAAAGCTTGACTCTAGTGAGACTTAAAGAAAAGTATATTTCAGTAATGACCTAATGCAGCCCCAATGGAATGCTTCTGGACTGACAGGGACTTAGTGTCAGGGCAGTGTAGCAAATTTCTGGATTTTAATGAGATAAACAAAATACTGTCCTTTATATGATACTGTTAATAGGACGAACTTGGCTAAATTAGAACAGAAGCTGTTTGCAGACTGAGATAGAGGTTATGCTCTGGAAAACACTAAGCTCCACACAAGTGATGTAGTAAAGATTTTAGGTATAAATCATAGCCACACATTAGGAAATTGAATTGTTGATGCTTCCTCAAGTCTGGTTTTGGTGTGGGTATTCTGTGTTTCTTTGTTGGTGGGTGGTTTTGTTTGGGCCTGTCTACCCTGTGTGTTGTCTGTGTCCCCCTCCTCTTTTTTCCTGCTCTGTAGCAGTTCTCTGAAGATTGCAATGAACTCTGGAATAGAAAGTGCATTAAAATTCAAATCTGAATAGACTGAGATCAAATATCCTCATTTAATGGGAGTACCTGGTGCCTACAGGACAGTTCTGAGAAGTTTTGATTTGATCCTGGTTTTCTAAATTTTATAATGATTCAGCACTTGTTTTAAACTATGTTTGAAGCTAGCACTGATTAATATATCTGAGGTCAATGTATCTCTAGAAATATCTAAGAAAAGGAAGTGATAAGAAAATGATCCTCTTTAAGATTTTAGGTAATTATTCTGTAGAATTAGGATAACCTCTGGTAAAAGTACTCTCCAGTTACAACTTCAGTCCAAGCAAGTGGCTTGAACTGAGCTCACTGAATACTTGACACGCTTCAGATATGAAACATGCTAGTAACTTTTGTTTCTCATTGGAGCTCTTAAGCAAGAAATAAGTTTCGCAGAGATGCTATTGTAGCAGTGTGTCATTAACTCCTCTTTGCAGTCAAATGAAGCCTTGAAGAAATTGGAATAAAATGAGTTGTCTTAATGAAACAACATTTTTAAAATTGTATTATTTACCAACCTAATAGTTGCTTCAAAATTTTGCTTTGTTAACTGAAAAGCATTAAAAGCTCAAAATCACTGTGAAGGATGCCATAAACAAAAATATTAATGAGGTGTGCTGACCTCCAAGTATATGTTCTCATGTATAAATATCAGGGCTCTTTAACTGACAGCTATTAAATACTGTGGTTATAATGGCTGAGTTAGCAGCCTCAGCTGCTGGCTGGCATTCAATATCGCCAATATTTTTCTCACTTAGCAATAAAAATGGGGGGGCGAGGGAAGGAGGGAGCCTTGATCCAGTTTTTACTAGTGGGAAGGTGCTTAAGATGCAAATGAAAAACTCTCCTATCCCCTCTTTCAATATGTATAGCAAGTGTATTCAGCCTGTCCTTGTCTTCCTCTGTAAAAAGATATTGGTTGTTTGAGACTGAGCTGTGCAGATTTCTGTGCTTCTCAGTGGTTGTGCTACAATATAAAGATCATAGATCTCATTCCCCTGTAAGGACACCTCTTTCCTTCTGCAGCAGAAACTCATTAATTTTAATATACACCAGTGAAGCGCTGAGTGGGCTTTGAGGTCTCCTTCATAGCAGCATGTTCTGTTGCTTCTGCACCACTGAGTTCATTATTGTTTTATTAATAAAGCAAGGAGGAATGCAGTGTGTACAGTCCTAATGCTGTCTTGCTCAGATATCACAGGGCATCCGCACTCTTCAGAAACATGGAGAGCCTGCTTGAAAATTGAAATGAAACATTCTTTGTTTTGTTTAATCCCCGAGTGAGGAACATGGGGCACATATTTCTGTGTGTTTGCTTCTTTATTTCCTTCTTACTCTACAGTTACATAGGTCAAGGATATGAAAACTGGTGGTGTAAGAAATAAATACAATGTTAAATGGGGCCAATATCAGGCTTGTCTGCATTTCTTCTACCAGCAACTGTGCAAAAGGTGTTTCCTCAAGCCTCTAGTATTTAACTGTGCTGACATGAGTACTTTTAGAAGTGCATATTTACTTTCTGTGCTACTTCATTAGGATTGATACTTCTTTTAAACCTTGGGAACCCACTTCTACTTCCGCTAGCTCCCAAGTGGGTCTGAAAGTCTCAGTCCAGTTCAGCCAGGATGCGTAAGGAGACATTCATCCAGTATTCAGAGCAGTGAAGATTTTTAAGGGAGGCATGTAATGGTGCTAAAGACCTGTGTGTATTGCTTGAGGTCCAATTCAGATTTGAATTCAGAATGGAGGTTTCATACAGCTGTCCAGCCACTTTGTCCCACTTCTGTTCTGTCATTGCAAAAATAAAAAGCAAATACAAAATCTGTAAGTTTCAGCACACTGTCATTTGAAGTTAGTACTCCGGCAAAATAAGTGGTCACTTCTGCAAATCCAAATATTAGGCATGCTTCTACTTTGTCCATTAAAGAAGTGTCTATTTAATGTCAGTTTTCATTCTGTAGATTTTCTCAGGACTTAGATGTGAAAATTAAAATGAAGCAGAAATTTTTATTGTTTCTAAGACCAAGTTTCCCATCTTCTTTTCTCTTTTCAGGTTCATCTCTCCCTAGACTCCCTATGTAAATATGCCTTTTTTTTTTCTGGTTTGCCCCAAGACTTCTTCATTCTAATTTATAGGCCTCAAAGTCTCCTTTGTATGCCATAATTATCATACCTGAAAAATGTGCAACAAGCTCCAGCAGAGCCTTATTTAACTTGCCTCTCTTGTTTCAGGAAAAAGAACGAAGGAAAACATATTGGAATGTCTTCCCATGCTGCTGTCTCCCTATGGTGATTGATTCGTGTCCTGTCAAGAGCTGCTTGCCTTGATTGATGTGTGCTGTGGTAGAGGGATGTGCAGTGCTTGCTTGTTTGCAGTTCCATGTACAACAGAAATGTTCTTTGTAGCATCTTTCTGTTTTGCTCTAGGAGCTGGGGTGTGGCTGGGCAGCAGAGAGGCAACCTTGTTACCTACAGAACCGGTTAGGTGAATCCTCTAACAGGAAGACAAGGCAGCTGAGCGTGTTTGGCTAGGCAGGCTTTTGCCTGGCATGCACAGAGACAGAGGGCTTCTGTGAATATCAGAGTAGACAAAAAGCCAAGCATTGGAAATGCTCCAGGAGAAGCCTTTCCTCAGAACCCAGAGTGGTATGCTGCAATCTAAAGATGAAGCAAAGTTTATTATATATATTGTTCTTCCCCATGTCTGTATTAGTGCCAATGCTTTCACAGTTCCCTGAGAGTTTTACCTGCCATGAGAAACCCAGAGTTTAGCCAGATTAATGTTTCTGAATCTTTCACAGTACTCTGGCTGCCAGACGTATTAGAAGGAGGTGAAGATTGTGATGTCTTGGAAGCAGTGTGGCCTTGGATCCATCTAAGCCCATTGGAAAGCTTCTGTCACTTTTTATCATTGCCCCATCAGGCAGAAGATAAGATTTGCCTTGGAGTAAGTAAACAACCTGTTTATATTTAAGTAAATTACTGGGAGAGTTGGTGACACCCTTGACTGTGGGAGGAGAGGTGTTTTCCATGACCAAATGTCTGCATTCCCTGAGTTAGGAAGGCATAGTAAAGATGCTGGTGGCTGGCAGGCTAGAAGTAACTGGCTAGCTATCAAGAAATCTCTGCTAGGTGATTGGAGAGATTTAGAATCACAGTGGTACGTTGGAGTTTGAACGGACACGTAAATTAATATCCTCCCTCCATCTTGAGTACTCAGTTAGGCAAAGGGAGCTGCATGCCCAGCCCAGAGTCTGGGTAAATGTTTGGGCAGTGGTAGCTGCAGAGAGATGCTTGCTGCTTGAGAAAAGGTAAATTCTTACTCTAACAGATCATCATGAAAAGCACTGAAGATTTTTACCCAAAGAGAAATTCAGGCTTGGAGATAACTGAGATTTAGAAAATGTCAGATTTTATGAAAAGAGCCAGATGATGGCAGCATAGAATGCAACAGAAAACTGGGGAAATTCCTGGGTTAAGTAGCATGAGACCTGCCCTTGAAAACTGAGTCAGGGATCAACCTTTTCATCTAATCCTCCACTTCAACAATGGCTTTTGAAATACAGGTTTATAGTTCTGGAAAGAAGAAAAGAAAACAGTGATTTTTTTTCTATGTGACTGTGTTGATCTTTCAAAAGCTAAGCAATAAATCAGCTCAGAAATCTTTTCTATGTGGCATGACAGATAAACAGTTCTGCTTCACCCTTTCAGACCCTGAAGTCTTGTATTTTATCCTTAGCTGCATAAATTCTTCGAGCAAGTCCTACCCTTCACTTTCTTAATTTCTTGTCATCAAGACTTATTCTATACCTACTGAAGCCTCCAAAGGAGAATTCAGAATATACCACTTGATATAATAGGAAACATAAATCATGTGCATATTATTTTTTCAAGAAAAAAAGCTTAAAAACATATCTGAATCAAAGATGGGCATCTAAGTGGCTAATGTCTTTTTCTGTTGTGTGACAGAAAAGTGCTGTCTCTATGGCAAAATATCAGCCTGCTAATTCCTGGAGCACTGTTTAGTGGTATTGGCAAAGGTCAAGTTGATCACTGGGCAGGGGCTGGTTTCTCCAGATCAACTGGTCATGGAAGAAGGGAGTTGGGTTTTTAGCTCTTCAAAATTGCTTCTGCAGAAGTATCCGTGCAGTCCTGGGGAAGCAAGCATGTGGCAGGGCACTTCCAGGACATGCACTGTTAGGAGATTGGAAGTGAAGACAGTGAAGCAGCACGAAGTCACAGCACATTCACAGCTGCTGTGAATATGACTCACACCCATGTTGATACAATTTAGAAGTGAGATTGCACCTCTGTTTGTTGGTAATTCTCAATTTTGGAAGAATTCTCACAAGCTAAACTGCTCCAGTGATTTTTTTTAATGTTTATTGAAAATGTTTGCATCACAAGCTTATAGAAATAGTTTCCTGGATAACCAGAAGATAAATGGATGTAATGCACTTAAACATTGGCTGCTTTTTTGACAACAGAGACCACTGAATTAATGCTTGTTACATCTGCAGACTCCTCAGTCTCCTTGGGATTTAATTAGAAATTTCAAGGACATGAGTACTTAACAGTGCTGAACATTTACAGAAAGAAGAGTTGCTGCAAAGAGGAATGGAGACTGTAGCAGCTTCTGGGTGAAATGGGAGTGCAATAGGTTAGAAGTTCATCTGATTACTGGAATGGCAAACTCTCACTGCTGCTGTGACAAGCTCTGGCTCTACAGATCTCAGTTACTGTACCTTTGACCCTTGGTTCTAAGCAGAACTGGCTCTTTTACTTGCACTTACCTCTGCCATCTAGAAAGGAGGTAGCTTCCTATGGAAAGAGAGGATTGTCAAGCCCTGTTTGACAGGGCTACTTTGAAAAGCACAAAGAACAATAATGTTTATCCTTGTATTTGTGAAAACACCATCCTCGGGCCTGCACTCATTGTGAGTTTCTACCCCAGCACTTGCAAAAGACAAAATTCTTGCTTATTCTGGTTCTATTAGTTGTGATAGTAAATAAGAACATTTGAGCTAGGGAAAAAAATAAGAAAAAAGTGGGTATTTCCTTTTGAAGCCTACCCAGGACAGCTCCATGTTATGGCAAGAGGGCAGGCTTCCTAAGGAAGTTGACTCTCATTTCTGTTCCTGTGATATCTTACAAATAACAGGAGTCTGATGGATTGCTCTGGTTGGTAAAAGCAAATTCAAGTAGCACCAGTAAGGAATTTCTAGAATTCCCATAAACAGAGAAGTGACACACTTCTAGCCTATGGGGAATAAAACAGGAAGGAGAAAACAATGAAGGAAAAAAAAAGAAGAAATAAGGTACCTGCTGCTACTTACTGTCCAAGGCACACTAAAATCCTTGCCAAGAGAGACAAATTGCTTAATACCCATACAGTGCTTTGAAGATCTAAAGTACAGTTAGTGTTATTATTACTACTTTTACTACAGCTAAGAACTGAGATTGCTCTTCTAAATGGATATACTGAGTTTGATCTTCAAAACACTGTATTAAAAAAAGGCCTGCATGAAATTTTTCTGAAAAGGAATGAATGATACGGTACATTTATCAACACAGTAATACAGCATTTGCAATTAGACCCTCAGCTTTATGTGGGCTTGGAAAAAGGAATTTCTGAGTCAGCATGTGGTGCCATTAAACATATTTAAGGGTAGTTTAATGATAGCCTTTTCACATCCTTTTAGTGCACATGACTATACAAATAAAAAAAGGAAAATTGCTCCTGGGGATAGGAGCGCGTACTGTGTTCATGTTATTCCACACCTCTGACTGTAAGTAGTGCTATCAGGAGGGTGAACAAAGCATGACCATGAAAATGGGCATCATAATTGTGGAGCAATACTTCTAGTGCCCATTTTTCAGGAATGCTAAGTGGTTGCATGTCAGGGGTAAGCACCCAGAACTTCCACACATGGGTGTGTTGTTCCTCCTCAGAGATCTGCAATTCTTATAATGAAATCTTTGGTCTTTCCTAACCTATAATTTTCAAGTACTGGTGTGTCTGCAGTAGTTTCTCTCTGCTGTTATTCCTTTGAAGTGAACAGGAATATCTGGACAATGGATCTTGGCACAGTCAATTTTAAGAGATAGAACAGCTTCAAGAAAACTCTTTACTCCTAATTAGCAGGTAGTTTAACACACGGGAGTTTTGCAGCTGTCCTATGGCTATGCTGAAAATCATTGCACTCATGGCTACAAAACGCTGCAATGCTGGAATCAGGAAAAGACCTGCTGGTCACTTGCTATAGAATCAGTAACATTGTCCTTGTCTTTTCTGGGACAGGAAGGACCACTATGGCTGGGTTATGAGGATAAACGTGATATGAAGACTGCTGGGACTTTGTCTGACCAGGCCTGGATTACTGTGGATGGGCAGAAGTTCTTAGAAAATCAAAAGATAGGACTTGGAAGCTGAACATTCTGGATTCTTTGAAAATTCTTGTTCCAAAAGTCTCTTTACATAAAACTATGTTTCTGATTTCTTTTTAAGTGCAGTGAATGATTTTGTCGTAAGTTGTTCTGGGAGCTCTATAAATATACAATATAAATTATGTTGTATATCTACTGAATATTAATTTGATTTGTTGAGCAGCATTTAGAATTACCCTCTTACAGCAGATAAACATAATATGAATATATCTACAGCACATTAGAGAGATTTGGGGCTGAAACAAGGTTCAACCTGGAAGTAAGGTGGAAGAAGGTAACATTTTCAAATAATAAACCTCACTAAGGAATTTTACATAGTTTCATTTGAAAATTATGACTGTTTTCTTGGCTGACCCTGATGCATATTGCAATCTATCACATTTTCTATCTCCTGCTGTTCATCTTTCCCAACATGGATAGAAAGAAAATTATATTGCCTTTGAAACAATTATTTTTTTTCTTGATTATTCTTGCTTCAGTAGTGATATTGATGACAGTATTGGAAAATGTCCAGAGCCTCCCACACTCCCACCTATAGCAAATACAAAAATTAGTATAACTTTTCTTGGCCACATTACCTACTGGGACACTGAGATTAAGGTGAGGTATACACATTTACTGTGCCTATATACAGTGAATATCTGCAAAACTGAAATGAAGTTATCCACTTTGTATTCTGTTCTGTTTTTAATGTCTATATTTGAAGATAATTTTATTAGAGTTGCACTTAACAAAGGGAATAAACTACTTTTCATAAATTAGTACTTCACATATAGGGTGAAACTGTGCAGATTGCAACTGATTTGTAAATGGAACTTGTCCACCTGTGCTCCTCTCATGATTTCAGTTTGCTGTGACTATTTTTCACAACTAATTAGAAACAGTTTTATAGCATTACTGTGTGCTATTATGTATGTCCAGGTTTTACCCCAGAGGTATTTGTATTTCAGTTCTGAGTGAAATTCTTCCTGTACAGTAGGTGATTTGCAAGGTCCTTTGTAATATTTGTTGATAGAAGGTGCTATGTAAATTATTTTCACTACCATATGGCCTCTTCATGTTTCCAGTTCAAATCCATGGGGAAAAATCTCTCAGCAACATCAACAGAAGCACATCTGGTCCACACACACAGTCTGTGACAGAGTATTCTTTTGGTTTGATTAGTCTTTCTATGCAAGTTCAAATGTATTGGACATAAGAAGAAGAAACAAAGCTTCTCAAAAATGAAAAGCACTCTACAATGTGTTTGAGGTCTGCCAAACACTGTTCTCAGTAGAGACTAACATTACAGATTTTAAAGGGATGTGATGAGAGGGAAAACCACCTGTAAGGGAAGAGCTTACAAACCATCTGGACTTCAGGTCAGTAGTTTGCTGCAGAAATGCTCCAGACATTGCATTTTAAAAGAAAACATTATATATTTTACTAAGTTCTCCTTTTCCCCTGCTGCTGACCACTGGTGCACGGATACAAAAGCAAGTGATGATTGTTGGTACAGTTATGTTGTGTGATGCTTTCAGTTGAGGGAAACAAGTACTTACCCATGGGATATGCTGATTATCACGCCTGCAATGCAGACAGAGCTTTCTTCTATTGCATACAGAAAAGCATGCCAAACTTGTGTCAGTGATTCTTTCCATTGAGCCTCCTGCATTCTGAAAACATTTTCAAGATAAAAATGACAATGCCAGTGAGAATGAACCTTGACAGCAGTATAATGAAATGTGTGGGAGGCTACACTCAATCTGCAGACTTTGAAAGAAAATTTTATTCCACCTCCAGTCCTGCAAGATGTGGTATTGGACCAAGGACTTTCAGTACAAGTAGCAGCAGCGCACAGTTGAATCCACACACAGTGAGAATAATCCCTTCTGGTGCATGCAATATTAATACTCCAGGGTTTTCTCCATCTGTTGTCATATATGCTTAAAGTGTACCTCTTTGGGGCAGGATGTGACTTTATTGTTTCATGTATTTACTTGTGCCTAGCACAGTCAGGCACTCTTAGGGGGATATAATCACTACTGTAGTACAAATAATTTTTTTTTCTCTTGAAGAACTCACAAGAACGAAGGAATGGTATTACCCCGAGGCTGGAGAGTTGGATTTGATGGACCTTTCCAATTTAGCATATTCTGTGATTCAGTATAAACTACTTCCTAAAAATAGGTGTGGTTTTTTGTAACTGAATGCAAATATAAAAGTTATCTCATTACTTTGCTTTAATAAAGGTCCAGATTTTCATGCAATATAACTTGTATAAATCTACAAAAAAATGTAAAAGAGCAGCAGAAGAGACTTTCTTTCAGTACTGGTGGGAAGATAAAACCAATAATTATGGTAAATGTGGTGAAGGTAGGAAAAGAAAACTGGGCTTCCTGACAGCTCTTGGCTCTGAGAGGATATGCCACACATGATTTATAAAGCATGATTTCTCCTATAAAACCCAGGCAAAAACTCCTTAACCAGTTCTTTAACCCTGAGTACTAAGAAGCTGTAACTCAACAGCCATGTTAAGAGCATTCCTATTAGTAATCCTGCGGCAGTAAAGAGGCAGCTCTCATGATTATATTGCTGTGGGTTTATAGTGCTTCATGTGAATTTTTTGTAAGTTATAGTTATTAATGACTAAAAGGAATCAGGAGAAGGGTAATGAACTTTAAATGGCTTCAAGTAAAAAATGGATGCTTGTCAATTTTGAAGAAATTCTATGAGTCCTAAATATAAAATTAGATGATTTAATGGCCCTTTATAGACCATATGTGTTAATTATATTAAAAATCTAGCAAGATTAAAAAGTAGTTGCACAAAAGGATGGTTTTGTGTCTATACAGCAACTTCTAGAAGAAAATTTTATCCAAGGCTGCTTCTTTTTTTCCCTCTTGGTGTACTGTGTACCCTCAACAATTAATTCAAGATGTTACTTTTTAGTTTATGAATAGGTCACAGATAAGAAATAGATTAGACTCCTGTTTGCATAATCACTTATCCTTTATTGTCCTGCTAGCCTGCACTTTCTCAAGTGAGTGGTGAGCATTTTTCCAGCAGTGTGTGCTTGAAAAGCAGAGGTAAGCAATGTCCAGCTGGTTTGCTGCTCTGTTGAAGTATGTTTGTGTTTGGCTGATCTGAGGGGAGAATTACATTGCTCATTGGGGATGCTAAAATGTTTGCTTGTGTCTTTTGGGTGATGAAAATGCATTTCAAATATATTCAATTAAAATGTTCCCTCCTGGGATAAAAGTGCTTTTGCAGAGAGAGACTGCTAAAAGGAGATAGGAAATTGGAAAATGGACATTTCTTCCAGGAAAACATTCAAGTGATTTTTTTGTCTTTTAACGTTTTTGTTTTCATCCTGAATTAAGATAAAAAGCAAGACTTCATAGTTTCTCTTAGGGTAAAAACTCTGTTTTAGGAGAACCAGATTGGAATTTTTGGTGCTTCTTTAGCTGCTAACAGGCAATACAGCTGTCACCAGGGAATGGTTTTATTTCTCAAATTCCATTAATTTATTTCATGCAAGTGCTTTTGAGCTGCTGGTATATTTCTTTCATAGTAATTTTGACCAGCTTAAATAGCTGGGGTGGGATGTAAATTACGAATGTGAGTGAAAGATTGCAATGACTCATTTCAGTACGGAGAAGTCAATTTCAACTTGCTTGAACTGCGAGGGATCACTGAAATTTCAGAAAACTCCCAGCCCAAAAAAGCCCTTTGCGAGTGGGGAAAACCGGCACTTATCATCGAGGAAAACCAGAAAAGTTTTGTTATTCTTGAGCGGTGCACGTTTCGTGCCGCCGGATGCCCGCAAGCGTCCGGGGTGCTGGCTGGTCTGTGCTGGGCTGTGCTGGGCTGGCTGTGCTGTGCTGTGCTGTGCTGTGCTGTGCTGTTCTGTTCTGTGCTGTGCTGTTCTGTGCTGTGCTTTGCTGGCTGTGCTGGTCTGTTCTGTGCTGTGCTGTGCTGTGCTGTGCTGTGCTGTGCTGTGCTGTGCTGTGCTGTGCTGTGCTTTGCTGGCTGTGCTGTGCTTTGCTGGCTGTGCTGGTCTGTTCTGTGCTGTGCTGTGCTGGCTGTGCTGGTCTGTTCTGTGCTGTGCTGTTCTGTGCTGTGCTGTGCTGTGCTTTGCTGGCTGTGCTGTGCTTTGCTGGCTGTGCTGGTCTGGTCTGTGCAGTTCTGTCCGCACCGCGGCTCTGCCGGGGCTCCCCGCTGAGGGCGGCCGCCCTGAGGCGAGGCCGGGCCGGGCCTGCCGAGCCCTCGGGGAACGCTCGAGGGCCCTAGGAAAGGGGGAAAGGCCGCAAAGGCTGAGCAGCGAGGAGAAAAGAAAAGGAAAAAAAAGCCCTGCGACCCCCGAGGTGAGGAGGAGGCAATCCGAGCCCCGGAGCAGAGATCCGTGAATTGTGCAGGAGCGCTATAACGCAGCCAGCAGCTTCCCTCAAGTCTCTCCGATGAGGTGATGCAAATGTCCTTCTAGAGCTTGCTTGCTTGTTACAAGCCTCGCTAAAAAAATATCTCAGGCATGGGAGACCACGTATCCTTCTGAAGGAAACAATGTGTGTTCTTGCCTGAATCTTTTCATACGTGTATTTGTATTTTAAATCTTCTGAAACAAACAAAAAAGTGTGGGTTGCCTGGGAGACAGAAAATATACAAGTATTAATGATATTTCATTGTTGAACTGGGTCATTCACTTTTTGGTCATAATTCTTAAAGCACTGGGAGTCCGACGAGATAGTCATCATCCACACTAGGCATTGCCACCAAATCTCTGCAAGGAGATTTTCCATGAGGTGAATTCACTTCCAGTCAGGCTACAGGGAGTAAGAGCCCAGCCACAGACCACAGGCTGCAGTGAAATCACTGAGCAGGGCCCAGTGCTAGAAGTGTTTTCCTTAGTTGCAATTTCTGGTCACTGGCCTGAGTACAGATAGCCCTCAGCCTCCTCTTATCCTGTTTGCTTTTCCAAAGGCAATGTGATATTTAGTTAGCTAGTTTGTCTATTCTTACAGTAAAAAACAAATATTTGCAAATTATGTTGTGTAGTACAGCATGTTAGATCTGATACAGCCTAAGAGAATGTCTACACAAATGGTTTTTATAAATTTCCACATGCAGCTACTGCAGAATTTAACATGAGCTGGGCCCTGAGGGGTCTCTTCTGCAGCCTAGACGTGGGAAGACCTGTGCTGTCTCTAGCTTGCTTCAGGAAGCTTGCTCCAACATCCCAGGCTGTTTGTCAGTCAGCAGGGTTTGACTATCTGCCTCTTCTCTGATCATGTCAAGTAAACTACTTAGGGAGTGGATGGGCCAAACAACTTTTAAGCATGGTAGTGTGTTCAAAGTACCACAAAATAATAAGCTACTTTCTCACCTTGCAAAGCTTCGTACTTATTTCCTGTGTGCAGTTACAATATTAAAATCAATGTTATTATTCACCTTAGTGTGACATAAACAGGCTTTGCAGAATCAGGTCCTCATCTGAATTTTTGAGATATAAATTGTATAACTCAGGGACTAAATCAATTACAGTCACTGGAGATGAACCAAAATCCTTTCTGTTTTTCAATGTATAAAAAGTTATTAATTTTTTTTTCTTTAATTACACTTTACAACTCTTTCTTGTACCCTTGACAATTTAACTGAACTTATCCAAACTGAGATTTCATTAGATTTTAATTTTGTGGTGAGAGCATAATTAAGATAAGCCATCAAACAGCCCTAAAAACACAATCCTTTTTACCCCAGTACTTTGAGTTCATCAAGACATATAGTCCCTAAATGTTTCACCACAAATTAGTCTGGTTTGGATGCTTAAGTAGAGAAAAGGTTTTGCTGTGGTACTATGCAGTCATAAGAAATTTTTCTTCAAACATTTTGGTAGACTGCAGCTGGCAGTTCATCTTCATCTGCAACCTACCACTTCTTACTGGGTTTTTGATCAGTCAGGGACATGATGTAGTTCTGTGTCACATAACCTGAGGCATTTTCACCAGCCTCTGCAGGGTAGACCAGTTGATTGCAACTTGTAAATTCACCACTTAGGCAAACTGTTATGTAATTGCAGGAAGATGTCTAATCTCCCTTTGCCCTAAGCTGTCACACATGGCTGGATTCTCGGTGGGTGGCTGCAAAACAGTTATTGAAGGCAGTGGAAATTGTGCTGCTCTACCAGCTGAGAACCAGGCCAACATACACATGGGAATCATAAAACCTCTGCTATGGTTTCTGATATTTTCTGCTACTTTGGTGTTTTGTCCTTCTATATGCCTTTACTGTAACTTCTGATTTGTATTGCCTGGGTGCAAACAGGATTGAACTTTTCTATCAGCTTGCATGTATAGACACATGTTCAAAAGTAATTCTTGCTCCCTGCAGTAGGAAACCAAGGAAAGGTGTAAGAAGCCCTTTGTTTTTTGGCAGATGTACCTGAAGAAAATGGGGTGGACAGGGTTCTGGCCGCTGCTGAGAGTGATCTGGTTTATCAAGATGCCAGTGGTGGCTTCTGAAGCACTGGGGATAGAACGGACTCCAGTGTCACACCCCAGCCAAACATGGTTACCTCAGCTGTTCAGGCGTGCAGAGACTGCACTGCTGCTGTTTTCACTGTCGGCTCAGTGAACTGAGTGGGGCTGAAGGATCTTTCCCCCCTCCACTACAGCCTTGGTGTAGACGAGAGCAGGATGTGCTGCCTACAACCATTAGTGCCTGTTGAACCTGGAGTTTGGGACAAGAGACACCTGAAAGGCCAGTGGGTGACCTGCCTGCCTGAAGGAGTTTAAGAGTATGCAGAAGTTTTTGGAGCTTTAATGAGATGAGGGAATTGAGGGTGCAACACAGGTGTGTCAAAAATAATCTAAGCATGGCTGACAAGGTTAAGATTGGCATTTACTTGAACTGGTAGCATAATATTTTGCTACTCTTAGAGGATATCGTTCATTGAAAGTAGAATTGCAGCAGTTAAATGGATGGCAAGTGTTAACACTTGTAAGGCCTTTTATTCTGCTCATTTCTGCTTTTATCCTGCTTTTTTTCTTCCCACCTGTTAGATTTAAATTTTTTTTGACTACTGAGCAGTAACCCAATGCAGGTCTGTGCATAATTTTGTTGATTCTTCTGGAAATAAAAGAAAAGAATTTATGTGATGTTTAAGTAAAGAAGCTCTCATGCTATAGATGTTGCTATATCTTGAGCTCCTACTAAAACAGCACTGAGTAATAAGCACTGTATGTTTATATATATATATTTATATACAATTTGCTATTCATTCTCATTTAATTATAAGTATTAAATATCTATCTGGAATAGAAAGGATATTTATTGCAATGTGAATATTCTACAAGTGATTTTTTAAGTTTTAGAGAAAGCAATTATTTAATTATTTGGATAAAGCAATTATTTTATTAAATAATACTGGGTTTTATTTCCTTTAGTATTCAATTAAATAACTCGTAAGTTAATTGACACACATTCTTTATCTCAAAAAGCGATGTAAGAAATGCAGTGTAGTTTGGGGTTGCATTGCAGAAATGTGTATCTGTAAAACCAATAGACCTGTGCTCCCACCAGGGGGCAGGACGAGACAAAAATTAAGGAGTGTCAAGGGGACAAACCCAGCAGCCCTGCTCTTTACCCCCCCCAGCGTCAATTTTTGCAAAGGCACAAGCTCTGCAGCTGTATGACTGTCTAAGTGAAAGCAAGTATTCTAGTTTATGGTTTGCTTTTTCGTTTTGAAGGGGGGGTTATGTAAACAATGCTTGGCTTCTGCACTTCTGGGGTACCGTATGTCCTCAGAAACAGAACTCCTATGGTGTATTTACAGAAGCACTTTTAAACTATGTAGAGCTATATAATAAATCTGTTTGTTTCACAAAAAAAAAAAAAAAAAGTTGTTCTTTAAATCCCCTCTGCAGTTTTAACTATCAGTTTTCTTAAACAAAATGGGAAGATAGACTTTGCAAATCAAGACTGTAGCATTATATTGTTCTTTGTAAAAACAACATAGGAGGAGCCTGAGGCTTAGCATCTGCCCTATTACAGGCGAAATCTGATGTTGTAAGTGCTTCTTGTGTCTAGGAATAATGCAGAAGGCAGCCTACTTTCTAAGATATTGCGGTGACCCACTTGTGCTCTGATGGGAGGAGCTCACTGACTGAAGGCTGTTTAGCCCAACCATAAGTCGTGCTTAGCTATGAGGAGCAAAAACTAGGTTTGTTCGTGGAAGTGCTTGTAATGAATTCTGTTCATAATTAATTATAGCCTAATCCCAGATGATCCGAGTGCTCATCTCAGAGCAAGAAAATGGTGAGAGACTTTTTAGTAATTACACTACAAAAATTAATATCTGGTAGAGGTAAGAATCATCTGAGACTAGAAATGTGTCATCTAGTTACCAGGCCATTCCAAACCCATAGCTGAAGTGGGAAGCCTGTAACAGGTACCTGTGGGTTACTAACAGTCATGATTTTACATGTATATTACCAGAGGTACAAATTGTGGTGCACCAGCAACTGTGTGGAGAGGAAGTGAGTTTTCATCCCTCCTAGCTTTGGCAGTGAAAAAGCAACTTAAAATTAACAATGCGCTTAGCTTTGCTGAAGGCAAGGCTTAAGGAATGTGTTTTAGCAGTTACCAGCAAAGCAGTGCCCCCTTTGTTTAAGAGAAAGAGATTTTCTTTATGACATGTAATTAAAGACTCAAATAATTTGAGTATCTCTGGAGTTTTTGTTTTTCATTTAAACTTTATGTTTCAGTGTTGCATTTGGCTTGAGAGATAAGTTATTCAGGTAGGTCAGCTGAGTCAAGCAGGTACTTAGAATAAATGCAAACAGATGTGGAGGGTCTGAATGCTCAGAGGGGTAAATAACTGCATGGAGACTGATATATGCTGTTTCTTACCTATCACTTCTGAATTGAAACTGTAAATCTCAGCACTGTGCTCTGCCCTGTCAAAACCTAAAGAACAGCTTTGGGTGCTGCTGGGTTGTATTGATGAAAGTATTTACAGGAAGTGACCACAGTGCAGGAGTCAAGTAGCACCTCTGTCACAATGACATATTTGTGATCATCTGCCAGTTCTCTTCCAAAGCAACCAGAGACTTCAAGTATCATTCTTCTATAGATCCTTGGGACGATTTTCTCATTTCATAACTCAGAACTATAAGAAAAAAAATTGAAAGTCCAGAGCTTGGAATGCTTCCTAATCTGTACTTTCAAGTGTACCCAGACTCACAAAGTCATGCAGGCTGAGTAGGACCCAGCATCCAGCCCAACCCACTTCTCAGAGCATAGTCTATACTGAATTCAAAGGAGGTTCCTCAGGTTTTTGAGGCCTCCAGCTCTGTAGACTTCTTGGCCTTACTTAACAACCCATTCTACTGCTTCCTGTCCTGTCACTGTTAAAAACTATTTTCCTAATCAAGCCAGAACCTTCTGTTTTTGTTCATGTCAAAAAAAAAAAAAAAACCAAACAAAAAGCACAGAGAAGTTAAGCGATATACATAATGTTAAATACTTAGGTAGCATCTTAAGTAGTTAAAGTGAGAATTCTGACACAGCTGGGATATGATAAAAATCTGAAAAAAAATAGCCCCCTTCAGAATAGTTTAGATTGAGAACAAGAAATAACTTTTCTAATCTTGATACTCTTTTTCTTCTAACTACTGGAACTAAAAGCTGTTTAAAAGGAATCTGGATTTCAGTAGCTGTTGGAAGATGTAAATAGAAGTATTTCTTATGATGAATTAGCTTCTATCTGATATTTTTCTAAACTGCATTGGATCAAAACATTTTAAGAGAGTCTTGGCTTCTCAAGTATTTTCCCATAATTTTTGATATACAGAGAAGCCTTAAAGGATGATTACAGCTAAGGACTTATGTAATAGTAGGCAACATTTCCTCAAAGAAATCTTCGCTTTAGAGTGGTTGCTTGAGAATGCCTAAGTTGTTACTTTTAATCCTTGTGTTGATATTACTGTGAACTGTATGAATTCTTCTGATGAGAACAAATATACAGGAAAGAATCTAAGAGAGTATATGTAATCTGATGTGTTTTACTGAAGAAAAACCTCAGAGTCAGCATCAAAACTTGTGTGAGGACAAACCAGATCCTACAGGAGGAATATGGAGGGCAAAAGCAGCTTCAAAAATACCTCTAACACAGCTAAGAATAACTATTTAAATTTATTGTTGCACTCAATGACTGTTATTTTTATACTGAAAAGAAAAAAAACCAAAAAACAAAAAACAAAGCAGAGCAAGGATTACTCTTTCTCCTGAGGTGCTTGTGTTTGAGTTTTGATTTGATGCTTTGACTCACTTCCTTCGTCCCCTAAGCTACGGGCAAGTTGCACAAGCTCAGTCAAAGGAGAGAAATTCTCAGTTTCTTCTCATAACTGTAGACTGTTATGAGACAGGAGGCTGTTATAATTTGGGGCTAGTCATCTGCAGTGGACAAAGAAAGCCGGGCAGGCTGTACAGTTTGCACAGAGCCTTGGTATTCCTGTGGCCAGCAGGACAAGGAGGGAGTACTGCACACCTCCAACATACATGGACCCTCATGACCTGGAGGATCACGAGGGAACAGAATTTTGGTACATTTCCAGATTATCCTTACTAAGTGCCCATGTTGAGCGTTACTTTTCATGGTTTGGAAGCTAGCTGATTCTCGCTGTTTAGCAGTTGGCATCAAGGCCTGAAGGGCAGATTTGCACTTGGCAAGACCGCAGTGCATTCCACTGTGCTCAGTTCCTCTCTTTGTGGTCTGATGTGGCTGTGTCAGAGCCCGTCAGCTGTGATTTCACATATGTCTACTACTTCTCAGCTTCATCAAGGTGTGAATCACAGCACTCTTCATTGAATACCCACTGATATTGCCATACACCTCTTCATACCTTATGACTTAGGGAGAATGCTTCCTTGTGTGAAAAAAGTACAATGTGGATGCAATGTATGGTTTCCTTGGGACAAGGGGGAGTACAGGATGTAAAAATACTCCATAGATGCATACATATTATGCAGTCGGAATCTCTTTTTTTTTCCTTTTTCTTTCATTTCTTTTATAACTTTAGTTTTTGTGCGTAATAAATTTTATAGAATAAATGTATTTAATATTGGTTTAACTGAGAAAATGTAGAGGATAAAATAAAAGACATAAATCCAACAGAAAGGCTATAGATATCTTCTTGGCTTGCAGATATCTTCTTCAGTGCTGTTTCCATGGAAATTATTTATAGTGCCTGGAGGGAGTGAAGTGCAGGTCACAGATCCGCAGAGCTACAGTAGGCTTTCAGCCCAGTTAGGCAGAAGCTGACAACAACAAATGGGCATGCCTTTGAATGGAGCTCTTCTGCTTTCAGAGGAAAATGTAATCTCTTAGAAAAATGTGGCTTTGAGAGAAAAATATTAATCTCTATGGCAGTTTGGGGTGAAATTGGAACCAAGAACTGTCAGTTTTCATTATGAAAACAGCTTCAAACTCTCTTCTTCACTTTCCCCTCCCCCCATTGCTTGAAGTCATTAAGGGCTTCATCACATTTATTAGAGCAGAATTCTAAGTACCATTTCAGATTACCACTGTGTATTCCAGTTTGGTTATATATTTTACTTCTTGAATGTCTACCTGGGATATGCTCAAACAGAGCTCAATAGACAAATCTGGTAAATGATGAGGATATTGCCAGTCATCAAGGAGCATATTATGCAATTTAGTTACATAAAAATACATTTTATCTAAAATATTAAGCATATGTGAAACATATGTGAAACATTTTATATATTGTATTTATGTATATTGTGCATATGTTTATTTTTTCTTCTCAAAGACTTACAAAAATATGTTATATAACAATTTATGTGACAGCTTTTTGTAGAAATTAATTCTTTGTACAAAGATTTTTTAAAGAAGGATATGCACATATACGGACTGCAGTTTGAACTAAAAGTATCATTCGTTTTGTCACAGATTATTTGGCAGTATTCTCTTTAAGAATTTTGACACAAAAAATTGTTATTCTCCTAATTAACTATATTTTTATTAGTAATTTGTTTCTTCATCTCTTTCTTCCTAATTTATTACCGAACAAGGAACATTCCCTATGCTCTTAAAAATTAGGGTATGCCTAGGCTCTCTGTGAAACAGGTACTGTGTAAATAGCTACAGTATAAGAGTGTGTGGCCAGGCACTGTTTTTTTTCCATTTTGCTGGACAAATTCAGGATGTTCAATATACAAGCAAGTCACTTCAGAATTACTTCATCTATATTCCAGAAAAATAATAAATTCAGGAGGAAGGTAGTGAAATGAAATGTCCTGATAATTTTTTTTTTAGGATGGTAAATATTTGTGCTGTGAAGGTTACTGTTTCTCATTTGACTGTGCTCTCATTCATCTTTGAACTCCTGTAGTTCCTGCTGTTCACTGTGTTTCCAGTAGTTCCTTCAAAATACAAATGACTGGATATTGGTGATCACAGTGAAGTGTTTAAGTAGCAACTCTACAGATATGAATCAAATTCAAATTGGTTTCACTGCAAACCCTGCTTTTAGTGCTTCCAACAGTTTTTCAACTTTATTTTGGTGTCTGAAAGGTTCTATCTACTGTAGTGTGATACACTTACGTGTAACTTCGTAGCCAAATGAACTGGGAAAGTTAGGAGATAATGAAGATATTGAAGCAGGCCATGTCTAATGGTTATTTCAAGCAACTTCTGTGATATCCTAAATGCAGCGAGAGGACTCATTACTGCAGCTGAATCACAGAATGGGTAAGGTTGAAAGGGACCACAGTGGGTCCTGTGGTTCAACCTCCCTGCTCAAAGTGATCCCAGAGCACTTGGCACAGGGCTGTGTCAGATGATTCTGGAATGTCTCCAGGCAGGGAGACTCCACTCCCCCTCTGGTCAGTCTGTTCCAGTACATGGTCAGCTGCACAGTAAATAAGTTCTTCTTCATGTTCAGGTGGAGCTCCCTGTGCATCAGTTCCTGCACATTGCCTCTTGTTCTACTGCTCAGCGCTGAGCAGAGCCTGGTCCATCCTCTGACACCTCCCTGCAGATGGACATTGATGAGGTCCCCTCTCAGTCATCTCTTCCTGGCTGAACAGCCCTAGCTCCCTCAACCTTTCCTGGTGAAATGCTCCCATCCCTTTTTTGTCTTTGTCAACCTCTGCCAGACCCACTCCAGGAGCTCCCTGGAGTCTGTTTTGTACTGAGGAACCCAAAACTAGTCCCAGCTCTCCAGATGTGCCTCACTGGGGCTGAGTAGAGGGGCAGGATCACCTCCCTCAACCTGGGGCAATGCTCCTCCTGACTGTCACAGCATAACATGAGCTCACGTAGTTTTTATGTCTCTCCTCAGCTCCTCAGAAGGAAAAGAAAGGATTGAAGTTTGGTTTCTATGCCAGTGTTGTGACAAGGTCTCTCTAATCTCCTCCTCATTTTGCAATATTTGTTAACTTTATTTTCATTTAGTAGATACTCTTAAAATTAGCACAGTGTTTCTAACAGGTCAATTAGGTAGGCCACTTGACCACTCAGGTGTAAAAATCTCAGCGGTGTCTGCCGACTGGAGGTTAAATATTAACCACAACCTGGAAATTCAGCACTCACCTCATTAATCCATTTGAAACCATCTGTCATAAAAAGTTGCAATATGTGACACCACTTTTTCCCCCTTTGGCATCTGCCAATTGCTTTTAATCTCAGGAAACTATGTTGTTAAATTCAGTAATTTTGTAGCCGTGCTTTTGCCAGTTTAGATATCTTGGCTGATATTTATTAAAATTGCTTTCGTTAAAGTAGCTCAATTTGAAATCTCTTCTATATGACAATAAACAATTCTTCCTCAGTGTCATTTTTCTTGTTGGGACAGGCTGTTCTGAACAGCAGTAGGCACAAAGCTGTTGTCCCTAGGAGATGCTCTGGGGGAAAAAAAAAGAGCAAAACAAACCCAGCCCATATGGTCCCTTCCTGTGCAAAACATGTTCAGATTCCCACAGTGATATGAAGTAGGTATGGAAAAAAATACCTTAAATATACAGGAACAATCCCAGGCATTTGGACCCATTGTGGTCCATTCCTACAGGCATGGATGGGGTGCAGAGAGGAGTAGAACTTGTGAACCTTTCCTAACACGCATGGTAAAAGGAAGATTGGGTACTGAAGCACATTCTGTAGTACTGAGGAGAGTAAATCTGTATCTGCTTCTAGGATATCATGTGTTACAGACTGAATGCCAGCCTTTATCTCTCTAATTGTGGTCAGAAATTCAGAAGCTGGTCATTTGTTTTTACCTATGGTGGTGTTACAAAGATGTAGAGTACTCAACTCTCAAAGACTTAATTTTACATTAGTGGGAATAACTGCTGTGAGCAAGAGTACTGATAGACCATCAAGGCTGCCTGAACAGGGCACACATAGGCATCACAATACTCCTTGACATGCAGTAGCCTGCTTAGATCCATGCTGATCCTTCTGCATAGCTGTTAAAATAGTCTTTATTTTTCACCGCAATGAGCAAGATGGGCTCCTTCACTCTTTGAGACACGTTCCTTTGTTATTTTTTCTCATGGTGTGTTGAAGCTCCTTTTTGGGAAGGGAAGGCTTAAGACAATGACAGCCTTCTGAAAAATAATTTTTTAAAAGAGCATTAATCAACAGTATTGGTTTTGCTGTAGGTCTTTTATATAGCCTTTTCCAGGACTGTAAAAAAGCCTTTATTTTCTTTTGTAAATGAAAATACAGACATACTCTTTTTCTCTATATTTCCCCTCAAATTCCCATGCATGTAGTTGCAGTAGTAGTTTCCTAATTTCTTGCTTATTTTTTTGATCTACAAACATCCTGAATGTATGCAGTCAGAACCCAAAGTATATCTCACTTCAGTTCTAAAATAACATTTCATAGGAATGAAGCAATATTTTCACCCTATGAGATACTTCTATTTTGATGGGATCCCTATTCTTTCAAATGTATAGCAACTGTATTTGTGTTTAGGTGTAATAATACTATAGTAAAGCTGAGTGGCTTCAACTCCATTGTCAGGATAATGTTTTGCCATAGTACCTCTTATTTATCTTACACCTTGCTAGGGAGTAGTTTATAATTGGTAATTGGTTAACAAATGGGTGTCTTAGTTTAGTTGTCATTGTCTGCTCTTCCTTGGAGCTGAGAGAAATTACCTGCTAGACATCAGAACACTGCTTAGCTGCACAGTAAGTGAGAAGAGCAAATCTTCTCTGATGAAAAATTTGCAATGAAATGGTTTTGGTTTGTTTTTTTCTCTCTGAGGTGCTAATTGAAGCTTAGCAGTAAAAAAGACCAGATTGACAGTGATTAGTGCAAATTCTCACAGGGACCTATACTCACTTCAGAAAATTTTACTAGTCAAAACAAATTTCTTGGCTTTAAGTTTCCATTGCATCCGATTAATATCTTTATTTCACTAAACTGCAATATGTACAAAAAAGTAGGGTAAACAGTTTCTTTTCAGCCAATGACTAGCCATGTTCTTATCAGCTAAGCAAAATACTACCCATTAATGCTCCTAGACTTAGTTTTGCACACTAATGCCCATTTTTATTATTATTTTTTATTTAGGCAAGCAGGCAGAGTGAGTCTTCTGAAATACATCTAACAGAGATTATTTCATAAATTAATTTAACACTGTTGTCCCAAATTTGTTAAGGACTCTAAGATGGACGTCCCTGATGAAATATTCAGGAGAGATTTGTTGCTCTGTGAAGTTCTCTACTAGTCATTACTGTGTGGTAGCTCTACTGAGACATAAAATACGCGATATATGAGATATTCATGTAGTACTACAGCTTCACTACTCTTTCTCTAGAGCTTATTTCACAGCAGCTTGTGCAGAGCCATTTTGAATAAATATCTACTCCTGTGTTTGCATAGCCAATTCATATGAGCATGAATGAGAAGAAATTATAATTTTTCTGCTGGTTACTGCACTTGTGAGAAGTACATGTTTCTATCACAATTTTTTTTTTTTTTTGTCTCTATAGGACTTTAAAGTATCAGTTCTGCAGCTAGTGCACATGAGCAAGATGATATATAGTGTGCACTCTGAATAATTCTAGGCAAATAAATATTCAGATCTCTTTGCAGAAGGGTGTGTCTGAAAGGAAGAGCACCTGGTGTAACCCAAAGTGACCACAGGGAATACAGTTACATGGACGTATCAGTTGTCTGTTGTCCAATTGGTACACAAAGCTTAAATTTTCTTTTACATTTCCAGGATAATTATGCAGCTCCCTGACATGAATGGACTTGGTCAGTCCCAAAAGAGAGCATGTTTGCTGTTGAAATCAAATGCAGTCAGCTGCTCTTGGATTTTGTTATTTAAGGCTGTCACTGAAGGCATGGGAGATAAATTGTAGATACATTATATAACTGCCTTCACCTCAGGTCTGTAATAGTAATTACTCATGGAAGTACACGAAGCAGAATGATTAATTTTTCTTATTATGACTCAAGCCTCACTCTGACCTTGTGCTAGGGACCGTTTTCCATGAGCTATCTGCAAATGGGTGTCTGGTAAATAGTTATTTGGGCTGAGATGGCAAAAGTGACCAGCTGGGATGCTAAATGGAAGAATTCCTTTGGGTGAAGTTGGCTCTACAGGCTGGTGTGTCTTAGTGGTCTAGTGACCTAGCTAAGATCAGGAGGATTTTTTGCCTTTTGAATTACAGTAGAATATTTCAATTTGAGAGGACCTATAATTGGGATCTTATCTAAATGCCTGGCCAGCTGAGGGCTGACTAAGGGTCAGAGCTTGTTATTAAGGGCATTGTCCAAATTCTTAGATGTTGACAGGCCTGGGGCAGCAACCACCTCTCTAGGAAACCTGAGCCAGTGCAAAACCACCCTCTCAATAAACAAATGCTCCTTAATGTCCAGTCTAAACCTTCCCTAGCACAGATTTCAACCATTCCCATGGGTTCTATCAGTGAATACCAGGGAGAAGAGACCAGCACCTTCCCCTTCGCTTCCCCTCCTCAGGAAGCCATATAGGGCAATGAGGTCACCCCTCAGCCTCCTTTTCTCCAGACTAGACAAACCCAAAGTCCTTTGCTGCTCTCATAGAACGTTCCTGCCCTTTACCCCAGCTTTGTTGCCCTCCTCTGGATGCATTTGAGTACCTTCACATCCTCCTAAAATGGTGGAGCCCAGAGCTGTGCACAGAACTCCAGGTGAGGTTGTACCAAAGCTAAATACAGTTGGAGAATGGCCTTTTCTTAACAGACTGAATTATGTAAGGAGAAGAAGACTTTGATCACATCTTTACAACTGCAAAGGAAGACCTTGCTATTATAGCATCTTATTGCAATGATTAAGTTACAGACATATCTAGTCAAACTTCAAAGCATGGTTAGATGTCAGCTCAGACCAGGTTGCTCAGAGCTTTGTTCAGTCTTGAAAACTTCCACGGAAGGAGATGGCACAGAATCCCTGGGGTACCTGCTTTATTACCTGATGGCTTCACAGAGGGAAAGTCCTTCCTCACAACCAGCCTGAACCTCTCTTGTTTCAGTTTATTGCCACCACCTCACACTCTCCTGCTATGCGCCAATGTCCTGGCTCTGCTTCCTCCAGCATCTGCTTGCAGGCCCTGGCAGTTTGCCAGTGAACTGGAAGATGTTTGAAGCATCATTTGTTTATTTCACCTGTGTCTCTCCTGAATGTTACATAATAGGACGTGAAACAGCATTTACATTGAACAAGATGCATTGAAACATCCCTGAGTATTTTTTATTTTTAAATCCGAAGCTATCATAAATTCAGATTTTATGGTAGAAATAAACATGCAGTATTTTTTTTTCTTCCAAGCTCCTGAGTGTGTGTGTGAAAGAAATGAGAAAGAAATAGGGGAAAAAACCCAAACCACAACAAACAAACAAAACCAAAGCAAAATCAAATGTTAAAAGGTAAATTTTTATTTTTCTTGGATTTGTAATTCCACTCACACTAATAATCAGTCTGGATGTGAATTGTGCATGAGAGGATGTTGGTGAAATGCTTCTCATAACAGAGGTGTTGTGTTCACAACCAGTGAAGTCTTAATGCTTCTGCTTCACGTTGGGTGTACCTGAATATAAGGGCAACTTTAAAATTAGGATCTAAAGTATAGCAAAGTAAGGATATTTTTGTAGTTATTTACATTTTAACTCTCTATATCTATTTGTTCCTCAGTAAAAAACATACCATCAAATAAGGAATAGCACTAATTCCGGTGTTGAAGTTTTTATCTCTTTTTTTATGAAGAGCGGTAGTGAAAGCAGAGTGAGACAAATTATTTTATGTCACACACCAGTGGCTGACTTCCTACATCTGTTATTAATGAATTGCAACTATTTATAGCAGGACTGGGTGTGGAATCATGAGTTTTTGAATTTATTTAGTAAAGTCAGTTTCTATTGGATGAGTTCGGTATATAGCTTAACATTACCTAAACAAAGATGTGAAACTGTGGGAAAGTGAAATAGCGACATATATATACCCTACCCTGATACATTTTAATGTGGATTTGAGTCTTACATCTTAAGCTTACCCTGCAGCACAATCTGGGTGATATGGTCACAAGCTTCCGCCCCACCAAAGTGATACGCGCACTGTGACCATGTTTACTCAAGAATGCTGAAGTGTGTGCAATAAGTACAGTAGTCTTTGAACATTTGTGAGTTTAATGGAAAAACCCTAAAGACAAACAAATTGTTTTCACATGGGGCACAGCAGATGCCCCACTGTCCCCATCTACTAATCCAAATGTTCATGTGTGTTACTGAACACACAGAACAAGCTGGGGCATCTTTGATTATTTGATTTGTACATAGGAAGTTCACTCATTGTATACACACACCCCAAAAGACTGGAGCAATGCAAACAGAGAGGATGTGTGTCAAACAGCCCTCACCCTCCTAATCATTTCAGTGGAAGTAAAAATGGGGGCTGAAAGATGATCTCACTTCTTAGCAGCTGGGCTTAGACCTGGATGCTGATTGTTTAGATGTCCTTGAATGGAGGTTTTCCTTCCAGTCTTCAGCTGGCTGCAATTATATTTCTATAATCTTTATTTTTAATATATGCTGATTTTTAATTTTTAAAAAATCTTACTAAATATGAAAGCAGAGGCAAGGAAAAACATCTGCTGTAGAAAATATTCTGAATCACAGTTTAGAGAGCTTATGAATACTGTAGGCTTAACACTTGCACAAAACAGTGTGGGTGGCACACTGTCAAGTGCAGACAGTGGTGGGAGACTCCAGTATGGGAATCTTTTTTTAATGGTTGTGAAAAGATCAAAGAAAAATTATTTAGAGGAAAAAGGCTTGATTTAGAGGGGGAAAATATCATCTTGGACACAAATTAAATTACTGTATGGATTTGGACAGATATGACATGATTAAAAATCCATGTAGTTAATCCACCAAGTTTTTAATAGAGCTCATTACCATCATGTGGGAAAATTCCTGCTGAGAACTTTGGACTGATTAAGTATTAACCTATGGATAGCAGGGATTTGGCTTTTATTTCTAAAATCTAGATTTCTCGTGCTATTCAATGAACCAGGAAGGATTGGAAAATTCAGCGATGCTTTTTCTTCACTAATGAACCTACGTGTTTTTGGATGCTGTTGTCATTTTCAGCTCTTTCATTAGTGCTTCTACCTGGCTTTAACGTTGCTATGTCTACCAGCTGGGTCTCTAGCTAGGGCTCAGGATATAAGAACAGAAAGTGAGAAATGGATGATTGGGCTGAGCAAAATAAACATGAGTCTGACAGAATGTAAAAGATTATACTTGTTACCAGAACATTCTTCTGATTTCCAATATGAATGCCAGCTAATATGTGTGTTGCATAGACCTGCCTGCCAAATATGTTGGACTTGGAAAAGAAATTTTCCTGCCAGTTGCTGAATACTTAGCCTGCCTGTCATTATCTCTCTCAGCTTGTTTTTTCCCCCAGTGATTGTGCATTTTACAGAAATACAAAAGACAAGCAATTTAAAAGGCTTTTTGTGTATAAGATACTCTACAGGCAACTTATCTGCTGGAAATGAAGTGATTTTGTGCGACAATTTTCTCCCCTGCATATAACATTTATGCCACAAAAGTCATGATTGTGGAGATAGAGTTCTTATTTACTGATGCATTAATTAGAGTGAATAAAAGCATAATTTTGTATATGGTTTAAAGAAAGCCAAGCAATCTTTATTAAAAACAATTTCTTTGCAGCAGAGCAGGAAATTGTTTTATCTATCCTGATAAATATTCACTATTTAAATACCTTCTTTCCCATAATGAAATATGGACCCTTTAAAACATTAAAGAACTTATATTGTGGAAAAATGCAGTCAGGGAACTTGAAACATCTAATTGAAATGACTTTGAAATACTGAATTTATTTATTATCCTCATTTTATATGCTAAGTTTATATGTATAGACATAAAAAGTATGTAAAAAAAGTATTTTCTGTGTTTTGAAAAAGTAGTATAAACTATTTTGATACCCATAGATATTTTTCCACTTCTCTTAATCAAGAAATCAGTTAGTGTTTCTTTTTCACAAAATGTTGTAGCTCTGAAAATGCCATATTTTTAATTGAAAATATCTAGTCAAACACTTTTCATCTTCCTGCACTACAGACTTCACTCTTATATCCATTTCTGAGCCAATACTAGATTTGTTTACTGCCATTTAATTAAACGAAAAAGGAAACAATATAGGACCTTTACCATGTCTTCAATTATTTCAGGAATCTGAGCAGACCCACTATTTTATTGAGCTTTGCAGCAGTTTAGTCACCAAAAAAGGATTATGAAAACTTCTGTCAGAGCTTTCCCGTAGACACAGTGCTGAACTATCTTGGACAGATTATGCCTATACTGAATACAAAAACCACCTAACATATTCAAAGTAACATAGGGGGGAGAAGCTAATGTTCTCTGTAGCAGAGAGCAGGGGTGCCCCTGCATGCCATGATTTTGCTCATATGAGTAAATGTCCTCTAAAATAACAAAGCACTTCAGTTGTAATGGCAGATTGTCCCCAGGTCAACAATATCCACAGTCAGTGCACCTCATCAGGCACACCAGCAAACAGAGGCTGAGCAATAAGGGGATGTCACCTAATGTAATTGCTGGCTGAGCTCCTGGATCTCCGCAGACTTCTGGCATTGTTCAAGGGGAGAGGGCTAATCTCCCATCTATCATGTTTGAGGCAGGGGCTCAGGGGCTGAGAATCCCCCACTGTAAAAACCGGCATTTTCCTGTCAGCTGTGGAAAGTGTAGGGTGATCTGGTGGAGATAGGTGCCCAATGGTGAAATACACCTGTATGGATTAGCAAGCATCCTGCAGCAGGAGACCCTGACAGACTGAGAGCCTTGGGGGCCTTGTCAGCAGGTCACAGGAGAGCAGGGCCATGTGGCAGTCCCATGCACATGAGATACACCCTGACTGCGCTAAGCAGGCAACTTGGGCAGTACAGGAGCAGCTCCTCTGGGCTTTCACTGTAGCTATTTTCTAGATTAACTACTGCTGTATCTCTTATCTGAGGCACAGGCTGGGTCCTGGAGACCTTTGACATGTACCATGAGGCAACTCTTTTCCTTGTGATACTGCCTGCGGGGTTTTCTTCGAGGTAACTGCTGGAATTTAGTTTTTAGATCCTTCCTAGTGGAAACAAAAGAGCCAGAATTACAGATGTATTCTTTGTGTGTATTGCATACTAGATACTGTGGCCTCAACTCACCTACTTGTGGAAGGCCATCCACAAATCAGCTCTAAAGTCTCTGCTAGTTGAATTCATAAAGTCCATCCGCTGTTATATTTTTTTCATCACTTGTTTTCAAATTATGGTACTTCTAAGAAAAGTGAAGCTTCTGACTCTTTCTTAAGCATTGACTTGAGCACTTAAACATTTTATAGCGGATTGGTTGTGTGAAATAGGACAAGAAAGCGTCAAATATACCGAATGTGTTCTGCTTCAGAAATTTTTTATGTTTCTGAGGTTCAGTGCTTAGTTTATGTGGCAATGCTGAGTTCTGGCAGTCTCCTCCAGACTCATTTCTCACAGCTCCCTTGGGCACTAAGCCATGCTAATGCCACATTGGCTGTGACAAGGAGATGATTTCTTCAAGAAGTGCTTTTTTGTCTTTGTGCAATAACAGAAGTTACTGTAGATCAGCAATTCATCACGCTCCATTGGCTATATTTTCAGTAGGGTACCTTCAAAACAGACGAAACTAGTATAAGACCTTAAAGGATCCCAGGCAGACTGATGTCAAATTTTCTGCCAAAGAATGCTATGTAATGAAAGTTTTGCTGTTTCACACCATAACATGGTTAATGTTTTGTAGGTGTGATGAATCCTGATCTCGAAGTGGATTAAATTTGTGTCATGGACACCATGGACCAGAAATTGTTCATCCTGGCTTAGAATTAAAACATTAAGGAGAGGATTTCATGTAAATCCTCACTTAAGGGTGTTAAAGATTAAAGTGAGTTTTTATTAGCATAAATCTTTCAGTCCCAGTTCCCTCGACCCTCCCAGCTGCCCCATAGGTACCTTCTTCTAAGAAACAGCACAGAGAGATTTTCTTAATTCATCAGAACTTGTTGGGACAGCCGACTGTGAAAAGCAAATCTGCCATGACTTTAGGCTATGTGGTTCCTTGAGCAGGGAATTAGAATCATTGTGCATTTGCTAAGTGCTAGGAAGGTGCTGTAATACTTAAATCTTGTAAAATAATTCTAATCTCTCTTTGTTTGATCTTTCCCAACTCATATAATCCTTTTTTGTTGTTCTTTAGCTGAAGTTCTTTATGATTGAAATGAATGCAAATTCAGGTATCTAAAAAATAACTAAGTATTATTCAATGCTTTTATAAATTCAATAGAAGATGTAAGCAACCAGTGCTCTTGAAAATGAAATTATGCTTCATGAGAATTGGTAGCTAAAATGTAATACTTTTAGTTGCACCATGAATCCAAGCTGGATATTTAAATAGAGGCTGGACACTGGGTGTCTGTGTGGCATTTGTGCTTTACAATTTTGACCTCGCAGCCAAAAACCCAGGTCTGAAAATGTGGAGAGTGTTCTTGGCTGGGAAACTAGACTCAGCTTAGTTAAATATCTGGAAGTGGGCTTCCACATATGTTAAGATATCAGAGCTTTGGTACAAAGTTGTATCAGTTTTAAAACAACGTTAATGATACTGAAATGTTAAAGAATATTATCATTCTACCACACAGAGAAGTGTAGTACAGTCATGGCCATCCTCTGGCAAGGTAGTACACTGAGAGAGGAGTTTCATTGCTACAATCCCATTTATGGTTAGTTTAAATGTGCATTTATTCCTGACTTAAGGCACCAAGGATAGTATATACACACACACACACACACACATACAGCATTTGCTAGTATTTGCAGAAGCCTCAAATTTTATTTTTAATTATAGACTAAAAGATAGTAATGGTTTTTCTTTTATTCTGATCAAAATCAGCATCTCCATATTAGCTTATGCTTCCTAGTGTGTATTAGATGTATCTGTTAATGAAAAATAAGGCTTCAGGACTTTTAGCTGGCCTAAATGTTGTGAATTTTCATCTTTCTGATGTATCTAAATTGCCCTCTCCACGTTTTACTTATATCACTTATAAAATTCTTTACATATATAGCTGGTGAAGCTGTGTTGAAAGTAATAAGTGGTAAGTGAAATCATTGATAGATTGGTGGCTTTATAGGGCAGTATTTTTTTTCCTAGGGAACTGAGATCAAAACCTTGGCTTTAAGTGCCCAACTACTCTCCTCTTCGACCTTACTTCTAAAATTAGGCTTATCTTATTCATCATGTTAATGCTCCTGCTTCTTCTAAAAAGAAATGTTATTAAAATCATGGTCAGAATTTTTATTCCCCTTACAGAGAGAATTTTGGAGTTGCTCCATCCATTGTGTTAAAGAGAGTGTTATATATCCCAAACACAATTATATTTTAGGATCAGATACTTTGTCTGTGACAAATTAGACTGAAGACAGCACACCTCCTTAGTTTAGAAGATTTTTTTATTTTATTAGGGTGATCCTGTGCCCTTTGACCCATGCTGGAGGCCTCCTGTTAGTTCTTTTATGGGCAACAAATCTGAGCAAAACCACTGCAACTTAACACTAATGTTGAATAGCTTGGCTGTTAATTACATGTACCTTTTCACAGTGACTTTGATGGAAATAATCAAGGTTCTTTAGACAGACCAACCTAATAAAATAATACTTTAGGTCTGATCACTCCTGTGAGGGTTGTGGAGAAGGAAAAACAAATTTCAGGCTCACAGAAGCAGAAGAGAAAATGTCTGTTTTCTTAGAGTTCTGTCTTTTCAAATGAATTTGAGAAAAGTTGTGTACGGTAAAGAATTATGTTTTAGTTGGCTCTAAACATCAAGAGTTTCTTAAAATTATGTTTCCTTCCCTGAAAGACATTTTAACAACACCAAATGATTTAAAAAAATAATAATTTTAGGCTCTGTCATTATAGATGGGTGGATGGATGACTATCTGTCATTGCCTATGACAAGCACCTACTCTTACTGAGCTGTCAGCCTTGTGCTTTTAGATTATTGTTTGCAGGAAAGACTGCAGTTGTAAGTGAGCTCTTACTGTAGAAGGCTGAAGAGAAGGTATTAAAGATCACTTTCAGCAAAGCTGAGGTTTCATATGACAGGGTACTAAATAACTGCATGCACAAAGTACTGGACACAATTTTGAATGTTAATTTTTGGAGAGGAATATCGAAGTACTGAAAGTTTTGATTTTCCCACAGACTTTGCATCTGGTTTTCTAATGTAATTTTTCTGTAATTTGTGAAAATTTTATACAAAATCTGTGTTAGTTACAGTTGGTAGCTTTTGTGAAAGCCACAAAAGCCAGTGAAAGGACCTGCACAATGTGTAGGAAAAAGGAGAATCACTTACCTAGCTGTTTAGAGCCTGTGTATTGTAATTATTATTACTTTCTCATTTTGGCAATACATGGAACATTGATGGCATAGAAAGTTATAACTGGATTTTTTAAAATGTAAATCACCTTACAGCTGAATGTTGGTTATCAGCACCTAAATCCTGGGCACTATGGTTTCTTGTCAACTGTGTACATTCTTAATTTTAGGTGACATACTGTAGCTCAATGACCACATGTGGTTAACTCTCATGCTCTGACAAAGGAGAGTGGACAACAGAATACAGCAGTTAAAAATACTCAAATCACACCCACACTTTCATTTTTCAAGGCAAAAAATCAGCAGGGAGAGGTGTCTAAATGATGTACAATTCTCTTCTGATCCTGATTTTCCAGACATGCTGCTTTAACTGAAGTTAGTCAGAGTTTTACTACTGATGGAAGAAAATTCTATCTATGAATCATTTTCTGGTTTATGCCTGACTACCTCTGTATATAATTTCACAGTATCCTGTTTATACCTGTATGTGGGCCCAGCCTGTCCTTCATGGCTGAGGTCCATGGTTGAGATTCCATATTATGGAATCTATGTGAGCTTCTGGAAGTGCTTAAAAAGCTTTATAAATTGCATTTCATGCATAAATTAACCGTCTAGTCTGCCAAAGAAATATCTCACCTTACAGCATGTTTTATTTAGAACTAAACAGAATACATGTTATTCTAACTGTAAAGGAAGAACACGAGAAATTACCCCAAGAAAATGATAAAAAAGTTTTCAGTGAACCTCCTCATCTCCTCCCCACCTGCAATATATTAAAATTGTTGTCTTGGGAGTTTTTTCTAATACATAATGTAGGTGACCAGCATGAGTTAAAATTTATTAATTTTTTGTGAAAGAAAGAAGTGCTTAGAATATTTTTGTCTGAAGTTTTGAGTGAATTGAGTGTGATATTAACTGTTGGAAAGCAAGAAGAAATGTAGTATGCTGAAGAGAAAGAGACAGAATTCTTTATTCTCACATTATGGTGTGGGAATATTTTGCTAGGAAATGGGAACCCTAAATCATGGCTGGTTCCTTGTTTTGAATGACAACCCATCTGAAAACAGTGTTCTGGAAATTATGGTTCTGACTCTCGTAATTAGCATGGGGTTAGGATGAACCTAGTGGCCATGGAGATGGAATAGATGGACAGAGAAGTAAAAAAAGTCCAGGACAGAAACCTTTTCAGCAGTTGTATGAGGCTGATGTCTTATTTTGGTTTTTCTGCTATGTGGAGGACAAAGCAAATGTGATTTCAATCAATCCATTATGAAAACATGCAAAGTATTTTTATCATTATCCAATTACAGTTAGAAACCATTTTAATCATACCTAAGATCAGTTAAAAGGTGATAAATGTTGAGTTTTATAGTATAACAGCAGAAATTAGTCCCATGACAGATGTGATTTTAAGGTACAAACCTAGGATGAAGATATTAAGAGTCTCATTAAGTTGTTGCCACATGCCATCAATTCTGAAACATCTTCAAAAAACTAAAAGGAAGAGGACATGTTACCCCACATTAAATCAGTATTCTGCACTGACAATAGCTAATAGTGATTATGTCAGCTAGAGCAAGGTAGAAGGTTACTAGAAGGTTACTTCTGTAAGAACATTAAATCTGCATATCTTGGTATGTTCTCTTTGTAACCCTTTTTTACTTTGTTTTCTTTATTTAATTTTCTTTACACAAAGATGCCTACAGGGTTGCTGCAAATACATTTGGAAATTCCAGCTTTTAGCAGTCTTAGTACTGGATGTGAGCAGGAGACTGGAGGATTTTGTGTTCATTACCTTCCCCACCTTCCATCCAATTTTAAGGATCTATGGGTAACCCCCAAACCCCATTTTCCTTTTCTATCCCCTCCCCTTATTTCTAGGTTTATTTCATTAGGGAAGTCAGAGAGATTAAAGCTGAACCAATCCTACATTGTGGGTGGGATAAGGCCTGTGGTGGGCATGAACCACATCCTTCTAATGGTGAATTCACATGCATTCCCCCACAGCTGCAGTCTGTGTTATTCTCTGTTACTAAGTGTAATTTTGTTGACACATTGTCATGAACAATGAAATTATTAGTTGCTGTATTTTAGAAGGATGTTTGGAACAAATGACATGTGCTATAAATTTGTGATTAGGATAGTTTCTCTTTGAGGTTTTCAGGCACATTAATGTTTTCCTAATAGAATTGATTGGATTCCTGTCACATATGTCTAATTTGGGAAAATTTCCCTAATAGGGAAATACAAGACAAGATTTAGAAAGATTTGTTTTGTATTTGTAACAAAACCTGCAGTGTTTCTTCAATATGTCTAAGTTTTATATGTTAGTAGTTATAGAAATGTACAGATTATATTTGCTTTTAATCTAGTTTATGCTTTAACCACTCTGTCTTTTAAACAGTAACTGATTGAAGTAATTTTCTTGTAAATCCTTGATTTTTCAGGCACTCAGCTGCTTTTAATATTGTGTTGCTGCTTCAAATGAGTCATAAAAGTCAGCCTTTCAGTGTTTTGTGTTTCCCATCTTGCCTTTTGGAGGCTTTCTGTAGGAGAACCTGTAAACAAGGTCTCATCTGGAAATATAAAAGGGCAGTAAACATCAATATTTTGATGTAAACCTAAAGGAGTCTGCATTTTTAGCCATTAGGAACCAAGCAGAAATATAATGTCTGCTTTGCTAATTTTTCTAGTTTCTCTCTTTTGGGTGCTTTGCAATTGCACTTTGAAGTGGAAGTTGTTGCAAGAGTAACAAGATTCATCAGGTTTATCACAAAATGTCTATATGGATTTGTGAATCTGTAACTGACACGGATGCAAAGAACAAAACCAGAAATATGGCTTTATGCCATGTGTCTATGGAGAGGTGTGATGAGACATTTAAGGACAGCTGTTTTATGATGCCTTAATGTCTTCATAGTGGCAGCTGCAGTTTTCTCAGAAGAGAATAGCAAGAATGGATGAGCAGCAGACCTGTATGCTTTGAAGAAGAAAGGTTTTATCCATGACCAAACTGTAGATGATAAAAAATTGCATAAAAACATAAGACAATTGCAGAATAAATGTTTTTGCAAGAGATCAAATCAGATACTTATTAAAGATGGCTCTGGTTTCAGAAATCACAGTCCTTTAACATGGCTACACTAAACCCAGTTTGCAACAGGCCACAAAGGAATTGTTTGAGAACCCTCTGAACCATGAACTGTCGAGCAGTTGAGATTTTTCTTACATCATTGTATTGATATTTCTGCTCGATCTTCCATATCCTGAGATATTTTTCCCCATCAAGCCATTCTAGTACTGATTCTTGTAGCACTTTTTATTTTCCCTTTGAAGCTCCAGTCAGTCCTGATTACAAGATACGCAAGCACACAGGATTATTTAAACTAAATTATTATCAAAGAACTTGATGGATGTCAGGAAATCTAATATGATACATTAAATGTGTGTGGAGTGTACCAGCCATGGCTGATGGCAAAGATAAGAGTTTCATAGGCTTTGTTTTACTGAGTTACAAGATTGAGAATGCTGTGAGGAGTGGTGGTGAGTCCTGGATTTACAGGAATGCTGAGTCCTGTATGTCTCTGGTAATAGCCAGCTGGTAATCACAAACACTGGGGGTGCTTTATTGCCAGGCTTACATTTCAATTAAAGCATCCAGAAAAATGTGTTGGTACAATTGTAGGAGGGTACATTTTATTTGCTGTTTTTGTATTGTGCTGTTGTTTGTAACTCAGAAATCCTTGGTGATATAATTATTTCAGTCTGCAGGTGGATGTGCAGCCATCTGTCTGTCCTGCCACCAGCCAGGTTGCTGCTACAGTGCTGTCTAGAAAGCATTTTTCAGTGAGAAACCAATGCCTTTCTCAGACAGTCCAGTCTGTTTCAGAAATCAGCTCTTTTTCCTCAGATTTTGTGAACATACAAGAGATATTTCCATCACCAGGTGATCTCATTGGCAGAGGCAAATCTACTCCAACTCTGACTGTACTTTTGCTGTGATCTCAACCAGAAATCTGCTTTTATCAGGTTCAGTAAGCCTCCTTTTGCCACTATACTGCACTGTGGGATTTAAAAAATCATTTGGAGAATAAAACCTGGGTATCATGGGAATTTCTCTTTCTTTCTAAAAAGCCACCTTTCCAGTAGCCTTTTCCAGAGTGGAGCCTAGACAGCTGCTGCTATTTGGCTTCGCTGATGTATTCAGCAGGTGCGCTTGCATTTAGGGTAGTAAAAGTCTGCAAGATGCTCGAACATCATTTAGACTGAGTTCAAATTTGAAATAATGGCGATTGTATGTATAAAATAATATCTAAAAGTAACAATAAATGAGTAAAAAGAAAGGTAGCAAGCATATGAACTCTAAACTACAGCTGGGAATGTATGCATTTTGAATCAATTCTTCTTCTCTGACCATTTGTTTTTCTAAGAAGAAGTTTTTACAAGAGAAATTAATTCAGTTCATACTGAAGCAACAAATGAGCTGTTAACAGAATCATTCAAACCAGAGGTTTGCTATTTTAATCCTGATGCCATTCCAAGTGAAGTTTTTAAGGTAAATGTTGCTATTCTGTGCTCTATAACACGATAGTAGACCGCCTACGTCAACAAAATGCTTTAGAATAACTCATGATATTAATTTTGTTTATGTCTTATAAATAAAACATAGAAGTGTCACTGCTATACTCATTTACATGTCAAAAACCATCAAAACCAAAGGTGTGCATTTTCTTTTTTAATATGCCTTGACGTGAAGATGATATATTAACTCTCCTTGTGACAATGGCAGACCTTGGTGTCTGCCATCAAGGCCACTCTTTCCTTGGCTTCAGCATATAACTAAAAGTACAGAAGTCACTTGAAAGAAAGGTGGTGTGGTGGACCTATGTTGTTCAGCTGAAATCTGAACCAGGAACCAAAAATGAGTAAAATGAATAGCCATTAAAAATCATTGATTATCACCTGTATTTTGAGACTGTCTCATTTCAGAAAAAAAAACATCAATAATATTTTAGATAAAATAATGTTCAGCTGCCAGGTAGTTGCTTTGGTGAGAATTAATCTTTTGCTCTTTTGAAGGAGGACGTAAACATTAAGATTTTTTTAGCTGAAGAGCAATAATACAAACAGGGAGCCTTCCTGCCATCACTGGGTAAGAGTGGATATTGTGACAGAGATATATTATACCAATACCACTGTGAAGTTGTGGGTGAAGTGAGGAAATAAGCTTGAGTTTGGTGATAAAATTAACAAATGTAGGATGGAGATGTCAAGTCTGGAGTCATTGTACTGCTCTGTAAATAATTTAGTCCTGAAGTAATGTCTTCTGTCTTAAAATAGCTATTTGGCTGTTTCATAGCAGTAGACTAACATTTTCAGAAATAGAGAAGTTTGGAGTGGTAGGTGACTCTATGCTCCTACAAATGCATGTGTCTGCTGAAATTAGAGTATCTAGAGTCTTAATGAAATGTATCTGGAATAATTTTCCACCTTTTAACTTTCTCTCGAAAGAGTTTAAAAACTTAAGATGGAAGAGTTGCTGACATGTGATAGAACAGATGAAGTTTTAGTTGTGTAAAGCTGACTCAAGTTACAAGCTCTTATGCTGAGGAAGAAATCATTGCAGTGCAGGCTGGGGACCCCTTCTAGGCCATTGGTGCTCAGTTGTTCAGTCTTGCACACACACACAGAGCCCTGTATGAGGACATTCAGACCACTGAAAAGAAAACATTCTAGGAGTCTTATATTGGTTTTGGTTTATAGCCAGAGATACTATCAGAATAAAGCTTTTGCTGTTGAAGGACTGCTTCACTTTTGATTTATTTTCTTCAGTGTAATTTGATCCTGTTCTCATTTTATTTCAGTGGCTTTAGATCAGGCCGTATCACTAATTTCAGTTCCATTTGGTTTCCCTGGTAACATTTTATTTTTAGCATCATTATGCTTCAGAGATCTGTCATGGAGGGTTCATTTTAATTTTATTCTATGTGTTTCATTTCATGGCAAAATGGTAAAACCCTTAAACCCTAGTCTGTTCCACAAAATGTCTATGAATATCTAAAAAATATGTGACCATCTTATATGTTTAAAATTTTTATTACTTTGCTGCTACCTCCCACCATGGATTCAGTGGAAGATTTTCAGGATGCAGGTTGTTAGACATTAATGCATTTTTAAATCTTTTGAAAATCATTACCCCTTTGTGCACTAGAGATGTGTTACTCTGATTTTTCAGATCTACAACCACAGCAGGCCCCAAACTCCCAGCAGCACAGTGATTAATAAATAATTGTTCTGGCAGAAAAGGAGGAGATTTTCTCTCATTCCTCCTGTGCACTAGTCATCTGCTCTCTCTGCAAATTGTCTGGACAGAAGTAAAGAAGCTGTGATGATTGTATCTATTTCCACTTCGAGGTTCTGTTTAATGACATGTACTTGTATAGTCACCTGAGTGCCTTGCCTAGAAATTTCTTCAATCTCTGGAATGTGACTGGCTGACATTCTTGTTTTGGAGTCTCCAGCAATGATTGCATAATGGGATTATAGTTGGAGGTTTCAGGGTTCCTTCTTGCTTTTTCCTTCAATATTACTTGCTTGTCCTTTTGACACAAAATGACTCTGACTTCAAGAACAAATGTAGCAGTTGGTAAGAAATTTTGTATACTCATTTAAGTAACTAATGTTTATTCCTTTTAACCCTATCTAAAACACTGTCCAACCACCTTGACAAAAAGCATTGCTCGAGAACTTAGGCTGAATTTAGTGAGCATGAAAATAACTGTGCTAAACATTAAATGAGTGAAAAATTATTACAACCACACAAACAAACTACAACACTCTCAGTACAATATCAATATGATGCATAGAGTTCAGTGATACTACTTCACTGAAAAAGAAAAAAAAAGTAAATAGTATTTTAAAACTGTCAGTGTTTTTCATGGAAGTCTGGATTTACAGTGCTATTAGCCTATTAACAGATCAAGGACTTTCTGATTATGTCTTTTACTCAAGCTGCATAGGAAAGATGATCTGTGAGAATTTATCAGCAGATAAATAATTATGTATCCTCTTATAGAGGCTCCCATTTATAGTATTTGTCAAGCAAGTTCTCTCCTAGGGATGGATTATAATATGAGCACTCCATGGAGGGATGAAAGCCTTCCCATACCTCAGGCTTTGTAATTTCCATTTAGCTGAAATAATTTCCATAGTAAGGCATGGGGTCTGAAAAGCTTTAACTGGAGGTCCTGTGCTATTCAGAAGATGCCTTGGCTACAAGCAGATGCCTCTATTTTCTGGCAATCCTGAAATCAGGGCTCTTCTAGAAATGAAGAACCCAAAATTTTCACGGTTGCTAGGGAAAAGGGGAGAGAGAAATAATCCTTCTCTTCCTTAAAGGAATGACCAATTCATGTCATAAAGTGTGTCATTCTCAGTATTTTTAGCTCTGTGTCTTCATCTGTCCAAACAATCTTGACTTAATCAGATGTAAAATAGTCTGACAGGACTTAGATGTTAATTGGGCCAATAAGATCTCATCACTATCTCTTGAGAGATGAAGTGAAACAATGAGAAAGTTGCCAGTTATGGCCTTTGGCTCATCCCAGCTGCCATACCTAAGGGTAGTGCTAACGGCAGTTGATGGATTCCTTTCTGCCAAGTTTGCTTGTTTTCTTAACACAGACACATTTTTTCACCTCTTGCAGTGAGCACAGGAGTGAAAGGCTTTTTAAAGAAGGACTTGCTGGAGCTTACACAGTACAAAGGCTCATAAAAATTGCCTGTCAGTCAATTGAATTTGATAGGCAGGAAAGACAGATTGGTGAGAAATGGGGTGAGGACATTTGCGAGGTTCCAGCTAGAACATTTCTCATTTCACAGTTTTGAATTTTTACACTAAAAGGAGAGCTGAAATGCTGCTGGTTTTGTTTGTTGGTGTGGGTTAATAATTAGCCACTGCTTGATTTGATGGCTTTGTTACAGTGAATATTTGATCTGTTCTGGAAGACACTTCTGTTTTGAAAGCTAAGTGTGATGGTGTGGGAATTGGAAGCATACGCAGTACCATAACTCATTGTCTTCCCCTCTTGTTCATATTCTGTCCCCATTCTTGTCCATGCTGGTGAATCACTGACCCTGCTGCTACTACTGCTCCAGGTTTATCATTTCCCAGGCTCTTACTGCTGACAATTTTCAAAACCCAAAGCCTCACACAGGCTACTTATGCTGGACCAAAGACAGCCAGGGCTGCACTCAGCCCACTTGAATCCACATTCTACAATAAGAATTCTCCACAATCAGACTAAGGATAGTGCAATACGTTTATTACTAGCAGTTATCAAGTAATTCTGGCAATTTCAAGGGAATATTTATTTTTATTTTTAAAAATAGTTTAGAAATTAATTTAATCTGCCTATCAATGTGTCCATGTGTAGGTCATATTTTGACATTATGATTGCTTATCTGGGCAGAGCTGTAAGTTGCAGCAACAGCTAGAAGATTTCCTGCTGGTTTTCAAACATACAAGGTTATTTAATCTTGACAGTTTACATTTCCTCAAGATTGATTTGGTTCCAGTGGACTTCAGATGCTGAAAAGACTGAGTGATTATGTTAGCTAACACACAGTGTTCCAGAAATTTTTAACATTCACTATGATAGCTAAAGGATCTTGTTTATTGTAACCGGCTCTTCACTATCCCAAGAACTGCTAGGTTTTAATTTTTTTAAGGTGATAGAGATCACAGTTTGAAAAGAAACAGTATACAATATACAAATCTCCTGTCCTTTTGCCTCATCTTCTTAAGAAGCCCTCATTACTCTGATATATACTAAGCACTCTCAAGGAGTTAAAACAAGACCAACCTTAATGAAAGTGGTTTTTTTCTTAAGACTCCTTTCAGGTACTTGGTAGTAGAGGACATAGATTTGAACTTTGTGTTTAGTAAAGAGACAACATATTCAACTAGATGCTCAGCAAAACTTCTAAAAATACGTATTTGGAAAGTGTATGCTAAAAACAAATAAAGCACTTTCAACACTTTAATGCTTAAGCGATAGATCTGTGATATCCAGAAGCTTCTGCTTTCATAGGTTGTTCTATGGTATTGGCACCAGAGACATAGAAGTATTGCAAATATCTGAATTTCTGGATTCATAGCACCTCAATTCAATTGAATTTCCTCTTCTGGAAAAATGAAGGATCTTTTCATTAATGCAGGAAACAATTACTGCAGTTTACATAAGGTCAATTCATACTTTTTAGTAGAAAGCAGCATTACTGTGCGAGCTGCTGCCACAGAGTACCATTATGCAGTAAAAACCATGTAGGAGTGCATTTAAATGGAGCACTTTATTTTTGTCTCATGGAAGAGAGAAAATCTGAATAAATTTCCAACATACAATTTTTTTCCCTATTTAAATGATAACATCAGAATTCTACCAGGAACTGGCAGCACTCAGTCAAGATTAATACAGTTGCAGGAGATTATGGCATCTACCAACTGTCATCCTTGTGCCCTAAATGTAATATACATAACAGATGTCACATCCCTGCCTGTAATTTATTATACGACTACTTTGTTTTTTGTAGTCCAGTCTTTTAAGAAGTAAGAATCAGGTGGACTCAGAATTCAATTTATCAGCTGTATACCAGTGCTAAACTCTCTCTGGATAATCCAAAGCTCCATGTTGCCATAATTTAAAAGCAGAAATACATTTGCACTTTTCTAGAGAATTATGAATAATGAGATACTGACTACAGAGAAACACATTTCAGCTGTTGTCATTATAATTTTTTCTAAAAGTAAACTCTAAAGTCCTCTTTCTGCAGTGATTTAGACAGCAGCTTATTTTTATTTATAAAAAATGATTCCACATTAAGCAGTTGCACTGTAGGTGAAACAGGCTGGTTAAGTCTCTGTAAGGCTGGAACAAGACTGGGTTATTGTAATAGAAGATGGAATGGGCACTCTTGTTGTGTATGGTTCTGGCAGCTGGGTTTCTTATGAAAAAGAAAGTATCATCAACTGGAATAGGAGAGATGGATTAGAAATATGGAATTTCAGCTTCATTTGTTAGCAAATAGGAACAAACACTGCAAAAGTAAAGCACTCTTTAATGATCAGGCACTATAGCTTTTTTCATTTTTCTGAGAATGCAAAGCACTATGAACATCAGATTAAAGCTTCTGAATTATATTTGTTCCTTAATTTTTTAGTTTTTCATCTCCAGTTTTCCACTAGTTATTAAGTCCTGATAGAAAGTATGGTAAGCCTGTGCAGCTAGATTATGTTATTAAAAATAACTGATCATCATTTATCTGTTTCAGGTTTTGAATTCTGATTGAACAAAGCAAGTTAGATGCAGTCTGTGGTATACTGCTGATCCATGGTTTTTCCTCAGTGTAGCAATGATGCAGCACATCTAGCAGCTACATCTGTTTCTATGGCAGCAGATCTCTTGCTGTGTCTCTCTACACGTTTTCCTTTATACCAACAGACTGTTTATGCAGTCTAACATGGCTTTGTGGCATACAACTGATACTGTCCAACTCACCAGCCTTGCTGCAGATTCACTCAGTGAGTTTCACTTGTGATATGTTCCTTCAGAGGTTCTGAAGTATTTTGGTTGTGTTAGCTGCATGTCCAGTGCTAGATTAGCTACTCTTGTTGTAATCTTCAAAAATTTTGATCTTGAATATCATAAAGTATCCAGATAGCTTCTGTATCACTTCACAGGTTAAGATAGACTCTCACCAGTTCCTTTGGTTCCTCCCCTTACTCTTCTCAATGACAAGAGCTCAGAGCTTTGTAAACTAGGCACATTTTGTATCTTAATATGAAGGAAATTAATTGTGTTGCAGTGACCCAGTCTTCATTTATTTGATGAATACCTGAAGAGGAATTAAGAAAGCCCTGATTGTACTAATTATCTGCCTACACTGCTTGTTAAAATCACATGCAAATTTAAAAATTATGATTTTGTTCCTTCAGTGCTGCTTACTCTTTCCTTTTGTATAGCATCTTCAACTTTCTCCTGATTCACTTTGTTTTCTTTGTTAAGGTATAAGTTTTGGGGCTTTTAAACTTATGTCTGAATTCTTCCACTTGCATCATAAAAGAAGCTGGTGAAAGGAGAACTCTCTGATAAATCTCATTAAAAATGAAAGTGTTTTAAGAAACCTCTTTCCATGGTCTGCCTTGGTTTAGCAGGTTAGACAAGTCTGCAATCTGTTAGGCATACAGAGCTCACAGCACATTTGTTTTGTGTTACCAGCCAGAATGTCCCATATGAAACTGTCCTGACCATTTAAACTGCATGCTTCTCTTTAGTTTTTCTGCTCATTCTTTGGTAGTAAACCAAGGCATGAGTTTGTCATCATACCCATAGTTCTCAGGAAACTAAAGCCTACAAGTGGCCAAAGCCTGCAACTATTCCCTGCCAGCTGGTTCACAACCAGTGTTGAGAGATACAGGATGTTGGAATCACTTCTGTGAAAACTCTCCTCTCTTATAAAAGCGAAGATAATTGTCTCAAATGCTACAGGAAGTCAAGAAGTATCAGAGGAGGCTGCAACTGATATTATGCACAAGTTTTCAGGCCCTGCTGATGCTCTACGAAAAAAGTGTACACCTGGACTCTGGTAAGCATCCATACCTTTCCTTGACTAAAGCAGGTAAATTTCAGAGGGATTGGCCCACAGGATCAGTTATGTAGCTCAGACAAAGAACATCACACCAATATGTACATGAAAGAACACCGAAACAATGCATACTGAGAACTTTGATAAACCTAGCCTGTACTAATTGAAAGTGTTATAGCCAATTTTAGAGAAAATTCAAATATGGCTATTGTTTACAAAGCATAGTAATATAGTTTACAGGTGAAAATGAGCAAAGCTATTGCTCCCAGTTGTGTGATGTTATTCACATAGCAGAGATAATCTTCTGGCCTCAGCATGGGGTAGGAACAGAGATCATAATCCACAAACTCTGAAGCAGGAGCAGAAACCGGATCACGATGCACTCAGATATACTCCAGTCTCCTCTGAATGAGTTGGTGAGAGAGCAGAGCTTTTCCTTATGCATCATTTAGTAGCTGCAGAGATTTGACAGATCCACAAATCTCCATGACTCTCATTTCTTTTTGAGCAGCACTGGGAAAGTAATAGAGTAAGAAAAAGCTGAATGACACCTGCCCTTTGAAGGTAGGGAGAGGTTTGGAGGGAGGATAATTTTTCCCCCTCAAACATGAGAAGTGTTTTCTAGGACTGAGCAGACTTGCTTTAGTTATAGATAAGTTCTTAGCTTTTTTTTTTTTTTTTAATAGAAATGTGCTCATTAAGCACATTCCTATTTAAAAATGCTCATAAATGTGAGGATTTGTGTTATCCTTTATGGCAAAATCACAGATTTCATATATGGGAGGTATAATTAAATGATGTCTGTATGCATATTTAAAAGATTACTGCAGTCAAAGCAGAAAAATTTTAGAGAGAGTATTTGCAGTCTTGCCACAATTTATTCCTTGATTTAAATTGTAGGTTTAGCTGTCTCCTTCTAAACCCTGGCTTGAAATGTTAACTTTGTGTTGTGTGTGTTTGTATGCACATGTATGCAGCTGGAGTTGCCTTACTCTCATTTTGAATGTGGAGTATGGAGACACTTGCAAGCTTTATCTCATGTTTGATACATTCTGTGCTTTAAGGTTTTTGAAAAGATTTTATTCATGACTTTATGATAAAGGGTTCTAATGGCTCTAAAATGTTCCTGCCAAATTAGGCGTGCACTGATCTGTCACACAAAAGGTCTTTATAAATCTATACCAAACTGATTCTGGTACAGTCTTGTCTTATGTGACTTCTTATATCAAGGCCTCTGAAGCTCTTATAAAATCCAGCACAAAGTAGATTTAAGTTTCAGTTTAATCAGTCATACCTTTGCAAGCCCCTTTGCATGATCACATTTAGTCATCAATCTAGATCACAGTGAGCTCTCTTAAATTAGTGACACTCTTGCTGTAGCCAGAATGGTCTAAGAGAATGGGACAGGGTTTGTTAATAGAGGTACTTTATCATCTTAGATGAAGTTTTATAATATAATCTCTACATCAAAGATACCCTTCAGTGGCTTGTTTTTAACCTAAATTAAGATGTTTAAAATGTGCCCTTTAAAATGTTTGAACTAATTGTCTAGACCCCTTTGTGATCCATGGAAGGGGCCATTCCTGGGGGAGAACTCATCAGATTTGCATTACATGTCAGCTTTCAGCAGTCCTACCCTCGTCTGTTTTTCTCTCTTGCATTTTTACAAGGCATCTCTCAGCTGTACCAGCCATCACTGTCTGTAGCTTTCCCAGGCTGCCAAAACAGCATCTGCTGCTGGCCGAAGGAGAGGCCTCTCCTGAAACTGGCTCTCACTTCAGCTGTGGTGGCAGGACATTCTCCAGCCCAGCCACAAGAAGAAAGTGCTTTCTGTCACCACAGAGGGAACAGTATCACAACTGTACAGAGTCTTCCCTTTCTTTGAGAGACAACATACTGGTTTTTGATTCTCTTTTGCCTGAGGACTCCCATCTTAACTTGTCATGAAAGTCATGGGACAGGGGTAGCCAAGTGACCCAGATTTGCACCACAGCTTGAGGCGATGTCAGTGCACCCGCTGCCTTGGCGTGGATCACAGCACATGTGACATGTGACATTGTTGTAGCACTCAGCACTGTGCTGCCCGGATGCAGTCAGCAGTGACAGCAGCTGCCCAGTGCCCCCCAGCCACTGCAGGTTACCTGCTCCAAGGACACACAGGTACAAAGGGGCAGCCTGCACAAAGGCCCAGGCACACTTGGGAAAGCTTCTCAGAGACAGTTTGCTGCGCTGCCATGCATTGCAGGGGCTCTGCTACTCCCTTTGGTCCTTAATTAGGCCATTGGCAATGTCAGGGCATGTCTCAGCTACAGCTGTGTCTTCCACCCCAGGCACCTGGGCCCTGCTGTTGATGTTTCAGGGTGTTTCAAGACAGGCTTGGAGACAGTCTTTGCTGTTTGCTTACCACGCTACCTTGTGCGCCTCCTAGGTAAGGCTGCTTTTCAGAGTGTGCTGTTACACATAAGGTCCTACACTGTTGCCAGCGAAGGATGTATGACACCTGCTGACTCCTGCATCCCAACTTCTTCTACTGAGGAGTGCCTGTCATCTCAGGTTTGCCTCTGGCATCTGCCCTGTTCTCATTCACAAATCCAAGGCTGGCCTCACCATGTCTGGCAGCTCTACCCAGCACTAGCAATGTGGCTTAGGGGCATTAGGGGCTTAGCAATGCAGCAGGTGCTGCAGAATGATTGAGCAGGCACATCCTCACATGGCTTGAAGTTCCCAATTCACTTGGAGTTTTTTTGTAAAATGTTTTTAGGTTAGAGAAAAGTTTGTTTGGACACTGTTCCTTATAAATTCTTACCACTGTGCAAGGTCTCAAGGTTTCTCACTGATGACCCCTTTTACACATCATGAGATACCTAATACTGAAAAATTAATTAAGTAATTTGAGGGAAGTGAGACTTTGCTTCACCACAGAGATAAACAAACATCAATGAGGAATTTTATCTTTATTTCATGATGTTAGCACAATAAACTCACACAGTAGCATCGATCTGTACTTATTTAACAAAATACATTTATAGCAATTTACAAATTATTTTCCATTTGAAAACATGGCATAACATTTTATTAAACACAATACTTTATATAGAGAATTCTCATTTAAAAACATATTTTATTTTTAAGTATTTTCTTTTCTCAGTAAAGCACAGCCTAACAAAGAAAATCGTGCCTGTTAGCAAGTAAGAAAATCAGAACACTAAGAAGATGTCACCTGTCAATTTATTTGATTAATTTTAAATTAAGGTACCAGTGGAATGTAAACAAAGAGTAATTTTACAAAAGGCTCCTTATCAAATATACATGCAGAGGTCTGAGTTCCAATGTATATATTATTACATTTCTGCTCTCTAACGTAATATAATTTGATAAGCCATTATTAAAAACAGTAGCCTTTGGCACTTTGAGTAAAAAAGAATATATCAATATTTATGTATAGAACATAATTTCAATGATTACACAAGAGCTTTAAAATCTTTTCTTAAGAAATAGGAAACTTTAGGAAAAATATCACACTGCACTTGAAATAGTGCAGCAAGTTTTAGAGTAATAAAAGCAACATATATGCCAATATATATCTGACTAAAACCAAGGAATAAAGAACAAACACTCCCACCAGGAACCCTGCTGTTTCCAAAACAGCCAAATTGCCAGAGGGAATGTTTTCTAATCTTTGCTTTATTGCCATTATTCTCCATTTCAATTTTCCTTTATTTCCAGGTTCATCTACTTACGTTCTTTTCCCCTGCACTTACAAACTAACAAATGATTGCATCTTATTTCCCTGCACTGATAGGCCAACAGTGTTTGTGTCTTACCCATTCCTTTAAAGCTAATCCTACCTCCTTTACCCTGTACCTAGACTAAACTAAATCCAAAGGGTTTTGTCCATGACAGTCCAAGTGTTTTTAATTCCAAGGAATCTTGTACAAAATTTCATATTAAATACCAAGGACTAAAGATACATCCTTTTGAAAAGAAAAAAAAAAACAAATCCTGACTTGTAAATACTAGCGTCTGAGAACTTATTTCTAAAAAAATTACTTTTTTTTTTTCTTTTTCTCCTGGTATCTATGATTATTTTTCCCAGCTGATGTGCCTTAAAGTGTGTCTTCAACATACAGTGCCTTTAACATATGCAATATGCTGCAACCCTACTGGGTAGCTTCTTACATGCAACCTGCAGAATACTTTCTCCCAATCATCCTAAGTGTGATGGGGTCATCTTGTATCAGTAACAGAAAGAGTGTGGTGATTTCCTTAAGGACTGACACTCTTCCACAGCACTGGGTGATGGGCAGGTGAGGGAAGCATAGCTTGGCACAGTTGGCTTGACAGCAAACATTCAGCTAAGCCTGGAGCACCTGTAAAACTGGGAAGTACATGTAAAGCTTTCCACTGACTTGCAAACACCACCCTCATACTTGTGAAATTACTTAGGCTTGGGGTTGGGTTTGGGATTTTGTTTTGGTTTGGAGGTCATTTTTTTGGGTTTTTGTTTTGTTGTTTGGTTTTACGTTGTTGGGGTTTTTTTTGGTTTTTTTTTGGTCTATGTTTGTGTTGCGTTGTTTATCTTCTTGAACAGGATGATTCTTCCTTCTACCTCCTACTTGCCTGGGATAGGGTGGGCTTTTCCTTAGAGTTCTGTGGGGTAGGGTCTGTAGACAGGTTCTGACTATAGAGAATGTATCTGGTTCTCTGATACTCTAAATGAGAAGAGGACTTAGACCAAAACACTTCTCTCAAGAAGCCAGAGAACAGACCTGATCTTCTTATTCAGTGAGAGGACTGCTAAGCCATTCCCTTCTCCTCCTAGCAGGGGAGCTGCCAGGTGTCTGAGAGTAGTTCTCTTTCAGGCAGAAATAGGAGAGATTGAAGAGCTGCAGTGGGTGAGCACTGCCCCTGGCTTCCTTCAGGGTTTAAGTCAGAGCCAAATGAAATGAGGCGTTTCTTCTAGCAGGCCATTCTAGGACATGCCATGCTTATTCCCTTCAGAGCTTATCCTTTCAACAATTTTTGGCAATGGAGATTTTTAGCAGGAAAGTTTTTTCATTATATCCAAAGCTCAGTTTAATAAAATAATTCATGTTCTCTCAGGTGCAGAGACCTTTTATATTCTTAAGTGGCAGTGGTGGGAAAAACATCATGCTTAAGAAGGCTCTGGAGGGTGTCTCAAGGGAGGTGAACTGTAGTAGTGGCACAATGCAACACTTGTTCAGTGACTCTGCAATACCAAGGCATTCCATTCTTTAAAGCGAAGCACAAATCCCCTACATGATGGTGATTGGGGTGAAACTTGTGATTGTTCTTGTGGCATACTAAGCAAGTGAGGCGAATGACTGCTTCTAAGTGTGAGCTATGATATTAATTCCTGTCTCCTTGGAAGCTGGTCAGGAAAGTTGCCATCTATTTTATTTACTCATGGCTCACCTTTCACATTTGCACAACTTGCAGTTATTGGTGTCCTGCATTATTTGTTTAAAAACTAATAGAAAAATGGAAGGGTCACTGAAGGACGGAATAAGAAGTTTAAAAATGTAAAATCTGAATCACTTGTAGTACTTGATAAGACCCCTTAAAAATGTAATTTAAAACAATTCTACAAGTTAGCCCACTAAGAAGCAGCCTCTTCATTAGTAGCACCTGTTCTTAAACAAAAGTTGAGCAGTAGCAGCAAAACTATTCAAAATAGATAGTCATTCCATTCTAATGGAATGTCACCCACACATTTTTTGTTGCAGTAGACATCTTAAAGAACTACACAAAACCTTTGCAATCTTTGAATGTGACAGATCCACTATAACAAAGCTGTAAATATTTCCTACGCTAAATGAATGCAGCCAGCATCATCATAGTATTAGCAATATTACTTGTAAAGTAACTGCACATCAATATGTCATGTTTGCAGAGTCTAATAATTATGCAATTTTTCAAAACATGTAAAGTTATCATCAGCACCATCCTGTATTAAAGATTTGGTGCAAATTCTGCAAAGGTGAATATATACCATTGATACAGCCTTTGCTGTGAAAAAGTCAGTCAATTTTGGACACAAATATAAAATAAGAAGTTGGCACATTCAGGAAATACAGTGTCTGTGTTCAAGACCATTCTTTTAATTGACATCATCACCCTCAGGTAAATGTTTTGAATCTGAAGAAAACAAGTTGCATGAAAATGTTTCACATTAGTTCTGGCATTGTGCTTTTCCCCCCACCACATGCTTTTCACAGGCTCATGCCCATTGCACATCAGCAATGCAGGGCTGCTGGTCAATAATTTGGCACATAAAGGTAAATATTAGCTCAAAACAAAGGGAGCAGAACCTGTGTCAAGACGTGTTTACTTTGTGGTGGCATGGACCAGCTGATATGTCTCCTCTCAGTCCTTGTACGCTCGTGTGGGGGATGTGCCTTTATAGAAGATGTTTCTGGTGTTCTCTGGACTGCTCCCTCTCTCAGGGATTAAAATGATGTTACCTTTTCTTCGAAGTGTTGAGTCCCGGCTAGAAGAAATGGACAGAGTCTCTGAGCCAATCTCACTTCCCTCCACTGGTGTGACTCTTATCGTAGTGATTCCATGATGGTGATGCTCAGTGTTATCTATGTTGCTTCTTTTCCTGTCACCTGACCCATAAGTGTCTTTTAAGGAGTCACAGCTCTCAGAGTCTCTGTTAAGATCATTTAGCTCATATGTTTGACGAAGAGTGACTTTTTCAGGACCTTTCCATTTCCAAGACCCACTGCCTTCACCTTCTGATGGCATCTGAATTACAGGTCTGTTATTTTCTGGATGGGCCTCAACTCTAACAATGCTACTTGGCTCATGGTCTGTCAAGGTTTTATATCTGATGGCTCCTGTACAGGTCACTGTGCTTCCCTCCGAACTCTTTGGACTGCCCTGAAGCACTCCTTGCTGCTTAGACATGGCTATCACTTGCATGATTCTTGGCTGGCTATTGCTCCTGCATGCGACACTCTTCTCAGCAGCTTTCAGCCATTTAGCTCTAGCTGAACTACTTTTGGGAGATGTGTTCACGTTCTCCTGAGTCTCTTCAGGAATGTGTACTAGCTGGGATGAGCCAGGACGGGACTGAATAGAGACCCTTGGCCCGCCAGTAAGACCCGAGTTGTTACAACCTGGAACACTGCCAGGTTGGATTTTCAGGTATTGGCTAGTTGGGCCATGATGATCACCATTTACACCCACTCTGGAGGGTTCTGAGCTTGACCTCATTTCAATAGCCCTTGGTGGTGACTGGCCAGATTCAGTCTCTATTACTTGCAGGGACAACTTTCGACTTTCATTCTTGTTCTTCCACTGGGACAGCAGCTGTTTGGAGCGGGCAGAATCCATTGATGCATGTATTGTTGCATTGCGTCTTGCTGGATCTTCCAAGGATGGTGTGTTGACTCTTGGCAAAGTGTTGCTGAAAGTAACCATATTTTCCTTTCCCATTGGGCTTCGTGGTGTTATTATTTCTACATCAGCATTTGCTCTCTTGAGATTGGTCAGAGAGCCTGAATCTCTGTGGTTTCTATTCAGGATACTTTCTGTACGGTGAGAGACAATGCCATCACTGCTGCTGCCATTTTTACCTGGCAGGATTCTGTTGGCATCTTGACTGAGGTCTGTCAATGACCTTAGAGGTTCTCTGTGAAAATTTGGGTGAAACACATTCTCGTCGCTTGGTAAGAAGTTCCCCACAGCATAGAGGCCCTGATATTTGGACAGAAGCATCAACAGTCGGTTAAGAAAGTTAAAAAGGATACATTTCAAGGTACTTAAATTGTATTCTTTTGCTTTTAAATAGAATTCAGTGACATAATTACTCCAGTTAAACTGATGGGTATGCAAGTAAGCACACTAGTTTATTTCCTCACCAGTATAGCCTTAGCCCAGATTCTGTCCTCACTCTGGTACCTCTAGGTGCATGTGAAGTAGTCTCACTAGGACATATTCATGGCAATAAATAGTTGAGGTAAAGATTTAGCCTCCATGAGCTTTCTTCTTTTTATCGAGCAACAGATACAGACACAGAAATAATGTTTTGTTCAAAAAATAGCAAAATAGATGTTTGCAGTCTCTCAGGCAAAGCTATTTTACAACTATACTACCATCTACCTGATTTACAGAATCTTGTTACAGCTTGAGTTGTTCTCTGCTGTCTGCAGATTCTTTTTACTGCACAATAACCATGTAATACAATATCTACATCATAGGAAAATGTATCAACTTTTAATCAATTGCTTTCCAAGATGTGCAGAACTTTAATAGGATTTACTTCTAAAACATTTTCCTAATCAGTAGACTCACTGTAAAATGCTGTCATTTTAAAAAGTCTCCACTGAGAGTGTTCTGTGAGAGGGTCAAATATCTGACTCAATCACTTGAGTTATTCATTCTTTATACTCCTTTCAGACTTATTTGTAGTTTCACATTATTTCTCCTCCCCATCCTCCTATTGGTTTGTAGTTTTGAGGGCAGATTTACTGAGCACTGAGTATCCAGGAAAACATACTCTCTGCTGTATGATGTCACACAACAGTATATGAAGACCTAACAAAGTACACTTGTTTGTGTATTTCAAACCTGGGGACAGCAGCTCCATTTAGGTAGATCTACAACAGAAGATAATTTGAAATAACATTCTCAACAGAGTGCCTTTCTGCTCACAGTGCAGTCCTAGAGGCTGACTTTAGTAGCTCATGGGATTACTGTTATTATCCTGACTGCTGTTTCTTCTGCCACTATGAAAACCATTTTTTCCTGGTCACCTTTGCAGACCATCTGCAGGTACGTCAGGTTATGTTATCACAGAAAAAAGGGGGTCAGGAAATGGACTTATTTTGCTACTATAGTAAAATTCATCATTGACTTCTTGGGGGTAAAACCATCCCACTGCCTGTTAAGACTTCTGTTCACCTGCCTACGCTCAAGCAGTGGTGTCAGCAGAAACTCTGATGCTCCCAGGCACCTGTGTTGCTCTCTGAGCAGCCAGGGCAGCAAATTCCTGCTGGAGACATACTGAGAGCAGCAAGCAAAAGCAAGTGCTTGATGAGCTTCCTACTGACAGATATAACCTACATGCTTCCTTACAGGACCCTTCCAAGGTTCTCCATCTCTTTTGACACAGTACAAAGGAAAAGCATAGGAATAACCTGATTGTACCATCCTTGTTCCCCTGCATGGTTTCCCTAAGAACTCCATAGAATGACAAGTGTATAATATTGCCTTTAATTTCCTGCAGATTCAGCAATTCACTCAGATGAGTTGTCATACTAATTCACTAATTTTTTGAGATCATAAAATGGACACTGTCAGTATCAACTCAGGTCAGCAACAAATACCAATTAATAATTTTTTTTCCTTGTGTTATGCCTTTAAGTGTGGATTAGAAAAGATGAGTATTTTAATGTATTTAATAAAATACATAAAGTGAGAACAATTTTTGTATACAATGCCAGATGATTATATTCCACTTTATGCACTGTTATGCAACTTCACATTGAAATACTTGTTCACTTTTTCCTGTTTGCTTTTAAAGTCATTATCCCTAATTCACCATCTTCAACGCATATTGACTTGATTTATGCTTATGGCATGATGGAAAGTTTTCATAAAAATAACCAGTACCCTTATTCCAGCCTTATAAGTTTAATTTTTTAAAACTTTACCATGACTATTATATTTACCAAATAGAGAGCAATTCCTCCTCCTATGAGAAAGCCACAGTAAACATCAACTGGATGATTCTTATACTGGGTGATACGAGTCAGACCACATATAATTCCACAGATGATAAAGGCAAAGACCAAGAGTGGTTTAAGAAGCTTTGAGGAGTCTGTTAATGTAGAATTGAAGTACATCTTGAAAAAGAAAGAAATAAAGAAGCAGTTGAAGAAATTTAAATATACCTAAGAGGATTTTAATTTCTTACATTCAGTGTTTCTTTTATATACAGATCACTAGTACACAGTAATATTACAAGTAATCCTTTCAATTTTACTTTACAGCCCTGTTAAAATTTGCTCACTTTCTGCAGAAAAGATCTGAAATCATAAGGAGTGGATTTCCAGAAACATAGGCAGTGTTGCTAATTGACATCAATTAGGATAAGTATTTTATGCCTCAGTACTGTTCCAAATCAGCACCTAAATGTTCTATAAATGTGACTAAGGAGCCACCACTTGTGAAATAGAGAAGCCAGATGTCATGCCAGATGAACGCAATAACCTGTTCCAACAAAAGCTGCCACCATATGCTTTAGAGAGCCATTTCTCAACTGAGCGCCATAACATCAGGGAGGTTACAAAAATTAAGTGGAGGTGGTTCATCAGTGTTAGTCCAAATTCTGGCCTTTCTCTGGCAAGCTCCCAGTACATGCACAATACTATTATCTAATGTCATTAACTGGTTGTTACTGTTGTTTTCCTCTGATTTTTACAGCACAAGTGATTGAATTACTTTTTAAACTTCAAGTTGTCTGTAGTAGAAGCACTGTGGGCCATACTGAAGAAATGTTACTGCTCAGAAGTGCAAAACCATCTGTGATTGCTGCAGCATGTCCCACAGTTCTCTGCTAGTGACTGATGGGTTTTATTCACTTGCTTTGCAGTAACACCTTGAAGGCCTCTGGGAGTGATTGTGCCATTTCATCCATGCTGCAAATCTCTGGAGGTGAAATCAAACTACATCACATCAATGTATGGCCCTAATGGCTCAAGTTTAAAAGCAGCAAATCAAGGGAAGACAGCAACAAAGAAAAGGCAGCATACATAACAGTTAATTTGACTAGTAAGTTAAAATATCACTCTGTAAAACAGATAAACTGAATTTTATATGAGGATAATATGAGGCATCAAACATACCTTAACATAGCGCTTTTGTTTGCTTCTTAACAAAGAATATGAAGCAGTTAAATCTTTTCCTTATTGTTTAATAGCTACAATAAAACTAGCTTTATTAGTAGTTTTACTTTGCTTTCAGCTCCATCCAAGATATCCAGGCAACACATAATTTTACAATATACAGCAAATTACTTTCTGACTTTTGTCTTGTATAAATAAAACTGAACAGAGTTGGTTACTCACCGAAATGTACACTGCTGCAAAGGCTGCCAAGGTGGCATGTTGAGAAGGGAATGATTTTCTGCCAAGGAAGGACACTCAAATTATCCTTCTCAGTTCAAATGCACAGTGCTAGTGCTCATTGAAAAAAAAACACTGAGCGGTACAACCATCTTATACTTCCTAAGCAATATGTGATCTATCAGTAACATTTGTCTCCTAATGAAGCACAACAACATAGGGAGGGTATTTTAAGAATTACTGGGCCCCTTCTTGATGGCCAAAGAAAGAGAATAAATGAAAACATGTCCAAACTCTTGAGACAGTAGGCAATATCAGGTCTGCTCTTGAAATTGCTGAGGGCCTTCTGCTCCCACTGAAAACCTGCAGAACCTGAATGATGTGGACTGGACCATTTCAATTCTCTAAAAACAACTAAAGAAAAGTGATGTGAATGCAAAGGAGATTTTTACATAGTAGAGAGAGAAAAAAGCTGGGTTTAAATTCAGTAATTCCTATTCTGCAGTGGACATCTAGATCACAGAAGCCCTAAAAAAAGTCTGTGACCTCTGAGCTCAAGGAATGAGTCAGATGCAGTGAGGATTTCTCTCTTTACAATGGCATAGATATGTAATGTAACATGCTGCATGTCTTTGTGAAGAAGAGCATGTCTGCCTTGCAGTCACAACAGCAACTTTCACCTGAGAAAGCTCAGCTTTACTTCAACTATAATTTGGCTTCACAGATGGGTCTTGCCACCCTAACTGGGCTCCACGTAGTCAATTTCCTAGCAACACCTGAGTGAACTGGTTTAAAATAGCAGAGACTGAAACACAGTTCTTTAACTTCAGACAGACATTTGTTCTGCAAAGCAACAGAGTCTGCTTTCTAAATTTCTTTCCTATGCATTTTGCCTTGTCTGCTCTATATAATTAATTGGCAGTTAAAAATGTGCATGTAGTTCAGTGTGAATGCCACTCTGCTGACCTGAATTTGAGCCTATGGCTCCAGCAAGTTCATTATTCTGGCCAAAATGAAATCTGCATGGCTCCTTTTGCACTTCTAAAAACAGGCCTAAATTCTCCTTCATCTTATTTTATTTTTAACCTCCCTGAACAAATCTTTCTCAAACAGTATTCCTGCAGAACAAGCTCAGGGTTGAGGACTGGGGAATAAGGACATGAAAAAAAAAAAAAAAGGTAAATGTTTGTAATAGCTAATCAACTCCTTTACCAGCTTTAATGAAACATAAATCTATTTAGAGTCTCTGTGGAGCTAATGTGTATATTTGAGTCCTATTAACTTTTCTAACTTAACCTTAATTTGATGGCATTTTAATAGTATATAAGGTGTGCCACAATGGCACAGTAAATTTTCTCTTTTTTCTCTTTTCTATTCACATGCTTTCAGGGCAAACACAGACTAAACGCACTCTCAGTACTCTCTAATGGCGCCACCGCTTTTGTTCCTCTATTTATTATCTTTAATATCAAATTAAAATAACTCCAGCTAAAAATATGTAGCCTCTTTGTATGGCTCTGTATTGAAAAAGCGAACAAAGGTCTCAAAGAAAACATGTCCTGAACTTGGATGACAGTACATCACTCTGAATGCTCATGCAGGAGGATGTGTAGAGAGGGAACAACAATGAGAGTCCTACTGAGAGAGAGAGTCACACTGAGTCAGAACATCAGAGATGACAGAGACCTCACTAGAGAGCTGAACAAGAGTGACTGAAAAGGCTCTGTGAAGATAATAGAGGAAAAGATGGACAATAGGAACCATTGGATATTTGGGGATGTTGCAGAATAATGATCTGATGTAATCAGTTGGATAATTATGTGCTCCTCTTTATGCTTTTCATACAGGAGTCCAGAGGCAAATTTCTGGAACCAAAGTTTCCGGGAAGTACAAATCAAAAATGAAGGCCATTAGCAAACTCGGAACAAGTTCCTTCCAACCTGAAATTATTGAAGTCAAATTAACCTCCTGTACTGTAGAAGTTATACCATAGTTTCTATATAGGTGATTGAAGAACCAGTAGCAAGTGCTGCTTGCTGTGGTGAAGTTGAGACTGGCATGAGGAAATAACAACATAATAAAGGAAAAATGCAATAAAATTGAATTAAGGAGAAATTGTGGGTGGTGCCAGAATATTACAGATAGCCAAATGTATCCTCTATGATGGGAATAACTTTGAGATATCAATACATGGTTGTTTTTCTAGGGAAACAGAAACACCCAAAACCTGAATGCTTAGTCTTAATATGTTACAACTAATTTCACTGTTTTTTTAGAAGTGATGGTATTTAAACTTAGGAGTGATGGGTGATGTTGGAATGGCTACAGGCAGTCAATCCAAAGCAGCAGACATCATATTTGAGATAATGAAATGAATGAGATGTAATTGTGAAAATTTTTCTGCCTGCTCCTATGTAATCATGTCCTGATTTCTCTGGGACACCATGCAGTTGTAAGACACTGCTTGCAAGCATCAGGCTTCACTGGCAATATCCCAGTAACAGCAAACGGTTATGGGGAAAGAGATAAAAAACCAGTTAGAAATACCATGCAAGAAAAGACAGGTTTGGGAACACACAGCTTTGTACTATTGTAGTATAGTATTTCCTCTAAAAAGATATATTTTTTCAATGCAGTTTATATAAAAAAAATAATTAGAGAAACAGAAAACGAACTTGTCCAACACCTCCCAAACACCCAAGCTGTAACGTATGTTATACAGAGGTCTCAGACCAAGCACTTGGCAGACTTCTTCCCCTGCCTGTTACAGGGAACTTACTCTGTTCCTATACCACTTCCAAAAGCAGTAGAAGTTATACATAGTGACGATTTTATATAGGAAATTGCCTCCTTTGAGGGGGCAGAGCAGCTGCTAATGACTGTACTTTGGAACCTGACAAGGTAAACAAAGCCCACTGCTAGACTAATACCTTTATGGAGAAAATTGAACACCACTAAAAAGACATTAATGGATTCACCTTTAACTCATTCGGACTTTAACTAGGAAAAAAAATCTTGAAAATGGAACAAAAAAAAACCAAAATTAAATGAATACTTTAAAGTGTACACAATGAAGAATAGAACCAACCTTCCAGCGTTGATAATATTGAGATCAGCTCCTGAGCAAATATCTTCCACGACATATGAATTCTCTGAGCAAGATACGTTTAAGGATGTATAGTTAGGCTTGCAAACAGTCAGGAAATATGGGGCCTGATATCCTGTTGATAGCTGTATAATATCAGTAACAAGAGCAGTTGCACAAAGACCAAATACATGAACACCTAGGAAAGAAATCAACAGAGCTTGTTAATTATATGATATGCATTAATTAGGTTGATTAACTGTGCAAACAACATTCAACAGAGCTCTGACGGCTTTTGTCATTGGACTTGAGAGAATTTAAATGCAGAATAAGAGAATTAAAATGCAGAACAAAATCTTATTGCGAATTTGAATTCTTTAATATAAAAATTAGGATAGTTTATGCATGTTTTCTTCCTGTTGATACTTAAAATTTTGTTTTAATGTCTTGATGTCCTCCAACATCTTCTCATGAAAGAGAGCTACACTGGAGCTTCTTCAGTTTGAAAAGAATTTTTCTGAATTGACTAAAGACTAGCCAACTATTTGAGGAGAGCATATGTGCTTATCCAGTCCTTGGAGTTTCCCACTGGAGGACAGGTTTTTAGGAGTATGGCCCATTAGATCATTGCTCTGAAGACCTGTTCTCTTTTTGCTACCACAGAATCTGGTAATAACTTTGGCTGGTAATAACTTTGGCTACCTTCACCCTTCTGATGTTTCTTGAGTATTGTGTCCTTGTCACTAATCCAAATATTTAAGTCTATTTCATACGGGATCCATGCTTCAGACTGATTAATAATGCCAAATTCACTAGGCAATTGAAGAAATGCAACTGCTTTACTGAACATTTTCAATTGCTCTTCTCCTAAAGATTTACCTCTAATTCCCTACTTTTATCCACAGAGATAAATTTATTTTTCATCCTAAAAATTGAAAGAATGTTAAAGCCATTAAAATATGAAATAAACTTCAAATTCAGATGGGGAATTTGGGATGAAATTCATGTGTCTCTGTTTCCTTGGTGATACCAAACAGGAGAAGTGGGTGTGGGGTATGTTTACAGTCCTCCTTGCTCATGGTATAATTCACAAAGCCTCTGCTTCCTTGCTCACTGCTGCTCTTATGAAGCTTTACTGGTCACAGATTGCACAACTTCCCTTTTCACTACCTCCCTGTTTGCAAGACTACCAAAACCCAGGGAACAGTTGTTCTACCAGGTTTTCAGTCTGCTGTCCTGCTGGTTGTCTTTGCCTAGGCTGCCTTCTCTAATGAAAGATTCTGAAACAGAGGAAACCTTTTCTTTAGCCGCTTATTGGGAGAGGAAATTAACTGTAAGAAGGAGATCAAAGTCCAGTTGCCTTTCAAAGTAGAGTTTTTCATAAATGACAGTTAAAACAAAGTAAAATGAAAGAATTTGATGCGTTCCTCTATAATTTAAGTTGCCAGATTCTAGCCCTTTTTGAGAGGCAGATAAACACATTCCAGAAAAAGAATGTCAAACCTAGTGAGAGTTTCTGACAAGTTTTCACTGTCATGCTGAATACTGTGACAGGTGGGTTGAATCCTTATGATGCACGGAAGACAGGCAGGGGAAGCTATACATTGAAATAATTAAAAATCAGCCAGCTCAAAGTGAGCAGGGAAGGAAAAAAAAATTACTCTTTTAGAAATACTGACAATAGTACAGGAGAGGAAAGGGGAAATGGAAAGTGTAGATGCTGCATTACTGAGTATGGGGCTGCTCTGTTGCAGTCTAAGTTTCTTCCCATGTTTTCTAGCAGAAGATCTATGCTAGTGACAGCTCTGCACTGTTCTGAAAGGCTGTTTCAGAGAAGCAAACCTGCATGGTGAAAACTGAATGCATGTGTAAAGTTCTTTTTTGGAAGTAACAATTGAAACCCACCAACAAATCTGACAGCTCTTCTAAGAAAAGAATTGAAGTTGCATCCTCCTGCATTAATATTGGCCTCTGTTCCAATCCCATTTCTTCTTTTGGATAGGCAACAGTAGAGAATTCCTTCTCCTATCATTATCTGCAATGACAAAGGAGCCATTAAATTGAATGTAGCACTTACTCAGAAGATCCTGATTGAATTTAAAGGGCTGTAATATAATTGTAACATAACCAATGTCATCCACTGATATGCACTCAACCTTAAAAGATTTATATCAATATGTAAACATAAAGTAATGCAACTTAGCCTGAATGAGGGCAGGCAAGAAGATGGCCCTGAAATTAAATGCAAATGGCATACAGTATATAGTGCTCAGTGGTATCCAGGCCTTGATCTACAGCTGAAACTTGATGCTTCTACTATAAAAAAGCAGTAATTATAAAATATCACCTCTAAAATAATCCAGAGCTACTGCAGTATCTTAGTGCTCCTGAAGTGGTTTTAGCATTCAGTCTTGGCCACAGGCCTAGCAATCCCGAGCAGCTTCTAATTATGTGACAGCCTGGTTTTCTGTATTTGTTTAATTTGGCTTGGGTTTTAACATGATCCACAGCAGCAGAAAAAGTTCTGTGCTTATGGCCCCTCACAGCACACCTAGCAAAACAGATTATGACCAAAACCCTAGACAAGAGTTTCTAAAATGAAGAATATAAATAAAAAATGGTGTCACTTGCTGGAAAATCTAGACACATTTATACATTTGCAGTCTCAGATTTTATTGTTTTCCTTGTTCAGTAGTGCAACTATTTTGAATTCTGTACAGGATTTGTAGAGAGTTCAGAGTAAGGGTTGGATTGAAATATTGCAATTCATGAGGCAGTTCTCACCAGCAAAAGAAGAGTCACTGTGCCTATCCACAGCGGCATTGAATACTAATCCATGCAATGCATGAAGCTTATAATGCAATGAGATGCCAAAGCATCTGAATTATGCTGAATCTACTGTAATTACCAGTGGTATTTGACTATACCAATACCCCCCTGTAGGATAAGGCAGGTAAAGTGGAAAAGCTTAGTCTTATTAGCTAAAGTTTTAATAAATTGAAATTTCTTGACCAGGAAGGTCGAAGTAGTGAAGGTTCTCCTATGACATGGAAAAGCCAGTGGTAGAGGTTATTTAAGGAATTCTAATAAGCTGAGAACTAGGGACACTATTATGATTGAGTTACTGCTGAAGCTTCCCAGAGAAATCAGTAGTATTCCAAATTTAAAACTCAGAAAAACTCTAATAGTTTTTAGCCAAGTTCTAGGGACTGTCTGGTAGAGGGAAAGCACCAGAAAGATGGATTAGCTTGTGTGATAGAGCAAAAAACAGCAAGGCCTATATCAAGGAAAATTCAGAGGTTGGCATTTCCACAGGAAAAAACTCCCAGAGTAAAATGGGCAGTAGGAGTGAAACTGCCAGCAGTGAATTTCTCTCCTTGAGAATTGATTTCCCAAATAAATGTGATCTGACGTCCTAGTGATCTCTGTTGGAAAGGACATTGTTACCTCTAAGAAGGTTTTTAGTCAGTGGCTGATAAGAGTTTGAACCTTCACTGATACAATTGAATAACTGGCCCTAACATTTCTGAATGGGTAACTAGAGAGAAAATCTATCAGAGGATCAGATTCAGAGTTCTTTGAAGCAAATTGAAATCATGCTGCAATTCAGGTGTATCTATGTTTCAGACATAAAATATCTATCTTGATAATTTCTTCAAGTCCAGGTGTTCCACACTAAAGCTCCTGCAGTTTTTGAATACATACACAAAATTTCATCTATGTCACGAGCTATGAGACATATGTCAATAATACAGGTAGTTATTTTCTGTAACCCTTCAGGGCTACAGAACAGACCTGTTTCAATGCCTTTGCTACTTACTAATAATGAAAAAAAAAAAAAAGCCCAAAGAGAAAAACCAAAATGCAAAGCCACAAAGCCGAACAGATCCTTGTGTAATAGTGGCTTGGGAAAATGAGTCATAAAATGTTAGATTTTTTTGTATAAAAAATTACTCTAAAGTTAATAGATTTATATATGTTCTCCAGTCTTGGGAAAAGTGTTGTATCAACAAAAATAACATAGAAAAATAATCCCATTCTAATATTTCTATATGTGTTTAAAAAGGAGGATTGACACTGAAATTTGCTTGTCTTGTTCCCCACGCACACTTTTGTTTTTCTTTTTTTTCTTATATATACACTCCTTGGTAATATTTAAAATGTGGCTTAATCACACCTGTATTTTATTGAGTCTTGATGACCTCCTGCCTCATACAGCAGAAAGTCCCCTGAAGTGTGGACAGAGGCCAGGATATTCAACATTACTGGAGAGCCTCAATTCCTCACACAGCTCATGCTTTCTTTTCTATCTTTTACAGGTTTTATAAAGTGTGCAATCAATTGAAATGTTTATGACAACTAACTTAAAAAATGCTAAACTCTACAATATGTCAATGGCACAATTGAACTTCATTGGCCTATTTTTCCAAAGAAAAAGGGAAGGATTGGACAGAAATGTCCCCTAGTTCCTTTATTGCAAAGTGGTATTCAATAATAAGCACTCAATGCCGTTGGTGCAACTGAAGGAGGTTGTGTATTTTGCACTGCCACTGCCCAGCCTCTAACTAACACAGGCATCACATTCATGCTCACACAATTACAAATGAACTACATCTTCCAAGGCTTGCAGCTTTTAGTTAGTTGTACTTTGAAGCTTTGGGATTTACTTTCTTTCTCAAACTTTCTTTTTTATAGGCATGCTCAAGTATGGGTTTGAGTTCCTCACACGGCATGCTTCTGATTAATTTTCTGTACTGCTGGTAGAATGATTCAAGCAAGAATAACATTTTCTATTGCAAAATTCAATGCAATGATGAAAGAATTGAGTTATAATCAAAGCCCTTAACAAATAATATATAATTAAAAAGGCATCTTTTATCCTGATTTAAGGTGTTTGATATTACCTAGGCTTAACAGAAACTCTCTCAAGTAAAAGCCAGATTTTCCCACCTACTGTGGCCCGAGTAAGCCTAGACAGATTTCTTCTATAGGTTTTTCAGAAAAATCCAGTTTGTTCTCAGCAGAAACACTGTAGAAACCCAGCCAAACCCCAATACTAATGCTTTGCTTTTATCACAGTATTTGGTGTTTGCAACAATCATTTGCACCAGCATCACTTACAGTCTTAGCTCCCATTTCCTAAATGTACAATTTTTAGCCTGCTGGTTGTGCAAAATCCTTAAAAAATGGTTTCTAAAGCAACAAAAATTAAATGCAGTAAGAACTGTTCAGTTAAAAAAAAAAAAGAAGACAAAGAAAAAACACTTTGGAAAGCAAAGAGAGAATAGCACTTGATAATTTTTATACAGGCATCACATTTTATAGATTTGTAGCTGTAAATTGGATAGTATAATAAAAAGAATTAACTGATTGAAATTAAGGAAATTAACAGGAGCTAGAACCAGAGTTATATTTGCAGCTGGCCTTTGAGAAGTGCCTAACTGAGATGCATTGTCATTGCTGCCAGGGGGAAGAAGAGATCCCTTCAAAAGGTTGATCATGTTTTTTAGGTGCATAGAATCACCCACTCAAGGTGAATTTCTCTCTCCATTTGCCAGACAGGAGTGGTGTGAGAATAAGGCTCCTATCTGAACTAATAAAATCAGACAAAATGAATTCTCTTTTATATATATATGTGTGTGTGTGTGTGTGTGTGTGTGTGTGTGTGTGTGTAAAAGACAATTTCTACTTTACTTTTCTGTAAAATACTGACCCAGCTGCTCATTCTGACAGGATATTTCTGTTCTGTTGAAATCATCTCCTCCCTTTGGGTGAATGATTAAACCAGCCCACTTTTGCCTGCTCTTAATGACTAACTTATAATTTAGCAGTGTTTCAGTGCTTTTTTGGAAACTGTAATTGAGTTCACTGACAAGATTGATATATCTTCTCTCTGAATAAAGCTAGTTCTTACAAAAGTGGCAAGTTCAGGGCTGTGAAAGGCTTGCATTCAAAAAAAATCTTGCATTTTTGATGATTTTTTATGTATCTGAGAGTATGGAGATGCCCTGTCTGTAAAAGTTCAAATATTTATACAGCATAACAGAATGATTCAAGCTATTCTCATCCAACTGTAGATGCTGTTTCTTAACATTAAAGCCCACCATCAAGACACTGAGAGTAGATGAAGTGCTACAGGGAACGTTAAAAGGAGTGTATCTCCTTTTGTTACAGAAGAATGAAACATGACTTTAAAATCCTAAGGAAACTAACCTGCATGACACTACAGCCTAACTGAAACCAAAGGAGCTATTTCCTTTATGCCAACTGAAACTATGTTCAAAATCTTTATTAAATGACATTAGCACTTCAAACTTACCGTAACTGATGGTCCAGCAAAAACCAGACTAAGCAACATCAAGAAGGGAACAGACTCTTGTGTAGGTTCAATGTATGGCATACTCAGACTCTTGTCATAGCAATTAAATCCAGAGTGAACTGGCTTGAAGACATCAGTAAGTTCAAGAAAATAGAGGCTAACAACAGAAGATGCCAATATGGGCAACTAGAAGAGAAGAAAGCAACAAATTACTGTTCGGAAATGGAATAGCAATGCTTTTGTAAAGACAACGTAGTCTGTTGTCTCTTTGATGTCTCTTTGATGTTTGTTGTTTATATCTCACTGCTCATTGTCATGCCTCTTTTACTATCTCTAAATAATTAATTCTCTGGAGAGATGGTACCGTTCAGTTGATATCAATAACCCTGCTGTCTACCAAGCTAGTCAAAACACCCAGCCTAATCTTTAGGACATATAATTTAGCCTTTTCATCTATGAATCATTAATAGAAAAAGTTTGATTTAATTTTTTTTTTTTTTTAAGGAAAGTATCAGGACTGTCTCCCATGTGGGGCCTCAGCACTCTGCTGTTCATCAATCACCCTTTTTGGTCCTTTAGCAACTCTCTGTCATGTATGACAGTTTTTACATCAAAGCCATTTTGCATTAAGTTTCAAATTAATAGTTAATGAAAACCAGTATCCCGTCCTTCCCTAGAATCTAAATTTATGATAATGCCATATCACATACGACATCCATTTCACAATTTCACCAAAAAAGCAATTAACTTTGGCAAGACTCAGTCTGTTTAGAACCTTGATGACTATGGTTCACAATTCTTTTATCCTCTAGCTATTTAGTTATCTATCACTTTGCAATTTCTTCCACTAATTTATTAAGAGCAGAGTTGGCCCTTCTTGGAGCCCAAATTCACCTCTGCTCACCATAAGCTCCTTAAAGCACAGAATCAACCACTAAATCTCTGTGGAAGGAAGTAATTTAGGAGAAGATATAGCAAAAAGGCATTTTAAAGCTGTTGGTTTATAAGTGAACAAAGAGAGCAGCCTTGCTGCCCTGGCAGATGGGCGTTGAGGCATTCAGAGGTGACCAGCAGGATGTGATTATTCTCTGCATTCTCCTTAGTAAACACTCAGAAACACTTTTTGTTTATTGTTTTCCAGAGTCCTTCACGAACAAAGCTATATTAGAACAACTTCCTGCTCTGCCACTGAGATGCAAGGAGTCCTGGTGTCTGTACTGCAATGAAGGTACCTAGAGTTAACAGCACCTGAGATTAGGAGAAACAGCAATTGTCCTAAAAGAATTTTGAGCATACTTAAATTATATTATTTTTGCAATGCTCAGTTCACATTTACAAAAACAACTGATTGTTTGAAATCATTGTCATTCATCTCATTCTACAATGCAATATAAAAGCAGAGGTAAAATGGGAACCATATGCATTTGGGGAGAATGATGAATAAAATCTGCTCTACGTGGCAGAGGGACAATGGTTTCATGCATTAACACACAATTTTCATTTTTTTAAGCATTGAGCTTATAAAACTCAGGCTCTTTGTGCATCAAATGTAATTCTGGGTGATCAAAGAAGGAAGGTTCCAGATAAATTTAATTGAAACATCTTTTAATATGAGTTTTTTGGGGTTTTTTTAAATAACAGCTTATCTTTGATGCGCTGATTTGAAAAGGGTGAGTTTTGTCTTCAAAGTTTCCAAGCAAAATCTGAAGAGGGTAGTGAATGGAAGAATGTTGCTTGTCTGGTTATATCTGTGCTCACCTTGATTGCATTGTAATGTCACCTAGTATAGCAGCTGTGATTGTGTGCAAAGGGAAGAAATATGGACTGGCATTCTTAAAGGTGCTGTGAGCATTACAGAAATAAGACCAGGCATCTAGGAAGTTTGCTTCAGTAAATAGTGTGCCTATGCGTATATATATGTATAACCCAAACACATCCATATTTTTACTCACATACTATACCATACATACGTATTGTGTACAGCATATAACACACAATATGTAATACATATTATGTGAATACATAATATATAACTATTATAGAATCTGACAGAAATATATCTATATCTATATGTATGGATTAATTACATACAATGTCAGTAAATTAAGTTCTGCTTCTTGCCCATCACAGGAAGAAGTCCAGTTCTTTAGCAGGATGCATTATATAATATATATATATATATATATATTCATTTATGTTTATTTATTTATAAATATTATATTATTTTATTTATTTATATAAAAGTAAAATATAAATATATAAAAATAGATAAAAAATACATTTAATCCTCGCTTTGCACTGATTGCAGCCTGATTGACTATATTGCAAACATTCATGATTCGTCAACATGGGCTAGACTGCTCCCAGTCATTAGACAGATGTGCAGGATGAAATAGGGCTTCCCTGAACTCTTCATACTCTGGGAATAATTTAGATTGTTGTGGAACTGGGTGCCCTTCTCTCAACACCTGCCTGCAGAGGCAGAGACCCTACTGATTGGGATAATGGGCCTCTGTCACAGCGTACCCTGTCCTGATGTGCAAGGAGCTTGTACTAACTCTGTGCTGCTCTTGCTGGGACATTGAAATTCTGCATTCTGCACAGCATTTGAGCTCTCTACTTCCCTTCTGCACTACATTTAACTCTTGAAACATTTGCGATGTCCTTTATTAATGACTATTTGAAAGTCATACTTAATGACTTAGTCAGGCTCCATGTCCCATTGGGCAAAGCACCTTACAACAGGACACAAACTTATTCCAGTGGGCTAAATGGACAAAACAAGCAGATGCCTATTGTCCCTTCTTTTGAGAAATTACGCCCTTTTATCAAGATGTCCCCAAAGGTTAATTTCCCAGAATGGAAACACGAAGCAGGCCCACTCATGGAATATCTTGCATTCACAGTTTCATCTTCAGTATTTTTCCACTTCTCCAATATCAGGAAGGAAAAGTCTCTCCTTGAACGATAGTTTATGCATTAGCCATAAGGCAAACTCTACTTGGATCACAGGCAGGCAACTGTTTTAAATGGCAGTATTCAACTATTAAAAATAGGCAACATTTGAAGTGGTATTCTATTGTGGAACACTAAAATAAAAGGTAGTGAATAACTTTTTCTTTAAACTACTGTATGTAAGTTGTGACTCTATTATTAATTTTAAAATTAAGGAATTTAAGGAATTGCATTTTACTGTCTTATGACTTCAGTACAGGACTCCCATATTACTTCTGACTGTAATTATCTGTTCTGCTAAAGAAAAGATATAATTCTAAAGGATTATAAACTTCTGACATACAATACTAATGAATAAGTCTGTACTCAATTTGCTATATAAAGTATGTCATCCCAAAGAACATTTTTCTTCCCATATTTTAAAAAAATATAAATATAAAATATGTCTTCTTCAAGTCTAACATTTATAAAAAGGAAAAAGCAAATGTTTCTAAAGTCTTCTAAACAGTAAACTGACTATCTAATATATGAATATTTATGGAGTGTTCTGCTTAAGGCAGCAGCATTTCTGTAATTATAGACTTCGGCGCCCAACACCTTGAAAATGTCAAATATAATTAGGTGGTAGAATGTGTATTGTTTTAATTACAAAATGGAATAGGAATTTTCCTGTGCCTAATTAGAATAATAAAACACCCAATGTCAATTCTTGACTAATCCTTACTAATAAGTCTTTATACTCTTACTTCCTTGGATGGATAATGGAGAAAGAGTCCTGGTTAGCTTTTAATTTAGACCTGTAAATTCAAAGTTTAACCCCAATGGTCAAACCCCGTTCGGCTTAGAGCCTTAAAGTCAGAAGGATAATCAGCATAGCTACTGAAAAGGTTTGATTTGTGGACTATTTATTTTTTATAAGAGATTTTTTTGTCTTTTCCCTCCTTGCTATTTTCTTAAACTGTAAGTTAAAAGCCTTAATTAAACCACAGAACTTTGCTATTAATAATAATTAACATTATTAATCTTTTAAAAGCTTTTACTGTATTGAGTGAGGAATAGTCCAAGCATCAGAAAAGATGCTCTCTGCTCCCAAGAGTTCAACAAGAATGCAAATACCCAGAAATGTTGTAAGGAGAAAACTTCCTGTGTTACATAGTGCAGGATAAACCAAAGCAGCATTCAGCAGCACAACAACTTCTCTGAACTGATGGGGCATGTAACAAATCTTTCTTCTGGCCAAGAGCCACAGGACAGCTATCACTGTGATAGATCACAGAAGTCTGAATGAAGAGTGGAAGGTCAAGGCTTAGTGGGAAAGTCCTGTCAGAGTGGATAGAACCTGGGAATCCCTGGCTTCTATAAATTCTCTAAAATTGTATGCTGCTAGATTTATATTTTACTCTCATGTTCGTCAGCACTTAACAAAGCAAAAAGTCCCTATTTCTCTTCAGGAAAACATCTTAAAATTTCTCTTCAGGAAAGCATCTTAAAATTCATGGGCTTTGTGAGAATTCAGCTATGAAATGTCACATCCTGAGATGTCTGAACCTGTTTTGTTGGTTGCAGATATGTGACTTCTGCTTTGCTAAATTGTGCTGTCTGGGTGTTCTCTCTTACCATGAAGTCATACCCTGATCCCATGGTGATGTTGCCTGTATAAAAGGTAGGCAGAAAAGAGAGAAGCAGCATGGATGTAGCTTTCAGAGAAAGTCAAGATATGATTTGCCAGATGCAGACTAAAGATGGCGTGACTAAACCAGCTGTTGAAAGAAAGGATTATGTAATACCTGATACACTGTTTGAATATTTTGCATTTTGTAAATAATTTTTAGACATGGATGGCGAGGAACTTCTCAGATTCTAGGGTTGTTCTGCTACCCTTCCACAGCAAGCAACAGGCTCCTGAGTATGGGAGCTGCCTCCTGATGTTTCTCTTGTTTTCTGGAAATTGGGAATCTTTGTAAGCAATCAAGTAAACAAACAGGATTGCCTCAAAGAGATAATAAATGAATGCCGCTGGTTTCCCAGCATGAAAAAATATCAGCCAAGTCTTCCAGAGAAGGATGGTCTAATTAATAACTATGTTTAGTTCCCATGACAAGGCTGTGCATTGTGGAAGATTCTATTAAATTTATCATAAATGTCGATCCTTGTGCCAAGGAATTCATGGTCTAAATGACAAGGCACAACAGATGGATGAGACAAGAAAGAGGCTGTAGTGGGTTGGAGGAGACAAGGTGTTCCTTAGCCAACTACTAACAGCGACTGCAGCTTTCAGCTGCCCTGGCTGCTGTCCTGTGGTACCTTGCTGCGAGATTTACAATGGACAGGAGGGGAGAATGGAAAGAGGATAGGTTTCTCTTATCCTGGCAGGGGTGAATACTGAGTTCATTGCTGTGATTGAACACCTTCCAGAATAGGTCCCTATTAAAAAATGGCATCAGCCAAATTCTGCCATTTCTCATTTTGGAGAACCCGTGACTCTCTGAAGAGAGAGCACTGAGCATAGGATGCCTATAGAGCAGGAGACCCGCTTGACAGAAAAGTGAGTTTTTTGATTTATTTTTATGCTCTAAACTTAATTATTAAATGTTGCAGGCATATAAAAGAAGGCATTCTGTCTTTTCAGAAATTTAAGGCTTCCATCTGTATAAAGGCTTTTTTGCTTTTCTGCCTGAACTTGAGTTTCTGCTGCTCCTTGTCCCTTTTCTGCACGCAAGTTTCATCTGGCCCAAAGCTACAAGGAATTAGTCTTTTCTCTAAACTACTTGTGCCTCACCATTGTCTAACTTTTGTGGAAATTGTGTACAGATACATGATATAATGGTGATTCTTCTCCTAGACTTAATGCTATTTGATTTAATTTCAACTTAAAGTGGAATTTCAAATCCCAGATGTCTTTGAAATCTATTACAATTACCATTTTGGAAAATTAAGTTATATATATTTCCAGCGCTGGTTTTAGAATTTAACTTAATTGTTTTGTGACTGCCAATTACAGTCTAGCTTTGGAAATACAACAACTATCTTCATGTAACTCTTCAAATTATCCTTATCTTTTGCCAAATCTTGAAAGAAAGGTCTCAGTATGTGTAAGACCTAAACTAGAGCTGATATATCAGTGATACAATTTCTATTTATTTCAGAAATCTCAGTCATGCTGAATACACAGTAACCCTAAAAGAGTTTTTTCCTTTTTTCTTTTTTTTATAAATATATGTGAAGCAGCAATTATACAGGGAGAAACCAACAAAATAAAAATTGTTTAAGTACTTTTGGGGAGGAGTAATCTATAAATATTTTACAAATTTTCTATATTATATATTTTTATATATATTCTGTTAAATATATGTGTTGAAAGTAAATTTTCAGGCAGAAATTTAAACCACAAAACCACAAGTAATGCATTTCTTTTCAGTGTGACTTCAAACATAATTGATGACTCCTTATCTTAGTTATTATTGTTTGATTACATCAAACATTATTGTTGTTTGATTACATCAATTATAATTACAATAAACTAATAATTGTTATAATCAATTAACAACTATATACAATGAGATTTATGATATTACATGTACTGTTGATTACAAAATTTATGCTTCTGCTGCAATGTTATGGTAAATCAAGAACAGCAGTACTTCAACAAAAGGCAGCTGTTTTCAGGTCTGTGTCACCAAATTTCAGCCAGAAGTTTCTTCAAAAACCCCATGTCTAAGGGACAAAGCTGCCAGTCCCCACAAAATGCTACAATTTATTGTACTCTCTAGGGCATGCTGATTTCCATACATACAAAAAGGGAAACTAATCCTGTAGGTGACAGTCCTTGTCCACTGACTTCCTCCCATGCTGTTTAGCTGCTTCTGAACTCCCTACAAACTGAACTTTTAAGTGACAGGACCATCCAACAAGACACCATGTTTGTAATAGCTCAGCTCCTGGGCATGTTAAGGTTCCACAATATGCTGGTTTTTATTAACTTTGGCTCCAGAGTAAGAGATTTTTAACAACTATAAAAGAAGATCACAGATAGTAGGATTATAAATTTTTGGAAGAAGTAGTAATTCGGAAAAAATGTATCTCCATTAATTTCTAACATATTCAGGCTTTTTTTTACTGCTGGAAGTATTAGGTCAAGAGGATGTTGCTGGACTGTAAAGGAAGCAGTGCCGTCTTTCACTGAGAACTACTCAAACTCTACACTTGCCAAGCACATAGCCAAAACCAGAAGGGACAGATAGCTTATGGCATTTGCATTTGTTTCCCAAAGACAGCCTCGGCACAGGTGTGACACCTCCCTTTTCATTCCCCTTTTATGGTCATCTCCTGCAAAAACTGGTATTGCTTAGGCTGTACAGCTCTTCTATAAGCACAGAAGTGACAGGGAGAATGCAATGTTGATGACCTGGCCAATGAATTATACAGCTGCTCTGAATGCATAGCAGCCTCCTCAGGTCTCAGATAGCCCCCTAATATTTTGGGGATATTGGTCTTTAATGCAGCTTTAGAAACACATGTGACATCTATCTTCTGAGACTCAGCCACATGACTAGGTCAGTTCAATGAGCAGAGAGAATGAAGTGTATTTCTCCTTATTCTCCTCTCACACATAGTTGACTCTTTTGAGAGAAAAAGACGTGTTTGGAAAATATTATGCTTCTTTGACAGTAGCAAAGGGATAATTTCATCTTCTGCTGTTGAGGATCTCTGTTGGGTGCAGCCCCCAGTTAATTTAAGTATAACAGAAAACCAATCTAGAGAGGAATAGGACAACACTGTGCCTCCAAGGCACAGCATTACAGTTTAATTCTTACACTAGATCCAAACATCCTATTCTTAGGAAGAAAGATTTAATCCTACAGCCTACTCTCTCTCTTATTCTGATCACTGCACTCCACTGATTTTTTTTAATGTCTTTTGAAATCACACCTATACACGACTTGCAGGTCATTGTAGTTTAAATATTGTGGGTTGTGCATGGCTGAACAGCTGGAAAGCATTCCAGATGTGACTAAGAAGTGCTACTGAGTTTCAAATGTTTCAAGCCCAACTCTCTCAGTGTATGTTAGAAACAACAGGAAGTAAAGCATCTGTTAGTGAGATAGTGGCCATTCTCTACATGTACTTATTTCACTAGGGTCTCATGACCTCCTCAGCTCTGCAGCCTGGAGCTCTACAATGATAACAGATCTTTGTGCTTTCTGCTGGTGAGAATTCCAACTCCTTTGTGGAACAAGACAAATAAGTGGTCTTCTACCACTGGAAGAAGTGTTTCCAAACTGACTAAGACTGGGCTGAGCTCTGGAAAATGTAGAAAAAGAAAAAGAAGCTGTATCCATAACACAGAGTCTACAAGACAACATAAGGAAGAACATTTAACTGCACAAGGGAGAGGGTCTAAAATATATCCAATTTTAGTCCCTGGAAGTTACACAACCAGCAGATGAAGGCTGTGCTACAGCAACACAATTTAGCTGGAGAATAAATGCATCGAGTTATGCAGATTGACAACACCTTGACCTTTTGCATTTCCACATATTAGATGGAGCAGTAATGCCACTGAAGTCAAAGGCAAAATTTATGCAACTTCCATGAGAACAGGATTTAACCAGGAGTTTTTGAAATAGGAGAGCATGAGTAAAGACAGTCTATTTCCTTCACTGAGAGAAATCTGTCTGTCCTGACTTCAAAGTGTGACCACTCTGCCAGGAAAGGAAACCACGTAACTCTGGAAGTTTTTCAGATTGATATAAAAGTCAAGACATCAATTTTTTTTTTCTAAGTGAATACAATAATGATATGCTGAAAACAAAGTCAGTTAACAAAACCCAAAACTAATTCCAGGAATACTCGTTTTCAAGATCTCCCAGAGGTACATAGACTTTTTTACCATGAAAAGTAATTCCCACTAGGCCAGAGGGACTATGAATTTTCATGGAAAGCTTTGCCTTTCTCAGCTATGCAAATGAAATTCAGATAACCCATAGAGTCAGTCTACAGAACCCTAAAATGCCTTAAGCACAATTAGGAATAAAAGAGGCCTAACTGCTTGATGGTGATGATTACCATGCCCTTCAGGTAAGTGTGCATAAGGCAATCTAAAATTATTCAGCTCTCAGGAGTGTGTGCTAATCAGAGGTTCTGCTAAGCAGAACTATTACCAGTCCTTTAAAATAACCTCTAAAACATTCCTACGAGACACAGGATAAGTCATCAAGTTACTTTATTATATGAATCATGAAACTTGAAAACATGTAATTGAATATGTGTTGAGATTTACTTCATAATGTTTATTTGCCTCTAATGATTTTTAGAGAATGGCCCATCCACATTTTTTGGAAGCTGTCTCTTCATTTTCTTTCCATTTCCCTGTCTTTCAAAGCTCTACCTTGATTCTCCTTTTGCTTTTCCCTTGTAAATGAAGAATAGCTCTAATCATCTTAAGAGGAGCATGTTAGTTTTATGTTTTAACTCTTTTGTTGGAAACCCCTGCTGGTTTGAATTATCCATCTGTTCAAAGAATATGAATTGGAAGGGACACACAAGGACCACTGAAGTCCAGCTCCTGGCCCTGCACAGGCCCATCCCCAAGAGTCATACCATGTTGACACTGTTTTCCAAACACTTCTTGAAATCTTTCAGGCTGGTGCTGTGACCATTGCCCTGGGGAGTCTGCTCCAGTGTTCAGCCACTCTCTGGGTGAAGAACCTTTGTGTAATATCCTTCCTTTGTACAACCTAGACCTTCCTTGACACAACTTCTTGGGTCCTGTTGCTTGTCACCAGAGAGGAGAGACTGGTACCTGCCTCTCATTTTTTCTCCTGTGAGGAAGTTGTAGGCAGCTGTAAGGTCCCATCTCAGTCTCCTTTTCTCCAGGGCAGCTGGCCTGCCTACATTCTGTGTAATTATATTTTATCTAAGCCTGATAGTCACTGCCACTAAACACATTTGTTTACTGGAGTTAATCTCATTCATACACATTCTTAAGGATGTTAATGGTTGAAACCCCTTCGTGTCAGAACTGTGTTTGTGTGTTGCTGTTTCTAAGTTCTGCATGCCTGCATTATAATGGTTGTTACATGCATTATTTCACTCATTTCACTCTTTAAAATATATTTCATTTGTATAACATGAATACATCCCTTTCCTACCATGTTGAAAATAATTTTAACTTTCAACTCAACATCTTTTTTTCCAAGTCTATGCTTTTGTCTAGCATTCAAGAGGAAAAAAACAAGCACATTTTTAGAAATTTATTTTCTAAACAATGTGGTTTTCCCCAGGCCTAGATAGGTCCAGGGAAATAGGTCTTGCTGGAAAATGGATGTCAGCAAGCCCTATTTTTCTTGTTTGAAGGTGGAAACTTAATGGGTTGTGGGGTTTTTTTGTTGCAATTTGGAGTGGGAAGGCACTGTCTTCTATGAACAGGAGAGGGAAAATAGAAGTGGATGAGTGCCAAAAGAAAAAAACATAAAAGAATTGACAGTGTTCAAAGGCAAGAAGGCAAGAAGTTGAACGCCTGTTTCTTACCATCCATTTATTAAAGTAAAAGCTTTAAAATTCAGAAAGCCTTATTTAAAGTAGGTAAGTTTTGGGTCTAAGTAGTTGGCTGTTGTTGGATTGCATTAGGACCTTACCTCCTGCTTACAAAGGAAATCCTTATTGCATGGCAATGCCCGTCAACCACACTGGGTGACTGCTCTATCCCTAACACTTGCAAACTTCTCATTGCAGTTAAATGATCTCTGAATAAATCCCTCTTTATGGAGTACAACTTAATCTGGTTCTGTTTGAGCCAATCACAACAGAAGATTTTAAGTCATGTCCTTTCCCTGATGCTGCTGAAGTGCTGGCAATTTGCTGTGCTCCAAAGCTTCAGAAAGGCATTCTCGTTAGTCTGATTAGAATTGCTGCGCATGCGTCAAACGCGGAGTGGGCGTTCACAGGGAACACAAGCTACATGCTCCTTTCAAGTATCACATGTATTGTTGTTACCCTTTCACCAAGTGATTTGAGTCCTCAACTGAAAAGTGGGAAATGGTCTCAAATCCTCATGCTATGTAATGGGACAGGGCTGATAACTCACCAAAAAGTTTCCTAATCAACGTTTAGGTTTGGGTGTATTGCAGTCAGTTTTTTCTCTTGATGTTGCTTTTACTTTTCGGTTCAAGAAGGGCTGTAAGTCTGCAGTTCAGTAAATTACTGAAATTACTCCTAGTGGGGAAGGGCTCACACAGGCTCTTGACTGCTCTTATGACTGAATAACATAAAGTCTTAAAAGTTCATTAGAAGATCTTTCTGTTATTTGAGGGCTTTGACTCACTCAAAGCAACTGGGTGTTGAAAAGATCTCTACCTGTTTTTAAATGAAGCTTGGGAATGACTTGCTGAGGGACCTAACAGCCTAGACCTGAGTGGAGAACTTGCCTGCCTCATGTGGGAACTGTAAGCAGAGCTCAGTGTAGGTTCTTCGCTGCTCACAGAATATTTTACCTTATTCCTTGTAACAGCTGCAGGGAGCTTCTAGGGGAAGTATATGTATGCAATCAGTATTACATAAGGCAACCCTTAAGAGCAGCAAGCGCACAGTTTGTGCTGTTGCTCTGCACTTCATCCCATCTTGCTGCAGGCCACAGCACAGCACAAGTTCTGTTGTGTCTTGCAGGACCTCTACATCATTTCCAGCATTAGAGTCCTCCTCAGGTTGAGGTACAGCACCCTCCCTTCCTGTCTGGATTCCCAAAGCAGCAAAGACAGCACAGAGTGAAGAAGCCCCTTACCTTTTCTTAGGGGCTTTCCCAAGCTTGACCTCTGCCTCCTATGCAAAGCTAATATAAGATACATGGCACAGCAAGTACTTCCATCAAAGGGCTTTTCTTGATCAGGCCTAATCGCATGGATAGGATGAGCTTGATGCTTCCATAAAACCAGTCTCTGTTAAGCTTTCAGGTTGGTGCAGCTTAGTGTTAGCTGCTGACCATATCCAGGTACACACAGAAGAGAAACACCCCACTGTTACCTAAAATTCCTTCTGAACCCAATGCCCTTCTACCTTCTAGAGAACCTCCAAAGCCCTTCAAGTGCATTTGAGAGAAAATATATTTTGTTTTATATTTCACCCTATGTTTATATTTTCATATTTTTATATATTAAGTATTATATATATTTTATGCTTTTGAGGGCAGGTATAGTTACCTTACACTGTATTTTACCATTAAGTTCTTCACATTATTTTCCCAATCTGTTTCCTACCTTAGGTACCTCAAAGTGCCCTCAGGCTCTCTTCTCTGTGAGTAGGGTCACATGAAGCACTTCATTCAACCCATAAAACATTTGTACCTTCCTCCTTCTGCTGTGCCATTAAACAAATCCACATCACAACTGTTTCTTTGAGCTTAAACTGTGTCTACTCACGATCTTCCAGAAGTACCTAAGCCGACTGTACTTTCCATGGAGGCTAAGTGCCTCCAAGTGACACACCAAGGAGCCAGTGTCTCTGCAACTCCACCTGCTACCAGCTGAGCAGCCATAGCAGGTTTTGCCCTAGAAGATGTGCCGAGAACCTCATTCTGTTTTCCAAACAGACATTTTTAGCTCTGATAGAGGAAACACATATTTCAGGGGTCAGCAAAAATATATCAGTGATTACCTATTTGAGAATATTTCTATTTTTCTAAGCATTCCCTTATGAACGTGATTTTTATTCTATCAAAGCAATGCGAGCGGCGTTTGCCTAGAAGCCAGCCCTTCTTGAAATATGTCTTCCTCCCGAGAGGCTCCTGTGCACATAGTTCGATTTATTTCAGGCACCCTTTCATGTTCTGAGTAATTCTTAGAAATAATTCCTGCTCCAAAAGGCTCGAAAGAGGAGATTCATTTATGCCTGCTCCTTATAGGGAGCTTCGAAGCTGATTTCGGCGAGACAAAGCATCACGAAAGGGTTTTGCATCAGACGGTGCGGAGAGAGCACCGAGGCGAGCTCGCTCCCCGCGGGCGCACCGCGTTCCCCGCGGATCGGCTCCGCGCCGCTCCCCGCGCCCGCCGCCAGCCCCCGGCCAGCCCGCTCGGCGTCGCGGCCACTCACCTCCACGAAGTAGAAGCAGGGCAGGAGGGTGACGCTGTCTTTGGTCACTTTGCCCTTCGGCCGCTCCTTCGCGGACATGCTGGCGGGGCTGCGGGCGGCGGCCCCGCGGCCAAGCGCTGCCCCGGCCGCTCGCAGCCGCCCGGCCGCCGCGGCTCTCCTCCGCCGCCGCCGCGCCGAGCGCTGCGCCGTGCGCGGGGCTGACGTCAGGAGCCGGCTCGGCGGGCGGGGGTCCCGGCCAGCTTAACTCCTTCGCGCCGGGCCGGGCGGGGGCCGGGGGGCAGGGGAGCCCCGGGCGGGGCGCCCACACGCGGGGGTGCTCTGGCTGCGGCGGGAGATTTGTACGCACACGAACGGGTTTGAGAGACCTGAACGGGTTCCCTGAGGGCATCAGGGTGTTCGGGATGCTCCTTGAGGAGTCTGCGGCGTTTATCTTGTTTCTGTGAAATATTTTTTCTGAAACAGAGCAGTAGAACGTTCCAGAGAATAGCATTCCTACACAACCAATGTTCTTTTCTTGCAGGTGTACTCTTTTTGAAATCAAGATGTTAATGACAGCTCACCTCAGTCTTAGTGCCAGTCAGGGGGAGTAGTGTGACTGGGACCGAGCCAAACTGAGCTTTTCAACCCCGTGTGCAATACCGAGGCCTGTTATTCCTCTGATCTGTCAAGTATCTGGTGCAGTTCCTGCTAGTCTTGAAAAGAACAGAATTAACCCGAGCAATTGTTTCCATGGTGAAATGTGCTAAGATCCTATTTATGGATCAAAGTTTGCAGCCTTTTCTCAGGCAAGCTCCTGTTGATGTCAATGAGAGGTACCCTGGATAAGGCCTGCAGGAATTCTCTGTGAAAGATAGCATTTACAGTCTTTGTAGCACATTAATAAGGTCTGCAAAAGTTGTCTTGTGTCTATGAGCTTATTCTCGCATTGAGATGCTCAGCTTTAATGTACAAGGAGAGAAGTGTGACTCAAGCAGTCATTGTTTATTTCCTGTCTTTCTCCTTTTGAGGGAAAATGGGAAATTACCTGCTGTTTTTGTTCAGATGATTGCTGGTATTCTGGCTGCTATGGAAATGGAGGTGAAGATTCTCATTAGCCCCTTTTCTTTTCTAGCTGTTCTCTTTTAATTTATCCAGAGTGTATATGCCGATCCGTGCTCCACACTCATGAGAGGGTCAAATCAAAAATGTACTTCATGCCTGCAGGCAGGTGTGGAAGGCAAATCTCTAGTCTGACTCCAAATCATTGAAGAAGACTTTTCAGAGCTGCAACACATGTTGCCATACCAACACATATTCTTGTCTTAACCCTGTTAGGAAAGATTTACAGAGTTTCTGCTGGCTCAGGAGTCAGGGCAATTGTTGGTAGCCTAGTAAAAGGAGATAGCCAGGGGGGTTACTAGGAACAGAAGATCTGTGAGCAGAGGAGATTTGTTCCTGTCTATCAGCACTAAATTCCAGGAAATTACTAAGAGTGCTGTGGGGATGTCCAGTAGTGGTTCAAACCCATCAGTACAAGTCTAGCCTTTAAATAAAAGTAGTCATTTCTTGTTAACTTTCCTGGTGGGTTATCCCAAGTAAGACAGCAAAAGTTGAGGAGCTGTTGTAAGATTTTGTTCTTGCCAAATATGTAACTTTTATTGGGGGAGAGTGGGTAATGAGTGATACCACTTAATTGCATTTACTGTATCAGCCTTGATTGTTGTGAAATCATGAATCTGGCTTGAAAATAATCAGCATCTACTGTCAGCATGCTCTGGCATAGCTGGCTCAGTGACTCTCACAGCTACATGGGATTCTAGTCAAACAGAGGAGGAGAAGTCTCATCAGTGCCTGCATCCCAGAGTGGGATGGGTCTGTCTTGCACTCTGGCTTTCACTTAGGTCCTCACTTGAGACTCAGCTAGAACAACCACTTTCTCAGGAATAAGTAACCAAGGTACAGCTAAGGTGCCACTTCACCATTTCAACCTTGGTGTGCTGCTAGCAGTGGATTCCTAGCTGCCAATAGGGTTGGCAATAAATTTACTAATAAATTGATACGAAATTAAACTCATTTCCCCAAGTGTAGTCTGTTTTGCCCAAGACAATAACTAGCAAGTGATCTCTCCCTGTTCTTCTCTTGACCCATAAGCCTTTTGTCATATTTTCTGTACTCTCTCAGCTGAGTAGGGGAGTGATAGAGAGGCTTTGGTAGACACCTGGTGTTTGTCCAAGGGCAGTCCACCACAATGAGTGTCTCATCCATATGATCTCCTAAAGGAAAATGTGTTGGTGGTAACTAATTCAGAAACACCTCCTGTCCATTTCAATCATGATAGTCTTACAAGAAAGTGTGGTGATGTGTGACTTACGAATGCATCTATGTGCTGGATAGCTATATTTACAGGGTCTGCACTATTCCTGACAGCTTTTCTACCCACCTTCAAGCAAACTCAGAGAAGTGTCATGGAACATTTAGCATAAAGCATAAAATTGTTTGTTTATGCTTTGCTTCAGCAAAACCAATAAAGTTCATAAAAACATTTAAAGGAGTTGGGGAAGATGAAGTTCGTAGAAGTGGACTATAGGCCTATTCTGACTCATCTAGAATGAGTTTTTAGGAGTGATTTATTTTTCCGTCAACAAAAAGAAAACTTGGCAATCAGTAGGTGCCCCTGGTGACTGCAAGCTGATTTTTTAGAGCTCAGTTTAACCCCAAGACCTTGGCCCCCTAAAGAAGCATTGTTGGTGAAACTTCTTTAGGTGAAGAAGTCACCTTTCTTTGTGTTTCTCAGGCAGACAGAAGCTGCCACAGTTTTTAGAAACCTGATTTGAAATTCTTTTCCAGTACAATCTAGTGTGTTGACAAAGTTGCACTGCATTAAATGTGGCTGCAGGTCATTGTCTCTTTGTCCAGGTCTTCTCTTCCCTCTGCAGCAAAGCCTGCCTTTGCTCCCAGGCTTTGGTACGTGCTGGACACAGGCAATAGCTGTGGTTTCACTGCTTCCATGGCAACAGAAAGCATACTGCAGAAGCAGGGACCACTGTTACATCACTGAATAAACTCACTTACAAAAGCAGTATGAAATAATATGACAAAGATTTAGAGGAGCTGGTGAGTCAATGGCCATGCAGATTACGTGGTCAGAGAGTGGCTCTGGGGGTTTGTAGCAAGCAGAAGTTTGGCCAGAGGCTGCAGCAGCAGCTGCAGTTGCAGTTACCATTGCTTAGTAGCCTAAGGAGACATGCTTTCTTCTGGTCACCACACAATTTCCCCACAGAAAGGCCACTTCTGAGGCTATGTGCATGGATTAGGGTTAAATCATATTATATAGATAGATTTTTTTTCTTTGGCTCACTGAATGCAGAATAGATGATGTGAACTCAGCATATTAAAAGAGTAATCCTCTCTTGAGAAAGGGTGGCATATGGGAGCTGGGCTTTGCTGTGTGGAACTGACAGATGTTTTTTTGTTCTGCTTTGCTTGCCATATAAGAATTCAAAAATGCAGCAGTGTGTGTTTGTACACATATTCTTTTTTCCCTCCCCACACTCCCAGTCCCTTAGGAAAATCTGTTTGGGAGAATCCTTGTGTGTGTTGAATTCACATATTATTCCATAGGTAAATCTACCTTGAGCAAGTGAGGGGATATTGCTTGTTTTAGTTATTAACTTAAAAGATTGTTCTGGTCATAAAACAGATAAATTTTTATGAATATTTGATGAACAGGGTTTCTAATCTTTGGTACAACTACCTCAGTATTGTCTGTTATTTGGAGGAAAAATATTGCTGTCTCCCAGGACAAAGTTCATGTCAGACAACATGGCAGCATCTTTTCCAGCATCTAAACAAGGTACCTTACATATGAACCAGATAAATGCTATGAAAGGGAAAAAATATAGGATATAGCAAAATGTGGTAGCTGAATGGTATCAAGGGCATCCCCTTAATTATCAACATTTGCATTAACTTCCTTCAAGTGCAGGATTTTTTTTTCCTTGCTTTCCCATGTTAGGGCAAAATTTTCCTCTTTGACCCATCTGTAGATCCCATGCTGGCAGCACATAACACTCTTGGATAGATGGCATGTGGCAGCACTGGGAGATTCATAGTGGAACAAGTTCAAAACATACAAAAGAGATGCACGGTGCAGATGGGAGAGTTAAATTCTGCTTTGAAGTTGTAATTGCAACAAGCAGTTGTTTCTCTGCTATGCCTAATAATCTCCTGTTGTTGTAAAGCTCTGTCTTCTAATGTCTTTTCCTTGGCTGCTAGATATAGGTCACAGCTTTAAAGTAGCAGATGACTCTGAATGATTCCTGGCCTTCCTGCTGCCTTTTACACTGTAGTGTTTGGTTTGAAAAATGAAATTTCCATATTTTGCATGAGTCGAGCTAGGATAATTTTTCTGAATCTGCGGCAATAAATACTATTTATGAACACATCTACATAATATTTTGCAGATTTACATGCCTGTGCTTTCTGGCCTTTGGCAAGTTATGGGTTGCAAGGCATATGGCTGCAGAAGTGTAATGCTGGACTGTGGTTTGAACTGCTTCCCCTTCAGTCAGATTTAGCAACAGGCTGAGTGGTTATGTGGCATTTTAGAAGCTGCCTTGTGGCTGGCTGATGTTGAGTCTGTGCTCATATGGACTGTGCCCAGTGTGTGTTTATTTCTATGCTGATAATGGTAGATTTTTACCTGCACACATCTGTATTTAAGATCTTAGTTACCGGCATGAAGGCTTGAAAATGTCAGAATGTAAAAATTCCAGCCCATTTCTGGAATATCAATGCCTCTTTAAAGCAACTTCATGTAGATATCAATGAAAAACAAATCTGGATTATTGTGCAGTGACCTGACACAAATATTTTGCTTGAATCTGGGCAAATTATCACCAGCTAATTAGATATTAGCCATTTGGTGCATGAGCCCAGGCAGAGAAAGGCTGAGTAAGAAACTATAGTCATGTAATTAACAGTAGAACCCATTTGTCTAAATGGAAATGCTGGAGTCCCAGCAGAAATTCCCTTTGCCCTGCAGTCCAAATGAAATACCCTGTCTGAAATGAACTGGTACACTTGTCTGACATTTCCAGGACTACAATAACTTGTTGACATTTATTAGTCCATCCCTTTCTAACCACTGCCCGCATTTGGTCCCAACATAGTTTTGTCACATCCAAGACACTGATGTCATGGTTTTTCAATTTAAATAAACACCTTTTAAAAATAGAGAATTTTTATGAAAAATGCATGTTTGAAATTCCTTGAGAAAGGCAAACTGCATGCACCACTTTGAGAAGGAAATTTAGCAAGTGAATTGTAACAACACAAGATAGACTTATTCATAGGAGGTAGCGGAAAAATATCTACAGTACTAAAACTTGTAATTTTAAGAGTGTTTTTAGATGCTCCAAATTCAAAAGAGACAAAAATCTTTTATTTTTACAATACTGAAGTCCAGTATTAACATCCATATGTGTACATCAATTATTTTGAAAGTCTGTAATAATAGTGCTGTTCGTTGTCAAGGACACAAATGAGGTAGCCTCACAACTGAAGAAAACCCCTATCCAACACTATTAAATATTAATTTTCACTGTTAGTTAGTAAAACCAAGGCATAAAAGCCTACCCGATGTGTACATATGCACATAAATAAGTTTTTTTGTATTTGCAAAGTCTTAAAGTGATGTGACAATTGAGCAAAATCACATCAGCTTAAAAGGACTGCAATTCCACAATAGCACTCAATATATATCAGGATTAATATTTATACTGTTATAGCACCAGAAAACTCTGACTGAACCAACAGAAGGGAGAAAACCATGAAATACTTATTTCATTATTTGTATAGCATTTTCCTTGAAAAAAATTAACATCATTAGGCAGCAGAAAAACTCATTCTCGGTCAATGTTTAATAAATGCAGAAGCAGCATGGTGCAGGAATCAGTCTGTCATATTGTTAGAATAAAAGTGAATAAAAACCTGATCTATGAATAAGTTCAGTAGAAATACCTGGATTACAAAAAATAGTTGAATATTCCCAGTGACAGTGTTCTCTATAAAATTAGCACTTGGGCAAAAATATAAGAGGTTATACAATGATTTTGTACTTTGGTTCTGTAGTGTGAGAGTGAAGAGCTGTCAGGTGGCTTTCAGCCCCTTTGTGATCATGCTTAGAAGGCTGTTAAAATCAACCAATGTGGAAAAGTCTGTTAAAAATGGAAATGTAGATGTGAACAGTCAACAAGCGTTCACCATAGAAGTATCTTGCTAAAGTTCAGAGTGCAAAGCCGGAACAGAGTTGTAATGGCAACTGTAATAATAAGATATCATGTAAGGGGGTGATTCTCCTGGTGCAGTTTTTCATCTCTCCTGATTGGAATACCTTAAACACTTTCAAGCCGTTATGAATTCTCACTGAGTTTTAAGGATTATAACTATTAGGTGTAACTTGCAGAAAAAAAAATTAAGATATGTAGAAGATATAAGATGATTTTGCAACCGTGCAAGCAGAAATGGATGCTTGAGCTGTGTGCAGGTCATGGCATAGTGTGGCAGTAAGTTCTTGTTTTGTGCAGCTGCACTAATAAACACAAATAGTAGGATAAAAAGGAATGGGAAAATAGGGAACAAGACATATGTGGTGGCTTAATGAGTGCTTTTAGCTTCAAGTTCTTCTGTTCAGCATCTGGCTTTCCCTGGGTGGTTGCTCCTGAATTCGACACATTTGACACTCTAGAAAGAAAATGCTATAAAATCTTGGGAAATTAGGGCTCAAAGCATTACCTAAGATCAACCAAAGTAGCTCAAGTGTACTTTGACTTTGTTGCCTGAACAACAGGCTGTGGAAGCATTCAGGAGCACCAAATATTACAGTAAGCATAACTCCTGCAGGCCTCTGCCATGTGGACTGGCTGGTGGAGAATTCTCCTGCTGGCCTTATATATCTGCAGTGCGTCCCTCAGCCTAGTGAAATGCCTCCAAAAGGAGATCTGACATGTTTATGGCTTCTGAATTATCAGTGTAAGAATCCCCCAAATGAGGGACTAAAGCTTTGCTCATATAATTTAGAGGACTTCGTTTTTAAAATTGATTTTGTAGATGTATAGAGGGGAGAAGTTGTATAACCATATTCAGCAAAATTCAGCTGCCATTTCCAGGGAGTTCCACCCTGAGGGGATGCTTTATGAAGAAGATGGTGAGATCTACAAAAGGAGAGAAGCTCCTCTTCAATGTTGTGGGAGTAAATGGCTTTTATGGACAGACAAGCAGCTATCAGTTAGCTGAGGGGCGAGGAGCAGTGCATTGCCTGAGGCAACAGATCATTGTAGGCTAAGGGAGCCCTTAGTGATTTGCTTTGGTAAAAACTGTATTGAGCTGAAACTTCATCCAAACACTTGCAAATCCATGAAAAAGAAGGCATTCCTTCCTGAAGATATTATTTTAAAAGGTCCACAGCGTTTTCATACCAGGATTTCAAATTGCAGCTTATTTAGAGACCAGAAATTCATTAAAATCTCTTTTCCTATTGAGGACAAAGGGATGTCACTCTGACCATTTTTCAACAGTACCCCTGAATTGCACTGAAATATTTTGTATTTTTGTATTATTGATAGCTTTAATCTAACTCAAATTAAAAACCAAACTGTTGAATTTTCAAAGAACCAAAACCTTACAAAATTGTTATTAATTCCAAATTAATACAAACACACAACAGTGTAGTTTTATTCATCTTTCCCAGGAGTTCATTTATGTTGATTGAAGGATTTATTTGTTTGGAGTTTAAATGTCTTTGATAGCAGAATATCAATGTAAGTACTTATTTGGTAGAATGTAATTTTCATGTGTTTTTCATTACTATTATTTGCCTTCCTGCTCTGGTAGAATGCTCTCCAGATACAAATTCTAGTGATAAATTGGGAATTGTGACCGGTGACAAATTACATGTCTAAACCCGAGGAAAATAAATGAAGGAGGTATTATTTTTGTAACTGCTTAATACTTGATTGTACCATTCTTTAAATGGACTCATCTGTCTCTCTAATGGCAATAATTTATTTCAACTATTTTTTCTACATTTTTACTGCTTTGCTAACACAAAAGTTTTCCATTTTGTAAAATTCTACATTTAATTTTGTTGTAAAATTCTACATGTAGTTGATAATAACTAAGTAAGAGTGTGAGAATAGTTCCTTTCATTCACGTTGGAATTTAGTTCAAGGAGTCTGATCTGCTGTTAATAGATCCTAATGTTGTAAATTGCACTATAGTAGAAGAAGTAGGGCAAGTAATTCGCAAAACTTTCTTGTTTATGTGCATGCAACTTGATGAATATGCAGATGAGCCCTGTCACCATCTTTGGTACCAGAGGAAAATTGTTTATAACTCCTGGATATCATCAGCTAGTTTATTTATAGCACAAAAGCAAAATTAAAAGCAATGAATGCCTCTATCATCTAAACTAAACAGGTTAAAATGCTACATTTTAAATCACTCTGATGTCAAGATTGTGATCATTGCTAAGAGGATGGGAAGTATTAACATTTTTCCAGGACTTAAAGTGTATCTATTCATCTGTTAATGGATTGGTGGCTGGAATAATAGGTATTGATTTGTCTTGGACAGAGATGTGAGGTTTGGAGATTTGATGTGATGTTGCAGAAGCAGGTATTACTGCCCATAATATGGATAACCTATTTCAGTAATTCAGTTATAGCCACACAATTTTGTATGTTCGCATTTTATTTTATGCTCTCTAGGTGCTTGTGTATCTCTTGTTCATGTCTCTTTCACATATTTTCCCCATTTTCCTTGCCATTTCACCATCCCAGTTCTATCACTCAATTTTCTATACATCTTTTCTTTTCTTCTACCTCAATGTCTTCTTTGCTCCCTCCTCTACTTTTCTTGCCTCCTCCCCATCCTCCCTTCCTTATTGTTTTCTGTCATCCAGCTCTTCCAGTCTTCCATTTTAATGTTTTCACCCTCTTCTGTTTACCTTTGGCATATCTGTTTCCAAACTCCCTGTGCCTTTCTCCACAGTGCTCCAATTCTTTGTTTTTCCCTATCATCCTGTCTCCTGTGTACTGGCAGCCAACCAGCTCTGCTTAGGGCAGTAGTTATTTGAGACAGAAAGCAGAAACCAGGAGACTGAGCCTGGAAGTTAAGAGTAATGTGACCCCCTTCTCTTTACTTGGGCCCATGCCCTGTGCTTACCATACCCCTCAAAATATTACCTGCACCCAGGTCACCGCTGTCCAGTGGCACTGTCCCCTGCTCACAGGCAGAAGTGATGCTGAGGAGCTGTCCAAGGTACGGCTGGCAGTCTCATCTGTCTTGTTCCATCCTGTTTTGTGCTGTCCTTCTGTCTCTTTGTCCTTCAGCATTTTAGCATGGAGCTTTTCAAGAAGGTGACTGAAGATGTAGCCAGGAAGCCTCTCTTTCTCTCATCCTAGTAACTCCACTGCTGTCTGTGGGGCGGTATCTCTTATCTGTGCCCAGCTAATAGAATCCAGGATAGCAATCTCAAGGTGCTGGAGTCAGTAGGATGTTGCAGTGCAGGCAGCTCAAACACCACTTTAGCTGGGTAACATAAGGAACACAGTGGAAAGCTGTGTCTCTTATTGCAAAGTTTGGCAGAAGAAACATGCAGTTTATGCATGGAGATGGAATTCCAAACAGATCACCAATGTCCTGCGTCCCTAATCGTTTGCCTAGTTAGATTTCTCAGACATGCAGATATGTTGTTCTGCATCAAATTCATACCATCAAATTTGATTGGTTTTAAGTGCTGGGAAAATGCATTTGAAGTGTGCTTCTGTGTATTGCTATCAGTATTGTGGATTTTCCAGTCTGTTGACCCAGCCATTCATTTAGAATATGTGTAATGGATATCTGGTGTATCAAAGATGTGGTGAGAGATATTGACAGGTTCAGGGGATCAGCCTTCACCTCTCCTTGTTCAAAACAATTATTTGTTTTCGTGGGCATTCTCAATTAAGTGATCTCAATTCTTGCCTGGAATATTTTCATCATCTGTTTGACGAAGTAACTTCTCTACACAGAGGATTAGGGAAATTTTGTTTGTTTTTCAGTTTGCTTAATTTGTACATTTGAGAACTCCTTGTGTGCATTTAGTTTGTTCTTCAAGAGATTCAGTTTCCCACTCGTTTATGTGACTCCTTCCAGGAGTGATATTCCCAAAACCTAGAATACTAGCATTATAAACTCACCTTCTACAAAGAAGAATGGTGGTATTGGCACAGAATATAAAAAAGTTGCTGTTTCTGTCATTAACTTTTTTCTACACTTTTTTTTTGTCTCTCCTAAGCTCTCTGTGCTGAGGTTTGTGCCTTTGTAAAATGGAGATAATGTCATTTGCAGTGTTAGGAGATGGTATGAGTGTTACATAAATTATAATTAATTCAGTACAGTGAGGCCACTAGAAGAAAGTCTGTTGTTATTGTGAGTTACTGTAACTCTAAAGATACTCAATTGGGTACAATTCCTAACAACATTGACCAAGTCCTCTTCCCAGAGGAGCTAAGGGACTCCTCTACTGTCCCTAGAATTTTTAGGATCTGGTATGGTAACAAGAGGTTCAGCTCCTCCTCTGTCTTATCTCTTCCTGTCACACTGTCGCTGAATGACCACACAGCAGTTCTTAGCTCCTGCTGTGTCTCCAGAAGATTTTCCAAATAATATATGAAGTTCTTCTAGGAAACAGGGAACCTAAGGTTGTGACTTCCAATGGGTATTTTCCATGGCTAGTGGTTTTTTTTTAATGCAATGACACATTTTTAATGACACAATGGGATGATTTTTCATGTAGAAATTTCACAAAATAAGAAATAGGAGTTGTAATTATTAGCACTGTTCTATGAATTATGTCACAGATTTCCTCTTTAAATGTAACACATAAGATTATTACATTTATGTAATCATTTGTCATCTTTTACTATACTTAAATTCTCAAGTACTTTTGTCCTCAATATATTCTGAATCTCTAAGGAGTCTTTTAAAATGTGAAATAGGAAAGGTAAGAAATAAGGGTTGAAAAAGCAATGCTGAGATTTTTTTATATGGATCAGCTATTTTTCCAATTTTTTCCTGTTATGAAAATAGGGTGAACCAGTAGTGTTAGCAGTGTAATGATCAAATGTCTTGGATATCCATTCTGAGTAAGATCAGATTTTTCATTTTGGAAAACTGTTGAATATGGGAGAAGTGGAAGCTGATTCTTAAGCAGTGGTATAAAAAATACTTATGGTCACTTGTGGTTTATAAAAACCTATTCCTAAAAACATACCTCTGGCATGTAAGAAGAGAAGTTTGCCAGGTTAAGTGTAGTATTTCTCTGTGGGTTTTTACTTCAGGAGTTGTGTGGACTCTAGGGATAGGAGAGAGGACTATCCCCACATAGCTCTGTAGATGAAAGTTGCATTGGTTTAAAGCTCACCCCTGCTACCACAAGATCTATAGAGAATAGGTTACTTCATAATAAAAAGAAGAAGAGAGAGCATTTTTCTAGGTTATTTGCCACTAGTTAATCCACCCCAAGAAAGAAGAATTTCAATAAGGTACAGAGCAGAGAGGTGAAGATTACACCTGATGTAATGGGACATGCATTAGTATCGCATTAAATGCAAAAATTAAAAGGAAATATTCATAGCTGTTCCTCACCTTTGACCTTTTCTACCTCCTCAACCTACTCCAAGTCCTGGGAGTGAAATGCTACTTTAAGTGCTATTTTTATCTGGAATGGATTTTTCAGTAATCAGTATGTCAGGACAAGATCACTTCCTTCAAGAGTTTCTCTGTAAAAATTGTTGAAAACCAGCAGCAGTCACTTCCCCTCACTTCCAGTCTCAAGTGCTTAACCTCAGATGGAAGAATCCTGCTGAGGTCTTTGCTCCAATGAATCCTCACCTGCAAGTAAATGCTGCGGATGGCATTAGTTACTCACTAACACCTGATAACATCAATGCCTTCAAAGGGTATGGACCTGCCCCATCCATATGTGTGCTGTGCTGTTTGCCTTCTGCTGGTTTGTGAGAGAGTTGTTGATGAGAACTGGGCCTAAGCAACCTGTTCTGTACGAGTGCAGCCAAGGTGTGGGTGTTATTGCTCAGATGTTGGTTCTTGCTCAGTTCAGATGGTAGAAGTTTCCCTGGAATGCCTAAGGGAAACATTTCCATCTTCAGTTAGTAATTCTGCCCTCAAACTTTTCAGGCAATTATGCTCTATTTAGTGCCAGGGACACTAATGGTATTTAGTAAAACAGCCACAATCCCTTAAAAATATGGTGCTTAGTAAGGGATGGTGCTGAACAAGAATAAATAAACAAAAATGTGTGTTTGGTTCTCTCATGTTTTCTTAGGAGATGCAAAGAAGTAAAGGAAATAATTTTGTGACTATGGTTAATGGAAAGTGCTCAATATTTCTATGCAGGTTTACCATGTAAAACCTGACTATTTTATGACCACTTTTTAGATTAGTACTGTATTACACTTAAAAGGAAAAAATCTGGGCCAAATTGAAGGTAATGACTTCAGTCAAACTGTATTTTAAAGTATTTAATGAGGAACTGCACTCCTTTGTCTTTCTAAATAAACAGGTTACTGAAATAAATCCATGGTCTCTTTCTAGGCTGAATGAAAGAGTAAATGGGAGAAAAAACGTTAAATAATAAGTCCATAAAGCTCACATTTATTTGATATACATACAGGACAGATTTGTGTAGAATTGCTTGAGATTTTTTTAAGATGTCTTTTGACTGTTCCTTTCTGAAATTTGGATTCAGCTTTCAAAGCATTAAACTTTGCTATAATGATATTGATATTTCCTGCCCCACTGGTATTGCTTCCATCACTTCAGCACCATATAATGTTGGATCATTACTACAAAACATATCTTTTTAAGCAGAAAGAAAAAAAGAAGGACTCAAGAAGGCATAGCCAGGAGAAAATGATTCTGTCTGTCTTCTTGAATGAAGGGAAATGTTATCACAGATCAGACTAGACATGCATAATGTATGTATTTTTTCCTCCTATGTTCTCTCAATCAAGTCTGTTTATGAGAGGAAACTAAAAAAAATAATGGACTACTGGAAATTGCTAGACTATCTTGGTTTAGAATCCTTTGATTATTATTGAATGAATTAGTTATGCCATCAGGGGGAGAACAGCTGCATTCTGAACCAGAAAATAGCCTGATTCTGCCTTCATTTTTATTTTAAGCCAGTGAAAATAGCACATGACTGAAGTCAATGTATCTAATGAATCTTTCAAAATACCTTCCTGGCAGGAACTACTCAAAACATAGCCACCTTGTGAGGAAAAAACACTAGAACCAAATATTACTTCCTAGTGTTTCAGAGCAGCTCCTTTCATTTCCAGTAGGATTTAGGAAAACAGTCTACTGCTTTGTTTTTATGTCTCTTCAGACTATACATTACAGAAAGGAAAGGTTACCAGTTCAGCAAATTTGTAGAGCTCCACTGAGTAAAGGAGCTGACTTAGTATGGTTATAATACAGAAGAACATTTGGGACATTTTATAAGATCAAAATACTCATTCCCTTACAATGTGTGTTTTAGTATTTACTGTATATTTTAGGACATTAATTTAAAAATCTGAAATAGACAAAGGACCCTATAAGGTCATATTTCTCTGAATGTCCTGTGTGCTTGCCCCAAACATGAAATCTGGGAAAATTAGGACAGTTGCTCTGAAGATGGAGCATCAAAGGGAATATTTACTTTGAAATACATAAAGTTGTCTTCATCTTCCTCTGTCAGGATTTTCCTCCTTCTACTTGAAAAGACCAGACTATCTTGGCACCTATAATGCAAAATTCTCAGGGATATGTGTTGTGATGAAAATACATAAGGTAGCCTGGAGAATAATGACATTTTATCATTTATATAAAGCCTAATAATGATGGAAAGAAAACTGGTCATTATGGAGTGTTTGATGGTCAATTGATATTTTTTTAATGCTATCAGCCCAGCAGTCCAGTGATCTGTGTTTAATGAAAGTAGCTGTGTGAAGAAAAAGGACTCCTGCTAAAATGTATGGAACATTTTTCACAGAAGAAAAGAGGGGTTATTTTGCTGCCTCCCCAGTGAGATGGATATTGCAAAGTTCTTGGATGTCTCACGAGCACTGTTCTGTTCTCCCATTCTTTGTCCAAGAGTACTCTCCCTTAGTGCTGTATTCTTCCATGTCTCAGGGAAGCCACAGATATCTGGGCCAGATATTTGGGCACAGATTAATTCTGCCCAAGTTTAGGTACTCAGTGCCCAAGTTTTCCACATAATCACTGGAAGGAATGGCTATGTTCTGCGAGACAGGGGCATCTCCAGAGATCAATTCAGTACTTCAGTAATGTACTACCTGTTGATTTTTCACTTTTCTATCATCAAGTTATGCTTGGTAGCCCTCAGCTAAGGTATTTCAGTTAAGTAACTAAATTTGGACAAACCCAGTCCTTGGTATGTGTTTTATCCCCCAGGTTATGCCGGGGAAAATCTGTCTCTTAGAGTGTCAGGATTAATTTGAAAAGAATGCATCCCACATATATAGCACGGAACTGAGATCCACTGAGAGTTGCAGTCTTTAGGATGTATCTTCAATTAATGTCATGTCAAATTATGCTTGTGGTGGAAACACAGGAAATATGAAATCGCAAGCTCGTATTTCACTGAGTAGAGTCCTTCTTGTTACAGCAGCTCGTGTTGTGTAAAGGTTTATCTGCACTGCAATTGTGAAAGCACACCAGGCAGCACTGATTTCATGGTTCTTTGCCCCACCAGGGTAACTGCTGCATTCAGCTCAGTGCAGACTTTCTTCTTCCTTGTTCCAAAATGGACCTTTTTGTTGCCCACAGATTTCACAGGGACAAAAGATGTGATAAATCTGTGGGGATTAAACTTCTTGTTCTTTCTGGGTAAGAGCTGGTCATTTTAACTGCACTGCAACAATAAACTCCCAGGTACGGACTTCATTGAATGATGCAGTTTCAGTGCAGAGCTACATTTGCTCTGAAATATCTAATAAACTGTTACATTTATTTCTCTGTAATAGGATAATGGACCTCTTAAAAATTACTGACTTGGACCTGCTAGTTTTCTGCTTAAAAAAGAGAAGAAAAATTTGACTCCCATTACCACAGAAACAAAGCTAACCAAAGAGGAAAATCCACATGCTATGGCACTGTGTGTTTTTAGCACTCTCATCCTTAGCTCTAGAATGAACTCTAAAATGCTAATTTTCCATTTCAAATTGCTGGTGGTGTAATTAAAATAGACATTTTTATTAGGATTACATACTCCTTCCTTTTACAGTGCTATGATATTTTAATATATTTTAGTCTTCAGTCCTGAAAGTACTAATGTACTACCTTGGGAAAAGCTGTTGTGGCTATATTCACTCAAAGTCACATTTGTGCAGGTAAATATAATATAAATATATATACTATTTTCATGGCCTACTTCAGATATCTCTATTAACAAAAAACCAGTCATAGAAGAATAGGGTGACACGTTTTAAGAATGGTATGTTTCAAATCTTCCTGCTTTAGTTTAAATAGATTTCTTGAAATAAATTGAACTTTCAGGCCAAAGATTGAAGAGCCCTTGTTTAGGGAAGTATGCAAAAATTCCAACATTCCCTTAAATTCACTTTTGCTTCAATGCTGCATTTACTTTATTGTAATCTTTCAAATTCAGCAGGAAAAAAATATGCAATCTCTCGTGTTTGTAGTCCAAAGAGAAGGGATGGTAACCATCCCAGGCTTTGCAGGGGTATGTTCCATGGGCGCTGCCTTGGGAAAGCCTGCTGTTTGTAGCCTGCTCAGAATAGTGTGCCTGCAGTTACAGTTGTGACATCGGGGCATCTTCTGCCTTCAAATGGCTCTTCACAACACCAACAGCACTCTGCATCAGTGGTCTGCCACATTTCAGGGGGCATTAGAGCAATTCTCTTTCCCTTTGAATTATTTATCTTCTGAACAAATGATTTGCCACATGTGTCACTGAACATCATGAGGAGGAAAATCTCCCTATTTTGGACAATATCTCTGCTAAAGAAAACCTTCATCTTCAGGGTACGAATCATAAATTGAGAGTTTCTCAGTGTGATTTCAGCCTTGCTAGAATGTGTATTGAGGGTTGGTGTCTTGTTTTTGCAATAAATACTGAAGAAGAAAAACATTAAGAATATAAGCTATCCCATATGCAAAATTCTCTAAATCTGGATAAAGCTATAAGTGTTTATTTTTCAAGTGGACAATCTCATAGAGAAATAGCATAAGCATCTTAAAAGCAAAAATATGTGAAATTCAGTGGGAATATCATTTCTACAAAACTGTAGAAAATGTGTTAGTATACACTAAATTCAATGACATTTTCTCGTGGGGGATCAATATACCATCAGAGTCCTTGGGGTCTTCTTTACATTTACAGCTACAGACAGCTTTCAGTTCAGATAAAGTGATGTCAGCCTCTGTAACTGCCGCATCCCAGCTGTGCATACTGCATATGAAGGTTGCCTACGTATGTACTTCACACTCCTTTGTAACTTTGCCCAGATTCCTGTGTATCAATCCATATTCACACTGATGCACTTGCAATTAGCTTGCTTGTTGGAGCCCTGAGAATGAAAACGTTTTTGTATAAGGGTAAGTGAGGGAAAGGATGCACATTTGTCCTCCGTTGTACAATTAGCCCCTACTGTACAATTAAGGACCTGAAAACAATCAATGGGTGTACCACTAACTGATAAACAGATAGCACTGAGCACAGAGAAACCTTACTCTTTTTTAATATCTAACAATGACTAAAAAAAAAGAAATAATAATTGTTTGTATTATCCTCTAGGGAACATATATTGCTGGGCACGATAGAAAGTGTGGAGGATAGACTGAAAATGCTTCTGAAGAGGGTTTAATTTAGAATTCAGCTGATCTACTTGCAGTGGCACACTTCAGAAGCAACTGTACTGCAATGAAGGGAATAATCCCAGCACACACTCAAAATCAGGCCAGTCAGATTGCTTCTGTATTTCATGTTAGGCTCAATTAAGTAGCTGTTTCAAATGTTTTTGAGGTGGTATTATCAACAACCACAAAGAGTACTGCTCTTCAGTACTAAGGCTCATTTTTGTCTTCATTTGACTGCTTCATTGTTTTTCTATAGCCTAGAAAGCATTCAGTAAAGGAGAAGATGGAAGCAGAGACTGACGGCCAGGCATGTTTTTTAAGAGCATCTTTAATAAGAGAGAGAACAAGTATTTCACTCTGCTCACTCAAGCAGAAGGAGTTACGATATGTTGCTAATGCAGAGTGCACGGGCACATGAACCCAAGCATGCTTCCTGCTCTGCTGTCTGCTCTTATCTGTGTGGTGGATTTCGCACAGGAACAAAAAGCACACGAGCCATTTTATTTCAGCCTCTGCAGCTCCTCTTGCAGGAGCATCACTGATCTTTTTTTATTCTGCTAGGAAAAAGATTGTCTCCATACAATTGTAGGAAGAGAAAGCACGCAGCTTATTTATCCTTTCAAGTCAACAGATAGCTTAGCCCTGGAGCGCAGGCAGGTTTGCGCTCGCCGCGCCCGGCCCGCCCGAGCGGTGTCCCCGGGCCGTGTGCTGCCGCGGGGGCTGGAGCCCTCTGCCGAGCGCTGCGCTCCCTGTCCTCTGCGGCTCCGCTGCTCTCCTCCTCACGCCTTTTCAGGGTGCGAGAACGTGCCAGCAGTATTTTCATCCGGCTTCCGCGCTGTTGGTCCGGGGAATCCGTGCGCGGTGCGGGCTGGGGGCGAGGCTGAGCAAAGGGAACCCGGACAGGGCTGCCCGAAGCGCGGGGCGAGCATGGGTGGTGAGGCGCTGCCTGGGACACAGCAGACCCAGGGACGTGAGGGACGCTGCCAGACGCTGCCTGGGACGTGAGGGTGGCTCACGTCCACCTCGAGCCCCGGAGTCCTGGCAGTCAAACAGGAATTCTGCTATGGGAGGTAGAAGTCTGCTGTCTTTCGAGCATAATTGATTAATAAAAATCAATCACCAGTGATTTGCATTGCTTCTTGCTTAGCTGTGAGGGACTGTCAGTCATGTGTGCATAATCCTGTTTCAGTTGGCACCAACAATTCCTGCTGGGATTTTCCACTGTATCGACACAGTGCATTCAGAAGTGACTATGCATCAAACTTGCTCGGTCAAAAAACAGACTCAAATATTTGGCTTTTTTTTATTCATTTCCCCAGTAAGTTCATGAAATGTAGAAGCAGTCACATGCTAGTAGAGCTTTTCATGCTTATCCCATTATTCCTCTTACTCCTGGCAGCAGCTCTGTGTGGGCAGCCAGCCACCGAGAGCAGCCTCTCGCCACGCTGCTCATCGTCCTGACTCTGCCCAGGCCACTGCTCTGCCATGCTCTGCCTTTTCCTTTCATTGCCTTTTTAAAGTTCTTCGAGCACCTTATTTTCCTACAACGCGAGCATTTAATTTCATTAAAAGCATCTAAGGTAGTTTGTTTATATAAATGCCTAATGCATATGGATACTTTCTAAAGACTCTTGTTACTTTGTACCAGGTTCTATTAATGTTGATTTAACAGGCATAACAAGTAACTGATGTTGCTAAGGATGGCAATAATTTTTAATATTTTTAATTACCTAAAATTATCTATCCTCTGGAAGAAATGAACCAGCGATTGAAATATGCAGTGAAACATTTTTTTAAAATGCATTGGGGAATTGAATATATTATAAGAACTCACATAGATGAAGTGCTGATTAGTATTTAGGAAGACTAATTATAGCTAAAGATTGCTCTGCAGAGCAGAGGTTGATATGCAGCCTTGCTGTGTCTTCAGAAATCTTAGAGTGCAAGACATACAACAGACTACTTTATTTAAATCTGGTACATGTGTATTTGTACAGCTTACAAAATACTTTTTGTATGCAGTGAGTGAGGGATTGGTATGTAAATAAGGAGCCAAAGCATCACACAGCTGTAGCAAAACTGGATACAACTTCCCTGGAAAAATGGAGTCTGATTTCTAAGGGTGTTCATCTAACAGGATGAAACTCTGCAAAGCTTGCAGGATGTAAACAGGAATGTTTCTGCTGATTTCAAGGGCTTTGTGAGTGTGGAATAAAGTGTACTGGAAGGGAATATATGGGCTGGTTTTTTTTTTAAACTTTATTTTTATATTTTTTTTCAAGTAAATTTTTCTACTAATATACAGTTCCAAACTCACAAATGATATTTGGATTTTGACAGAAGATGCTTTCTGCAGTAGAGCTGTTCAATTCTATATATGATGCTTTTTCATACTGAACTTTACATATATTTGCATGCACTGTAGCACCAAGAATGTCTAAGCCTTGGGGCATAAATAGATCAACTAGTCAGAATAGGAAGAAGTTTATCCTTCTACAAAACAATACATTATTGCAGTTAAAAGTTTTCTGGAGCAACAGTGGTTGTTCAGAGTAGTCATAAAGCTGGATGGTCTCTAGTCTTTTAGTACATAGTTCTAAATTGCTATTGACAGCTAAAATGGAAAGAAATGTTGCAAATGTTGATCTACAAAATAGTTTCTTCCTTTACACAAAATGTTCCACTGAAGACAGTTGGATAAATCTCTGAAGTATTACCATTTGGTTCAGAATATTAGTTTTATATAAATGTAGAATACTAAATAAGTGTTCAGTAGTATTTATCAGTAAAAAATGGTAAAGCATATCTCATTTTCCAGCCACCAAAAATTCCCTTTCATAAAGCCTTTTTCTCTAAAAATAGTAAAGAGCAAATTGAGTAAATGCCTTGGTGGCCAAAGCATTTCTGCTGAAGTCCCTGATTTATATTGATATAGTGCTAGATGGCTATAATGCCCTTCTGCCTAACACAGTCCCTCACTCCAAGCTAGATACCCAGAATGGGATCCAATCAGATGAGTTAAAAAGGAAGAGCTTAAACAATCAATAAAGTGACCAAAATCGGCCAAATGAACGTACTCCTTCTGGTCAGGATTTTATTTTTGTCTGGCTAGTAGGATAACCAAACCGGATGTATCATTTCCATTGTTCCAGAATATAAAGCTTCCCGGATTGCAGCAGTTGAAGTGAGAATTTTGTGTCACAGATGAATGTTAAAAACAACTACTTTCCTAATTCTTACTAAAAATTCCATTAGAAACCAGACCAAGGTTTTATGGATGACCTCCTCTAAGTAGCTGTATCTCATATCACTTTTTCTCTAATTTGCAGAGGCACACAGTACCACTCCTGTCCCAAAGAGCAGCTATTTGCCCACTACTCGCCCATCCTCCTGCCCTACTCAAATAAGCTTTATTGATTTTGGACTGAATTCATCCACTATAATCATGCTTAGGGTGTTCTTCCTATAGGATGTGAGCAAATTATTGGAAAATTCCCAAATCCCTAATTCCCAAATTAGGGAAACATATGCATCTTGCTTTGACATGAGTCTCTGGGCAGCCTATTGGCTGTGGGACATCACCTGAATGATGACTGAGTCCCTAATGGAAATTAATGTGTGGACTTTGGCCTGTGGTGGAAGAACAAAGCAGTTTGTATGGCCAGAGCTGAGACCTCTGAGAGGCAATTGTACTTTTGTCCTGGTCCAGGTACAGAAACAAAAGGTATTGAGAAGATGAAGAGATGCAGGTATAGATAACAGCAATGGGTGGAAGTACAAAGGACACAAGTTCTAGCTTCTTTTCCAAATTTACATTTATGTAGCTATAGCTAAAAGATCTTCATCACCTGTGTAAAATCTTTCTTGGGCCACATCCCTTAGTCTTACTTTCCTGGGAAAAGGCTTTCAATAATGAAGCTGAGTGGTGCTACGTATGTGTGAAATGAAGGAATATGGTGTTCTAAAACAAGTGCCATTCCTTGTAGTAAAGCCTATTGGGAAAGTATGGCTGCAAAATTTTTTTTACAGAATTTGTTTTCAACTTCCTCTTGCCCAGCACCTCCCCTAGGCTACTTCTACAATACCACAGTCTAGCATGTTGGAAAGGAAACAACCTTGACAACATATTTTATTACCCACTAAGGATGATGCAATTTTTTTTATACTAGAGATATTTTCTGATGCATGCCTCTAGTCATGTACCATTCATAAAATCCAAACACAAACGGGTCTTCTTATAGGAATTATAACCTTCAGCTTTCTACTAGCTTTCTATTACCTATCTATGTACCCTGGGGTTTTTTTATGTACATTAGAAATACTTAGAGAAACTCACTATTCTTGGAAATCAGCAATTACATGTTTGTGTATCTTTGGATAATTTGAAGTAAGTAATTATTCCAACTGAAATGGAGAGGCATTTGGGTAGAGATTGACTGGTGAGGAAGTAGTGAGAAACCAGCCAGTGTAAGGACACCCAGAGACAAGGCTCACCTGGTGGACCTGTGGTGTTAGCAGTATTTATTCCCCATCTTTTTCCCCATCATTTATTTCCCATCATTATCTTCTGTGCCTGCTTACAATCCCTTCCTTAAAGTGTCTCTCATCAGAAAAAAATTCCTCTATTGAGTGACCAAGCAACCTAAACCCTGCCTTCTAAGATTAGACATTGAGTCACCTTGCAGTTTATTTAATACCATATTTCATGTATGTTCCTTCTCCTGGGTCTGGAAGAATTCTATGAAAGACAAGAGAAGGCAGTCTTTCCTGTCTGGTAGCTCTTTGATCCTGTTTCTGGTGAAACTTTGCAGTGACATTTATCAGCATGAAGTAGGAGTAATGATTGCTTCTTTTCTCCCATGATAAATTTTTGTAGCTCAGGACAAAAAGTGTCCTGAGCCACATGTGCGCTCCTGCCAAACCATCTTTGCTTTCCTCCAGATCAGTTTTGCTGACTTGCTCATAGAATCTTCAATGAAAATCCTCAATCATTCACACATACCTTGTTTTCATGTTGTAAACTTGCTTCTCCCCTTATCCTCTCTCTGCTATTTCTTTATCCCTCATTTTCATCCTTTTCTTGTCTCTTTTATGATTTTCTGTATAATACAATTCAATGTCCTTGTGACCCTGCTTATTTTCATTTCCCCTTCCTCTTACGGAGCTTGCTGCTCTTCTTTGCTTCCTGGTGTGCCTGCCAGTTTCTGCTTTTTATTTCTGCACCTTGATAGCACAGTGAGCTGTCTTTTCTCTCATTATGTGTTCATTGCATGAATGGCTACTTTTCTTTTCCATGTCTCTGGGTTTTAGATCATCATTTTCTTTAGGCACCTACAGTTCTTGAATCTTCCATGACGCGTTGTCATTTTTCCTCCTTCATGTCCTTAAATCTCCTTTAAATACTTGATTCTATGTACCCATGGCAACAGCCACTTCAGATTCTGTGACCAAAGCAAGCACTGAATTAATTCTGTGGTGCTTTTCTTGTTTACCACATCACATAAAAATGGGAGAGCTGATTTTTCTTATCTGATGACTCATAACTCTCCAGTAGAACTGATGTTTAAGCCCTTTTCTTCAGAGCTGAGTGAATAACTCCCAAAGAACAAGTAGTTCAGTGAAAGTAACCTATTTTCTTCATTTTTTCTAGTTACCATGAAACAGAACCTATTGGAGTTTTACAAAGAGTAAATATTGAATGGTTGTTTAGGGTGTTGAGCTTTGGAATAGTCTTCCACAAACCTTTAGAGAAGAAAGTCAGTGACGGGCACCACACACCTGGTTTAGTCAGGGAGGAAATAGGACAGACCAACTTGGTTAGCAGCCATCTGTCACTCCCACAGACACTGTGAATGAGTGGCTGAACACATGTGATACAATGCAGTAGGTTCAGTCTGAGGGGATGGCTTTGCAAATCCTTGGCAAATGCTAGCAGGAAGCTGCAAGCATCCGTCAGTCAGTAAGGACAGCTGCCTATAAGCTCAGCACAGCACACTGAACGATAGAGAGCATGGACTAGAGTGTTAGAGCGGCACAGCTGTTACATACATCATCATGTTATCAATGAGAAAATTAGCACTGAAATGCAGAAGTGGCTGTGATACATTGAAGGATGCTTAATTATACAGGGGTGTAGGTGTATACAGAGTTGATTGAACTTGTGAGATAACGTTCTGGTGTGGTTTCTCATGGCAATAGTACTAGAAAGAACCTGCTTATCTGATTATACAGATTTTGAAGACTAGTTCTTTTAGCAGAAGACTCTCCTGTAAATAAGATCCATCTTGACCATCTGTTGCCAGATGGAAGTGTTCTACTTCTGAATCACTGGCTGCAATGACATATTTAGACAATGAATCTTCCATGGTTAGGTACAAAGTGCAAACACATATTGAGGTTCTATTTTCTGTTTACTTGGCCTAAAGTTATAGTATGGCTATATACTCCTGTGAACATGCTTTTAGATAGTTGATAGAAAATCCAGCAGCTCACACCTACCCTTAATGATGTATCCCAGTTGCTTGAATAAAAAGTACATAATTTATCACCAAAAAAATGTAAAGACAACATAGAGGCCCTATTTCACTTTTATTTTGATATCTGTAAATTTTTTTGAGGAGTCAGAATGATTCAGTATATGTGATGGCCAGTGTAGGCAGTGTTTTGGTGTTCAGGCAGGCCCAGAATACAGCTCATCAACTCATATACCTTCACTTACAGGTCTGTACTTAAACCTCCCTGGTGAAAACAAAATTTCGTTCTTTCTTTTTTTTCCGTAACTTGTTTTATGTGATTTTTTGGGGTTTTTTTTTGGTTTATTTTTTAATGAACAGAGAGTAGGAGAAAATAAAAAAACCCCACACATAAGCTAACTGGGAAGTTTACAATTATGCAGTAAAATTTTAAATTATTGCTGTTTTAATGAAGTATAAAGATGATTATCATGGTTAAGTTCTTTGAAGCTTAATTGTGACTTTTTGCACATATTATTATGCACAAATTAGGTTTTATGCAGAAGTTGAGAACTGTCAGTGAATTTTATTACAGCAGAAATACTGCCAGGTTTTAGTCTTAGATTAGCTGAGTCTATTTGGCCTGAAGGAAATAGAATGAAAAAGTGGAATCTGAAGAACTAGCATGTAAAGATTTATGCATGCCAGCCTACATCAAGTTCTTCTAAATGGGAAATAATTGATAAATTATTATGCAGCAGTGTCATAGAGACTCTCATACTGCTGACACTGTGCACCACTTTGATCTTGAAAAAGAAGAATGATAGCTGCTCCCATCTGCAGTAGTATCACATCTTGTTGGCAATACAGAATTTGCTTAGATAGTCACATGAGGAAAGTACTTAATGTATTTTAGGATACAGTTGAAAGAAAAACAGCAGCTAAAGACTGGGAAGAAAACCATTACAGTGTATTCATCCCAGCTCCCCAAAAACCACCATCAGAAATTCTGCAGATCAGCAGTTCAAGACAACTGGAGATGCAGCTATTCTCAAGTACAAATTACTTTTGATATACATATGATTGTGGTGACTCTGTGCTTCTTTGCACTTTTGCTGAACACTAGCGGAATTGACTTTTTCTGGAAAAAAAGTTCAGAAATAGTGAGTTTCACAGGCTGATATAGAAGTTAATTTTAAATTAATACAAGGTGGAATTGATCCTTGCAACAAAACCAATAATGTGTGATATTTATATCTACTCATAACTATTTAAAATTACTCAAAATTTGAATATTTGGCAATTAAGAGATTTAAAAAATTAGGACAGAAATGTCAATACTGAATAAATTTAGGGAAACCACAGTATGGCCTCACTCTGCTAGTTTTGTTCTAATAATACTGTTGATGAGACATAGAAAAAGTGCATTAATCAACTGGATAAGTTTTATCAACATCTGTCTGACATCTGATTCCAGATGATGACAGGCAGGTCAATGTCCCTTACTGGCAGTGGGCCAGCTCAACATCCACTGTTGGAGAGTGGCTGTGACTGATTACTCCAGGAGCTGAGATAAGGAATGCCCAAACTGGAAAGAGCAGAGAAAGTGTGACTGGCCAGAAGGTACTTCAGTGACTCTAAACACTCAACTGAGCACTGAGTGAGGCAGTGAACTGTGGGATGGAAGATTCTTATCAAATGTAGGTACAACCATGGATACATCCATCAAGCCTGACTCACCCACCGCCTCCACAGCTCTCCAGCCGTGCCTGAGAGGAACTCTTGGCAGCAGTGATTTTAGTGTCATCAGTGTGTAATTGAAAGAAATCCCTTGAAATTTGCATGTTTCGTTTGTGAACTACTTGTTCAGAGCTTTTAGGACTGAAGACTTGGTTTCATTGTGTTTAAAACCCAACATAAATACCCCATGGCATGGCTGGTGTCATTCATACCTCTGTGGCCATTGCTAATGCACAGAGAACTGCAGCTGATTTGGCCTTGCTTTGTAAATCCTCTCCTGACTGGAGAGCAAGCTGCAGACTAAAACATAACATTCCATATATTTGAATATTTTGATTCTAAATCAGAGAGCAAAATGAAGACAAAAAGCCATTCCAAGATCTATATTATTCCAGACAGTTATACTGCACTAGCTATTCTAGTGAATTTCTGCAGAGATTCCCAGTCAGCTGCCTGTGTGGGAAGGTGTCTGTGTAGATGCCTTCTGAGTGACAAGGGCTTCCTGTTATGGTAGAGAGTTGCTGTCACATCCATGGTGGATGGGATTTTATCTCAGCACCAGAATTTTGCTCTTTCACTCTAGTGGGCTCTTTTTTTATGTACAAAGCTATAGGATTAAGATTTGCCTTGATCTCACAACTGGAGTAATTTTGTGGAATTATTTTATTGGTTAATCCCACATTTATTTTCCTGCTTGCAAAACAAGTGCATTCTTCCCTCATCTTAACAGAAAAATGACCTTGTTGTTTCTGATAGTGCAGCCTGTTGGGCAAAACTTAATCCTGTCGCTACAAACATAATCCCATGAATCCTCTTCTTGCTGATAACACTTTTTACTGTCTGAACTCCTGTGGGAGCTTTTGATTTGGTGTTTGACATGCTTCCAGGTCCCTCTCGTGTTAATCTTCAGATAATGAGTACTCTAAGAAAGAGAGGGATATAGTTTCTCTACTTCTAAGCTTTCAACTTTCATGGTAAGAAGATTGTCACTCTATGCTGTTACAACTGTTTTACAGTTTTTTAAAAACTAATTTTATTTTATTTCAAGACAGGAGACAACAGTTTAACTCTCAGTATCATCACAAATGATACACACATCACAAGGTCAGCAAAGAATGAAGAAACAAAACATTTGTGCAACATACGCGGAAGTCACTAGGGAAAATACTCTGTTGGTATATATTGCACTGCTTCCAATCTGCTGGTGACATTTACCCCCATATTTCATTTACCCTTGACATAGATGTTGCTGTATGTTGGCAATTACTGACAGCCTGGCAGATGTTACAGGGACCTTGTTGCCTGTGGATTAATACACTTGTGAGGTGGAAGGTTATTTCAAGGGAGTGGCAAAGAGAGTAACTGCCCTGGGCTTCAGAGGGAAAGAGCATCTGTGTTCATTACTAAGGTTCACCAGTTAGTGGCACTCATGAATTTTCAGGTAGCAAAAGCAGCCAAGTGTGTCATTCCCTGCTCTAATCAGGGTGATTTGCAACTGTTCTCTTTCATGTGTCTCTCAGCTGATAGCAACCTGTTCTTGCACATTTTGTATATCATTGGTTTCACACTTTACTTTTGAAAATACATTAAATGCTGACTCTATCTGTACGATCTTCATCCAAGTTGTCTTAAATACTGATTGTCCCCGAGCATCTTTACCATCAGTATGTGCTGTGTTTCTTCTGTTTCTTTTTCCTGTTATGTATATAAGGATAAGCTCTCTCTCCTATTGGAGAGAAATGACTCTTATGTGTTTCTCTGGCAGATCTAAAGCCTGAAGGGATCATCATTCTTAAGTTTTCATTTTACAGTATTTTTTGTAAGAGAAAAGCAATCTGGAAATGTCACACATTTGGCTGAGAACAAACTCCCTAGCATTTTACAGGAAAAGGTATAGACATTAGTGTACAAAATTCTCAGTCCTATCTGCAGATGAGTACTTTGTTATTCTGTAGTTTGGTTTGATATTCAGGTTACATTACACACCAGGCTCATCTCTGTTCTGTCAGTTATTCAAAGTATGCCTTTGCTGTTCACAGAGTTAGCTTCCCAGTGCTCTGTCTGTCCTCTGTCCTTACACCCTGCCATCAAAACTAATATGCTTGTCAGAAAAAAAAGACTTTTAGTTACTGCAGCACCAAGCTTAAAATGTAAGAGAAATCCTCTTGGAGAAAGAGGAAAAAGTATGAATATGTGGAATAACTTGATGAACTCTGTTCCTCCAAAGATTGTTCAGAATATATATTTCAGTATTTCCACCATGAATATGGTTCAGGTTATTACAGTATTTTTCTCTGATCTTTTTTTTCAGCCTTAGCAAAGCTAAAAAAATCAGCTAAGACTGATTTTTGTCAGCTTTAGATCATGTAAGAATTCTTTCTGATATAAGAATGAACACTTCATTGTCTGTGAAAGCCTGAGTGGTGTTTGAAAAAGCACCCATCCTTGGGCATATGCATGGACCTGAGAGGTAGCTGGCACACAGAAGAAAATCAAAAGGAAGATCTTCACTAACAGAAGTTTTCATAAGTAGAGTATCAATTACTGTAAAAATTAACTTTAATTTTTTTCTCACCCCAATGACACTTAGCAAGAGCCATGGAATATTAGCAGTAATCTGAAACTCCTCGGGTTTGCACAGCAATCTAATTCTTGTGTAGCTGGGTGTCAGGGCTGTGCCTTTGTGCTCACCAATCTGCCACCACTGGCTGCTGCAGCAACTCTCAATCCAGCCAGCTGCAGAGACAAAATCAGGGACAATTGAAACAATGAGCTAACATGAGATGAAGTGGTTGGGTGAATTCTTAGCCACCTTCACAGCTAAGTGCTTGACTAATTAGTACAGGAACTATCTTGGAGGGAATTTTGGACTGTCCTGAAGGCTTCCCCAGGCAATTTCTGCCATGCCCACAACAATTTATGTGTTTCAATGTGTTAATTATCAGCTGGGCAGGAAATCTGAGCCTTCCAAGAATTCCTCAGTTGGTTCACCTTAGAAAATTGATCAAAATGTATACAAATACTCATTAGCCCACATACTATAAGCTTTCCTGCATTATATTCATGCAGTACATTTGCCCTCCTGACAAATAGATTTTGGTGATAAATAGATAGATATGATACAAATGGGAGACAGAAATGTCAGTAATTCAGAGGAAAGTAACAGCATTTTTTATTTTTCTTTCTCTTCATTAAAATGTCATAATCTTCATTATTCTCCATTATCTCTATGAAGACTACATAGATTTGGCATATAAAAAATAGTTTCTTACTGTGGAAATTTTCTTCACAGCACAGTGACCTTATTTCCTTTTTCTTTGACTAATTCAATATTCCTCAGACACATTCTCTGTTTACCTTCTCACAAGCCACTACATTTTTACCACACTGGGGAGCATAAGTGCTACTGATAGCTCTAGTGGACTTTATTTGAATTTTAGTAGATTTTTTAAAAGTTTAGAGCATATCTTATGTCTCCTGATTTATTGGTAAGCACTTTTTCATTGTTATAGGTGAACTTCACCCACAAATGGAAAGGGACTGATGAAATAGAATATGCCATTCGTATTTCTAGATAAATCCTAAGTTACAGGGAAACCTGTGATGAAACAGACAGCTAGTAATCATATGGTAGTGCCTTAGATCTGCTTGGAACTTGTATAACACACTGTCTTTCACCAAAAATGCCAGAAGATGGACATACAAATGGCAACTGTGGATAATAGAAGTAGCAAAATAGTGAGATTAGGGAAGTCTATTTCAGAACTAAGGATATTTGAGTTAATTTTTCTGGCTGTGAAATGCAGCATTAAATAAATCCCTTGAAGTCATATTCAAGCTATGAGCACAAGTACTTCCTCCTCTGTTTCCTAGTAAATTGGAAGTGATTAAAATCTAGGCATCTTTTTGCATTGAAAATTGTTCAAAGTTTCCCAGAGCTCACTGCTGATGTTACATCCTAAGAGGATGTCTCCTTGTGCATCTGAAGTACCCGAGTCAGTAGATATGCCTAGAAATTGCCCATAGAATTGATTCCTAGACCCTTCCCAGAGCAGTGACTACATTTTTGTAAAAATATTCTGCTGTTGTGGCCCTGGTCTTGCTGCCCAATTTCCACCTCCCTTACAGGAGCTAAGAGTTGGTTGTTTAGGGGTTACAGTCAGGTTGATGGTTGGACTTGATGTCTTAAAGGTCTCTCCCAAACCTAATGATTCTATGGTTCTATGAAAACCCCAGCCTAGAAACACTAGTGCAATTGTCTCATATATAACTTTAATGAGTTTTGATCCAAATGGGATCAGAAACACTGAGAGCAGGTTTGCATCAACTGTACTATGTGAGGATGTTCAGCCTACAGCTGCCAAGTGTGAAGCTCACCCTTGGCTCCCATGCTGCTGTTGTTCAGAGCTGCTGCTGCTGCTCAGCCAAATGCTCTTGTCCAGAGCTCCTCCTGGAGGTGTGTGCTTGTTGTCTCTTCCCAAACCAGCAGAGCTGTGGAGATGATGCTCTAGCCCGGCAGCGAGGCAGATGGGTGATGATGTGTGCCAGGAGTAGGCTTGTCTGGAGAGAGATCCTGTAGGTTGTTGTTAGGCATGCCCCCAGAACAGCAGCTCGAGGGAGACAGGCTGCCTAATGCATACAGCCGGGTACTGCCACAGAAAATGTTTCATAGGCTGCCTAGTAACTACTTACATAAAAGGACTTCATATCACTAAAACAGAACTAGTTCCTTATCGAGAGATATTTATAGGGATGCTTATAACATTTCAGCTATGCTCTCACAGATGGCTTCTTGATGTCTCATTCAGGCTCACTCATCTCTCTCCAAACTCATTGCAGCAACCTCTGGAGAGGCAATTGCATGTATTATGTATGTTTATCCTGTGTAAAGAGTGTTCCAGGCTCTGACCAGTGCCTACCTCAAGGCTGTGGAAAAAAAAATCTGGGATATATCTCAGGCTCTAGAGCTCATCCCCATTTGAGTGCACTGAGAGCTTTTGACACTGGCCAACACACATCTGCAGTACTTACACAACATTAGCAAGAACACATTGCTCCTTTGGTGCTATTCTGGAGAAGATGGATCTCAGACCCTATTTATTCTTGAGCTAATGGCTGAAGAGCTGGCACATACTGGTCCTTAATTCTCAGAGCTTGTTCCCTTTTCTTCAATGTATTGTTAGCACTTTATAAATAATAAATAAGTGCTATGTTGGCGTCTCTTTAATGAACTGAGCCTATAGTCCCAATGTGCAGTAGCTGTGCATGCACATCTCCATGTGCAGTATTAATGGTTGTATTATGTAACTGTATAATGGAGTGTCAAGGAGTCTCTGGGACTCTTGCCTGAGCAAGGATTTGAAAGAAATATGAACAGCAGAGTTTGGCCCTGGATTCATAAAAGTGAATTGATCAACAGTAGAGCAGCATTTTCTATTTATTTGCTATATAAGTTCAGCCTCTAATAATCTGAGAGAAATTTCAAGAATGTATGCCATATTTGCTTGCTTATGAAGCACTTTTTTTTTATTGCTTTGGATAAACACAAGCTGAATGCAGATAATTGCAGCTGTGTTTTATAGCACCAAAGACAGGGCTAAAAATGCCCAGAGTGACAGGATCACAGCTAAAACTCTCCCAGCTCCCAGTGAGACCTGCCTGGTACATGCCTAAGTCTCACAGAATTGAGCAAGTGCCCTGCTTCACATTGCTCCTGACTCCCTCATGAGAGGAGGGATGCACAATGTCAGGCTCCTCCAGCCACCTTCATGAGGGGAGCAGAGCATCAGAGATGGTCAGTGCATTGCTGGGAGCCAAGCTGTACACACAGAACATTTTGGTTTTTTGATTTTGCTTGGAAGCACCTGCTTTCTCTTCTATTTAGCCTGCTGACTCCTGGACTGCTGAGCCCCAAGCCCTGTGTGAAATATGCACATGCACAGGCAGGGCATGAGAGGGAGAAACAGTCAGCTGCAGTTTACTAAAGCATCAGAGGAAGAAAAGGAATCAAAGATGAATTTAGGAGGCCATGGAAGAGAGAGAGAAGGAGATGGAAGATGCTGAAAAATGTGCTACATGTGAGAAACTGAATGAGGGAAAGAGAGTATGTGGAAAGATTAAAGATTAACTGGAGGGAGAACACAGGGACAGCAGAAGGAAAGAGCATAAAAATGTGTGAATGGTGAGACATAAATGAAGAACAGTGAGGGGAACAGCTGGGAAAAGCAGAAGAGAGCTAATGGACTGTTTCAGTATCTTTTGGGAAGAGCCTAGAGGGAAACTTTTAAAGTAGAGTTTTAAAAATTAAATAATCAGAGAAATAGTGGTTATATTGGTTATACAGGTGTTTTTAAGGAGGAAGAGAGCAGTCTAGAGGGACTCCCCAACATTTAGAAGTTTTCTAATTCTTGAAGATTCTAACTTCTCCAGATTTTAGTCAATTTACTATATTAGTCATGGGCTGTTTCCTAGTATCATTACATCCACAGTACCTTTTCCTATAGCAGAGATTATTAGTGAAGGTTTTTCTTTCAGGCAATTATTGCTTTTTTGTTTTAAGTTTAACAACAGATCCTAATTTTCTTGCAAGGGAATAGGAAAGTTTTTGTAGGTGCAGTGTTGAGAATAAGGATTCTGTGGATCCTTAAGAACCAAAGATCCACTGTATTAAGGCTGTACAACACAACTTCACAGCTTGGCACTTCCTTTTACTTCTGTGTTCCTATGCTTCTGTAGAAGCCTGATAGATTAAAATTTAAATTTTGAAAACCTTTAAGCTTCAATTAATGCCTCTTTACCAAAGTCCTCTTGTTTATACTTTAAGAACATGCTTAAGTTTCTTTGAAGTTGATAGAATAAGAAAAGCTCTGCCTAAAAGAGCTAAAGGATTTGTTTTGTTGATGTATGCAGGCATATAATTAGTAAAATTTTAAGTACAAATCTTAGTATTGATACCATTATTTGGCACAAAAATGGCTGTAATCTATGTAAAAAACTAGTAAAATCGAAACTAACTTGAATATCTTTCAAACTGGAATAAAGAAGTGCACATGAACAGTCTCCTAATCCCTGATGTAATGCTCATCACTCTTTATTTTGCTACAAACCTGTGTTTTACAGCCCTTTTTTCTAGTTTGCTGTCAGCACAATATTATAAACAAGGCCAGCTTCTGACAGATGGACAAAATATCCTGTATTTCCTTCACAGATGAACATGATTTCGAGCAGCAGGTGTCAGTCTCAGAGAAGCCACGTGACGTTGCCATGCTCTATATTACTTGAGGTAGGAAAATATAGTAGATATAGTGTTAAGTTCTCGGGTGTATTTTTAAATAAAATATATATAATAAAAATATATATGTAAAATATTTCAATGAAATAATATTTTATATAATATTTTAAATAATAACATTTTATTTTTATTTTTAAATTTTTAAAATAAAATGTAAGTATCAAGATGTTTATGTTTATGGTTTGCTCTCTGCTTGCAATCACTTGTGGCACCTGGGAACAAAATTCCTGTGCCTATAATATTCTTTCATGAGAGGGAATTGAGTCCCTATGCCTGCAATTAAATTTTAAATGATTGTGATGTTCTGAAGTGCCAGAATACAGGGAAGTGAAGTGCCTCTGACCTGGACCCATAATTTTGGTGATTAAATCTTGATAATACTCTCTAAGTCTGCAATTATTTTTGTTCTTAAAACACTTTACATTTGAGAGTTGCATCCAATAAAATATTACTATGTGGAATCCAATAAAATATTACTATGAATGAGAATGTAACTCTCCATAGCCAGGTTTTACAGGGTAACTCAGTTTAGGATAGTTGTGCTTATTTGTATTGGCAGAGGTTTTGTTCTTGTTTATTGTAAGGCATTTCTATGTCCAAAACATTCGGATCACACAAAAAATTCAAGCAACATTTTTCTTATGTGTTAGTGCATGCCAATTATAAAGAAAAATACTGATGGTTCTTCTCAGATTGCCAGCTGACTTGGTATGAGGGAGCCTAAGGAAAATGACTGAGCTGTATTTTCAGCACAGTCTTTCCCGACTTGCATGTGCACAGTGGTGTCATTGGATTCTGTGGACTGCACATCAAAGTGGAACCTCTTCAGAAAAACGTTTCGTAGGCTGAGTGAGAGTGGGGCATTTGCATTCAATTTTCTGCTCAGCCACAGACTCATGCACCATCCTGAACACCCTCTTGGGCCTTTCTACAGAGGCAATTCAACATTGTTATCCCTGCATTTCAGGCCATCAGCTGTTCTAGGGATTCCAGCGGTGCTTAGTGTTAGACTTCACGAGTAAAACTTGAGAAGTTTTAGGATTTCCCGTGAATCTAATTCCTAGACTCTGCATCTTGGTACCCATCTCCTCACCTCATACTGGTACTGAGAAAGCAGTGCTTCGGTTCCTGTGCGATGCACAGATCCTTCTGTGATACATTTAGAGTTTTCTGATAAATGGAGAGTGGGGGATGTCATAAATTGAGGGATAATATAGCAGCATGTCAAGCAGAAGTTTTTTATGTTGTAAACATTATGACTTAAATGACCTTTCCTGGAGAAATTCTCATCCTCAATGGAGTTGTGAAGCCTTTTTGCCTTTTGAATTAAATTGTTTAAGGTTTTTTTATTAGCACATTCTGGAAGTTATTTCTGTGTGGATAGAAAATTGCTTCATTGCCTGGCATTATTTCTGTCACATAATTTCAGCAAGTTTTGTAACTTGGCAATTTATGTTCACTGTTTTCCAGTGATGTTTGTGATCCATTGTGACACAAATCACTGCAGATCCACTGGCTTTTCTTGCCTGTGCAATGTCACATTGAGACAGCAACAAGACTCATGGCCTCTGTGTCATCACATCTAATGGCATTAGGGGATCAAAAACTCTAATGATGTCATGATGCTATAAGTTTGTCATGAAATTAATTAGGGAGATCATAAAGAGCAGCTAGAACTATAGATGGGGATTAGGAAATGTGATTTCTCTTCCTGAATGTTGAGGGGAATTAATTAGCCTTGTGCCAAATCTGGCATAATTTGGAAAATCTGACTAAGAATTCTACACCCACATTTAATAAGATACCCAGGTAGAAAACAAAAAATATGTTGTAGGAGATTGTATTCTACAATCACTTGTTATTATCATTGTTCTCTAGGATTAAAAGGTGATCCAAATGTTGTATCAGCTGTAGTTTGGATAGGAGGGAAAAGATTTTTACAGAAAGAGTGATAAAATACAGGAATTTTCTGCCCAGGGAGGTGGTGGAGTCACCACCCCAGGATGTGTTTAAAAAAAGTTTGGATGTGGCACTGAGTGCCAAGGTTTAGTTGAGGTGTCTGGGCATGGGTTGGACTTGATGATCTTGTAGGTCTCTTCCAACCTAGTGATTCTGTGATGCTGTATTCCTTTTTAAAGCGACTGGGTAGGACAATTATGCAGAATTTACACATCCAGGTTTAGATATTTGGGTGACTAAAAGGTCTGTGAGCTTTCTCAGCCTTCCTTTAAAAGCCTTGTTATGTCCTTCCTATCATTAAAATGCAATAGCAGCCTTGAGGTGCCAGTGGCAACAGTGGTAGCTCATTTGGTGATGATTGCTTGGAGGGACCCGATGTGTTTGCTGTTTATAGGACTGGGCTATCTGTCAAAGAAACTGATTATTTGCAGAGGAACAGTAGTAACTAAGGGGCTACTAAGTGTGTGGCTTTGGCAGCCTGTATTTCAAGTACTTGTTTTGCATGGAACCCAGTATAAATTTGCTTTTCTGAAGGTCGGCCAGTCTTTATTGGCTTGACTATCCGAGTATTTGAGCAGGTGTAAATGGGGTGCAGGATATGTATATGGGATACTGGACTGTACACAAATCCTAGATTGCTTCTCAGAGAAGTGTGTCTGAGATGCTCTTGCCCTCCATGCCACTGATATCCCAGCAGCACTCTCCCCAGCAGCGGCTAAAGAGGGGCTCAGCCTTCAGCCAGTGCTTGGCCTGGCACTCATGGCTGGAGGTGAGCAGGAGCAGCACAGCGTGGGGCAGTGAAAGCTGTATGATGGCCAGTAAGTACTTCAGCCCAGCAAGGAGATGTCAAAGTGCTTTTTGGAAGTTACAGCAGGGAATAGTTACATACAGGTTAGTCAAATTCTAATTCACTCTCCTCAGAAGAATATTACTTTTTCATGAGTAGCCTGCAGGTTAGGAGTAAAAAAAGGTGGGGATCAGAGTGATTTGCAGTAGAGGAATACTAAGAGCAGTTTCTCTCTTGCAACAAGGCAGAAATAGGGTTTCTGCACTTCTTATAGCTTGCTCACAAGCATAGCTCATCTGCCAAGCAATGATGTTATAACAGGTAGATCTACTTTCTGTGCTCTTGCCCTTTCAAAGAATATTTAGTGAATTTTTTTCCTAATTAAGCTTGTGACAGAAATTATCTAAGCAGATGTACAGAAACTTTCAGGGATAAGAAAACCAGGATCTCTGTTTGCTTGATTCTTCTTGTGATACTAAGCTTTATACCTTTCAGAATGTCAGCTTTTCTCCACTAAATAGCCATGTAAATTACTTCTCACAATATTTCCAAAAATTTCTGTCCTATTTAATTCACAAATGATAGAAAAGGTGCACCTGGGTATTCTATTCTGTCTTCGGTTTCAGATTCTCTCGTTAGTCAATTCAAAGATATGAACCTCATTTAATCTGTTGATCCTAGTGGATACAACTAGAAGTTTATATCTGCTTATCCAAGCTGGAGGAAAAAGTGTAATAAGTTCTGTAAGACTTTGCAAGCTCAAACCTGAATCTGTGCCTTTGGGCTGTACAGAACCTGAGCCGTACAAACATCTGTTACATTCTATTGCTGTTAGGAGCTTCTGCTGATTCAAGGCATCATTTATACACTCTCTTCTCTGACTTGTGTTCTGTATCATTGAATTCTTGTGGTATGTTGTTGCATTTGTTTATTGTTTTCTTGCTAGTACCTTTTACATTAAAGAAGTTAATGTAAGCATTAGATTTTGAGATTTATCTCCCGTAGATATCTGCAATATCAGTAGTTTCTTCAGCACAACCTACTGATGCAGCTGTTATGGCAGACCATATATTCTGATTCCAAAAGTGAGATATTTTTCACCTTTCATTTAACCTGAGTTTTCCCAACCTTGTACATTGTTATACAAAACCTGATTAATTTGTCTTTTCTCTGAGATGTTTTAACTCATGTGTTTGTAAGTGAAGTATTTTTCTAACATGTACTCTAAAAACAGATATCCAGGTAGCAGCTGTGAGGCAAACTTAGCTCTCTGTCTTTTAGGGAAATACCTGGGACCAGGCAATTACCTGCCTGACTGCCTGCTGGACTCAGCCTTTACTGCCCAAAACCTAACAGTCTCAACTTGGAACTTCTTAGTGTCATCGGGTGCAAACATTTGCAATTCTGCAATTTTAGGCTGAGGAATTCTCACACTAGAATAATTAAGTGTATTATTATCATCTATTAATTTAAACTATAATTTTTCCCTGGCTTTCGCTTTTTTCCACTTGTGCCAATAAGTATACCTACTGGAATCTCTAGAGAAGGTATAATTTTTTTCACCTGTTATTAGCTTTTAGAAATTCCTGAACTTACCTTTTCTGAATGAAGGAAGTAGAATATTACTGACTCTAGCAGTGGGCAGATGCTTTAATATATGTACCTAGAGAGAATATTGACTTTTTTTGTACTTCAAATATGTCATCAACCACATATCTAAATTTTGTGAGAAAATGATGTTAATGTGCAAGGAACTTCTGAATTCTTAGAGAGCTATGAACTGTGCTTTACTACACTGACAGGCTTTGTCCTTTTTAGGGTTTTTTGGGGGGGATACATTTTGTAGCAAATACAACAATATCTTATTTTCATGCTTCTCAGGAGATGCTGACTGACATTTCTCTCTGCCTAAGATATACACTCTGCAAAGTTCTTTATGCAATTTACTCTCCACTGAATTGAGATTTTTTTTTAATAGCTGAAAATCAAGATGACTCAGACAATTTAGAGTTGATTCAACAGCAGAAGGTCAATCTTAGTTTCTCCTTCACCCTTTGGAATCTAAGGATTTATTTTCTGCCTAAGAAGGACATAATTTATAATCTATCTCTTGTGCAATTTTTCTCATCCTACAATTTTCTTCCTGTTTCAAATATCTAAGTAGCTTTTCAACAGTGTTAAAAACTGGCCAGTAAGCCCTTTAGCACAGGATGCTACAGCTAGTTATGTGAATTTGTGGTGATACTGGAAAGCCAACAGTGAGTATTTCACATCACCCATTAAAATATCCAGACTTCAAAATATCAACTTTTCAAATGATCTATATTTGAATTTATAACTCTGAAAATATATTTTTTTCTTTCAGTCTAGAATTCTCTTTTTTTTCTAAATGGACCGTAAAGATGTTGCACTGAAGTGAAACACTGTGTACTGGAATCTGCTCTTAGATGAATAAAGTATGGTTTCTGCTTCTACTAAGTATTTTTTGGGTGTTCATTTATTTGTGTATTCATTTTGATTACTAGGCTTGTAATTCCCTTTAGGTATGGAGTAAGAATTGTCTTTTTCTTCAATGTGACATGAAACAGCACATTAACAGGGCAGTGCAATTCTGAAATGCTATGCAGATTTATTTCTAATAATACCATTACATATTGTTGATTTTATCCCATGATTTAGCCCTTAAAGCTTTGCATAACAATTTGAATGCGAAATGTAGATCCTAAAAGGAATTACAGAAAGAAGAAATAGTATTATAATAGCAGATCTTCCATAAGGGTAATAAAAATAGTAACAATAATTTTTAAATATATTATTTTATTAAGTATGTTGTAAAAAAATAAATTCATTCCAAAATAATGTAGTGCTTTAAATACCGTGGATAACTGTAAAATACCTGGACAGGATCAATATATACAATTTATATACAAATAACCACAAATCTTGGATGGAATTCAAGTTATATGGAGATTCAATAGAAAATAAGTGAATAAATAAACTATAACTGAAAACTCTATAGCTTTCAGTGACATTGACTGTCTTTGGTTTAGAGCTGCTCCTTCAATTAAAAGCAGCCCTTTGGCTCATTTTGACTTAGGGAAAATATACTTTTGACTGTCCTGCATATTTCTTAGGGCACCTGGCACAAAGAAGTTGCTTAGGGAAATGCATGAGTTTTGAACTAGGACGTGAATTGCTTAGGCAGTCTTTGTCATTACATTTGTCCAGGAGGTTATAGAGATCATCTTACAAGACAGCTCAGTGGCTGACTGTCCTCTTAACCTCATTCCACAAACAGAAAAAACCCCTAAAACCCACTGATTCTTTTAAAATCTTGCTGAATTTGGTGTATCAATTGTCCGTCAAGAAGCGTGGAGGGAAAATGTGTAAGAGTTTCCCATTCTAGCAGATTCTTCTTTTCTTTTGTGGACATAGCCAAGTTACCAACCCAGATTCTGATCTTTGTGAAACTTTTGCCATATATTGATAAGCCTATATTTACTGTATTGGTCTTCTAAGGGACTTTTGGATTGAAATTACCTTTCATGGAAGCAATTCCTTCACAATTCTTTTCAGTTGCTAATTTCTATTATTCATTTTAGAAATGCTTTACAATGAAAAATATATGTGCTATAATACAGGTCTGTTCTGTCACTCCTAGAAAGGAATAGCCTGTTGTTAGAAATAGGGGAGGCTCTGGTTATCTGTGTAGTATTTAACTTTCAAGAACTGCAACACATTGTATTTGACAATGCCCTGAGAAATTAAACTTCCAGCCTATCTAACAGGATGACAAACATTCAAAGAGAAGAGGATTTCAACATTAATCATTCACTGAGAGCAATGCAACTGAGAGAGACCAAGCTGATGCTGATGAAAAGCACTAATGGTGCCAATGAAAGTTTTCAATGTCTTCTACAGACAAGGGAGGCATTGGAAGGCTTCTGCTGCTTTGAAATGGCTAAAGCATAGTAATTCAATAAATGTTCTTTATTTGTGGTCTTCCCAATCAATTTCTGAGCTTAGCTCTTGTAAGTAACAAAACACCCTAGTAAGCATTTGCACCTTAGCAGGCTGTTTAAGACTTGTGTAACAGAGACCCAGATGCACTGAAATGTTCTGTGTGCAAGAGCTGTGTTGGTCACACCAGGCAGTGCAGGAAGAGCCACCTTCCCCTTCTCGGCTCATCCTCCCCTGCTGGCACTGACTGATGGGGGTAAGAAGCAGGTACCATTTCCCCTGCTTTCATAGTGCCTCTTTTATTTATAAGAAATAGATCAAAGCGCAAAAAGGCAAGAAGAGAAAGTGTCAAGGATAGTAGGATCCAAGTCAGCTATGCTCTGATGGAAACTAATTCATGGATGGTTTTTTTCTGAAATTGTATCGAAGCCTGAAGAGGTTCCTAAGCTTTTTGCTCTTCTCTGTAATGCATGACTTTTTCAGCCCTGACCGTGAGAAATGCAGGGAGAAGAAAATCCCCGGTATGCAGTGAATGCACTGTGGCTCACCTTTCCTGCTGGCTCTCTCCAGCAGGGAGGGCACAGTGATTTGTGTACCTATAGGATATGAACATGTAGCTGAACTTTCCTTTCTCTGGGGGATATTTTTAGTATGCTTAGGGATATTTTTAGACACGGGAAGTATTTTCTAAGAACTTGTGTAGCATACCTACCCCAATGAATTTAAAAGCTTTATTACTCTATAGTTCTTTAAAACACCCACACTGCTGGTATTTTTCTTGAAAACTGAAATGAAAAGATTGTATAGAAGTATCTATTCATTGCATAAAACTAGTGAGATTCAGTTACTGGTACAGAATTAAATTGCTGTGTATCAACAGCAATGAAAAGATCTCCATCTGAGATTTTTTCTATCTTTGGGGAAGATTATATGACAAAATCTGCTCTGCATCCCCATTTACATTATCCTTGTTTCTGGAGCTGCTAGCTGCAATGTTATTGTAAATTGAGACATAAATTGGAGAGTGCATGATTAAAACTTGTCTGGATGATATGCATTGTGTAGTCGTATACCATACAACATACCTGGTGTTCCCTAAGCTTACTGTTGACTTAGGCTGAGTAATTAATGTCAAGGTCAGCTGGGAAAAATCTGATATTTTTTCTCATTTCTATGGGTTTACTTTCCTTTTTTTTTTTTTGTTTTTGCTAGCTGAAAGTTTAATTGCTCTAATGGAATTAAACACTGAACATTAAGATACCTAATAAGCTAAATAATTTGCCTAAGTCCAACCTGGATGCTGTCTAGTCACTGTAGAAGTGTATTCAGCATGTTAGGTATTGGCATTGCTATATGAAGAAAACTTTAATGCCATAAAAATTATGCGTCCTAAAGTAGTTGTATCTTTTTAGCAACTGTCCACTCAATTTCCCAAAGGTTAATTTCTGTGCCAGCTTAGGATTCTGCAGCCCTTATGTTCCGTTCTCAGGTCTCCTACTGATTTTAATTTTTCTAAATCAGCAGAATTCCAATAGGAGGGGGGAGAAAGACCATACACTGATAATATTTTAATGCCTTTCTATTTCAGAGCTAGTTGTACCACATTTACAGCTTTACCACATAGCAGTCACTTCAAAGGAAATGAGCCTTATATGCCTCTAAAAATGATAGTTTCTGGCAATACGAAGAGTGTAAAAACTGAATGATGCTTCAAGGGCATAAAAGTAGTCATTAGGCAGTCATAACTAAAATGATACATGAATTTTAGTTCTGGTAGATATTGTTTAATCTTTTCCCAAAATAAATCCCGAAGACATTTTATGTTCCTTGGTTCTGTCCCAGTGATTCAGCCTTCTTCCCCCTCTATCACCTGCCAGGCCTGTGCAGAGCCAGGCAGCCTGTGCAGACTCAAACTCTTCTCACGCTGTCCTGCTGTCACATTGGTCATTAGCTGCCTGCATGAGCTGTTGAGCTGTTACCTTTTAATCCTTTTGCTCTGGCAGGAGCCTCCAGAATCCCCCACTTATTGCATTTTCCCACAAAAAACCTGTAATTTCAGCTTCTGATGTTCTTGCCAACTTTGCAAATGTACCATTGCACAAATCCCTTGCTCTCCACCTTTCTTTTTCTAATAATTTTTCCCACATGATCACTTGCCACTTCTTTCTTTTAGTACAGTCAGGTGTTTGTAGTTAAGCTGGCCAGCTGGATGAATAAGACACTGAATGAGGAAGGATTTTCAGCAGCAGTGACAGAAGTAAACAGTTGTGTATTAACCAAGCAGGCATATATTTTGTTACATAATAATTTGACAGTGTTCCCTGTTATATCAGTGGCAGACATATTGTAATCTAATAATTTTCTTATCCTTTAGTATAACAATTTGTTAAAGAGAATATTTTTAAATGAGGCGAGCAATCTTATGTAAGTTAATTTAGCAGGGCTGGAAAGCTTTGGTTATTAATAATTCACGGTGCCAAGTTACCACAAAGAATCTTCAAAAGCTGGTTTAACTTATTTTATTATTATTATTATTATGTCTCTTTATTTTTCCAACTGGTACTTTCAGTTCAGGCTTCATTTCTGAAAGCTGCAAAGGCTGTTGCCTTCTTTCAGAAGTGACTTTTTGATGCTTTAGTTTCTTCGTTGCTGCCTTCATGATTCTTTTGCTAATGCTTGACAGCTTGACAGTACAGTTTTTGCCTGGAAGGTAATTATGAAGAGAAATTATGAATAAGTCAAAGGCATAATCTCTTAGATTATTTTTTAAGAACCAGTCCTGTAACAGGTTTTAGGTAGCGCCTTACTGGAGCACAGACATACATATAAATATATAGATATATACACACAGAGTACTGTCTCTTTAGAAAGTGGAAAATTAAGAGGTATCTTTCTTGCTACCACTTTAATAAGTGGATGGGCAGCTTCAATTTGTATCAATTAAGCAATTTAGGGGAAATATGATTTTATTCTTCGATATGAATTACAATAATCAAGTGAATTACAATAATTTCTGTGAACCACCATTAGAACAGATTGTAACCATTAAGATTAAAGACAGCAAATCGCTGGGTTGGAGTAAATCAAATGTAATTCCCAGAACCAGAGAAAATTTTAGGTTCACAGCATGGCTGACCTCACTTTTTGGTAAGGTTCCTCAGAGCCTTGTAAATGAAGTTTTGAATATATCTCCAAGGACAGAAATACCATGATAGCAGGAAAGTATCTGAATAATGATTGATGGAAATGAATGCTTCCTGCAGCAATTGTTTTGTAGGAATCCAGTCATTTGGAGAAACACACAACTTTCAGTGTGAGCATGCCTATGCCTTAAAAATGTTTGTCTTTTTAGTCCTGCTCTGAGCTTAGCCTTGTAGCCAAAAAGGACAGTGTAGAGGAGATATCTCCAGAAGTTGGGAGTTAATTAAAGTGCAGAGGTGTCTGTCCTGCAGGGGGCATGAGAAGTGTGGCTTTAGGAAACAAACTGGTATAGAAAATTCCTGTAAGGTATATCCTCAGTGGCCCGGTGATGATGTCACTCATGGCAGCATCCCAGGGCTTACAAACGCTTCGTGTCTTTGTAGCTGACTTTTGTCACTTGGGTTTTCCACTTGAGTTTTCTGGCTTTGCTGCATCCTTACGAACAAGCTACAAAAGAAAGGGCATTTTTCAGAGGCACATGTGTGAAAACATGAATGTAACATGAATGTCTTGTGAATGGCTTGGTGTCAAATGAAATGTATGATACACATTTCTTGTATCTCCATGGCTCATGAACGCACAGGGATACACAAGGATACCAAAGAGCAGGTCTGATGAGTATGATGAACTGGACTTAAGTATTTTTAATATTTAAATTTTTCAAAGTAATCTAAGAAAATAATCAGCACTATATCTAGTTTTCTTGAACAATTACCTGGTAGCAATGGATACTGTTTGCAATTCTGTTTGGTAAATTCTGAGGGCTTGGGGTTTTTTTCATTTTCTCCATTGAACCGCTGCCTATATATCCTGAACTTGCTCTTCCTCTGCTTTTCATTGTAATTTTATGAAGTAACAGATAATGTCCAACTCAGGAATGGGATTTCAGGTGTAATGCAAATGAGAAATTTCTGGTATAATTTGTAAGAACATAAGTCGTTCTACGGCACAACTGTGTGTGAGCTTACCCAGCAGAAACAGTTACAGAGGAAGTATGGGACTCCTGCCAGCATGAGCCGCATACATTCAACTACAACTAGAGCTGGAAGCATTCCTTGACTTCGGTGCATGATTTATTATATTAGTCCACTTGTCTTTCCCTTCTGAAAGAAAGCCAATAAGTGGGTTTATTTAATCTTACATCCAGCTTTGTCCTTGAAAGTGAAGTCGTATATACCTTCTCTGTCCAGGATACAACTGCTAGGGGCCAAGCAGGGATAAGGAAAGAGGGAACCCTGCAAGTTTTACTCTGTAACTGCCACTGAGGAATCATCAGACATGAAAGGAAGACCTCACAGTTCCATGCAGAGTCCCATGCCAAAGCGAAAGTCTAATTTCTGTACGCACTTTTGGATGGTTTTACAGTTCCCCTCCTTAGTATCGCAAAATATTTTATTCTCCAGTCCTGGAATTAGCAAAAAATAATGATAGCAAGAATGCAGAGCTAAAAATTGGTTGTAATTCTGTTAAAGTGTGGAATATAAAATGAGAGGATGGATTCATCCAAGTAGAGACCAGCAACCCTGGCCACTAAAACAGCCAGCCTGTGAGTAGACAAGCACTGATTCATCGCACAAGTTTTCCTGCAAATGAACAAGGTCTCCTTCGGTTAAAGCAGAAGTTCATCTCCATCTCTCTGGTAACTTTAGCTGTTGTTCATAGATCCTTCAGCAACGTCTCTATCTGTAAAAACACTGAGGACTTCTAGGGTCCTTTTTCTATAGGCAGTTAAACTGGGGGTGAGAGCATAAGGTACCCCAAAAAGGTCTTGATGAGCTCACCATTTCCTTCCTTCACACATCTGGATTTTCAGCTTGATGAGAGCTTTATACTGACAGCATAGAACCTTGAGGAGTGGGCAAACATTTTCTTTCAGTCTATCCCCTTAATGGCAGTACAGAATCCTTAGTCAATAAATTATCTTAATTAGTCTATTTATAATAAAAATGTACAAAGGAGAAGGCAAACTACAGTGCAGAAAACTGTCATATTCAAATGAGTGAAATTAATTCAGTAATAAGTAAAGAGAGTTTTTGAACTGGTCTGTAGAACCTTCAGGCATTGTTCAAATGGCTGAACTAATTTTAGATTATGTACAAAACCAGCTGTATGAATACATACAGTGTCCTACACAGAGTAGGTCTGTGTGATTTTTCTTTTTCCCCCCCTTGAATACTGCACCATGAATAGGCTAGTGCTATGTCAAATACTGTGCACTAATCTCCTATGTCAATCTTTCAAGGAATCATTAATTACCTTGGGAAGTGGCTTTCTTTCATTACAAGAAATTACAAGAATTCTGGGTGACTGAGAGAGGTAGCTTATTTACATATTCTGAGGCTAGTCATATGATTTTTATTGAGCCAATTATGCCAAAGATTGCCAAGTATACAGTCAGTTTGTATAGCATTGCAGTTACCAAAAATATGTCTATCAATGAAAATAAATTTGTATCTCTGGCAGTAATTTTCTGAGTGGTAGGATTTTTCCTAAATTTATCTTGGGAAAGATAAAAAATTATTATTTGAGCTTTCAAGTACCAGTGATTTATTTCATTTCACAGTGACAAAACTGTGTCTGTGGTTTTTTATTATAAATAGTGGTAGATATGCTAACACAGGCTTTAATTCTGAGAATGTACAGGCCTTAGGTACATGGTGTCCCACCGGTATCCCAAGTTTCTATTATAACCTATGAAGAACTATACTTCTTAATTTGAATACAGAAAGCAGTTTTTAAAAGATTAATTATGTTACTGATGTAAATACTGACTAGGCAACTAATGTGCCATGACTGCTGCTCATTATATCAAATTCAATCAGTTCATTGCTGCCTTGTCCTCCTCCTCATTTGTTTCATCTCCATCTGCTCACTCTCTCATATTACTTGCACTGCATCATATGAGGTACCCAAGCTTACTGGGGCAAAATATTGTCTTCCATGAAAAATATGGTCCAGCTCTTCATAATTCTGCAATATAAATACAATAGTAATGCTTATGCTGCTACTAATTTGACCATTTTTCTCCCTGATTGAGTCTTGGAAAGTATAATTCCTATTTTGGTGCTAGTTTATCTATATGTCAGTGAAAGTTAAGAGTAGAATTGATGATATCTCACTACAGCTTTTAAAAGAAGGGTGCTAGTCTAAGCTAGTCATCAAAGCTTGTGTCATTACTCTTACAAGTGGTATAAGAGGCTGGTATTTCTTAGGATGTACTCAATGACATTTTCAGAAGATGATTCATCCTGCCCTAATGTAGTAGAGCTTAGTCACCTAATGGAGTTGTCTGTGTAAACTGCATACTAAGACCATAGGAAAAACTTAAATTTGGTGCCTAACTTGTTTGAATCATTCTGCAAGTGTTCTGGGCGAGCCCCCATTTCTGATTCTGGGATGATGCTGCTCCAGCTGCTAGGAAATTATTTTTAATCTTGCATTATCATGGTCCTACAAGCAAAAATTTTAGCAGTAAATGTCCTAGGTTTTACATCACAGCATATCATTAAACAATTTACTTTGTCAATTAAAATGTCCTTTTAGTTGACTCTTAAAAATATCTGTAGAGATTATAGTTCATTCTATCTTTTCCCTACTGCTGTGCCATCAACACAGATGCAATATTCCTCTCAGAAAGGGCTGGGTTAGTGTATTAGTGTAGCAGTGTAGAGATCTAACAGTGAAAGTCATGGGGCTTCAAGTGGCTGACACTCTGATAAAGCATTAAAGAGGTAAACAGGAAAGATAAAAATAGTGGGATAATTTGATATCAATTCTCATTTTCCTTCCTATTGAGAAGCCTTTGTTGTGTTGGCTCCGTTTCTTTACTGCCATTTGCCAGAGCAATCTTTTATAACTAGAAAATACAATAAGCAGTGGTGATGTAAGCACATGAAAGGTTAGTGAATTTGGTTTGGAATTGGAAATACCTCTTTGTAATAAAGGTCATGATTTCAAAATATTGCAAACTAGTGTGTTCTAAGATTTCTCTTTGTCTGCCCTGCTCTACATTGTGTCTCCTGAGCTGAAAATTCACTTAAAATTAGGCAGCAAATGAAAATAACAAGATAAACCTATGAGGAACATCAGGGGAACTCTTGCTCTGAGATCAGTGGCACTATTCCCAAGGAAGTTAATTTCAAAACAAGTCTGTCAGTTATCTGAGTTTCAGCTGATGATTTAATGTATGAATAGCCTTCTGAAATAAAAATTGTGGGTTCTGGGCTTTTCTCTGCCATTCTTCTGTCAAGCATATCACTGTGGTTGCAGAATATATTTAGCTGGTTGCATTAGTCACTGGGGATTGTGTTCTTATGCTTCTATATGTTTGATTTAATATGTGCTTGCATATTCAACTGTGCAGACAATAAACATCATGTTCATGGTAATAAAAAGCTATCTCTGCTTTTACTGGATCAGCTAACTGTGGTACATTGGTGTATCTATAAAAAGAAGTTGGTTCGTGATAGCAAAATGCAGGACTATTTTATCAGCTGGTTTCTGGAAAAACATTGATTTTCCTCCTTGCAAATATTTGAAAGATATATGCCACCAGCATTTCTATGGGGCATGCACTCAAACAGAACTGAAGAGCTGAGTCTTGTGCTCATTGCAGTCCAGCTGCTGACTTTTGTCTTTGGATCAGGCCATACATCCTAACAATGAGGGTGTCTGTACGCAATTTCTGGGATTATGATTTTTATGTGTATGGTAATGTGTATTAGACTGTGCTACAGAAATGGGGAAAAGAGAATTTGTGCTAGGCAGAATTCACCACAAGATGTCTCATGTCTCGCTACAGATTTTTCACAAAGGTAGGGAGCTATCCAGCTAAGTCTGGTGAGTGCAGTGCGAATTACATGACTTAGATTCTTCTGGAGAGTGTGTTAAAAGCACATAAAAATAGACTGGATGTGGAATCCAGACATGACGAGTGTGTTCTTCAGGGGCTGATTAAAAATAAATGCACAGAGACTAACATCACTGAATATTGAAAAAATTCTTAAGAAAGGGAAGAAAATGAACAGTTAAAGCCAAAGTGCAGCACTAGAAGAATGATTACTCATTATAAAATAGGATGATCTAATCTCATTTGTTATTTCTTACTGCCTTTTCTATGTAAAATAAGTAGACTCTATGGCTGAAGCGTCCATTAAGTGTTTTCCACCCTTGTAAGATTTGGGGTGGGGTGTGTACCTTTAAGTAACTGTTTTATCTGCTGGCTCTGGGGATCCAGTCTAGAGCCCACACATGCGTGCTTCTGTACAAGCCTTGGGCACAGCTGTCTATTCTTATGTGTATTGCTGTATATGTATTTTTAAATAGAACTCTTTTGTGTTTCTATGTGTATGACTTCTCTCAGCACTGGGGCAGACTCTCCTTTTACTCTAGGATGTTACTTGAGTGAGGATGGATTCAAGGCCAGCTACCAATTTTCTTTATAGGTGTTAAACAAAAGCTTTAAGTGTTAAATGTTTTCATAACTATCCATATACAAAAGACTATGTACTTCAATTCCCAGTTTTGGAAGGATTGGGGGGTCAGGGTGGGTAGTTGTGGGACCGTAGGGAACTTCTACTGCGGCCAGAAATGAGCCAGAGCACAAGCTGATTGTATAAGTGAAATGTATTTCCTGTATCTTATCACCCAAACAAGCAGATATGCTCAGGATAAATGCTGTGTGTTGACAAGATTTTTAATATAAATAAATACAGTAAACTTATTTGGTTTAAGTTAAGGAATCTAATTTTAAACTCTTTTGTTAACATGTAAATACAATGTATCTCCAAAACTTCTGCCATAAAAGTGTCAGGCAAACCACAGAGCAAACATGAAGAATGATTTTCAGGTAAAATCACAGAATCACACAAGAGTACATGGAGGTGTGGAGGTGTTTAAGGAAAGACTGGATGTGGGAGTTAGTGCCATGGTCTAGTTGACGTGGCGGTGTTAGACCACAGGTTGGATTCAATGATCCCAGAGGACCTTTCCAACCTAACTGATGCAGCGCTTCTGTGATTCCATGCTGAGATCTTTCCCACCCCGGCCAACAGTGGCGATCAGTGTGCCTGCCCGGGCCCGTCCGAGCTGCGGCTGTTGGCAGTGCCGGGGCCGCTCCCCGCCGGCTCCGAGAGGGGACGGGACGGGACGGGAGTGCGTGCACCTGCGGGAGCTGCCCGCCCTGTGCACGCCCGTCGTACAGGTGTGCGTGGGCGCAGCGAGGGACGCGCGGTGGCCCCCGCTCCGCAGGAGGCGGGGGAGAAAGAGCGGAGGGTTCCCTTACTCATCACGGCCGCGGGGCTGTGCCGTGGGAGCCGTCCAGGACTCGAGCAATTCCCTTCACCGCCCGGTCCGGCGCGGCCGCCGCTCCCGGGGCGGGGCGGGGCGGGGCGGGGCCGGGCCGCCCCTGCCGCCGCCGCGCTCCGCCCGCCCGCCGCACGAGCCGGTGCCCGCGCCGGAGCCGCTGCCGGAGCGGCGGGCCGGGCCCCCGCTGCCCTGCTCTGCCCTGGCCGCGCTCCCCGCCGGGCCGACCGCGCTCCCGGGCGCCGCTGAGCCGCCCCCGCCCGCGGTGGATGCCGCCGGGGAGCGGGCGGAGCGCGCCGCCGGGGAGAGGGGCTGCCGCGGCCGCCGGAGCCCACGTACATGCGAGTGCCCTCTCCGCTCACCAGCATGCTTTACTTCCAGATGGTGATCATGGCAGGGACCGTGATGCTGGCTTATTACTTCGAGTACACGGACACCTTCACCGTCAACGTGCAAGGCTTCTTCTGCTACGAGGGCGCGTACCGCAAGCCCTACCCGGGCCCGGAGGATCGCAGCGCCGTGCCGCCGGTGCTCCTCTACTCGCTGACCGCAGGCGTGCCCGTGCTGGTGGTAAGCAGAGGCCGCCCGTGCCCGCGCTCCGGTGACTTGTTGGGCCGGAGCGGGCCGCGGGTCCCGGCCGGAGCAGAGCCGCCGGCGGGCGACTGTGGGCCGGGCCCAACGGGCAGCGACCCTCCGCGCTCCGGGACTGCGGCCCGGCCCCGGCGCCCCGGCGGGCAGCGCTGCCGCCCCCAGCCCCTGCCCCACCGTGCCCACCGCGCCTCTCAAGTTTATTTTTAGCACCGGTTTATGTAACTGCCAGTGCCTGTATTCCCAGCCCCGTGCGACTCCTTTTGGTAAAAAAAAAATTATCTTGTCTTTTTCGAAACGCGCGTCGCTTGCAGATAGATGGGCAACCTGAGGAAAACCCGGCTTACAGCAACCCCTTACTGATGTGTCATCCGGTACTAATTAGAAAATCGCTCTGTTAGTTTTGTTTTCTAAAAGTCAACTGGTACGTGCGAGGAACAGGGAGCAGTTCTACTTGATTTAGTTGTCTCCATATGTTACAGTTACTGACGCGTGTGCGAGCGAAACCTGTGTCTCTAATTGAACATGATCTTCCATCAATCAGTTTTAAACAGGTGTGGCTAAAAAGTGATTTGTTTAATCGATTTTCTGTGGGGATCTTTTTTGGGAAACAGTTAAGAGAAAGCTTTTTGGAAAAGCAGTGAGATTCCTTTCAAGCTGTTGAAGGTTATGTGTGTTGTCAGATAAGGAGGGCATTAGCATCATTCAGTGATCCCTCACCATACTGAGGAAAGACCTAGAGGGGAACATTTGACTATTGGGGATGGATTATATATAGACCTACCAGGTGCATGCACAGTTACATAAAGCCCTTGTAAAGAGTTGATTTTGATCAAATGTAAGCATTAGAATAATAAATAAATGCAATAAGACGAGGCCTTTTAAGATAGCAATTATTTTTTTATCACAATAATTCTTTTTCAGGAAAATGTAACAACATAGGAGCAGAAAAAGCCTCATCAGGGTAAGGCTATGGTAATCCCAGGCACAATTTCTGCTTTTGTAGCATCATGAAATCTCAGATGGTATCAAATATAAAACCTTATGGTCAGGATCAGCCTTAGTATTGAAACTTGGTTTTCTTTTTAATTTTTTTTTCTTCCAGGGGATTCAGTCTCTTAATTTGGCAAAACGTGTTGTGTAGCATTTTGGCTTTGATGGGTTCTTTTGATTTGAACATCAGTTATTTGACCACTTTATTTACCTGTTTGTTCTTTTGAACTCCTAAATACTGTTGAGATTCAAAAAGGGAATTTCATTGAATTTTTTTCTGGTGATGTTTCTCTGATGCTGGCTTGTGATTGTTTTGCTTTTAATTCTATTTCTTTTGTTTGCCTCAGGAAGTTATAAAGATTATGTCAGATATTCATGTCGAGCATCTCTTTTTCCTGTTATGTGTCAGCAAGATGGATTGGTAGTTTCCATTCATTTCCTGGGTGCTAGATGATTACGTCAGAGCAATCTCCATGACATTTTGGGTTGGCAGTCTTGTAATTAGCCTTGCTAAAAAGCTAATAATAGAATTTAATGATACTTAACTGTGTTTCATCTCCCAGTCACCAGTCTTTTGGGAAGATGACATGCTTTGGGATGTCAGGGCATGGAAAACCACATTGTAGATGCCTGTGTTTCACTTTTAAAAAAAGTATTTTTATTTCATTTTATTAAACAAAAAATTCAGCTTCTGGGAATCTCATTAATTCAACAGCATTAAGTCTAATAGTTAACTTTATTAAATAGATTGATTTTTCAGGTTTTGCATAGAATTTTGTTCTGATTTGCCTTGAGCAATCCTCTTGGACTTAGTGTTTCCCCAGGATGGCACTTACCTGGTTGTGCAGAACATGTACATTGCCTTTGTTTGTTCTTTTCATTGAAAGGAGAGGTGAAAGTAAGTTTTCTTCACCAAAACAACTTGTATGTTTTCACTTGTAATAGGTTTCAGAGATCAGGTTCTCTTCTGTTTAATTTATTTCTTGTCTATGACATCTTGGATGTTCATGTTCTGTTTAATTTTGTTTCTGTAGATGAAATATAAAAATTAATCATGTAACATAGCCCTCTTTTGGTCTGTAAAGTCTACATGCAAATGTAGACTATATTCCCTACAGTCTAGTGAAGGAAATAGATTTCTGTGAATGCAATTTCATGCTTTTTTTCCCACAATGAATATTATCCTTGAACATAGGATATTAAATACTATAATTTGTGAGGTTTTTAAAAAAAATCCTTTTTTTTTTCCTGCTTGTTTGATGTATGAGATTAATGCTCTTCCTGGAGTTTTGAGGTAGATCAACAGAATCTTTACCTTGGTGTTCGCAACAACTGAGGTTTTCTTGAGTGATTGGATTTGTTTAATTGGAGCCATAGAGGGCTTCAAGTTAAGCCAGGTTATCTTAATGTGACTCAGTTAATGGCTCCATTGCACTGAGCTTGAAGTTGCTCAAAAATCATAGGAAAATCATTAGAAAAACTCTTTTTTTTCTCCATGCCTGCTAGTAGAAAACTAAAAAAGTAAAGTACCAGTAGCAGGACCTGCCTTGATGAGCATCTCTTCAGCACTGGGTCTCTGGCTGCTATGAGGCTGCTCATCCAAAACCCCTGTGCCACATCAGAGCTGCTGCAGCAGCCCTGAGTGTCAGGCTGTGGGGTTGAGCTGAGTGTCTGCTCACAGGGCAGCCACAGGCGTGTGCTGAGACCTAAATAACAACCTGTGTCATCTGACAGCGATGTACTGTGAGCACTGTGTTCATCCTGGAAATTTTCTGGTTAGTCTTTAAAATGCTGCTTCCTGCTTGTACATTCCTACAGCCCTGGTGCAGCATTGCTGCCAGGCTTTCATCCCTGAGTCAATCTGCTTCCTCAGCCCATCTGCCCCCATGGCATCCAGGGACAGATGCAGCTGGCTGGCAAGGCACAGGTGCTCAGGAGTGTGATCTGACAAGTGCAGTCCCAGGGCAGAAGCAGAGACTGCTTGCTCTACTGGAATGCTTGGCTTTTTGATGGGGTTTTGGCTTTTTTGTTTGGGTTTTTCTGTGTGTGGTTTTTTGGTTTTTTTTTTCCAATTTCCTTGTTTTGTTTTGTCGGGTTTTGTTTGTTTGTTTTGATTTTAGGTTTTTGTTGTTGTTGAGGATTTTCTTTGGGTTTTTTTTGTTTTTGTGGTGGCTTTTAAAAAAATTATCTTTGTGTCAAATGCTCTTGGGAAAGGGAAACTGACTGAAGGAAAGAAGTTTTGTGCTCTGTACTTGGGACTTACTGGGTTTGTGTACCTACAGTCTTTGGTCAAGTAATTACCATGTATTTACCTAATATTTAGTCAGCTGTGCCTTGATGGGCAGCTGGACTAGATGATTATTGTAGGTCTCTCCCAGCTGAACTATTCTATTCTAAATATCTCCTAGGTTGTGTAGGATCTAGTAAGGAGTCAAGTTGTGCTATTCACTTTGGCTGTAACGAATTTATTGTTTGCTAAGATGTCTCTGCTTAAAGCCCCTGCAGCTTCAGAGTTGCCTGGAGAAGCTGTGGCAGCCTGGTCCCTGGCAGGTTCAAGGCCAGGCTGGGTGGGCTTTGAGCAGCCTGGTCTATGGAAGGTGTCCCTGCCCATGGTGGGTGGGCTGGAACTAGATGAGCTTTAAGATCCCCTCTGACCCAAACCATTCTATGATTCACAGGTAGTGCAGCAACTGTAGTAAACTTGTAGAGGAATCCAGCAACGTCGCTGTAGGATGAGAAGAATTGCTGCCTTTTTTTTTTTTTTTTCCCAAGCTGGTTTCCTAGCTTTTATGTAGGTTCTATGAAATGAAGATAGATAGATTATAATGCTGATTTTTTCTGGGTTATCTCTAGAGGGTGTAGGCTATGTTTCTTATCTACCAAATCAATTTTGGGTTCTTCCGCTGGAGAATTTTGAGGGTTCAAACAGTTGCTTTTCTTTAGTCTGCTTTTTAAAAAGTGCTGAAAACAACTGCAGCTTAGCATATAATAAAATATATGGTCCCGTGCAGTGTTAGAGTTTTATTTGTTGAAGGTCTCCTAGGTCATACTTTTAGGCACAGGTAATGACTTGAATGAGTAGATGTGTTTGCATAAGGAGCATTAGGCACAAGGAGTAAAATCTTTTAAAAATGTGGATGAGGTGGAAATTGCAATCAGAAGAGTGGAAAAGCCCTAAGTATGATATTCTATGAGGGAAGACTGAGACTTGGGCAGAAGCAGTGCCCCTGTGGGCTCCCTTTTTCACCTTTGTCTTTGTGACTCAGATTTGGAAGAGTACTGCTGGCTCTGTGCTCCGATCTTTTTACTGTCCATAGCACTAATACCCTGAAATCTCTGGTATACTGAGTGATTCTCAATACACTTTTTTTTTTTTTCTTTTTTTAATCTTAAAGTCAAATGTGAAGGTGACAGGAAATAGGTTCTTGATTTGAGTCTATTCAAATATGTAATAAGCACAGAACTGTTAGTTGAGGGCTCAGTGCTATTTAAGCCATTTCCCAATGTGCCTGTTCTTGCTCAGTGGGCTGGTTGCTTTTTTAAACATGTTATGACAGATGTAGCTTGGGAAATACACGTCAGTCTAATCCTTTAGCTTCCAGTAGAGATGTTTTCTAGAACGGTGAGGCTAGTGTCTCATGTTTTCAGAATCTATAGAGTGATCAGTTCTGCGTTGTTTCTTTCTGGTAGATGTTAATAATTTTGACCTCTTTAAAATACTATGAAGTGTACTCAAGGATTCTTTTAGTGATTCCACATGCTAATATGGATTATTTAAAATATCAAAACTGTTTAAACAATAAGTGGTATAAAATGTGATGTATTAGATCTAAGATGTATGCTGACTGCCAAATAAAAGCCAGGAGGAGATACTGACATATTTTCATTACATATGTAAACAGTTCAATTATACAAATGGTATTTGTTTTTATTTCCAAGTAACAAATATATGATTACAGTACTTATCCATAAAATGTACATTTCTGTTTGCATAGGTGAATTCCTAGCATATTTGTATTTTCTCTGCAAACCAATAAAAGACTATTTTAGGATAATACTTTTAATGTCATCTCCCATACAAGGAATGGATGTCAAAAACGAGACATTCTGCCTTGAGCTTAGCTTTAGTCAGTAACTTTTTCCTTTGAGAAGGAAATTTTGAATCCTGCCAAAAGCAAGTGAAAAGTAAAGTATAAAGTGAAAGATGCAATGTAATTGTTCTTGTATCAAATTTACTGTACCCCAGTACTTAAGAAAAAACAAGATAATTCTGTGAAAATTGAAAAAGAAAAGTTACCTTTTGAAGTATCTGCACAGTTTTCCTAAGTCTGCTTTCATCTTTACTGTCTTTGCTATCTTAATAGCTCCAGGTCTGAGTAGCTCAAGAGCAGTTGAAGAATATGCAAAGACCTGAAGGAGATGCCCCACTTGTTTCCAGCACATAGATGTAGGTGATGTGACTGGACACCTCCCATCTCAGTCTTCCTTTCTGAACCTTCTAGTACCTATTTTCCTTCTGACATCTGTGATTCTATGTGCTGTGGCATCAGGGGCTGATCAAATTTTATCAGGCTGAGTTCTCAAAATGCTCCTGGCAGAGAAGCTTTTAGTTAACCTATAGTTCACTAGAACTATTCTACTTGTGTGTAACTTAGTGCCATACATGAAAAAGGATTCTAAATTGTGATAGCTGGGACATCAAAATGTTCAGTTGTCTATTATATGTGAGGGAAAGCATAATCTAGAATTAAAGCTCTGAAAATATTTTCTGTGAATTTGCTGTGCCTCATGCCTGAGCTGTTTCTTCGTTCCTCACCTTAGTCAGAAAAAGCCACTACCTTCACAAATGTTCCTTCAATCTACTTTAGGCTGATTATTTTTCCACTTCATGGTTGGTACCAAGTCACTTTGGCTTCTGTGGACACCTTGATAGTATTGGGGAAAAAACTAAAGCACAAGGCCATTCCACTTTTGTGAGACCCCACTGCAGTGGGGATCAGCTCTGCATTCCAACTCTGGGGCCCCCAACATAAGAATAACGTGGACCAGTCCAGAGAAGGATCACAGAGGAGGTCAAGGGGCTGGAGCATGTCTCCTGTGAACACAGGGTGAGAGAGCTGAGGTTGTTCAGCTTGGTGAAGAGAAGGCTTTGGAAGGACCTTAGAACACCTTCCACTGTGTAAAGCGGGCCTACAGGAAAGCTGGAGAGGGACTGTTTCTGAGGGTTCGTAGTTGTAGGACAAGGGTTTAAAGTGAAAGGGTGTGGATTTAGAATAGATGTTAGGAAGAAATTCTTCACTTTGAGGGTGGTGTGACACTGGAATAGGTTGCCCAGGAAAACTGTGGATTCCCCATCCCTAAAATTGTTCAAGGCCAGGTTGGATGGGGCTTTCAGCAGCCTGGTTGAAGGATTAGGAACCAGATGATCTTTAAGGGTTCCTTCCAACTGAGGCCATCCTATGATACTCAGAATTGAACAGACTTTTCTCCTGGTCTGCTGCTTGAAGAAGTGACCTCTGTGTATGCTGGAAGAGATTAAAGTGTTTTGTCATTTCTTCCAGAAAAGAATCAAGAAAGCTTGATAAATAATGCAAGGATGAACAGTTGCTAGCAGCTGTGTTACAGGGCAAAAAATCCCAAGGGTATGTAACAAGGTATTCAAGTTTTCAGTTTTATGTAAAACTTACTGAAAAAGTTAAGGAATTGTTCAGCAAGGTATGCAGTCTATCCTAGTGCTCTTTTTCTGGGAACAGTGAACTTTTATTATGATATTTGAACATCTCATGATGCTGTTCTTGATAAGACAGTGATAGAGCAACAGAAGATTAAAGTTTTACGTCCTGATTCATATGAATTGGGTAGACTAAGCAGCCTCTGAAATCAAGTGGAAATGGTTTTGAGAAACTAATTAGCTAATCAACGAAAACAATTCCAAGATTATTAAAATAAGTTATATATCAAAAAGCTAAATATTTTTAGCTTTATGTGCCTTTCTCTTGCTGGCACATTTTTCAGCTGTTAAAACTTTACATGAATTAGGAATTGCCAGTAAACTTTGTTTACTCTGTGATCACATTGTTCTTGCAGGGCTCATTTGGTCCCTGTCATCATAGCCCTGTTTCAACCTGTGTGCACAGCTGCAACTTCTTTCCTTGATAGGTTTTTTCTTCCATTACCACGTGTTTGTAGGAAAGATATAAAACCTGCTGCCTTTTGTTTTGTTTTGTTGTTTGAAATATGCAAGTGCTGGGGACTTCAGGAAGCCACCTTTTTTTGGGAGGAGGAATGCCCTTGTCTGGAATGCAGGAGAAGTTTAAAGCTAAGGGACAGTTTATTTCATGCTCTTACTTTGTGAATAGATAATTGCTTTGCAACTCTACTTAAGAATAAAAAAATAAATCACGCTGTTACGTCTGCAGTAACTTTGTGTACCAGATGTCAGTATTGGCCTGTTGGGACACATTGCAAGACAAATACATGATTTGATAGTCTGATGCTGGTTTTATCTCAGCATTAAACCACTAATCCAACAGAGCTATAACCTAGAGAAACAATTAAAAATTCAGAACCACTGTGTGTTTTCTTGGGAATTCTTCTTTATCTGTCTGTCTTCCTGTTGTGCTGTGATGGCTTACATGAATGGTGCCTGCAGAAGTTATGTTTGTAGTTGCACTGGAATGTATTTCTGCTGTGCTTAGTATGCATGTGATTTACAAACACTAACAATATCGAGGCCATATGCTTCATCCTTTGATGGGTTCTCTGGAAGTAAAGTGGCAAGCAGATGTGACCAAGGCAGGCAGGCTTCTGTTTGCAGCAGCTAAATGCCTGCTTGTCCTACAAATTATGCACTTAATGTTTAAGTGAGAAATTGTTAATCCAACTAATCCTGAGAGATTAAGGAGTTTGTGTCATTGTTTATAATCTAAAATAGTAGGCTTGAAGTAATAATCAGTTTTTCAGCTGAACAATTCTTGCTCATTGTACATCATGCAGGATTGAGGAGATGGGTGTCCATATGATGCATAATAAATGACAGCCAAAGTGGAATTGTAAGTAGCTTTAGCTGTGTTTTTCAGCCTTAAAAGCAGAGTGATGTTTAAAAAGCTTTATATGCTCTTGCAGCCTCTCTCAGATACACTGAAGTGCATGATGGCCCAGCTTTCATCATGCATGGTTTTTTATTTAGCAGAGATGTGGTAACCTCACAGATGGCAAGTAAAAAGTCCAGCTGAAGTGGATATACCATATCTCTGGCACTCAAAAAGTTGTACATGAGACATACTACTTTAAGGAGGAATATCTGTTGAAAACAAAGCCCTTTGTATTTGCACATAGTACAGTGACCATGGTGTTGGACAGTGACTAGGAAAGCAGTTCTAGCATTTGCTATCTCTGGTGGGCAAACTGCCTTTACTAGTAGCACTTCTATTTACCTGTGGATCAGAATATATTTATTTTCAATGTAAAATGACAATAAATCTGCAGTAGAAAAATGACTGTATGTATTAAGGCTTTTTAGAATCTATTAGTGTAAAAATTTTTTCAGTACTGATTCAAAACTGACTCTTAGTTCTGGATGCCACTTCCTGGGTTATGAGGTGCCATAAAAATCCTTCCTGGTTATACAGTATAAAAACTTGGGTTGTGGATTCCACTTCTAGTTGCCAGTCTGGACAACTTATTGTCTATAGTGCTGTGTGAATTGTGTAAATGTATCATAAATATCCATTTCCTGATTAGTATGCATTGTATATTTATATGAAAATTTCCTTAACCATATGCACTTGCTAATGTACAGCCAATTATAAATGTAGTATAGCTGTGTTCTAAAAATACTATTTTTCTTTCTCGGCTGTTTTTTCTTCTTGCCTTTCATCCATGTCAGGTTAAAGAGTATGTATGAAGGCATTCAGAGTTTTTAGTTTTCTAAATATTAATTAAGAAAGAAGCAGCTACCAAGAACAGAAGTCAGCCTAACAGTATTTGGCTATCCAGATTTTATTTTTTTTTCTTTCGCTATACAGCATATTGAAACATCTGTTGTTTTAGGTTGGTAGGTTTCATGCTGTCTCTAAAAAGGATCAGTCTTACATTTTATTTTTTATTGTTCAAATTTTGAGTAATATTTTGGGGATTTCTTTGATCAGTGTATAGTTTGGCTCTTTATAAATCAAGTATTGAATACTAGAATCAGTAAGTGGAACTCAGCTTCCCAGTATAGTTATTTTGGGTTGTAACGGGGATTTCTGTGACCTGTCTGTAGCAATTCAGGGCTCAAACATGACTGAATTAATTCTGCTTAAAGATTTCTTAATCAGGGGCCAGCTGAGCAGTAACCAACGACGTGAACTTGCAGCCTGTGGGGAGCATGAGGTGAAGTATTTGAGCTTGACCTGCTTTAATCATGCCTAAGCCCAGGATGTGTTAGTTTTTTTGGTTTTTCAGAGTGTGTGCACAGGCTGTCCATGGCAAGGCTCTGCTGAGAAGGGGGAGCCTCCCAGGGTGCAATGGCTCGTGGCTGAGCCTGACCTACCGAGGACACGTCTGTGCATGGGTTCAGCTCTGTGCAGAGCGATGCGTTGGACGTGCCCAAGCTTTGGCACATATTAATAGAACTTGGATCATACTTACATAGATTGAGCTGGATGTCCAGAGCCTCTCCACTGCTCCGTTCCTGCTTTTCCTGTTCCTGTGAGGAGCGTCCGTGACCCTGTTGGGTGTATCACGGCTCTGCTGTGAGGTCAGGCCTGAGGCTACTGCCATCATGCATTCAAAGTGCACAGACATGAGTCTGAGCATCCTCAGGGGAGGACTGGGGAGCTTGGGCTGCATTAGGCTGTAGGCCATAAGCTTGTTCCATGTGAATGGTGTGGGGACATTCCAGCTGTTAGGATGGGCCCCTGTGCCAAGTGCTCACGCTTGACTGAAGTCAGCACTTCAGTCAGTCACGGGGACTCTTTCCAGAGCATTTAGCAAAGGCAGATGAGATTTGTAGGCAGATTGACCTTGGGCCATGTGAGGGGTTTGGGGACATCTGCGGCTGGCAGAATGAATGTACAGAGCTGGGCTGTGAGCTCTGTCAGGCTTTGCCTTGGTAAAGGGAACTGACCGCTCAAGCACGATGGACACGTAGCCATTCGTGCCTCGCTGTCAAATGGTAGTTGTGAAACTAGGCTTCTCTGTAAAGCACTCAGAGATTTTGCATGAACAGTTATACTAGAGCTAGATTGTTAATTTGTTATCTTGATATTATAAATGAATTATCTTGGTGTTGATGGAGTTCAATTGCATGCTTCAGTGCTATTGAAATCACAAGGCTTTCCTGAGGTAGAGCGCTGTGTGTGAATGAGTTTGGTGCTAATAGAATCTTTTTCTGGAAACACATTCATTTTAATGGTCAGCATTGCAACTTTACTCAGTATTCCTTTTGTTTCTGAATTGTGATTACTGTGTGATTAGGAGTAGATGGAAAACATAGAGCAGAGACTATTTCTTTAAAAAACTAAGTATATTTGCATATGCAAATGTGTATGCACAATATGTTGCCAGAAAAATTCATGTTTACAGGGTTGACTGGTATCCATAGTTTAGTTCACATGTACTTTTAACCTTGAATACCAATGGAAAAAATGTAATGCCTCAAAGAATTTATTCATTTACACCAGAATACTTGAATTGTTATCACTGAGCATGTGCAAGCACCTTTCAGCACACTTTGAACTTCTCTTTGTAGTAATTTAAATTGCTCCAATAATGGTTGCGTCCAAGACTGGCTAAAAAAGCATGCATTTGTGCATTTACATAACAGTATGTATTTTATATAATATCCTTTATTCTCTTCACAGAAAAGACCAAAAACCAGCTATTATAAAAGTCTGCCTTGAAGACAGTCAGTGTCAGAGCTTCACAAGATCTAAAAATTTTAAATAGACTCATTCATCCTTAAAGCACTTCTCTCACCACTTGAGCTTTTTTCAAGATATTTGATGAAGCCAGCAGCATATTTAGTATTATTTTACAGATCTATGCAAATGAGATTATCCTTGTTAGGGTAAACCATTATGAACTATTTCATGAGTGGAAAGAGATACAGTCACATATTGAATAAGAGTAGCTGGGTTTACTTCAGCCAATAGACTTTGCAATTAGTTTTGAGAATACCATTGCATGCTTTAAAGAGCTGTTTTTATGCTCTGCTGTCTTCACAGCAAAGTATACAATCTCCCCTCTGTCTTGTAGGCATTTCCTGTACTAGGAAATTTTTGCTGAAATTTCCCACTCTTGCTACTCCTGTTTCAGCTCATTGGCTGCTGTGCCAATGAGGGCACTTGGGACTTCCTCTTAATTCAAGCACTGCATTGTGTAAACTTCTAAACAGGGTCAGACAACATAGTGTTGCCAGCTGCACATCTGCAGCCATCTGGATTTGTGGCAGGAGCAGTAAAATAGACATTGTGTAGCAGAGTTGAAAGAGTGACAAAAGTGGTGCGAATCATATTTGCAGGAAACCCACCATAAAGAAAATCCACCATATTTGATTTACAGAGTATACAGTATCATTATTCAAAAGGTTCTTCTACTTGTGTGTTTATCAGATAAACATAAATAGGATATGCTACTGCTGTGCAATTTTTATGAAAAAGCTTGCTGGCTAATTCATTCCCATTGCATTGTTGAGCAGGGGTAAGTAATTATTAAAGCTTCTGGTGCTCATAAACAGGCCTCTAGCCCCACTTCTATGACATCATTAAGATTCTGTTTCTAATAAACACCACTTCAGTATCTTAATTTATTATAATAGAATTCTTAAGGAGAAATAATTACACACAGTGAAATTACAGCTTTCAGTTCTGAGGGAGGAGAGGCAGGGGGAGTAGTCACCCATTGTTTTGTATCTGGGCATGCTAGTTGCTTGAGGTGAGGCTAGAAGAGGCACTTATGACCTCTTTTCTTTTGGATCCTTTCTCCCTGACCAGCATCTCTGGTGACTGTTCTGGGAATAACATCATGAGTTTGCCTGGTCAGTGAAGCTTGAAAAGTTAACTTCTGTATTCTCTTTGACTGTGTTACTCTGCTTTGTTACTCTTTGTTTTACTTCTGTGTTACTCTTTGTCTGTGTTACTTTACTTTTCTCTACTTGAAAGCTTCTATTTGGTCACTTGTTTCCTGGCTCTGAGAGATACTAGAAGTGTGGATTAATACTATCAGGGTTTGTTAGTAATTTTACTGCTGGTTTTATGCTGGATGCACATATTATGCACAGGAAACCCTAATGTGAGACAGCTCAGAATAAGTTTTAGTTTTAGACCGAATGCTTCTATGCATGGGCTTTTAAAGTGTTTTAAATTCATTTTTAATGGCACCTGGATTCTTTGCAGTAATGCTTACAATGTAAAGACATAAAGTATTTTAGAAGAATGACTTATAATTTAATGTGTTCAGGAGTGGGCATTGTATTTTTTGACTTATCTTTCTGATTTATCTGACCTGTTAAACCTCTTTCTCAAATATTTGATACTGCTTCTCTGTAAAATTGGATTGTCTTCCTAGTTTTGTTTTGTTATTTTCCTAGGACAGTATTCATATCTAAGACCTCTTTCCAGACTTTGGATGAGGTTTGGCTCTTAACATAGAGTGCCATAGTTTTCACAACTAATCCAGCTCCTGTTGAAGTTAGTGAGCTTCTACTTTAGATTTCAACTAAAAAAAGGTTAATTACCTTAATGTATTTCATTTGTTGGCAATTATACTGTAGCTTAAGGTAATGGTAAAGGAAGAGGTGCTTATACGGAGGCCATTATTAGTAGGAGTGGAGCTACTTCCATGATTATGAAGAGAGCTATTTTATTTTGAAGGTAATTTTTAATAAAAAGCTTAGACTTATTTTATTGAGCTGTCTACTTAAATTTATCATTATGAATCAAATACTAGTTGATAATAATATACACAACTGGTTTATTACTTATGTTTATGTTTTGTAGACATACATATTTTGCCACAAAAATCCAAAAAACAATTTTTGTAGAATCTTACAGGTATTAATCATATGTACAGTATGCTTTTCTCATAGCTCTATTAAAACACAGGGCACTTACACTGTTCCAGTGTTTGGTCCTCCATTTTTCATTGTTTGATGGCCATGGCAATTCAGTGAAAGTGGCTTTCCTTGAACTGATCTCTGGAATAATTTATCTGCAAAACATCACTGGCCTTGAGTAGAAGTGAGCTAGAAGTAAGACAGTGGGAAAAGCGAGAAATACCAATATTCTCCTTCTTCTGAGCCTCTGGGAACAGTTGGCTACAGTCATATACTGACTGTAAAACCACTACTTTGTGACTAGAATCTTTAAGAGATGGCTTTTATGTAATCAGATTTTATTCAAACAGGGATGAAAGGCTGTTTATGCTGAATTTTGCAATTGAATGTTCATCCTGGGTAGAAAAGCGCAGTTGCATAGATCACCTAAGGCTTAAAATACGGAGTAACATTGCTGTTGGAAATGATCACTGGTATGGGTGTCAGATGCACTGGTATTGTGTTTATCAAGGAATCATATTTTCAATATGCACAGAAGGGTTAGGACACCTGCAGACAGAACTATGTACAGTTTTCTTGGCCAGTGAAGAAACAAAGGGGTTCACCAAGGCCAGGTCATAAAGAACCACAGTCTTCTCCACACGTGTCACTTGAACTCCAGTGGAAGACTTCCTTGATACAGTTGAGTGCAGAGATGAACATATATGAAATTCATCTTCTAACAGAGAAGATAAATTACAGAGCTTTGAACATTTTATTTTTCCTTCACAAATACCACAGTATTTTAAAGGTTGAAGTTAAGTGCTTGAGAAAAATGAAAAATTTTGATGTAGAATTCTTTTTCAGACTCCTTAATGAAATAATTATATTTAACAACAGCCTTTTTCTTGTATCCATCAGAGATCAGGAGACTAAAATCAGTTGATATCTGGTCGTATTACAACTCATTTTCCTAAGGAGGTGTGTTTGTGAAGTATGGAGTTCAGAAACTTTACATAATGGCATCCTTGTTTTTTGTAAAAAGAAAATGAGGGAAATCTAAAAATGGTAAGAATTTCCTATGATAAACTTATCTGGAGTATTTGAGCCTAAAATAACTTCACAGTTTGAGATGTGAATTTATGCCTTTAGAAGGCAGTTTTGAATTAATTTTTCTCTCTTCCCCTCACCATTTACTAGGATTTTTTTAGATGTAGAGATTTTCTCTAGATGAACATTTTTTCTCTAGTTTTTTGATGTTATTTTTTAAAATTAAAAAAGCTTGATGCATGGGCAAGAATTCTCATGAATGTCTCTTGCAATGTCACAGCAATGTGTTCAGCAAGAATACGCGTGTCAGTATTGTAAAACTGCCAGCATTTGGATAGTTTTAGAGCCAGGTGCCAGACACTCACTTGGCCCCTAGACTGCCACACTGGCGTTCCTGAGCGTGTACCTCACGTCCTGGTCATTTCTAATTGCCTGGAGAGCTGCAGTGTGGAGCAGCTGCATGTTCTTCATCTCACAGTGGTACGAAAGGCTCAGCAGCCGTGAGCGGGAGCTGCAGTGGCAAACAGAGAGGGTGGAGAAGGCTGAACGCAGAGCTCGGTGTGGAGGGCAGGCAGGAGCTGCAATGGCAAACGCAGTGGGTGGAGAGGGCTGAACGCAGAGCTCGGTGTGGAGGGCAGGCAGGAGCTGCAGGCAGGAGCTGCAATGCCAAACGCAGTGGGTGGAAGGGCTGACCGCAGAGCTCGGTGTGGAGGGCAGCCCAGCAGGGCGGACACGCCGCCTGGGCTGTGTGCTCGGTGCTCAGTCCCGGAGCATCAAATGCCATACAAGGCCCGGCTCTCATGTGCCACCAGTTGTGGCCCTCTGGTGATGGCATGAGGCCTTCTCTTAGTTACTCTGGGAACAGAAGGGCCTGGTAACTGTTTCTCTAGATGACCTTTTGCACATGACCGAGCTTTGCTCTGGCACTGTGCGATTTCAGCCCTGGTGCTGCTCTGCAGGGGCTTTGCCTATTGGACACCACAGGTGGGCTCCGGAGGAGATGCCACTGGCACACATGATCAATTGCTCAGTTAAAGAAAAAAGGAAGATCTTAAGAGACTCTGTACTTCAAAATACTTCATTTTTTTCCTCTCATGTGGTAATGAATGAAGACAATTCGATGAATGATGAAGTTGTCTATGTCTCTGTGATTATGTTCTCATGTGGTGCATTCCTGGCTTCCTGCTTATAAATGATTGGCTACCGTGTGCCTCTTGCTTTCAAATACCAGGTAAAGTCTTTGTGAAGAGAGCAGCTTTTACCATTGTTACATACTGAGCATGTCTACAATGTATTAAAAAGGGAAATAAAGAATATTTGTTCCTGTCAGAAGCAACAGTAGTGTTTAGTACCATATAGCCTTACCACACACTACGAAGAACTAAGTAATGCAGATAATATTTCACTATTAGATATGTAATATTTTACTGCTTTTGTGACATGACCAAATATATTAAATTTTAGTATTTTTCTCAAAAAAATACGGGGAGTACATATTTTTAAAACAAAATTTACAGGCTCAAAAAGGCTGAGTTTTTTTTTTTTTTTGTCAAAATCTTTCTTTAGAAAAGCAATTTTCTTTTTTACATCTTTTCTGTAGACCTTCAGAAGCTGCTATGCAGTAGGATCCTATATCCTCATGTTGAATGCAAGAGAGGATATTTTCTATTTAATCAATACCACACAGATTTATCTAGGATTTTTTTCATTTTCTGTGGAACTACTGGTCATTTGTTACTATAGAAAATGTACTTCTCTGAAAATTGACCAGGGCATTTGCTGTCAGTTTAAGCAAGCAAGAAGCAATGAGAACAAGAAAAACACAAAGAAAATGGCCTCAAGGGAAAGCTCTGCATAATGAGCTTGAAATTTGCTACTGCTGGAAGTACTGTAGCTGCTTTTCCTGCCAGGGCTGTCACCTCACTCAACAATTTTAGCTTCAAGTGGAGAGGAGAGCTTTACTTTCAGCATCACTAAAGGCCAAGGTTTATGCTGCTGGATTTCCCACACGGAGGCCACTGTGCTCATTGGTACATGGATGGCATTTTTAAAGAGAAAATAGGCCAGGAATAGCCCATGGTCTCAAAAGTTAAAAAGACAAGGTAAAGAGCAGGAATAACAAAGCATATAGAAGCCATATTTTTAGAAGAGATCTGCATCACACTAAGTGGGAAATCATAAGTTAAATGAATGAGAAGGCCATGCAGTTGAATTGATAACAATTTTCCTAGAGATATGTAAATCATTCCCAAGATTTTTAGCTCCATTTCCTACCTTCCCTTCTTGCCTGATAAGGAAGAACAAGGAAATTCATTCTAGAGAGAAAAGCAGAGCTATGGACTGCCTGAGATGCTCATTCCCCCAAGGTTATTTCTTGAAGATGGTCTCGTAGAAGCCTTGGTTACTGTTCAAGTCATGCCTAAATGGGAGAAACACAATGAATGAAACGAAGTCAGAAGAGAAACTACAATGCACAGTATTGTAAAATATTCTTCTTAACTTGACAAGTTGAGCACATGGATGAATATTTAGTGGTCTTTTTAATGCAGTAACCACTTTTCAGTGCTACTCATCTAAGTGGTTGCTGTAGTTACAGCATAACCCTGAGAATTGGCAGAGAGGGAATCGTGTATTCTGTGACAGTCCCTGGCCTGTGTGAAATATTTCTTGAACATTTGTGCAACCTAAAGTAGGTGTTAGCTGGAAAGGTCTGTGACTGTATACACAGAAATTCAATCCCAAATAGAGATTATCAGTCTTACATTTCAGGATTTATCTTGTTTAAACATATTCATGTACCTTCAGGTATCTTGTCATGCAAGTGAATATTTAAGTCTCACTTAAGTCCTGGGACTTTATAGGGAGTTATGTGAAGTATATGAAAATGTAGGTCATAAAGTAAACCTCATTATTATTTTAAGAAATGCAGATTTAAGGTCATTTATTTATTTAGTTGCTGGCTATTGTAAAGCATAGGAGACACTAGGGGAGGTTTGTTTATGGAGTCAGTTTACTGGAAAATCAACAATGTCAGAGCTGCTCTAGCTCTAATATTTGGAATGAGTCAGGCTTGACATTTTGAGTTGAAAAGAACACAGAATTTAGAACCAAGTTAAGAATATACAGGATGGAAGGACAAATTAGATTTTTAAATTGACATGCAGTGCTAAAACTAGGCACAGCTTGCCTGGATTCAGAAAAATGACTAATACAGAAAAAACCTGGACTTGTGAGGGGGGAATCAGTGTAGGGAATGTGTGCAAAATGCTGTAAGTATCCTGAGAAGAAAACAAGGAAAGGGACAGGTATTAGGTGGTTGGCAATAAATGCAAAAAATGTATTACTAGTATAAATACACCATGGAAGTCAATTAGCTAATATATTAATATGGAGTTAAGAGGTGAAAGAAGAAGAAATAATAATTTTAGATCACGTCCCTCTCAAATTCTCTTCCTGGCTATCAAATGGATTGTCACATCACAGACAAGATATGATTGCCATGGAGATGGTTCCAAGAACTTCTGTAATTTAATTTTTGCTGGGTTAATATTTTTTATATGCTTCCATAAAAGTAAATTATCATCCTTTTCTTGCTCCATGTTGCAACACTTAAGTACACTGTTTTTGTATAAGGACTCTGCAAGTTGTTTATACATATGCCCTTCAGAATAATGGAGAGCTTGCATTTTGTACTGTTAGACTTCAGATGAAAATTGTTCTTTTCCTTGTAATTTGTATGCTGTAGCTGTATATCAAAATTGAAAGATAGCCTTATAGAAGGATGGCCTCCCCTGCTTTTAAAAACTGTTAAAATATCTGTGAGCTAAGAATTTTAATACATACCTTTGGGAAATTTGTACAGTGATCTGAAGTAGCATGGCCCTGGTAGAATAAGGTAAAATATGCTTCTAATATCCTCTCTTTTTCAAGGTAATCGTATTTCTGTACCTGAACTTGTGTAGTTTTGTCCAGACGTTTATGTTGTCAGAACATTCAGATTCTCCATTGCAATCTTTCACCGCCACTTTTGGAATATTCAAAAAACTTTTTGCCCCAAGACTTAGAGAAGAAGTACACAAATAATTCTGTTAAATTAAATGTCATTTGTTGGCTGGGTACAACTGGCATATGCAGTGGAAAGGGTAATGGTGGTTCCTGTGCCAGCAGGAATACAGAAATTGCTCTTTCCAGGAATATACCAGGCATGCAAATTGCTGTAGAAGTGCCGGGGGGGGGGTGCAGGGTATTGCTCTCCTTTTCCTCTGCCCTGTAGAGCTGATTATTGCCAGTGATGCTGGAGAGAAGAAGGGGAATGAATTGCACTGGGAAGAAGAATTTCTCCTGGGATTTATTGAGATTGAAAAGGATTTTTTTTCCATTTCTTAAACATCAATAGGCTGATTATTGAGATGAGCAGTGCTTGTGCTGAAGAATGGAGGAAAGAGAACAGCTTTAGCTGAGCTGCCAGTGCAGAAAAATAAAGAAGCTGTATTTATTGCCAAATTCTAGAAGGATTCTCTCGAAGCAAATCCACGGAAGCATCGAGATGAATGCCTTGTGTGCTCAATGACTCCTAATACTACTGACAGCAGAGCACTGGGCCTTCTGTAGCAGAAGTTTTGTCTTTAGCCGAATTCCACATCCTTCTGACCCTTGCACCTACATGCCCACCTTTAGAATGCTGCTATTTTTGGAACAGAGGGTTTTCTTCATACAGGTCACCATCAAAGACAGGAAATGTAACAAGGAAAATCTCTTGGCAGCAGCAAAGATCTAGATGTAGCCGATGAAGATATTGCTGGAAGTGAGACTCTCCTTTCCTGTAACTCACCAAGCAGTTCTCTCTTTAGTAAGCGCCAGCTTCCCTACCAGGCAAGAAGATAACCTTTATTCTTAGATCAGCAGATTCAGTCTCTGCTCAGAGCTGGAGAGTTGAGCTTGCTGGCACTCTGGGTGTTCTTGCAAAAGGTTGAGCACTGTATCTCACAGATGCTTCCTTTGTGCTGAATTCTGTTCTTTCCTGGAGTTTCAAAATCTGCGAAAATTTTACTGAAATCTTTTGAGTTTGGCAGAAAGAATTAAAGGCAGAATCTGACTCTATTCAGGTTGCCTAGTCCTTGAGAGGAAAGAAAAGCAGTACTGTGACTCACAGTTAAAGTATTAGTGTTTCTGTTCTCACCTTTATGAATCACATTAAAGCTGATATTTTTGGTATTTTTTTTCATGAAAACTATAGGGATCACTGCGTTGAATTCTCCTTCTCATAATTTGAATGATCTTGAATTCAAGGTTGAATTATTTTTCATGTATACTGATCATTTACTAATTATAGATGAAGAAATTCTACTTCACTGGGCTGGAAATTTGCTTGCATCACAACAGAGAGGATATTTGTTAGTTCAGGTGTTGACATTTCTGTTTTATCTAAAAATTCCACTAGGATCTGAAGCCAGTCTAAAGTAATAGATAATGACTGTTTTGGTGGCAAATTAAATTTTGCTTTTTACATACTTGCCTCCAGACTTATTTTTGTTACTTATGCCACGTTATTTGTAAGTAGCTCTTTCCTCCACAATTTAGCCCAAGGGTATCTGCATAATCTACAAACAGCTAAGGAATGTCGATAATTGCATCCTTCCTGTTGACAACATGTGCATGTGAGCCAGTGCCCACAGATTATTTTATTTATTTTGTAGAACTGTTCAGACCTATCGTGATATATGAAGATATCTATATTTTCCGGTTAGGGCAAAGGTTTAGAAAAACCTCAGCAATTAATCAGATTTGATGGCATTATTGGTTGTATTTGTGGAGTATTAAGATTTCACTTTGGTAGTCTTTATTCTAGTTGATCAAAGTGTGATGTACCTGTCAATAAGCTTTAAGTTTTTCATGTAGAGGAGTGGAAGGGCCTTGCCTGTGAGTCCCACAGTGAATCAGGGTTAGAATCCAGTGGTCAGTATTTGACCCTTCTGCTGTGCTTTTTAATTATCCCTGCCGTAAAGCTTCGTATCGTAGCTTTAGATAGATACCTACTTAAAGTCTTGGCTTTGGCTGTCAAGTCTCAATCCATAATTGTAGTGAATAAATCAAAGGTCATGCTTTGTTGTACAGGTAAATACATAATCTAGAGAAGATATTTTACATTCAAAATGCATTTTTTCTCTTTGGTGATTTTTACAGTTTTTTGCCAACTATAATGGGAATGATATATAGACATGAGAACTTTATTTTGGTGGAGTGAATATGAAACAGGCCATTCTTAATGTTAAGATATCAGTGGTGACACTTTGTTCAAGCATGAGGAACAGAGCTAAAGCCAGACTTGATAAATTTAGCTAGCAAAATGTGAATCAAACCCTGTTAAGTACCTCCTGGCAAACCAAACCTCTGATGTGAACAGGAGCTCTGTTATGACTTTTTCCCCCCTTTCTCTTTATATTAGTCCAAAAATTAAAGCTCTACCCTACAGAGTGCTGGGTGTCAGTGAATGCCATGTTGGAACTGAAATGTTCAGCATCTTGCAGGATTAGGCCTTTACTGTGGTCCAGATCTTGTGCATTATGTGATCTGTTGTTCTTGAACTAATAGATCTTTCTCTTTCCCCTCATCCTGAAAACTAGGTTATGTTATGCTGACTACAAATCCTGGTTGTAATGATTTATTTTCTTTTAAGGCAAATAAAGCAAGCCATAAGGCATATTTCCCTCATAAGAAGATTAATGTATAGAAGTTGATTCACTTATGCTTTCTCTTGTGCTGGCTTGGTCTTGTTTCTTTAAGATGAGATGTCTGTCTCTGTAATATTAGTATATTTTACTTGCTGTAATCTGATGCACCATTTCTCTCCCCTTTTTTCTCCTCCCCTAAGATTATCGTTGGAGAAACTGCAGTCTTTTGTCTACAGTTAGCTACAAAGGATTTTGAAAACCAAGAGAAAACAATATTAACTGGAGACTGTTGTTATATAAATCCACTGGTGCGCAGGACCATCCGATTCCTTGGTATGAGCAAAATTACTGCTTTCATTTTCTGAATGGTGAGAGTGATCAGTTATGTCTTAATTTTGACCTGGGGAAAATATTCAGATAACTGTATATCATTTCATGTGTAGTCTTAACTCTGGTGCAGTTTTCCTTTTAGGTAGCTAATGAAGCTTTTTGGAAGTTTGGATTAAAAAGCAGTTGCAGAAACAGCAGTAAAAGTAGAAAGAACTGGGACCACTAGGGGGAAAAATAACCAGCAGGCCTGAAGTGGGGTGAAGTGGAGAAAGGTGGTATCCTTGTGCCATATCTATAGCTGATAGTAAACACACACACCCCCCAAAGCTGAGGACATTGGGATATAAATGTGTGTTTGAAACCAAGCCAATTTGCTTGGTTCAGCTGCTTTCTTAGCCTGGATATTGTATTATAGTCTCTAGCAGAAAACTGCAAAATCCATGCTACATTGGTTTTAGCTGAAACTCCCCCATTGACTTTAGTAGCTATGAGATGCTGTCTTTTCTACTTAGTTCATTCTAAATGTGTATGGAGGGAGAAGTCCCACCACTCAAAATGTGTATTGGACATTTCCAGATGCTGCTTTTTAATACATATAGGGATGCCATAGCAGGGCTCAGTTCTGCTGTTTGCTTTTCTTTCATGGCTGCATCTGAAGGAAACAGCTGAAGGAATGAAGCCTTGGGGCAGCTAATCCTGCTGTGTGCCCCAGTCTCAGGGAGAGGGAGGGCATGTGCAGCTGTGTCTGTATTTGCAGTGTTTGTGTAACAACTGTGCCTGCTTTCCCAGAGTGTGATTGCTCCCTGTAAGGAGACTGTATAGGTCTGGAGGAGATGCAGAGTGATGATGAGGAGCTCCTCCCACTCCAGTTCCTCTCTGTGTAATCAGTGCCTGAGTTTTCTTCCCACTAAGTGGTCTCTTCTTTCCTCACAGAAGCAAAAAAAAATTGGTAGGGGTGGCAGGAGTGGACAAAGACTTTCTGCTGTTGCAGCAGATGAAGCATTGCTACCCATTATGCTCCCCCAGAGTGATGTGTCCAGCTGTCTTGTGCAGTGCACACCCTTGGGACTGGCTGAAAGGTCCTTCTGTGAAATGACATGGCCAGGCACAATGTGCTGCTCACCAGAGTCTAGCATCTTGGGAGAAATTTGACCATTAGTGTGACATTGTGACCAGCCAGGATCCCAGAAGTCAGCCTTGGTCCTCTAGCTTTGTTAAGAAAAATCCTGACCTTAGTAAGTGTATGTTTCTATGGAATTACATCTGCTGTGATGTCGGTCCTTTAAAGTCCTCATAGTGCCCCATGAAACTGGGATTTTCCAGAGCTCACCCTATATTCACAATGAATTGGAGTATGGGAAAGGTAAGGTGATTTGCTCATAGAAATACCGGGGGAAATCCACAGCTCAGGTGGAATTGGAACAAGCATCCACTGGCTTTGCCTGCCGGTCAGGCTGCTGTGCTTGCATGTTCTTCCAGAGCTCATTTTCTATTTACAAAAGGATAGAGAAGGACCTCAGAATGGCAGAAATCTGTTTTCTTTTAAGTAATCAGATACATGCATTTACATCCTAATGAATGAGTACATGTGCTTAATGCTTTGCTGATATGCCTGATTAAAAAACTCTTTAGCATAAGTAGTTCCTCAAATATATAAATCTTTAGCTCAGTGTGTTGGTACTGTGATTAATATGCCATGCACAGAGATTTACCCAGTAGCAGGCAGATGAAGACAACTGGTGCATGGCAATATTGAATTATTCAGAACTTTAGATTCTTTACAGCTGCAAGGGAAAAAAAAAAATGTTCTTCCAGTGTGTGTTATGACTTCATAAGTTACTTCTCCATGAGGATCTGACCTTGGTTTTCAAGCAAATTTATCGGGTGAAGAATTTCCCTCTGTCACTTCTGTTTAGTGAACATGGGCAAAAGTTAGGTACCAGTAAAGCAAGCTGCCCTAAACAGGGGATATGCATGGCTATGGGGCCTAGGAAAGCAGGCTACTTGCACAAGGGGTGAGTGTTCCTATGAAAGATGGGAGAGACATCACGTGTGTGGGTACGTTGGAGTGTTGCTTCCTCAGTTTTGTAGGAAAATACCATCTCCAGTATGAGCTGTGGTCTTTAGGGTACAGTACATGGGAGGATTTTTCATGTTCTTGAATGGAAGAAGCTGGTCTATTGCTGTGATGAGTACTATAAATTGTCAGGAAATTTAACTCTTTGTTTCCCTCTTTAGGAATTTATGCATTTGGACTGTTTGCTACGGACATCTTTGTAAATGCTGGACAAGTAGTAACAGGGAATCTTGCACCCCATTTTCTTGCACTTTGTAAACCCAACTATACAGCACTTGGATGTAAACAGTACACCCAATTCATCAGTAGCGTACATGCCTGTACTGGAAATCCAGACCTTATCATGAAAGCCAGAAAGACTTTCCCGTCCAAAGAAGCAGCGCTAAGCATATATGCAGCTATGTATCTGGCTGTAAGTATATTATATTCTTTAATATCACTGTATTTTTGAGAGCAAATGGCTGGCACTGTGAGGGGGAGGAGGGAGGAATGGGCAGAAGATAAGGCCCAAAATTGGCTGATTTTCTGCATGCAAACCTTCTGTGAGTTACTGTGAGAATGATTCATTAGGCTTAATTCTGACAAGGTGTAGTGGTTTCTGAACCTTGAAAGCCAAGACAATGCTAAGAGAGGACAAGTTGTCCATAAAGGTTAATCTATGGATTTAGGATACTCAGTTCCTTGGTTTACTTCTCCCCCATTTCCAGGGTGTCTGGGACAATCCTTTGCTGGGTGCTAAGGAGTCAGAGTAGGGATTTCCTCTGACTGGTAGTGGTAGCTCTCTGTGTTTTAACCCAGTGCAGATCACACATGGCCATATTCTTTGGTGAGATGAAACAGAAGGGTGGGCTATATTTATGTCTGATCTCTGCATGTTTCTCAATATCTCTGTGTGTCTTTTGGTACCAGAATTGGTATTTATAGGTACCTCACGCAAAGTCAGTTTGGCTCCTATTATGCAGTAAAGTGGACTACAAGACAATCCACCCTTTTTTCCTCTCTCTCCTCTCTTTTACAGGGAGTGATGAACAGCACTGGGATAAGACCTGGTGTTGACTGCCTGGACTAGAGCTGTTGTATAGGTTGTGGAGGGGCAGGGGAGAGGAAGAGTCACCGTTTAGTCTCACTCAAGTAACTCTGGCTTAGTTTGGAGTGCATATCATTCTAGTCTTAAGCAGGAGCAAGCACATCTTGTTCCTTTGCTGGGGACAAGTTCTCCCCCGCAGATGTGTGTGGGAGTGTCTTGCCTGACCTGTGCTGGTAATCAAAGCCCTCTGCAGCCCTTTGGATGAGCCCAGGGCTGCCTTCACAGTGTCAGTGGGAAACTGGGCAGGTGTGTGGAGCTTTGTGGTCATTGCAGGAGTCAGCCCTTGTGTTCCCTCAGTATTTGAGCAGTGGCCTGCCCATAGGTGTGTGTATGTATGCACATATAGATATACATGTGTGTGAGTGTGTATTGCTTTTGAGTACATACCAGTTGAGCCAGCTTTTAATTCCTGACTGATCTGAAAGCTGATACTTGACAACATGGCAAAGATCCCAGCCTCAGAGTGTCAACTCAGTGCTTCTATGCAGGGTTTTAGAACTAGTTGCTTAAAATCTGCAGCACTGATGGTAACGTTTAGCAGGTTCCTTGTGAGCCATGTCTGTGTAAGAGGTGTTGATCATCAGTTAGCCCAGGCAAGTGTTTGCAAATAAGAGATGAACAATCATATTTTATTCTAACTTGAGGCAAGTATAAGTCTTCTACTAGTATTGTCTTTATTTGGGGAGATATCTAAGGATGAAACACTCTAAATTTGATGCAAGCTATTTTAGAAAGTACTCAGAATTTTTCATTTTAATTGCTCCTATATTTCTCATCCATCTGTAAAGTTGGATTTCTCCTGTTGCCAAGAGTCAGAGTAACTAGGAAACCAGCTATTCAACTACTGCAAAGCAGAAAGTAAAATAATATTAATACATTTTAAAAACAAAAAGCAGACATCAGTAGGGTTTAATACCTAATATAAGTGGCTTTTGACATGAGCAAGAATACTTTATGCAAACCTTGTCTGTGGTCAATATACAGTTAACAATATAAAAAATTAAAGCTGCTGAGATCCATTTCATTATTATTTGCTCTTTCAATAACTATAGAAATGAATATATCCTGTGTCATTACTCTACTCCTGCATGGTGCTTGACACTGCTGTCATTTAACTAAAGTGCTATTAACTACTCTCAGGACTTCTGAGTTCCTGTAGTAGCTCCTTGTTACAATATTGTCAGGTTCATTGTTTTTGGTTTATTTTTCTTAAATCATAAGCATGACTGAAGCTAAAAATACTGTTTATTACGCTCCAAGGGGATAAAAAATTTCAATGTTCCAATATTTGGGGTCATGTCCTTACACTGCCACGATGTTTATCAGGATAGTTGGCCCTAAATAACAATTTTCTCATCACTGTTCACTGGAGTAGAAGATGTAAAACAGTAGCCTAGTCTTTTAATGAGCCACACCACAACAGTTATTGAGAGCATGGACATAAAGACCTCCATATATTACTCACTTTTTCATTAGCATATAATCTCTGGTACAATATGTGCTTTCTTTTTGGTTAACAGAAGTTTTGGAGAGAGGGAGAGAGAGTTATGGAATCCTCCCTGGTTATTTCAGCTAGCTGGGCACAAAACAAAACCAGCCTAAAGAAAAAAAACACACTAAGAGCTGACCCAAGGGTCCTTGCTCTCCTATGTGGTAAACTAAATGCTTTTAGACTTGTTCGATTTCACCAATCAACCAATTTAGAAACAAAGCCTATGCTTTATCTAATAATTCCCCTACCTCGTTCCATTTAAGTGCAGCCACGTCCTTATCACCTAGCATCTGTGCATATTGTCTTGTTAACAATAGCTTCTTTTTTCTAAGTTCTTGAGTCTTCCATTTTCCCCCTTTTCACCCTTTTGAGAGTGGGTGGCTGCTATGGTAACTCAGAATTCCCTTGAAAGTACAGTCGTTTTCAAACAGTTGTTTTGCTAGTATTTAGAGCTTTGTAATGTTTGCCTCCATTGCTTCCAGTATCTATCAAGAGAGATTTAGTAATGGCAATACTGAATGGCAGTGCTGTGGTTAGGTGTTTTCTCTACCCTGCTCCAAACACAGATCCATTGCCTTTCTTCTTCAGACTTTCAAGTTTATTCTTTCTAGTGTACCAGTGTTTTCAAAACGAACTACTGTAAATCTGTTCTGAAATCTCTAATTATCTGGCTAGTGCCTGGTTTTTTCCTTAGGTGTCTGTGCTGATCTCACTGGAGATCTTTTGTTTGTTTGTTTTTGGTTGAGTTGGGTTAATAAGTTGACTGCATCTACTTTCATTTCTTACCAGCATTGCAATTCACCTTTTCTCAGATGAAACAATATTTGCTATGTAGACGAACACTGCAGCTTTATTAAACAGTATATATTTGTATAAGACACATTTTGATATACATAAGCTGACATAGTCTGGACAATTAGAGTTAAGTTTTGAAGCAGCCAAGTATACACATACTTGGGGTGTTTCCCACAATTGAGACACAGGAAGTAGAAGTCATAAGTTTTTTTTTTTGTTAGAATTTCAAAGTTATATATGAAGATTTAGTCAGCCTAATCCCGTAGATTTAAATTTAAGATTTGTGACTAACAGTCATCCTTTGGTACTGCAGACCTAGGGGATTGGTCATAGCTAGCTGTAGTTTAAGGGAAATTTTAATTCTATGAAGTTTTGCCCTTTTTTTGTTGTTCTTATAGCAGCATTGCACAAAAGCAGCTGGGTAGGGTAGTGTTTGAACTTTGTGTTACTGCACAAATTTCAGGCTTGCTTTGCATTTGTAATGATGGAGCAACAGGCTTCATGTCTTGATAGTTGACACAGCCCTTAAGTCTGTAGGCAGCTTTTGTTGCTTTATACTGTGAACCCTTGCCCTCAACTATGACTTCAGACAGGACTAGCAGATTGTAAAGCCTACAAATGTTTTTTTCCTCTCTGCAGAGCTTTTCTTTGGCCCATGATTATGTTTTCTGCTAAGCTCTTGCTCCGGGCATTTTGCTGCATTGATTTTGCTGTTCAGTGTGTTTATAAGTCACTGGGAAAAGACAACAAGACAGTCTGGGTAACAGTGCTGACAGCGTGGTGACATTCTCCTCAGTGTCACTCCTTGATCCAGTTATAGCTGTAGGTGTAGTCTCACCTGTCCTTTGACTTAAAGTGCCTGTTAGATTCCAGCTAAATGGGCAGGTTGAAGGCATGATGGGCTTCTCAGAGAGACTTAAGGGAGTATTCAGGAGGAAAAGGACTAGCAGAGCCACCTCACTGAATTGGCTTTGTTGTCCATTTTTTGTTAGAAAATTAAAGGAGTCTTCTGGCTGCTTTTCAGGAACACTGCTAAGAATGTAGAATTTCTTTTCAGTATCTGGTGCAGCAAGTATTCCTTAATACTGATAATAAAACATATGTCATGAGCTTCACAAATTGAGTGCATTGGTTTCTTTCAGACCAAGTAATAAAATTATATTACCATTTGATCCAGGAATTTATCTAAAGACCTCTATAAATTTCAAGTCAGCTCTTCATTACAATTCAGATCCTCAAGAAAACAGCCTTTGTAATAGGTGTCTTATGGTCTTGGTACAGAGAAAGATGCCTCTTACCTTCTCCAGTTGTTTTACAGTTACGGCTGTGGGGAGCTTATAGTGGGAAAATTAATAGTAAGGTCCAGAATTCTAGAGCTTTCTTTTCCTTTTGCCAAGCCAGCCCCTGACTTTGAAAGCTAATTTTGGTCTAACATCATAAGTAATTAGATCAAAACATGTAGAGAAAGCTGAAGGAGGCTTTAGAAACACTAAAAGAAACCTTCAGTGGACAGGGCAGAAGGACCCAGGTGATTTGAGAATATGACTTTGGTTTGCTCTAGAAATAGTTTGACCCATTAATTATTACCAAAGGAAGCTTAAAAGATTTTGGATTTTCAAACTGAATTCTAACTAAACACTGAACCTGTTTATAGACTACAACAGCCCACTATTTTTTCAGCTTTTTAATAAGTGTCTCTTTTCTTGTAGGTCTGATGAATATTGAAAATTCCTTGGGTGGAACATTTATAACATTACTTATATTACTTAAATAGTTCAAGATAATTTCTGTAATTCTAACCCATTGTAAAAGCAAAAGAAAACATGAGATAATTTATGTTTGAAGTGCTGCCTGGGATGGGTGCCTGTGCAATTTCTTCCTCATTCTTCTTGTTGCCTTATGAGTCATTATTCACTGCCCACTGGTAACTGGTCTTTGTTAGTCTCCCAGGCCATCTAAATCGGGGAGAAATGAAATAGCAGATGCAAAAGGGATCTTCTTACCTGCATCCCTGGGCCCCAGACTGATGAAATCAGCAAGGAAAATTATCTTCCCTCCTGTCTGGAGCACCCAGCCTGATGTGTAGCTCCAGTGTAGCTAAAATGGGATTCTGAGACCTGTTGCACCTGTGTTTGTGTGCATAGATGTTGGTGTGGGTGGGCCTGAAGATAGCTGAAAGATGCCTAGAAAGAGCTTGCGGCATAGCCCAGGAATCCACTTTGTCCTGCACTTCACGTACAGCTCCTGTTCTTTTCTTAACACATTTTGGAATGATTTTATTTATACTAGATTTAGGACAAACTTCACATGAGACTTGCAGCCTGACACTTTTGAAGTACTTTCCCAGTTCAAGCTAAATGCCAAGGCTATGGTTGTTCCTTACACTATGGCCTGAGCCAGTCACATCAGTAACTTCACATGTAGCTTGCTTTGTCTTTGGTGGTGATGGTGATAATTTCTTTCAAATTCATATTTTCAAACCTGCTTCAATTAAAGGTTTTCTTTTAATTTATGAGGTTCTCTTACAGCTTCACTTCCAGTATCTTGGAGACTGAAGGTCAAATGTTTGTGTTTTTCTGAAAATGTAGTAAATATTGTTATATTGTGCAATCAGGTAACAATCCACCTCCTTACTTGACTATCTGCCTGTGTCTGCTTACTGGTTACAGCTCTGTATCTTTCAATACTAAAATCTTATTTCAGGAAAAAGGAACAGTGATAGCAGAAGTTCTTCAAGAGAAGACTCGCTGTGGTTCTGATGTTGCAGAGGAATGGGCAGCCTGCTATATTAATTCTAACTACTGTGTCAATCCTTGACCTGACATACAAAATCTCTGCTGTTGGTCTTGCTGTTGACGAATGTAAAAGTTTTCTTTCATTAGAAAACTCCTCTCCCAATTTTTGTTCTTTAAAGGAATGGAGATGAAGTTGTTAAGTAAACATCTTTAGCCCTGTAAAAAGTTACACTGTCATTCATTCCTACTACTGTTTTAAATCACTGAGCTATTTTCCTTTGTTCATACCGCATTTAATATGTATTAAAAGTGAGTGAAACATCCTGTCATCTTTTCAGGTTGTTTATTCCTTGTCAATTACTGAGTGTGCTGGTTTATAGTTTTTCAACCAGAATCAAGAAGAAAACAGCTGCTTAATTATATTTTATTCTTCATGTAAATCAGGTAGTTGACTGTTAATAATTATACTAGAGCTGCAAGAGGCCAAGTTTAAAAATGGGATCTATGAATCCTGCCTTGGAAGATGCTATATTTGCTATATAAAATTTTGCAAATACAGACTTTTTGTCACATTGTTTCAAGAAAGTTTGGCCTGCTTTTATTGATTCTCTTGTATTGTAATATAATGCTGATCCTTATATGAGTAGTACCTGTTCTTTAAAGAAAAGATAGGTATGGTACCTATGCTGACAGAACCATCAGGTTATTTTGAATAATGAGCTGGCCATGACAACCATGACTGCTCATAGAAGGAGGGGACTTGGCCCATGGAGGTCTCTGCTCATGTGAGGCACAGCATGAATCTGTGGTAGTTTTTCCTCAGTGCTTTCAGTAGGGATTTGAAGGACATGCTTGGCTGTAAGAACATTCAGAGAATTTTATGCAGAACGTTTTTTGGGTTCAGCTTTGTATTGAAAATGTTGGAATTTGATTGAAGTACTGCAGAATCAAGTGTTTGTACTATAATGTGTTTTGTCTTATTAAAAATTGAGATAATCTTCTTGGGCGATGACCAATTGTTATAGATAACTGAAATATGTCACCATGACCTGCCTTAAGCAAGTTTTTCCTTCTCAGTAGTCATTTCAATTTAATATAACACAATACAAATTAAATGCAGGATAGCTTCCTGCTAACTCCCCTGTGTCAACTTCACCCAAGCTGTATTTGAAATTTGAGTCTTATTGTGTATTAAAAAGATTCCTGTGTTTTTCCCAGCACCAGGTGTCCTAACTCATAGTATGAATGTGGATAGTGGTGGTAGTATCCAGTAGAACAGTGAGACTCACTAAAACAGATGGTTGCTGAATTAATTCAGTGTGCAGTACTCTGTCTGTAGCTTGGAGAAAAGCAGTGGGGCTAAAAAGCTGGATATTAAAGTTGCAGTTCACTTATCACCTTCCTGCATGCTACTCCTGCTTGAGTAGCTCACTGAAGACAGCCTGCAAAAGTACAAAGATAAAAGAATAATCAGCAAAAAAAAGCAACTGTTTCTGAAATTATCTAGGAAGAAGAGAGGAGAATGTGGCTTGGAGATAAACCCCAAAACTCTTTTTTCCAAACCTTCGCTTTGTCTGAATTAGTGGAAATCTTTCTACTAGTTTCCTGTTCATCATATAAAATACACTGAAGTTTTGTGTGTTGCAGTTCTCTGATGTTATTTTAGGATCAAGCTTTGTTTCATCCTCTAAGCCATGGATCTTTCTCTAGTGTTTTGAACAAAATTACTGTTAGATGTTCCTTGTTTTAGACAAGCACTAACCACTACTTCTTAATTTATTGCAACTATAACCACACTTTCTAAACTGCTCCTTGGCTGGATTATTGCAGCATTTTGTAAACTGATTCTCTGGTAAATTCCACCAATGTTTCAGACACCATGAAAAATCCCCAAACAAACCCAAAGGACTGTCCATTTGTTGGCCAAAGAAGTGGTACTGGTTCTTCAGTGCAGACTCGTCGGTTTCCTTTGTAGTCCAAAGTGATGGCATTACAAATTTAGAATTGCTAGTAAAATCCCGTAGGAAATACTCACGTTCTTCTGCTCAAAAACTTAAATCCTGTTTAAATTGAAGATTTAGGGTTTCAGTGGTTTGATTACAGAAGCATCTTCTGCATAGAGTAGAAGCTTTTGTTGTCAGAAATCTTATTAGCTGAAGTATAATTTTTTTTTCTTTGAGGGTTGGGAGGGGTTTTTTTGCAAGCAGTCTTAATGCCAAGATTCAAGAGAATGGAAGGTCAAATATTTGATATTAATTTCTTCCATTGGCTCATCAGAGCTTGGGAAGTGCTGGGTTAAACGTGGTAGTCACTCATGCACTCTTAGGGCAGAAGAGCTGCTCTGTTATCAGGCACTGCTTTTCATTCAGTAGTATTGCACAGGGAGAATTAGACTGCTGCAGGACAAATGGATTTCTCAGTCTGATGCATAAAACCTGCAGCATTTAGATTGGTTTGTGTGAAGCATGGGGTTGTATTAGTTCAGCACTGCTTGAAACTATTATTATATTCACTGGTTGAAACGATATTTATAAAAGTAGATGCTGTTCAACTTTCACTGCTCTTTGACACTGGTTTTTTACCTTTTAACTGATTTTTGACAAAATCTCTGCTGTTGGTCTTGCTGTTGATGAATGTAAAAGTTTTCTTTCATTAGAAAATTTGACAAATCACTAATTAGTCATGTAAAGAAGTGGTGTATAAGGAAGAAAGGCTTTTGCTAATAAAAACAAGATCTTTATGTATTCCCTTTCTTACTCTGCCTGGCAGCTTGTAATAGTTCCAATAGTACTTCAGGGTAAATATTTTTTCTGTTACTGTTAACACTGCCCAGTGAAAAATCAGTCTCTTTACTTCTATCCATTAATAAATAAATACACAGACTGAGAGTAATTGGATAGGATTGTCCAATTTGTCTGACTTTCTGTAGGCTTTTCAGGTTCATGTAAAATGCAGTTTTGCTGTATGGTCTGATTCTTTTTCTATATCCCTAGGACAAGGGTGTGATGACTTTATCTACTACTCTACCTCCTAGTTTCTTTACACCCTCCCCCACTCCAGAAAAAAAGCACCAAATACACATAGTCTATTCAAATAAAATATAAACTTTTATTCACCAATTAGTGGGAGACATCCATCAGTCTTACACTTTCTTCCTTTCTAATTTTCAGATGTATATCACCAACACAGTGAAAGCCAGAGGAACAAGGCTTGCAAAACCTGTTCTGTGTTTGGGTTTAATGTGCTTGGCCTTCCTTACTGGAATCAACAGAGTAGCAGAGTATCGAAATCACTGGTCAGATGTAATAGCAGGATTTGTAATTGGAATATCTATAGCAGTATTTTTGGTAAGTGTGTGTCTGTGTCACTTCTGTTTGAAAAAAATCAATGTATAAATTTGTATCTTTATCAAATTTGTATAAATTTGTATTTTTAGTTATCTAAAAAGCCTTCAGATAACTAAATGTTTCTTAGTTTTTTTTCAAAAGACATGTTTCTTAGTTTTTTTAATTAGTCATCAGTTTCCTTAGTGGTATTTACATACACTCAGAAATGTGAAGTCAGAAAAGGACTGATCCAGTTATCTCTTTAGACTTCCATATAAACCAGATTGTAGCATTTCAAACTGTAATTTATGCAGCAAGGCCCTTTGCAGGAAGCATCTATTCCTCAGAATAACACATAATTATGATTTCGTGGATAAAGTGTTAAATTTGATATAGTGGTACCCACACTGATCAGAGAATAGGTAGCATTTGTTTTTCTGGCTTTACAATTACTCTAATGACTTTATTTCATAGTGATTCAGGTTTCATATTATTTCATATTATTCTGTATCAAAAAATCTTTGTATAGCCTTTTCCTTTTCTGGAGCTGTGTTCCAAAAACAGATAGTTAATTGCGGTTGCCACTGATTACTGTCTGTGTCAGAAAACTATTTTTAATCTATGAATCACCTTCACTAATATCTGCAGTGCAAGACTACAGAATAGAACAGTCACTGCTCTTTAATGCCTGTAGGTTTGTCTGCCTGGTGTAATAGTACTAAATGCACCTTTGATGTTTTTCCCCATGAAAACTCTTTTGAGCTTGACTCTTGGATCACAGGGTTTTGGTCTCAAGATTTTGGATCTGAAAGCATGGCTTGGCTGAGAACCCTCCCAGGGATGGCTGGGGGTGGGTGTTTTCACTCCTCTAGACATGCAAGGGTAGCTGCCAGTCTCCTTTAAAATACATCTGCTTGCGTTTCCAAATGTTCACTTCCACACAAGGTGTCCAGTGGCATGACATCAAATTTAGTTGTGTTTTGAAGAAAATGCAGTTGCCAAATATTACTGCTCAGCTAAGTGTTGTAATTACTAGAAGCACAAACTGTTATACATCACATTACGAAGTCCCTGTGTGAGAATCTGCTGCCTTGAGCAGATTTGAAGTTACATTCAGACTTGGGCATGGTCCTTGCCTTCTTATTCCCTTTCTTACTCTGCATTTGAGAAAGTTTTTGCTGATCAAAACTGAAATAGTACTGGCCTTCCCAGGAGTTAAAGGTTAATGCCATGTGATGCTGCAAGACATCTCTTCATGAGATTGATAATAATTGGTGTTCTTTTTGCAGCTTCAGCAATAAATTTTCTTCTAGATAGGAGTTTTTTTTGGTTCTCAAATGATGCGTGCACCAATAAGTCGGTTGAAAGTTGTTTGTCTTGAAATATTAATTAAGGATTTTCTGTAAAACATGAACTTCACATTTCAGTGTTTCTACTGTAAAGCTGTGACTAAAGCTGGTGTCGTTTCTGCCTAATGATAATTTTCAGGATCAAAGCTTGAAAAAATGAGTTGTTCCTTAGGTATTCTGTTTATCTTCAAATCCCTTCTAGGTTGTTTGTGTGGTAAATAACTTCAGAGGACGTCAGCCAGAACATCAACATTCTCATCTGGATAATCTGACCCAGATGCCCATGATCAGCATACCCAGAGTAGAAAGCCCTTTAGAAAAGGTAATGTCTGACTTTAAAAAAAATAATTAAATCAAACATAGCTTTCCTGGAAGGATGATCACAAGCTATTCTAACAAGAGTGCCAAGGTAATCAGATTTAAAATGATGTCAGTGTTTCTTAACAGTGAAAGAGATAGAAGGAAAGACTTAAATTCAGTGACACCCCTTGGGAGACTCTTCATGTCGTGGTTTCAGTGCCACAGCTGCTGCTAAGCCCATGGAGTCAGGCTGAGTAGATCTGAGACCCTCTCCCCTTGTGGTCCTCAAGTAAATGTGATTAATACTCTGCCTGAAAGTCCACAGAATGTAGAAAGTTCTTAGAATGCTTAGAAAGAAAGTGTAACCCCTGGCCCAAGGAGCTTTGCAATTCAGGTACAAGTGGCATTTATCCGATTTGGTTGTGTATGTCCTCAGCCTGGTGTAGAGCGTGGGATGCAGTCCCTTCTGGATCACCTGTGGGGCTTCTGTCTTCAGACACATGCCAGACCCAGGAGAGGGTACCCTCTTGGAAGTGAGAGTAGCAATGGGCCATGCAATAACTGCACTAACCCCATAATCGGAACACATGGGATTTTAGACTAGAACATGCTAGTGAGGGTCTCCTGGGTATGCCAAGACTTTTTGCTTAAGTATCACAATAAAATTTATTTTAGTTTACTGTGATAACCATTTATAGTTTTTGAAGATTGTATTGTACTATGTGTTAGGTAAGATTGACTAATTTTATGAGGAAAAAGCTACTGAAATAGATAGCATAACCAAATACAGAAAATATTTTAGACATTTTCACCTAGGGGAAACTTTGAACTAGTAATGCAAAGTTTAAAGGAAGGTTTATTTTTTTTATGACTGTATCTGTCATAACTGATTAAAATCTATTGAAATATGCCCATATTTGAAGATCGCAAACAATTCTACACTGGGTAGGGCACCAAAAGTATTTTTTCTGTGGTATTATTTTAATTCCAGAATAATTATGATAATTTTTTTTCATGTTCAACGTAAGAAGGGTTTCCCAATCTGTCTTACTCACTTGAATGTGGTGAAAGTTGTTCTTTAGTAAGAATTGCTGCTAGTCCTGGGTTTTTTATTCCTTTCCTTGAAGGGAAAGAAGATTTATTTTCAGAATGGTCTAACATGCCTTTTTTGAACCAAATATGTCTGAACTACTTCCACTGATGTCTTGTCATAAGGAGGTCAGAGTCTCATTTGCTTGAACAAGCATTTAGATGATGAATGTGTATCTTCAAAATAATCCATTCAGTAAACTTTCTGTAAAATGTCAAAACAAAACAAGCTGTCAGCTGGCCTGGAACATACCACATTAATAAGAACATGTTTTATTTATGTGCTAGGCTCTCATTCAATAGAATTCATTCCTGTGGCGCAAAAGCCATCATAGGTAATAATATACATTCTCTGGATATTGAAATTTTTAATTTTTTTCCTGGGGATAAAGACTTCATGTTAACTTCATGTTTCTGCCTGGTTTGAAAACCTCACACTCATGATCAACAACATTCTTTTCCTGAGACTTGGCCTAGTTAGAGATGCTGTGGGGAAAGCTATGGAAGGGTGTGGGAGGATGGTGGCAAGAGTAATGTTTGCTCTGCTAGAGGATAACCACTGCCATTTGTGAGCTGCCCAGGACTCTGTTACATGAATGAGCTTCTTTCCTTCTGAACCCATATTCTTATGGCAGTAGCTGTTTGCTGTCTTACAGCTTCTCTCTAGAGATTAGTTTTAATTAAACTGGGGACTGACCACAAATTGATACCACTTGCTGAGGTCCCATCTTTGTCTGTGTTGCAAAGCCTTTCTCCCTTTCAGACAGAGAAGAATGGGATGCAAGGACAATAAGGTGAAGACTGTGCTAATTGCTTGGAAATACTTTCTTCTGTTTCTACTTCCAGAAAGTTTAAAATTGAATTAGCAAATAATTGATGAAGAGGTTACTTACATGTTAGGTTTTGAGTTTCTATGTGTGTTTTACCTTTTTTTAAATGTAATTTTTTTGTGTAATCAAAAGTTTTAGATAGAATACAGACTCTATTAAATAAAGGTAATTAATAACAGTACTTCAGGGAACTAGGGTCTAAATTAAGTATTCTCAATTAACTACCATTGCTACAAGAATTCTTGAATTAGTCTTTGCTTTTTAAGTCCCTTCTTATTTTACATCATTTGTTCTCCCCAGGAGAGAGAGTGATGCTAAATAATTTGTGTGCTATTTGCATCTTCCTCCTTTAGACACATGAGTTACTTCTCACTACATTTCAGTTAAGACTGTTCCAGTTCAATATTCTGAATGCACATGGATTTACATTTTGCTTATTTTAAAACATTTTTTCCTTATTTTCAGTCTAAAAGCTCCTGTACCAATATTAAAGACAGGATACTGTCAGAAATTAGCTACTGGGTGTAGCACAAATCCTAACTGTCTGAAGTTATCAAAGGCTAAGGCAGTGCAAGCAGGAATCAATGCAGCTGTGTGACTGGTACTAAAAAATAGTAACTATATAGGTATCTGGGAGCAAGCAATTAAAAACTCCTGCCCTAAAGAATGACTTCATTAGCAATGCCTGCCAGATAGGACCCCACTCATCGCTATTTTGTAATAAATTCACCTGTAAATAAGTAAGCACATGATGCATCATACAGACCTGGAAGCACATTACTTTGCTGTTTCCAGGTCTGCTACTTGGTATTCCAGTGCTTTCTCCATGGAGAACAAATGCTCCTGGCATGCTCACCATGCTGCCACTGAGTTCTGGTGGAGGTCTCACAACATTTTAAGTTTAAATAGGCATAGGTTGTTGTGATACTCCAAATTGAGCTGCTGCTGCTTAGTGGCAAGGTTGGATCACCGTTCGCATGATTTCTGTTTCATTGTGGTGCATGCAGATGATTTAGCTGTTCTGCAGGGGTACCCATGCAGTTTAATGAGCTGTAGTTGCAGAGTATCCTTGAGCGATCCTTGCCAGAGCCTGCTCAGCAGTGCAGACTTAGTGCTTTTACCTTAACCATAATCATCCTCAGAATTAATGAAAATAATGAAAGCCAAGAAACCTCATCACTCACCCATCTGCTTCTTTTTCTCTTCTGTCTCTGACCTTCTTCATCTCTTACAAGACAGTTGGTGTTTAAGTTAGCTGGCAGTCTCCTACCGAGAGGAGGCTCTCATCCTACCACATCCAAGATTAGAGAGTTCTGTTCTTTTTCAGGAATTACTGAGAACTGGGGATATTCTGGATAGTACCTGGAAGAGTTTGGAGGTTCAGCTTTATTAAAGTGCAGTCACAAATTAGGTTTCCTGTTTCAGGGGAGACTGACACTTTTTCATACAAAAGTCTCCTGAAATTGGCCAAGGCTTACTGAGATCTCTTACCCATCATGTAGTATCTTATGATTCTGCTAGTCTTGTTTAATTTTTATAAGTATTCTAGCTTTGAAAAAATCAAATACAACATGGAACATTTCAGGACTAATGGAGGCATTAGATAGAATACTGAGATAGAAGGTTTCAGAAGGAAGCATTGGGTTAGGAGATGCGCCATGGTTCATCTCCTATGAGATGAGATAATTACTGTGTGTGATTATCAGTGCTTTCTATAGCTATTCAGTACTACTTATTTGCACAGTGGGTTCTTGGCAGTGCTGTCTTTGACAGCTAAACTGCATTTATTCCCCAAGGTTCTGCTTGGCATTCCTTCATACTGCTACTTCTGTCAGCAATGCCCAAACCTTCCCAAACACAGTCGCTGTTCCTAGTTCAATGAAGTTTCTTATACTGCCCCATAGGACTGACTTTCCAGCATGACTGAACTCAAAAGAGAGAGATTACATGCTCTCTCCTTCTGCCATTTTCAACTTTTAATGGTCATAAGGATTTGGAATTCCTCTTGCAATATGTGACATTCTTGTTGCCCATCATATCTGTTTTTAGTGACTGTCAGGGTTAACTGGCTCAGAAATCATCTTGAGTTTGACACCGTAGTTATTGTTCTATTTTGTGTGTGCCAAAGGCAATGATGGTGATAAAACATTCTAGCAATAGGAAGTATAGATATTGCAATGAATTCTGCTAGTGTTTTTAAGACTGGGAAAGCTTTCCTCTTCTGAATTTAAGGAGTATTTTTTTCTATTTACTTCATCTTGATTACTCACAAGACGCAGAACAGCTTCTTCACAATGTCACAATGTCTGAAAATTTTTGTTCTCAATGTTACTGGTTTTTTCTTGGTCTTAAGCATGTTATGCCAAGTCTTCAAATGTTATGTGCCCTGGTGTGCTCACACCACCATGGCATAGGGAGCCTGGCCTGCTCCCTGCCGCTCTCCGGGGAGATCACCTTTCACTGATGCACACAAAGATGCTTTAGCTCATCATACTATGGGCAGATGTGGGAGAGGGTTGTGTCTATTTCTGTTGCTTCAAAATATTTTAATTGAGAGGTCTCCAAATACTGTAGTACTTGATATCCAAAATCATTCATAGGTGTCCATACTTGTTTCTCCAGGATGGTTTGATGAGAGCCCATGTGCTTACATTGGCTTATAGGCAGTTTTTGGCATAATCGTTCTCTCTTGATAATACAGTCTTGTTAAAGGAGATACAACATTGCTTCACACACATACCACAAACACATACCCAGGACAGTCAGCTCGTAAAAAAACATAAACAGTTTTGTTTGAATGTCAAACATTTGAATTTGTATTCATATCCTGCTCCTCTGCTGAAATCTGCTTCTGGGGGATTGTACAAGAATTATTTCTGATTGAAGGCAGACGGTGATCATTACATCTAATGCTCAGATAAACTAATACTTAAACATGGGAAGTGGAACAATATATTCAGTGCGACCTCCTTAAACGTGCGTGTCGTAGGTGTTACAGAATCGAGGCATTAGTCACAGTCAAGAAGATGCTTTGCAAGGAGCCTCCCTCAAAGCACGCATCCTTGGGCTCTTCTCGTGGCTGTCGGGGCCGGAGCGCCGCGAGCCCCTTGCTCCAAGGCAATAACGTATGTGCGCGGCAGCGCACCGCACCGCGAGAGCGCGCCTTCTGTGCAGGGCTGCGGGCACTCCCGCCCCAGTGCAGCCATTTCTCCAGCAAGAGCAGATAATACACTCTGCTGACTCAGAGAGCTGCGTGATAGCATTATTATTATTGTTTGATCAATTATCATTTGCCTGAGGTACTACAGTAGTATTTTTCTATTTAACGAACTCTACTGTGGGAAAAATTACAAACAATTTCACAAAGTCCTGTTTCCAGAAAGGGAAGAATCTTCTTAGGATGATGACTATTTTAAAGTGTTTCTAACTGTATTGATAAGAGCAAAGTACAAAAAAAAAGCTGAAAATATTTTACATATATAACAAAAACTGCAAATCACAGAAAGTTTAATGTATTTTTCAATGCTTTGACTTTATAGCATTGCTTATCAACAGAAATTAATTTAAAACTTAACAGAATATATACAGTTGTGGATAATTTCCCCCAGAAACCTGCACTCAAGGCTTAGCTCTTGGCTTTACCTTTTTTGTTAGTGGTGTGAGAGCACAGTTATGATGCATGCTTTACTCACCAGCCTGGTACTGTTCTCTTAGAATGGACGGTACAAATGCTGGTCTGCCTGTCTGTGAGACTGCTGCCATTGAGAAGACCCTCAGCATTTCTGATTCTTTTGAGAACTTTAGGGGGAAAATAAATTCCCATGGAATTGGAGAAGCTGAGGTCTTATGCATGGTTTTTTGCTTGTCTTCCTGCATCTGTGTGAATCTGTTTGCTGACAGTAGTTAGTATCTCACTCTGACCCTTGTCACAGCAAATCTAAGCACAATTAAAAGAGTTGAAATGTAGTTATTCCAGAGGGATGCTGTTTGTTTGGGTTTTTTCTGCAGAGTGTCAGCAAGGCTTATTTGTAGTTTTGCCTGAGAGGGTAGTATGAAAAAGCACGAGTAACCAGACAGCTGCGTGAATCTGTATCAGTGATTCTTGCCGTCAGCAAGTGATTAGTTTTGACCTAGTTATGCATCACCCTGCTGAAGCCATTGGAAATGAATTGACAGGCCTTCAGTAGGGTCAAAATCAATAGGTCCATGGTCAGCAGCTTAGCAGTTCTCTTTGAGGGCTTATTGAGGAAGGAGGATTTTCTTCTGTGTTATTATATCCCATGCTCTGCATGTCTTCCCAGGATGGTGACCTGCTCATTTTGGAAGTATAGCTGGCAGGATTGTGAACCACATTTTCCTTTCCCTAAATAATCGTTATCCACTCTTGAATTAATGCCACATGAAAGAGCATTTGGTTCTCTGCATCACAGACAAATGTGTGTTGCTTAGAGACAGGGATGGCACATAGCAGGACTTAAAAGAATTGATTGAAATAAAGAGAAATTCTTTCTTTCCCTCCAATTCCTCATTTTTAAACCATCTTATGAAAAATATGAATAATTTTAGACTGAGGATAGTTTAAGTTGACAGAATGACTTTTGAGGTCTAAATAAAGAAAATAAAGTAAATACTATGAAGAAAATGTCATCATAGCCTCACAGCAACTCCAGAGTCATTGAGTTTGCCCACTGTGTTGTATACTCAAAACAGAATTTGGCCAGCCAAATAAAATAGAGTTGATTTTTTTTTCTAATTTAACAAGTCTAATTTTGCATTTCTTCTGCAGAAAAAAAATCTGCAAGCAATAACATTTGTTACTAGTTTTTACTGAAAGCATTTTCATAGAAAGTTGTACTTTTTTTTTCCTAATGCTTTTTTTAAAAATCTGGCCATGGTTTAATAATTGTTGTTTATTTAAAATACATAAATTCTGTTTTGGGGAAGAATATACGTAGATGCTTGCTGTTAAATAGTATACTTTTATGAAAGCTGTCATAAAATACAGCAAGAACATTGCTAGAGCTAAAATGCATATTGTAGGGAGGTGAAAGAGAGCTTCTCCCCCTGGACACCGTGCAGTAATGGCACAGTGAGAGAGGGAGCAAAGCTGCCAGCCTGGCTTCGAGATGGGGGCATAAAAGGCAGCTCTCCAATCAAAGAATTTCTAATTTCCCCTCTCTAATGTGAAAAAGCAAAGATACCTGCTTATCTCCCCCTGCTCAGACTGATAGACAAATATTCAGGCAGTTTAAAGAAGAACTGAGAAATAGAAACTTACATGGTGGATATTGTTTCTCCCCAGCACTTTTTATGCTGTGTGCTAAGAGATATTCTGAAAGACTTCCCTTGAGCAAAAAATGGGAGGGTCCCACTCTCCCAGGTTATCCACATTCCCCTCCTCTTCAGCTTACATCTCTTCTGAGTTGAGTCTGCCCCAGGGGGCAAAGTGATGAAAAAAAATTTGCAGTGCTTTGCTTGGTGTTTTACCCTCTGTGTGTTTTTTTGTGCTTGGGAACAAACACATGGCTTAACATCAAGGTTCCCTTTACTAATTTCACCATTGCATGTTTTGTAAAAAATGGTGGCAGTCAAGGGTACAGTGTGCCCAAGGGGAAACACACTTCCTCTGGATCCTGCGCTTCACTCTGTGGTTGCTTTCCCCTTCAGGTGTTTGCAGAGTCACTTGCTTAGGTTTGAGTGTGAAAAAGTAGCCAAACTCTTTGGGATGCTACAGGGTTTTAGAGTTGCACATAGAATGTTTGTGTTCCAGTATAAAGCTCAGTGTAAGAATTGTCATCTCGTCCTAAGAATTGTCCCACTGAAGGAAAGAGGAAAATGTTCTTAGATTGCAACTGGACACTGGTGATTCTGAAAAAAACATTTGAATATGAGTTCTTAACTGCCAAATGCTACTTGATTTCAAGCATTTTGTGACTTGATTCAGTGCCATTGAGCTCATGGGGAGAATATAACCTTTACAATTTTAATATTCATTTTTTATTTACATTAAAATAGAGTATTATAATCTGTCAGAAACTGTCACTTTAATTTCTAGGAATTTTTTCAATTATGAATAGCGTAGCAATAAAAGTACAGCTAACTTAATTATTCACATGTTATTTAAAATTAAACTTAATTTAAAACAAACAAAATTCATCTGAAATTAAAATGTAATAGAACCATCACACATAATTACTTTGTTCAGCATACTTCCCTGTCCAGTGTTTCAGCAGTTAAGAATTGCTATGGGGGTGAGTGAGAGCACTGCAGTGAAAATCAGTTTTGTTTACATCATCCTTCAACAGTCTCTAAGTACAAGGCTGCCCTTCAAACACAGGAGGCAAAAGTTTTCACAGTGGTGACTGCTGTCTGTCTGTGTGGTTTTGTGGTTTTTATCTGTTTGTTTTTCCTTTAACTTGTAGAACCACATCACGGCCTTTGCAGAAGTCACATGATGTTGATGCTGATGTATATTCACTCCACTGGACTTCATCTCTTTTCACAGCCCACACATGATATTTGCAGTGTATCAAAAATAAGAAATTTTTAGAAGTCCTATTTCTGACTTGATTTTTACATCACTAAAATGATACCAACATTTTGAAGAATTCTTAAATATTAGAACGTCACTTTACTTTCTAGCAAAAATATTAACTGTTTACTTTTATGATGGAATGGGACAAACTGAGCACTAATTATCTGACATTACCCACTATTTTGGCTTCTCATTGTTTTCAATGGTTCATGTACCTATTCCAACAGTACTTTGTATTTTGATTTACCTTTGATTTTTAAAATCTACATTTTTAATTCAGCATGAACTTGTTTCCATTTGAGGCAATTTCAGTGTATAAAAACTAGACAAATCTTATGTTCTGTATGAAAATGCTGTTTGCACATTGTATTACGCTGTATTCCATGTAAGATATCATTCAAACAGTATGTTATATGTAAGACTGGTGCTTCTGCTTTTGAAGAGAAAAAAATGCCAATTTTTACTGTTATAAGTATTGTATCATAATTAAAAGTTTATTTATTTGGATATTTTCCTGACATAATTGTAGTTGAATTGTTGTTTTGTAGTTCTTAAATGTCTTGGATGACATATATGTATCTAGGTTAAAAGAAGTGAGAATAATTTAGCGAGTTTGATCTTTGATATATTCTTTATTACTAATGATATCCCATGAAAGGTTAAGGGCTCTGTTCTTAGCTTAGCATATGTGGTGGGAAGCTGTGCTATTCATAAATCATTTAAACAAATTACTCAAGGCAGCCTGCATCTTCTCATGATTGTTGTACTCCCTGATACTATGCTGGGAGAATGGGTGCTAAGATAAGAAGAGGGTCACCAGCTTAGTGAGAAAAGTTCAACTGAGTTTCCACTCTCCATTTTCATGGAAAACTCATGGAAAAACCAAAATGGCTCAATTAATTTTTTTTCAGCCTAAGTGACCAGGACAGGCAGACTTTCTTTCTACAAAGCTTTTTATCTCTGTGTTTGAGGCTCATATTCTTTAAAAAAAAAAGAAAAAAAAATCGTCTGCGAGCCTGCATGGTGTTGACAAACTGATTTTTCTTCAACATCAGCCAATGTCACCATATCTCTGTTATTGCTCTGAATATTCAGATTAAGCCTCCCATTTGGAAGATTCTTGCTGAGTATTCATGGTGAAGTTGTCCTATAAAAATTGAGCACCAAATGGATCTGAATATTGTAAATACTGAAGACATTCTTAACAGTGCCAGACAGTGTACCTCTGGCAAGAGCTGATAAAATGCTAGCACTATACAACTATTGAGAATACTATTGGTCAGTGCAGGCTGTTGAGCATTTTAGGCCTTAAATTTTCCAGAGTTCAGTGTATTTCCTGTGCATTAATCATTGTTAGAGTATGTTTGAAACACAAGGATGTAGAATCAGGTATATTTTTTCTACGATGAATTTTAATGCATTCTCACATAGTCGTCAGGTAATGCCTGCTTTTACTTCATGTTTTAACCTCTGCTTTCACTAAAATACAACTACCTAAAGAGTGCTTGGCAAACAGGGCAAGGCCAAGTCATCTCTGAGTGCAATAGAGCATATGCCACAAAGTCATTGTGCTAAGCTGAGAATTAAGAGATTGAAGAAATATGTTTGTGGGGAAAAAAGACCTAGAATAGAGTCCTTAGCTACAGCTAGGTTACTTAGGTGATTGAAAATCCACCTTTATTAGACTATCAACTGTGTTTACAAAATTGTAGTAGATCCAAAGTTTGTATCACCGTGTTAAACTCACTTACCCTGCTCTTAGTCTAGCTAGTTAGGTTCCAAGGTACTAATGATTTCTGTGTGTGCAGATTTAAATGAAATGTTCACTCATTTTTGCATGGTAGCAAATCTGCATTTTTTATATCTGATTTATAAGATTACCAAGAGATTCTTTTATGTTAAAAGAGATTACTCTTTTTCAGTGTACTGTATATCATCAGCTTGTAACTGGTCTCTTTCTCAGGATCTTTCCCAGTCAAATATTTGGGTTAAAATTATCATACTATCTCTGTGAACCAGCAGCGAGAAAACAAAAAGAGAGACACTCTGCTGTATAATGTATTTTTAAATAAAATAATTTTTCATTCATATATAGTGTATTTTTTTAGGTGTCTGAGTTACATATATTTTGGTTGATGATGTGCATGTAATGAAATTGTGATTTTATGTGAATTGCATTTGGTGACATATTCTCACAATTAACCAGGAATCCCCACGGTTAAGGGCCTGCCCTTAGAAATAGCTCGGGTGAACTTGAAAAGCATGAGAGGAAGAGCTGTGTTGCAGACACAGCCTGTTGGGGAAGGACTCTCCCCAGAATATGGACCAGCCAAGCTCCAGACACTGCTTTGACTGATTTTCAGAAGTTGCCCTCCCACATCTGTAGCTCTCCACTGCCCTGAAGTTTGGGTGTTAGCTCTTCCATTCTGGAACCAAAAAAAGCTTTGAGTAGGAGCAGTTTGCTGAAGCAAAAGTAAGTTGGCACTTTTGTACTAAAATGGCTTTTTGGTGATTGCTTTTAAAAAAATCCCAGTGATGAGCAAGCATCATTCCTCATTCAGGGAATATTCTGGTACAGAGTCGTTCCTACTGGAAACAGTGTGGTTGAACCATTTCAATGGTTTTGCATTCAATTTTGAATGCAACTGATTTTATTATTCTTGTGGACCTTTTCTGTGTGTACTTCAGTGGAACAACTCTGCTCCATTTATAAATGAGATGTTTGAGAAGCATCCCTAATGTTGTATGCTGCTGTGTTCCTAAAAATGGAATTTCTAAGGCATATGGGGACACCAGCTGGGCTCCTATCCATACCATTTTAGATTCTCTTATATGGATTCTGTTGTTCGTGTATAATCAGGAACTGCGTAAGACATACGGTGATAGCATCTGGGATCACATTTCTTCAGCTTTTAAAAATGTTCATTTTAACAATATGTGTTTAAAAAGGATAATGTTAGTATTTTTTAGCTGCAATTTTATTTGCTGTTTGCTGTTGCCTTCTAATTTTGTTGCTGCCCAAGATCACAGTAAGTGCAACAGTCCATTTGCACATTATGTTAGTGAGGAGGTTTTTATATCCTTCTGAAGTCCAATTTTGGTATTTCTGAGGCTTGCCATCAGAAAGGAGAGTGCATTGCATTTTAGGAGCAGATAAACTGATTTTGTTTTGATCAAATACATCGCTGTTCATCTGCATCTGCTGTTCTCAGCCTTGGGGACACTCAGGAGCATTTGCAGGCGGAAGGGTGAGCAGATCTCCAGACCTCTCAGCCCTGCAGCACCTCCCTCCAGGCACATCAAGAGCATTTTTACCGGGCTCTGCCTCTGACAGCTGCCTCAACCCCAGCATACTGGATTTTCCTGCTGTACACCAGCACGAACAGGTTTTTTCCCCCCTCAAGCACCTCTGAGAGACTGGACAGATCATGAAGTGCACTACAAGCATGACTGCAGCTGGAGCCAGCAGCTGCCTGGTTCTCACTTGGACAAGTGGAAAGCTAAAGGAGGAGGACCTAGTGTGGCTTCAGCTTTTGGCCTTCTCCTCCACTTTCTCTAGGGCTTTTGGTTTTCAGGAATTTCCACAAAGGAGAGCAAAGCAAATATTTACAGTCTCTCTGCCACTTGAACTTTTGCTGCATGCCTAGGGTTGTGAAAGCTTTACACTTGCTGTTGGCCATGAGGGACTTTCCAGTATAAGTGTTGCCTTTTTGTCATTCTCTCCTGTGTAAAAATGGTTGATAAAGCTTCTTAGAGTTTCTAGGTTTGACCTGATGTTTGGGGAAGAAGACACTGTGAACACCCCAGAAAGACCCTGCCAGGGTGGGAATCAGAGCCCTCATGGGACTGTGATAAGCCTGGTTTTTGCTGAGCACTTGCTGAGTTGCCAGACCAAGGTATGACTCGAACAGGTTTGTTGCTCATAGTAAGCTGCCTGTACTTGCTTATCATGAAGCCTCAGTCCCCTTCCAGCACAGAGGATTAGGCACTTGGTTCCACGGTCAGTACTGGAGCTTGTTCTTTCTCTGTACCAAATCTTAGGAACTACAGCATATCCTGCATGAAACTTGTCCCGTGTCTGCTGATGCTCTCCTAGTCAAGCTGGAGGTAAGTGGGGTATTGTAAAGCCTTCTAAGGGGCTTAGCTTCTGCTTGGCTGTCACTGTAGGCACACCGTCTGTGGTAATTGGGAGTGGGGCTGGGCTGAGCCTCATCCCCAATGGGTGCGCTGTGAGAAGCAGGTGAGCAGCACTGACAGCAACGAGCCATGGAGTGCCCAGGGGCACTGAGCAGCCACCAAAGGAACAGAAGGCACACAGGTGCAATGCATTAATATGAGGGGTATAAAAGGTTGGGACAAAGAATAAGAAGTGCCGAGCTCACAGCCTCCTGAAGTGATCTGTTGTTACTCTGTATGAGCAGATGCCTGAAGCCTTCTGATGAGGTAGGGTGTTACTCTGTAATGGGGTGAAGCTTTCTGAAATTGTTTGATGTTACTCTGTGTGTTGTGGCCGTCTCAGCTGTGACATAGGCTGTGGCATATCCTGTGACACGTAACCATCCTGTGAAGCAGGCATTTGGTGATTGCTGGAGCTGGCAGCACTGTAACTGGCCTGTGCCTGGGCTCCAGCTGCATGTTTTCTGAGAACTGACAGCCAGTTCTCTGCCTATCGTGTCCTTGAACTCAGTTTCTTCTGTTCCAGTTGTCAGCTCTTGATACTATGTTCTGCTGTGACATGTGATATTCATGAGGCAGAAGGGGAGCACGGCTGTGTTCATCAGGAGAACATTTTAGACACCCTTTCATGCCTTCAACTCTGGTCTGTTGTCACTGGCTGTATAAAACGTTTGGAAGGTTAATTTAATTTAAGTAGGACAGTTTAATTCTGAACAAAAGTTTACACCCAGAAGTTTTATTTGATTCTAACTAATCCACAGCAAGTTTTTAGCTAATTCAAATAAACTGTACTGAATTGTCTCTTGTGTGGACAAGTCCCAAGCCTTTATCTTTTTTTTCCCCCAGAGTAAGTCTGCTGTTTTAATATCTTCCCCTAGTGACTACAGGCAGAAGAGTGTGCAGCAGTCAGCTTCCTAAAGAATTACTGAATCCATCCTCTAAAATGGGGGTGTAGAAGACCCAGTAAGAGCTTGGGTCCCCAAAACCAAATTCTTGGTGCCAGTGTTCTCATCTGACAATGCTCACAGCAAAATAAATAAACAAAAATAAGAAACTAAATCCTTTTTCTGACAAATTGCTTCCTACATACCAAAATTAAACCTAAATACATATGTTCTGCAGGTACAGGAAACTTGTTGTCTTGGCGGCAATCTTTAATGCTACCAAGCTGTGACTAACCTTAAGCTGTGAATTCCTAGGATTGCTCTGAAGTAGGCAAATAATCCTAAAAAAGGGAGTGAACATGTCTGCAACTGTAGAGGAAAAACTAGAGGGATCGTATTTCTATATTTTTGAAATACGTTTTCTTCACAGTAGAAGAAAAATGCTACTTTTAGTCTGCTGTTTCTGCTAAGAGATCATCTGTTTCATATTCTTTTGCTACCGTTGTTTAAGGAAATGCAGCTACTGTTCCTTCCTTAGCAACCTCTATTTATAAAGCAGCAATTGACAAAGATATTCTATTCAAATATTCTAAAAATAAGTCTGATGTGATGAGAGCAAAGTGCTTATTTAGCAAAACAAAAGAAAATGCCCATTCATTCTCTTTGAAGACAGGGGACTGGAAGCTAATCTTAGTAGAAAATACAAGGAAGAAGATAAAGACCCTTGTCTTTTGGCAACAGTTTATGAGTTACCAAGACAAGGTGATAAAGGTGATAGATCTTCTTTGAGATTAATACTTTTTTTTTTCCCCTTTGGTCCCCTGAGGATTTAGAGAAAACATTGTAAGGATGTTGGCTTGGATCACATAGGATGCCATTGGTTTTGTATTATGTGTATTTGGTGGAGTCCCTCTCAAAGCCAGTGAACACCAGCCCAGCAGAGGAGGAATAGAAAGACCAAACAAACAATTTCTTGTCAGTTGGAGGGTGAGAGATTTCCCACGCTGTGTCTTTTCAGGAAAGAAACCAGATGAGTAGGAAGACTTGATATCAGCTGATTATGTGACAGAATTCTGCCATCCAGGGTCTCCTGTGGGAATGCTGCCTGCTTATAGTGTATATGTTTCATTCAATTAATATTTTGTTTAGAGGAACAGATAATTGTGAGATGTTTGAGCCTTAGTTCTTTGTCAGATTAAGATAAGTTGATATTCCCATGGCATTCGACACTATGCTGCTGCCTTTTTTTTTCTGCCTGGTGACCTGGCTTCCCTCCATATTGAAGGTAAAAGGCTGTATACTGCATTTTAATAAAATGAATAAAATGGACTTTTTCTTCAGGAATCTGGTTATCTGTATATAGAGCTTAAGAAAATCTCTCTCATGGATGTAATTTCGTTTGAAATTTGGGATTGTAAACTCACTTCTACCTGTATATTGCTATAGACATGACAGTAAAAGCTTTCTATAGTTGATAGGAAGAATCACCTCTATGGGCTCAATGGAAGAGCTGCAAATCTTAAGCAGTGTGGTGGAAGATATCACGGGAGTTTGCTCACCTAGGAGTCTCTTTATGGCTCTCTTGATCACATGTGTTTCGATTTTCAGATGTCCCACTCACTGCACTGTGGTTGTGGTTTCAGTTAGAAGGACAGTTGTTAAGAAGCATACACAATAACACAAAAAAGAACAGAACCATGGCTTTCTTCTTCATCCTCTTTAGCTTTTAACATACCTGCATTTTGCTACATGGCTCTGTGCCCGGCATTCACTTCCTGAGTCTGCTTCTGGCATTTTTATTTCTCGGTAGATGTCACATACTGCTGTGCCACATTGTGTAATAACCAGCAATTGTATTGGACTTAGGTCTTTGCCAACATAAAATTGCTTTTTCAGATGCAGGTATGAATATAAAAATAGAAAAAAGTGGTGTGGTACCAATTATTTTAATGGGAGTAGAGCAACAGCAGAAAATGAGATTGTTTCAGAAGAAAAATGAAGCATGGTGATGAAAATTTGATAATAAATGTGAGATAATGTCGTCTAAAGAGAACTGTGAATACAAGTGAGATTTCAAAGGATACAACTTGCAATGACTTCATAGTCAGTGAATAAGAATTCCTTACACAGCTGCTAAAGCAAATAGATCATACTAAATTAATTTCTGACACTGCAGATCCCACTGTGGTCTGACAGTCATGTTTACAGGCACAAATATGGCCTGCATTTGTGACGAGTCGAAAATGAATGGGAAAGCCAAGATGTTCAGGACTGTGTGGATCATACCTTCTACAATATAACTGGAAAGAAAATCGGTCAAGAAAAGCCTAGATAGTGCTCTCGTTGATTCTGGTTTGTTTAACACCAGGTGGGAGTTGGGATGGGAGGATGCTGGTTTTATATCTTTTTGTTCTTTGCAATTTGGACAGCCACATTGTATCCTCCTGCTTAGAAAGGCAACCTGTACCCCATCCCTGATCTGGTTTGAATTGGACCTCAGATTCAGGCCACCTGCTGCACATCTAGTAGTACCTCCTCTCCTGCACATCTCTCCTCTTCCCTTGCCGTGACTCCAGCCTGTGCCTACAGACCATCAGCAGAGCTTTTTCATTAGCTTCGAGGAGAGCATGGGAGAGCTGCACTTTCCCCTATCACTGCTGATCTGTAGCCAGAGTTGAGATACACAGCCCTGCTTCCTCCTACTGGGATAAAAGGATAGCGAATGTCCTCAGCAGGACAGCGTGCTGTGGGAAGTCATGCCGTGGTGCCAGCTGCTGCTGAGTGTTTGCACATGTGTATTGTTACACCGGTATTGTTCTTCCTTACACACTTGGTTGTTGCAAGAGGCTGCAAGCTCACGTAGTCAGTGGTTAGCCCTGGAATATGGGAAGACTCTTTCACTTTCCAGATGGAGACTAGAATTATGATGAGAATGTACTAGCTGTGGCTCCCAGAAACTTCCAGATGTCCTGGCATAGCCCTTTTCCAGGACAGTATGTTATCAGAATAGTCTTTCAGTTTTCCTTACTCCTGGAGTATGAGATAGATGTGTTTTCTATTCATTCTCTGTAACAGATGACATCTTGTTTTTCATATGCCAGTTTCTTGTTCTTGATTAGTTTTTGAACTTATTCACTCTTCCATTGTTGTTTTTTTATTGCTCTTATTTCCAGATGGCAGCATACATTAACCTGACATAAAAAAAATTTCCATTTCATTTCAATGCCATTTCTCTCTGCTGAGCTTTACACTTCACCAGTGTTTAAGCATTTCATTTTCATCATTGTTTGATGCTGGTTTGCAGTTTATAATTTCTTAGCATATATCAGAGACAAATACATCTTCTTTTTGTGCTTTTCAGCACCTGGTCTCGCAGCTCCCTGCGGCAGTGGTGGAACTGAAATTCTGCTAGGTGCTGTATTGTTGGTTGTAAATGCTGGTTTCAGTGCAGAGATACAGGCAAGGACAAATGTGACACTTCCCAGCAGCAGGGAGGGACCTTCTGGCCTGGGCAGCGGTGTCCTCATGGCTCCTGGGTCTCATTGTTGAGCACAGTATTTGCAAACCTGGAACAGTGGCTATAGTGCAGGGATGCTCCAGCAGGTGTGTAGACTTGAAGGAGCAGCCAGGATATATGCATATCTTTTATTCTGCTGAAGGCTTGAAATTGAGATTTCTGTGAAAGGGGGAAGGTGTGAGAATGAAATTAAATAATAATTAAATTTAAAAGGAGCAAGAAATGTATCTACGTATTTAAAGAGATATTTAGATATTAAGATTCTGAAGGGGAAAAGTTGCCTACTGAATCCTGGTTCCAGCTGGGAGAGTGTTAATTTTTTTTCTAGTAACTGTGTTTTGGATTTAGTATGAGAATACTGCTGCTGACACACTGATGTTTGATTAGTTGTGTTAGGAGCACAGCTGGTAGAGCTGACCTGAGCTGGCCAGAGGGACATTCACACCGCAGAATGTCATGATCAGTAAATAAACTGGGGGGAGTTGGCCAAGAGTTGCTGATTGCTGCTTGGAGATGGCCTGGGCATCGGTCACACAGTGGTGAACAGTTCTATTGTGCATCACTTGTGTTTCTTTTGGTTTAGTCATCTCTTTTTTCATCTCCATTCTTCTTTTTGTTATTATGTATGTTTGAAATTTTGGGAGAGGGGGTGTTTTTGGGGTTTTTTGGGGCTTTTAAACTTGGTTTTAATTATTGAGTTGTTCTTATCTCAGCCCACAGTTTGTACCTGCTTCTGATTCCCTTCCCCAGCTCACTGGGGAAGGCAGAGTGGGTGAGTGGGTTGAGGGTACTCAGTTCATAGCTGGGTTAAACCATGAAAAGCACATCAGATGAAAAATTACCAAAAAATATCTGCCAAAAAGAGAGTTTTCCAACTATTTTACTGAAGAAACAATGTAAACTCAGAAAAATGCAAATAGATTTCTGCCTTTTCTGTGAGACTGAGCCATTTGCTGAGCCATCCTATGCAGGAAATTGCATCCCGCTATTCCCTGAATGGAGCTTATCATGATCACTATGAGCAATCAAGTGGAGTTTTGCTGAATGTGGTTTTGCAGGCAGGACCTCCTGATATCAGCTAGATAAAAACCAGCCTAGCAGCTGGGGGTGATGACTACTGAATCCATCATTCACTGATTCCCTTATCGTGTACCCATGCTCCTACACAAAGTTATAAACAAATCATTCTATTTATGACCTGACCAATAGGAATTTTGACTGTTGATAATAGCATTACAAGTTCTAATTACAGCAGTGATTAGAGGCTTCTAGACAATCAAACTGACAATTTGGGTGCAGTTTGACTTTAGCTGTCAGAGTTCTGATGTTTCTTGCTGCTCATTTATTTCTGGAGAGGTCTAGAAGAAAGATCTGTCAGGCAGAGAGTGAGGGAACATCAGGAAAAAGTTCTGCAGCCATGTGGGTGCATTTTGAGTAATAACATAGGGCTCCATTTATTGGATAAGGTACTCAGCTTTAAGGAACTCTGTAGCTATGAGAAGGTGTCACAGGAGGATTCACACTCATCATCTGTTGAAGCATTTGGTTGCTGTGGAATCTAAAAGCAACATCATGGTTTTATTATCATCCTAGCATAGTCATCTGCTCCTTGCCACACCTGCCCAGCCCACAGATATTTCTGAAGCACTTAGGAGATTCCAGAGAAGTGAAAGTTCCATTTGAAGGAACTGAGGAATTTTTTTTCTCTGTGTAATTGTTGTCTTCTGCATCTTTTAGTAGCTGCCCTCAGAATTAACCTAATAAACCCAAGACTGGAAAGTGGAAATGAAAGGTCCTGCCAATAGAAAATCTTGGTTTGAGTTGGCAGAGAAGTAAACCATTAAGAGTTGGAGGCAGACAGTAAAATTACAGGATATACATTGAATTTTCCTGAAAATTTAAAATTAATGCATTTCTCCTTTCTGTAATATACCAGATACTCTTACAACAAAGACTAAACATAGAACACATAAAGCTGTATTTCCTCAAAACAAAAATACCATTTAAGAGTTGTTTTATTTATCCTGTGTTCTGATTTCTTTCACCTAATATAATCCTAAAACAATTAAAAAAACTCTGAAATACATGCTTGCTTATAATGCTTAAACAGATGTTTAAAATGAGCAGGGGATTTTGGTTGGCCAGATATTAACCAATGTGACCACCCAGGTAAGCAGAACACATTACAGTTTGACTTGTTTTTCAACAAAACCAGCCAGTTTGGTCCTTATGTATTAATTCTGGTAGCAAAGGACCTGGTGCTTTGGCTGGTCTCCCCTGACTAATTAAAAACTACTGATTGCCTTAGGGACCATACTCCTCTGTCAACTTGCTCTTTTCAGCAGCAAAGAAGCAGCTGTTAGAAATGAGCACTGCTCTTGTTCCTGTTCCTCTCTTCTCCTGGTCTCCATGTCCCTCCAGCTAGTAACAAAGCAGGACGTTGCAGAAAGATCTGAGCCCATCTCTCTCTTCCCCTATTTTTCAAAAGTTGTGTTTTAAAGGTCACCTTAGTTGCATATATGTTTGTAGCTGTCTTATTTCCTTTGCCTGATTTGTCATCCAAGATCTTAGTCATTGGGATGAGGAAATCTGTAGTACATTTTGTATTCTGGCTAAGCTCCAGGTTTATTCTGCCTGGCTTAATTTACTCAGTGCCACCAGCAGACTGATAGTTTTGGCTTCCTGTACTTCAGTTTGGTATGGTGGTGTTGTCCACCACTAAACCCACCAATTCTAGGTGGTCACTGGGAAAATGGTAGTGGCTGGAAAGGCAAGCCCTTGGCCAGCCACACACCACCCAGCAGCGCAGTGCTGGCTGGTGGTCTGGCCTCACTAGCTTAGGGGATATTGTTGCCAAGGTACCTAGAAAGCTTTCACAAGGATGACAGGTGCATAAAATGTGTCCAGACTGGTTTTTGAGCATGCAACTTGCCTCATGTTTACCTTGTTTGGAAAGAGTTTCGTAAAGCAGGAAGAAGAACTATAAGAGGACTATTACAAGGAAAGCTCTGTCTGTGGGCAGGAAAATACGAAAATTAATTTTGAAAGGCATCAATAGTTTACTAGGCTTCATATTTGCAAATTCTGTAGCCCACTCAGTGATGCCTCTCAGGGTTTGGCTGAAGTCTGTGGCAGAGATTGGTGGCTGAGATTTCTCATACTTTGATACCTGTCTTACTGTAGAAAATAGAATTAACTGAAGAACAGTGAGGTGAATACATGAAATGTTATTATAAAGTGTGAAAGAACAAGGGGATAGATGGGGAATTCAGAGTTGGAAATATGGAAAATGTGTTTAAAGCAGGACATTCAGTCTGAAAAGCAGTGCGTATAAGAATGAGATGCCCTGGAATGATGTGCTTAGAAAGTCTTCACAGAGAAATCACATTCCAATTTGTGTTTTGCATGGAGTTGTTTTTTATTGTTTTGTAAAATCCAGAAGGTGCTCTAGGTGCTTATAAGAAGTTGTTACTTCTAAAAGTCCTTTATTTTATTTATATAGCTATTTTTATACCGATAGATCTCTTTTTGATTGCTGTAAGCTTGAATTTAGGCCCAAACAGATGGTAGTAGAGCTAGCTTAGGTGAGTTACACCTGACTGTTGGTAGCAATTTTAATTTTTTTCTGTCTTTTGACCAAAGTTTTCAAATGCATTTTAACTTTCAAAAGTTAGCCTTTTTGCAAAGGTATTAACTGCCTGTATCTACTTGAATGTTCTTATGTCTGGATGAAGCAGTCTAATATTAGGCTAAAAACTTGTATTTGGGCTTAATGTGCTGGCAGTTATGAGCTGATGCTGGAATGATCCTACAAGGGTCAGCTTGAAAAGCTTCATTTTTTTGGCTTTATGCAGTGAAGTATGATTGCAGAGGATGCTGAGCTGTGGAAATAGATTATTATTACTGGGACAGACACAGTGAAGAGCTTCCAGACATGCTGAGGAGCTCAGCTTGAGGTTTTGGATTTTTCTCAAGCTCTTGATGAGCTCATTGGACACAGCCAGCAGGAGCTGAAAGCAGTGAGTGCCTCATCACTTAGTGGAGGCAGAGGTGACCCAAACAGTCCATGCAGAACAGATTAGCCTGGAAAGATTCCCAGGAATGAAAAGTATAAAAGTGGAGATTATACCTCCTTAGAGCAGGGTGGTGGAGAAGGCAGGCCTTGAATTCCCCCTTCTAGCATGTGCTCTAAGGACAGACATGGCAAGAAGTGCTCTCCTGCATGGAGTTGCCTTGCTTCTTCCTTCTGAGGTTTGTCCTGGCCACAGTGTTAAGATGCCCAGCCAGCTCCTGCTAGGCCATAAAACAGTCTGTGCAGGGGGCTGTTTCTTTAGGCCAGGGAAAGGAGCTTATATACCATAGCTGAGAGATTTGCTAAAGAGGCTGTAGAAATCAAATGTCAAATGCTTTAGTTTCTGATGGGAGTTCAGAAGATTTTGTGTGCCTATTAAAAGCACAGTCTGTGCTATTCATTTGAGAATTTTAAGTGGCAGATTCGTGGGTTCTGAAGAGCCCTTTCTTGAAATCATAGTCTATGGATTTTTTAAAGCTCTTACATTCCATATTGGAATATTGCTTGAAGGAGAGAAATCTTTGTTTTGACTCTAGTGTGCATTAGGAGATTTCTCTTGCTTCCAGGAAAGAGCTTTGCAATGTTCTACTTGGGAAATCTAGTTCTGCTGCACTTAGCACAAGCAATTTAGTAGTATTTCTGCCCCTACTTGTCTTTGAATAAACCTGAAAGAAAACAACACAAGGCCTAATTTTTCAGTATCTCTGATGCTGACTTCAAACTTCCAGTTTAGATGAATATCTTTTGGAAGGAGAAGAGGAGATGAAACATTTGGGGAGCTGAGTTGTTTTATGTCCATGTAGGCTGAGGGTTGAAGGTTTGGAGTTTTTAACTTCTGGGCAAGTCACTGGGAAACAAAAGGCTGTGACTTATCCCACAGCTACTGAGCAGGCATCTAAGAGGAGCTACTGGAGGATGGCTGATCCTTCAGAGGATGGAGAACCCTTCCTGCTTTGATTGCTCACACATCACAGCATGGATGATCGTTCATGTTTTCCCAGTGTCAGTTGTTTCTCTTGGTGGTAAAACAAAGCAATGGCTCCTATGGGCAGGGATAGTGATTTTCAGGGCCAGATTGGTAACCCTTGTGAAGCTGCTGAAAAGGAAATATTTAACCTGCTCTGTGGATGTTGACCACCCCTATCAGCTTCCCTTGCATCCTCAGTGGTTGTCAAAAGCTTTAGGATCCAGTAACTGAAAATGTTTTTCCACTATTTAAAAAATAGATACGTAAATGTAATTTGTTAAATGAGGTCCATACCAGTGGTTCTTGAGAACCATGTTTTGGTCCAGGGCAAATTAATCAAAGTGCCAACTATAGAATAAACAGATTTGAAATGAAAGTGCAATGAAGTATTAACTTTGAAAGCACCAATGGTTCTGCTGTAATAAGTTTATCTTGGTGCCTGCAAGCAGTCCTCTAATGGAAAAAAAGTATTAAATTGTGTTTATGACATATTATGGCATTTCCAGCATTTCATTGCATAATAATATTCCCATGTTAGAGAAAAATCTGTGTCCTTGCATTTAAGCATGAGAATGTTTCTCTGATATTCAAGAGTTCATTTTAAAATGAAATTTTACAGTCCTTACCACCATTAATTCATAGAGCCGAGCAGGATTTTATTAAAAATACTTTCTAATGTATTTGTGATAATTTATGCTTCTTTGTCCAAACAATTGAACATGCAATTTAATTTAGAGAAGCCTGTGATGATTAAAATATGGAAAAACCAAATCATGCAAAAGCTGGGTTTCTTCTGTAATGAAATTAATGTAATGAAATTTGTTCTGAGATTAAGGGTAGATCCTGTATCTATATCTCATTTTTATAATTTTTTCAGGTAATGAGTTAAACTCGATAAGCCTTATTAAAATTTTTTAACTTTATAGAGTTTTTCTGGTTATAATTTTCTTGATTTTATGCAACCTACCCACTGTGTTGGAATACAATGTTAATAATACATGATATTTTCATTTCATTGGGTAATGTGTACACATTTAAAATAATGGAACAACAGTTCTCCAGGACTCATCTATGATTCACTGCAGTGCTGCACAGTGTACTTGCAATTCATTTCTAATATCATCTGCAGCTGTTATAATGGTGCATTGTACATTTGCAGGCTGAGATCACTAGGAAATAAAAACAAGATTTAAAATATTTCCAAGTAGTAAATAAGCAAAGAATGATGTTCTTCATGCACTTTACTGCAGATGCTTTTACAGTTATTCAAAACACCTCAAGACCTTCCTGGTAGTTTATAGGTAATAATAGCCAATTAAACTGTATAATTTTCATCCACACATCACCTCCCTGAAACATTCTTGTGGATGGTGAACAAAACACAGCATGCAGAGTTTTTTGTTGATTCAGTGTCAATAAATTCTGTCTGGTACTGGATTGCTGCCAACTGAGTAATTTTTTTTTCTCCCTTTTCCCCTTCAGGAGTTAGAAAACAATTTATTTTTTAAGGGGACTGAGAGTAGAAATAGCTATATATGCTAGCAATGATATAGGAAAATTGCCCTTGCTCAATCATGCAGCTTGCACAATTCTTACACATATTTCCAACATATTAGTGAGTATTTATTTAGATGGTGATTGCTGACACTTTAAGAACTGTATACTGTTCATAACCACTTGCAATTCTGTCCACAGTACACCTTCTGTGCATGTGGGTGTTACCACAGACTTATTTTTAATTCTACAAATGTCATTGTAGGCTTCTGAGAGCTAATTTTTCTACCCTAGTGATTTCCTTTGCCTCCTTTCTGCTCCTGCTGGGTTTGGAAGCAGACATGTGCCGCGACTCAAGCTGTCACCCATCCGCTGTCCCCTTGTCCTGCCGCAGCAGTGAAAGGAGTGCCTGCTGTTCAATGGACACCCTACCACTGCTCCTTGGGGCACTCCTGGCACTGGCACTTCTCAAGGAGAAGTTATTGTTTCAGCAGGCCCCCACAGTGTTCATAAGACATTTTATTGGGAAGCTCTAAAATGCTCTATTGCAGAAATCACCTGCTGTTGTAAGAATGGTTCAGAAAAGTTTCTGATTGCAAGTTAAAGTTTCTGGACTTGAAACTGGGCTCTTTGTAGCTGCCAATCCCTGATGTGCACATTCTGGGACAAAAAGTCTTTATTCTCTGAGACTTTTCTCACCAGGGACTTAACTTGATGTTTAGCAGTATTTACAGTTTAAACTGTCCTGATTGGGAGTGCCAAAATCAATGTGGCATTGTTTCTGCTTTCTGCTGGACTAAATATAGAGACACTTAATTAAAACAGACCTGTGGTGTAAGTTTTTTTTGTTAAAGTGGGTTTTGTCAGTAATAAAATACAAGGTAAAGTCACTTCATTAGGGGGCAGTAATACTGCAAGTTTGACAAAGATGATTTGTGCAGACAGGAAATAGTATGTGGATCATAAACAGCTAAGGAGAATAACATAAATCATGGTAGGGCATAATGTAATGCACTGCAATTTCTTACATGTTTTCTTTGCCTGACAGAATTCCTTCTAATATTAAAGACTATGGAAAACTTTTTCTTTTTTTGTTTTTTTCAAGAGTAGTGTGAACAGCATGGAATAATAAAGAAATGATAATACAGAGAAAAGACATTATTTATTGCAGTGCTAAATACAGATAAATGAATCATTGTGCAGATTCTGAGAACATGAATGACTGAAAAGCAGCATATAGAGACTGTGGTGCACTTAGTGCAAGTGTGGTTTCAGGGCTAGAGCTGTTTAGCTGTAGCCAGAAGTCAGGTATAATGTTAAAGTTTTGGGGTGTTTTAGTTTAAGTTGTATAACATTTACACTTGCTTCATTTACACTTGTGAAAAGAGCCTGGATTGATTTTTACATTGATTAGCAGTTTACTCAGGGGTTTTGACTGCACCAGGCTGATGCTTTTCCAATATTTCGTACATTAAAAGTGATAAACTGCAGTAAATCTGATTACCCCCAAACTTAGCTCTTTGAGAATCAGAAGTATTTTAATAAATTCAGTATATTTTTATCTCTTCCACTGGGGTTTTTCGTTTGAGAAGACACAGCTGTCTGAACACACTGTGAGCAGAGCAGATCTGACTGTAACATTTGAGCTTATTGTATATCATATAGTTTGCCCCAATATGCAATGAGATGATGTTTTGGGGCAAACGATTGAATTCCTGTGGGTTATCATTTTGATGTGGTTAATCACATGTACAGTTGTAAGCTTAAGGTATTCTGTTCCTGTTGGCAAAGATTCATCAGTGCATGAAATTACAGAGAACACCCTGGATTTTCATACATGAAAATCCTTCCTTTCTGCATTTCAAAAAACCCTCTTCACTTCTATTTCCTTTTGTAATTCTCTTTGCCATAAGAATAGTAGCATGTTCAGAGGCAGTCATTTAATTGTGATAACATGACAACGGTAATATTTTTTTCTTGTGAGCAGATCTGTCTGTTTCTCTTAGGATTTCAAGGCAGTACCTTCCTGTAACAGATGCCACAGGCTGCAGAATCCTTAATGTTAGATGGTGCTTTAAGAGGTGGGCAGCCACTGAATTAGAACTCTGATCCTCTCATGCCAAGCTGGAACTTTGATTAGTCATTAGCAATAAATATGAAAGTCATACCAAAGCATCTTCTTCTTTCATAGATAAATATTATGTGTCGTGCTGGTCTCTTTTGAAGCAATCCCTCCCTTTCTTTGCAAAAATGACCAGCAGCCAACATGTGGCAGAGTGGCAGCAAGCAGTAGAGTGACCCATGCAGCATTATGTCAGTTACGTAAGGATGAAGGACATAAAACAATACATTTATCAAGTGCCTTATACAGGCCACTACAGCTGCAGTTTACCTAGGTCAATCTTTTTCATATCAATTTTTCTCACGGTGTGTTCTGTTTCTTAGTGGATAATCTAGTCTGTGTCTTTGTCTAAAGCCCCATTCAGCTGTGGCATCTCTCTCACTGAGGTGAGCAGGCCAATATCAGTGCCTTTTCCAGGTGCTTTTTCGAGTGATCTCTTTGCTCCCACAGATGGTGTCAGGCTTCCCCTAGGATTGTTTGGCCCCACAGGTCCGTAGGACAAGGTTTTAAAGTGCCAGACTCCCACCAGCATCCAGCCCCAGCCCTCCGGGAAGTGCAGGGCTGTGCCAGTGCAGGGAGTGTGACAGAGCCTGCAGGGTCACCCACCCTGAGCAGCGCAGGACAGGAGCTCACAGGTGGCACAGGGTGGAAGGGCTGGGCCAAGGTGCCTCTTGCCCTCCTCTGAGTGGAAGTCCTGGGGCGTGGAAAGCTGGAAGCTGGAGGACGGTGGCAATGAATGGCTCTCCGGGCAAGAAGGGATAATAGGCTGCATAAGCTTTGATGCTATAATAGCCCCTATAAGTAGAAATGAGCTGTTGATCACAGTAATTGTATAAGAATTGATCAATTATTTTAATTGTGTTTTTCCAATATTTTTGTGTTCTATAACTGAATTTTAACAATGATAACAATGTGAAAAAAATCAGGAATATTCTGAACAAAATCTAAATTCACAAGAAGCCGATTTCTGCAGTTTAGTTTTAATCCTTAACTGCTTGATTTACTTTCTATTTAATAGGAAATCCATCATGCTCTCAAAGAGCAAGTACTGTAAATTCTGAGACTGGGTAAAAAAGGGCACCATGTCATCCAGAGAAATAATGAACATGACCCCCTCCTTTAAATTCGAAGCTCAATTCAGCCTAAACTATAGAGCTGCAGCTGGCACCTCATAACAGCTAAGCAGTCAGTTCAATTTATCCTCAATGTCCACAAATGCAGTTATAAACTTTCTTTAGAGCTTCATTTCTCTTCAGTGCCTGCCATGGGTTTAGGCCTTTTGCAGACTTCCCAGTACCCTGTTTCCCTGGGTGTGTGGAAAGTTCAGTAGCAAACCTGCAAACATCCCGTGTATTCAGCTCTCTGCAGCTGTGCAAACAGCACTGTGAATTTCCAATACTCTGCTTTAAACATGCTCATGGATAATTGAACTTCAAAGCAACAGCTCTGCTAATTCTTTTATGAAGATGCAAATTACTTGTGTGACTCCTCACCAGACTGGAGACTTATTGGAACAATCAGTCTGATCTAAATCTTCCCCAAGGCATGAGCACAGCTGGGGGTATTTCTGCAAGTCTAATCCATACTTTGCTCACTGGCAGGGTGCAAAACTAATAGTAGCCTGCAGTAAGCAAAGTTTTCACGTTCAAATCCCAATACTTAAATTACTTCCTCTAATAATCTGCATTATTCTGGTATTATGTGCAGGGATCAGGTATCAAGATGAAAGTTTAAACAAGAAAAATAAACCAAGGTCTTTACAAAGATTTAGTGTGCAAAGATGGAGTATTTAATAAATTCAGTTTTTTCATTCAGCAAAACAGTGCTTAATGGTTGCTAAAATATGTGAAATGTTTGGCTGCAGTGTACATATTTTCTGGTATATTTTTTTTAAATTATCCTTAACTTGATAAATGCTTGGCATCTTCTCCTCTGACCATTACCATTGTACTGCCAGCTTTTAAATGAAAGGTTGAAAAATACATTATGTTCCTCAAAGCCAGCCAAGGCAATTTATGATCTTGCTTTCCAGTTCACAGATATGAAAGTTTAACTTCTAGCAATTGGGAAGTCCAAGTCTAATTAATTCAATATAGAAAATTAGGTCCCAAGAGGAATAATTAGCTTTGGTTATGCCTGTCTTCACACATGCACCTAAAACAGCTGAAGTAATGCTTTTTTTAAAGCAAGATATTGTGAACACTTGCAAATAAGTGCAAATTTTAACTTGAAAATGCAATTTAAATTTCCCTGGAAGATCACATAAAAACTTATTGCCTATATTTCCAAGTAGCTGCTTATTTGTGATATGAGAAGAGAATCTTTTTTTCAGTCAGTGGTAAGGATCTGGGGGCTGAAATTTTGCATCTTTCAAGGTCTTTCCATCTGAAATACGTGTGTGTGTGTGTAGAAGGAAATGTCTGTTCTCCAGTCTGAAACATGGCTGGGTTTTTTACATGCTTTGACGAGTTGGGAACTTCTCAAAGGGAATTACATACAGGACAGCTGTGCTAGTTTTGGGTGGGATATAGTTAATTTTCTTCACAGTAACTGCTCTGGGGCTGTGTTTTGGGTTTGTGCTGAAAACAGTGTTGATAACAGGGATGTTTTAGCTATTAATGCAGCACTTCCACAGCATTCAAGGCTATATCTGTTCCTCACCTCACCCCACCAGTGAGGAGACTGGGGGTACACAAGGAGCTGGGAGAGGATGCAGCCTTGACAGGTGACCCCAGCTGACCCAAGGGATATCCCAGACCATATGGAGTCATGCTCAGCACATGAAGCTCAGGGAAAGTGAAGGAAAGAGGGGATACTCAGAGTCATGATGTTTTGTCTTCCCATCTCACCACTATGTGTGATGGAGCACTGCTTACCTGGAGATGGCTGAACACCTGCCTGCCCATGGGAAGTACTTAATGAATTCCTTGTTTTGCTTTGCTTGCCTGCATGTGTGGCTTTTGCTTTATTTATAAAACTGTTTTTATCTCAACCCATAAGTTTTCTCACTTTTGCTGTTCTGATCTTCTACCCCATCCACCAGGAAGTAGTGAGTGCCCCTCTGTGGAGTGCTTAGTCGTCATCTACTGTAAAACTACAACAGCCCTTTTTGGTGCTCATTGTGGGGCTCAAAGGGTTCAAGATAATGATAGTTTTGATTGGAATGTGCTAGATGGAATTTGCAGCTGTTATTGCTGTCTGGCTAATGATTGACAGGCTCCTGTGCTTGCCATGGGGCTCACTGGCCTCACTGTGCATTGGAATCTGGGGCTCACGAGCGGCTGCTTTGTGCTTTGGCTGCAGCTGCAGCCTGTGCTGCTGATTCCTCACCCTGGGACATTCTGGCCCCGGCGCTGGCGATGGCCTGGGCTGGCGCCTGAGGGACTGCAGTGCCTGGGTAAGTCCCAGCCAGAGCAGGGGTAAGGGCAGGAGTTCATTGCAACATTAAACATGATGGTCTAGTCCAAAGGAACTGGGAGTGGACATTGTAATGGAGATACCTTTGACTTGTTGATTTGCATTTTATGGAATTACTGTAGCCACCTGAACCAAAGGAGGACAAGCCTTACATGAAGCAGCCCAAGTTCTTGGTTGCCATCTGGGGTTAAACCATAAAAATCTTGAAGGATGAAGAATGGAATGAGAATTTTGTTTCATGGGGTGGATGTGGCAACAGAGGTACTGCTGGCAGCTCGTTGCTTTGAACATTACTTTCACCGATACTGGGGCAGTAACAGATTGTCCTGTATACTACTGTTGTCTCTCTTGAAAGTCAGTCAGATTTTACCAAGGAGAAAAAAACCTCTCCTCCCTGTGTAGTGCCAGTTCTGTGCATTAGAGCTGGAGTGCCACTGGGCAGGCATGGAGAGCAGGAGTTGGACAAGTCTATGTACCATTTTCTTATTTATTCCTGATCTCTTTTTTTCTCTTCTCCTTAATACTCTGTAACTTGAGACTCTTGACTTTTTTTTAACCTCCTTGTGCTCTATTTCCCAATCTTTTTTTCTCTACTGTTATTTCCTCTGGGAATTTTTTTCCTGTTCATTTTTTTTTTCACATTTTTGAAGCAAAAAATACATAAGAGATGCTTTGAGTTTGAAGAGAACTTTAAAACACTCAGTCTTTAAGGGACTTCTGGGCTGATGTGGATTCACTTCTTTCTTTGGTGAGGAGGATGGGGTGGGCCCAGAGCATCTGGCTGGTCAGACAACCTTGGCAAGCAGGGCAGGTGCTGTCCCCAGCAAAAACTAGAATGAAGTAGGAGCAGCCTGTTGGGATCTGCTCACTGGAGTTAAAAAAAGGCACTCCAACCTCGTAACTAACCACTGCCACCATTCCTCTGCCTCGCTGATGGAAACAAAAATACTGAAAACATAATCTGAAATTTTCCCAAGCCTGAATAATTGGTAGTTGAACAAGAGAAATCTGTGAGTGATAGAAAGCCCAGTAAGAGACATGTGCTTGTAGTGTCTTATAGCAAGCAGCATGGAGGTGAGCGATGGTGACCTTCAAAAGCTGTATGGAAACCAGGATGCAGCTTCCCTGGTAAGGCAGTGCCATGAAAACCAATAATGTGAACTAGGGAGAAAGAAATCAAGATGTGGTGATTCCCAGTGCACTCCCCAGGAGCTGGCACAGGGGCAGGAGCAGGCAAGCACACGTGTTCTTGCATCTTCTAGGAGTTTATCATGCCACCAAATTATCCTCTTAATAGAAAGGAAATGCTAAAAGTGAGTGCAGCCATGTGCAAGCATCCCTGAAAGACATGGCCTGCTGGCACTTCCTTAAATCTGGCATTTAAAATTGCTCAGACAGATGGAATGAAAGTATGTAATAAAATGTGACATTTTATTTTATCATCTACATTTGTTAAGTGAATTCTTCTGATCTTTCCCACTTCCAGCAGCACTAACTGTGAGTCAGATTCTGACAATTTGCACTTTGCAAAAACCAACTCCAGGGGTCAGACAGAAAAACAATAAGTAATAATTAATTAAAGGACACACATTCATCCACAGAATCTGGTTATAGTGTGTGACAGCTCAGCCTAACAGGAAAAAGACATGATTCCAAAAAGTCACAGCTTTTTAGGCAATGATTTGCAGAATACTTCTCAGTGCTATTTGTCTGCTTTTTGGTCTTCTTGTATATATATTTCTAAGTATCAAGGTTTTACTAGGAATTCAGAATTTAAAAAATATATTTGTTTTCCTCTGTCTTCTAAGTTAGTCGCACTTGTTTGCTTTGGTGCGTAACACAGTACCTTCCCCTGGTCCTCTTCAAAGCACAGCTCCCTTAGATCCACGTTCTCTCCCTCTCAGTGCTTCTCTCCCTGCTGCCCTGGACACACTCCCAGAGCCTCTGCACAGCACAGGTACAGCTGGCAGCTCTCAGACTGCAGCAGATTGCCACACACATTTCACTTCCAATTTTGTTGCTCAAGAGGAGCAAACCCTGAGGGTCAGCAGTTTCAGCTTAGCATTGCTAATGAAAGAAGGAGGTGGAAAACTGACATGAGCACAGACCGAGCTCTGATGCTTTGAAAGATTGTCCCATCTCTCCTTTTATGACTTGGTCAAGGACCTCAGCAACCATTACATCACTTAATGTTCATTTACTGCTGCATTGGGAATATTAAGTGGTAAATGATTGAAATTTAATTTGCAATTAAATTAAAAATAGCCTTCCCACTGCAAGAGAAATGTCATTGAGAACTAACTTTTAGTATCTGACAGTATTTTGCAAACAGCTTTACTGTAGTTCATAGGTAACACTTTTATAGGGCCTAGCCCTGACTTTGCAATGAGTACTTGCTTCTGGTACAAATGCAAATAGCCTGCACCCTAGGACATAGTAAAAATACCTGTGCAGAGGTAAGTATTAATTCCACTGTGGCAGCAAGTAGGACTTCCAACTTCAGGGCAGAAACTGCTGTGTTCATGCTTTCTCAAGAAAACTGAAACATATCTAGGTCTTGAAAGGTGACACTATCAGGATTGCAGTGTTTACGTAGGTGCTTACACAAATGCCTGGAAACAACCATAAACTACTAAAACTTGTCACTTTTTTATTTCTGACACCAATTTTTCTATCAAGAAGCCAAAGTAGCCAAGAAAGTACTGTCACCTGACTATGAGTTGTAGAAATGTGACCTTCTGATCCCACCAGGTTTCAAACTCCTGGAAGCTCAGCCCCTCACTCCTCAAAGTGTGGTATCCCTCATCTGTGTAAACAGAGAGAGGTCAGAACACTCGGGCTGCCACGGGTGGCTGAAAAATGCACAGCTGAATATAAGTGAAGCCTTTGGTGTGCATGTCTTCAGTCCAGGATCAGTGCTGCAAGGGAAACCCCAGCATTGTTGTTACTCTTGGTATCAGTGCTATCTCTGGCTATGCAGAATCACAGAGCCATAGAATGGTTTGGGTTGGAAGAAACCTTCGATATCATCTAGTTCCAGCTCCCCTGCACAGACGGGGACACCTTCCACCAGACCATGGTTCCCATCCAACCTGACTTGGAACATTTCCAGAAATGGGGCATCCACAACTTCTTTGGGCAACCTGTTCCAGGGCCTCACCACCCTCATGGAGAAGAATGTAAATCATACATACTTTTAATAAAGTCGTCACTTGGGGTACCTTATGCTGTTTGATGGTGCTGAGGAGCAAAGGCAGAAGTGAATGAAGAGAGCATGACAGCCCGCTGACTCTTATGTCCTTCCTTTCCACTCAGTCTAAAAAATATTCACTCATTTGGTGGGTATTTTGTTCTATATCAGAACTTGTGATGTGACTGTTGAGGAGCATTTTCAAGAAGCCAGTTGCAAGTGGGGACATTTTCAGCAAGCACACCAAACACCACATGGGAAGAAGAGCTTCCATCAGAGGATGGTTGGATGAAAGTTGAGGTTTTGCTACTTGGGTTTTTGGTTGCACCTTTGAACAATATACAAACCAAGAATTATTTGCAAAAATTGTTCAGTGACACATTTCAAATAATGAATATTTCAAGTAAATTATTATAGGCCATACTTGAATAGGAAAAGAAGCAAAATAGTTGATGAATTATTCATGCAGCTTTAGCACTGATGTAATAAATATTACATGGTGTCAGAGGGAAATGAAGAAATTTGAAATGAAGAAAGAAATTAACTGCAAAGGAAAAGCACCTGAAAATTGGAGAAGGTGAATACAAAGATTTGAGATATGTGAATAATAATGAAGAGACTTAAGGGGGGAAATAAAAAGGGTGACAACTCTGAGTCACTTCAAGAGGCAAAATACTCTCCCTCTTTAGTTCTTTCTCTACAGAGAATACACAAACTTCCCAAACCTCCTTCAGCTCTGTCTAAAAACAAAATGAGGGAAAGAAAAGAAGACCCCCTGGAGTCAGCCAGGTGGGAACATATCTAGATCTGGCTGAGGGAGTTACATGATCAGAGGTACTGATTGACAAAAGGGCTAATGCAGAAAAGTGCCCTTTTTAATATCAAACAGTATCTTTTTTATTTTGCAAAGTGACTTCTCAACATCTTAATACTGAAGTAGGAGAACAGCACTGTGTATTTCGTAAGGACAGAATCCATAAGGCTTTTATTGTGCCTTGGGTTCACATTCAGCAGCTTCAACTGCTGTGCCACTGATCACGTCTGAATGGTCAGTCAAACCAGCTTTGACATACCGTGTCAAGGAGCAACAGCGTTAATTCCAGCTTTGCTCTTCTGCTCAGATGTTGTGTTGTACAGATTCTCATTAGTCTTATCAGTTGACTCTTCATTTTAATATTTAAAAAACCCCATTTTTAAATCCTGTTTTTATGTGAGAGAGGAATTTAACCTTCTTTTCCTTCCAAATGTGTTCCTATTGACCTCTCTTTTACAACAGTAAATAGAAAATAGGAGAGAAGAAAGAAGCTTAAAAAACTCATCATATTCCAAACAGATTTTGAAACAAACTTTTTTCCTTAAGTAGAAATGGGGACGTTACACATTTTTTCCCTATTGACAATGGACCTGGTCTTCTTTTAACCTCAGGAGTAACATATTAAGATGAAATGTTTTACGTTCGTCATTTCCGTAAATGTCTCATTTACAAAATCTGTCATGGGCACACCAGTCGCCTCCTCATTGGACATTTACCAGCCTTGGCATATCAATCCATCTCTTGCACATCTGCTCAGAAAATGTAATTAGTTATACCCATATGCTGCAGAAGTACATGATAAAACTTAGGAAACAGAAAAGGCCAAGAGACTTGACAGCCTTTCTCCTTCCTACTACGTGTATTTTGTTGAAGACTTAGGAAACTGAGAAGCTTTTCTTGCCCTCTGCCACAGGGTGGGGATATCACCGTGTCCTAAGCAACTTCCAGAGATAAGGCACAGCAATGTATAGTTTGTACTATTAGTGATCACTTTGGAACAATAATTTATGGTTTAAAAATACATAGTATTCCCAAACAGGCATACCTTCTTTCCCTAGTCATTAAAATGTTATGAACTTGTCCTTGCAAGGAAATGTTAGATAAGATGGACAGGGAGCCTCATCAGAAGTTTTGACATGGGAGTCCAAGATGAGAAGCTCCTGCTACAGCAAATGACACTCATATGTAGCGAGTATGGAAACTCTCAGCTTGTTGATCAGCTTTTTGTCAGCTCTGCTCAAGTTTGCTGGCAAGTGCTTAAGGAGGGAGTGACTTAAAATCCAAAATGGAGCTCTGCCTCAGCAACCAAAAGTTGGTTCAATGGTACCTTTGTGCCACTGGCTCGTGGATAGAACTATTCCATGTTCACCAATGCTCAGCCCCTGCATACACTGGACTAGTCTCTGAAAAAGGGACAAGCAGAGGGCTAGTGTAACTCCCTTGGACTCCATTCAGGTTCCTTTTTTTCATTAGTCAGTAGTAATTGTCTTGATACAGATTCTGAAACACTGTTACAACTGTGATTATCCATTTATCCATTGATCCCAGCTTCTTCCAAGTTCACCCCAAAAAATGAAATATACTCTGGATAGTTCCATCTCCATGACATGGGATTTGCAGCTTTTCTCAAAATCTGTTGTAATGAAACATTAGTTAAATTTTTCACTGATAGTACATTATCAACCTCAGTTGGTGGCATGTTTAAAACCCAAGATTACACTTCAATTCTCAAGAGATCTGAGCTTTCAACAGGACCTCAAAGTGTGGATCAGAAGCCACTGGCCACTAGTGAAATAATACAGAATAAAACAAATTCTGTAAAGGCTGAATTCTGTAAACTCTGTTTTCATCTTTCTTACTGAAATCCAAAACAATGTGTCACTGTTCACTACATTAACAAAGTCATGGTGATGAGGCATTACAGAAACAACATTTTTAGTTCATCTCTGACATACCACTTTTAGCTATGTTGTTTCATGGCTCTACATTTTTCTTAAAAAAACCACAAACCCACTTTCCAATTATTAGCATTCTTTTACTTCAGTAGGGGGTTCAAAATCAAAACTGTTGCACCTCCAGCTTCCACCTTTTCTTTTAGGATTAGCTGGGGAAAAAGAAAAGCTTTCATAATTACAGAGATTTAGCTTTCTTTATAAATTTGCTATTTTAAGATCTGTTTACAAGCTGACAATATGAAACATCATTCAAAAACAGTGTGAATTGATTACATTCTTCTGAAGAACATGTAGCAGTAGAATATGCATTTGTAGCTGTTTTCTACAGCCCTATAATTAAGATTTTATTGCTTCCCTTCTAAACACGTTGCTGCTGCTGAAGAACAGCTGAGATAATTTAAATGAAACAATGGAAAATGTTGCCCCCTCCCCCAAAAAATCACCTTCCAACCTTTTAGAAAAAGGTGGCAGAAAGACTGTGGTCATTGCCAGATATAGGACTAAGTCAAGATAGTGATTATAGTTTTCTGCTCCTGTTTCTTTTCAATGAGCAAATTCTCCCCAAATACTATTAATAATATGAATGTTGATCAGTTGGGAGGCAGTCTTTGGTCTCTTCATTAATTTCCATGGATCCTGGATCACGGCATGGTGATGGTGTGATCGGCAATCATATTGGGAATGTTCAGGTATCTCAGAATGAATGAACAAACCCAAGAGGCACCATATAAATACATTAGAATGCTTAGAATTACTCAGAGATCAATTTCTTCTCTGACCTTACATTTTGTTTAAAACTAAAATTAATACCAATAAATTAGTAAAATAGCTGTACCAGAAATAATAAATTAGAATAATCTAACATCTGGATCCATGTTATTGGAGAGGGACTCCAAAGGAAAATCTTCAAAACCCTGCAGTGTATTTGTTCTGAATAAATACTTTTGATAAATGAGATGACATATTACAAAGCAGAGATGAGAAAGTACTTTTTCCCATAAAGGTCTTCCAGAAGACAAATGCTTCCAAGGGCAAATGAACACATATAGCAATAGCACTGATGAGTTTGTCAAATTGCAGATGATTTTCCAGGCATGGAAGCCAGAATTCCCATGGCAACCCTCACAAACTCCACATACACATTCAGTGTAGATGGCAACCCATATAATATAGGAAAATTTCAAGTTAAGTGTTAAAAACTAAGCTAAATATAATTTAAACCATGAAAGCAAATATCTTTCTAATTGTATCCAAGGTATTCTTTTCCTTCCTTCCTATTTTCTGATTTTCTATTTTCTGAAATCTATGTCTAGATTGCAATCCAAGTGACAGATGCCAGTTATCTTTGTACCACTCCCAGAATCTGAGTAAGAGACAAAGTACAGTTCCTCCTTTTGCTCCTCAGCATCTCTCGGCAGTGGGGTGGCCAGGAGAAATGGATTAATGGATTGTCCTTGCCCAGCGTGTGCCTGGCTCCCAGCCCTGCTGTGTGCCACCTCCTCAGACCAGGCACTGTGCACTCTGTCCTAGCATGCCTGTAAAAGTCCTTGTTAAACCTGGGCCAGGTGCTCAGTGCATGAGCAGGAAGTAGGGCCAGAAGAGGCTTTACAGCCATTATGGAAAGGGGGAAAATAGGGGATGTCTTCTATTGGCATCTCTGCGTTTTAACCAGATAGGTTTTTTTGGTTTGGTTATAAGAGCCTGGCTGAGACTTGCCAGGTTGACCCAGTACTGCCATTCTGTATTAGGTATTCTGGATAGGGATGATGATCATCCTGTGCTGAGAGTCTCTCTCTGCTTCAGCAGAAAGTCACACATGAAGAAAAGGCTAATAGAAACAAAAGGTTCTAGGTTCAGCTTGTAGCAGGAGTGTATTTTTCATTTGCTGTAACTATTTGACAAAATGAGGCACAACTGTATTTGTATAATATTTTGAAATTCTTTTAACTATTGTATGTCATAGTGCACAATCGTCATCACAGATTAGAAATCAGTTGATTTTAGTTGATTCTTCTGCTTTAGTGCCTCCCCTTTTATACTTCTCCATTAATTTTTTTCCCTACAATGGGATGGTAACAAAACAGGTGCAATCATAGGAATAAAGGAACATCTGCAATGTACCAATAAATATTGAACAACTTATTTTACAATGTTAAGCTGTCACAATTAATTTATTTATAAAATTTGTCCTGTCCTGTCAGTGAATGAACACATACTCTCTGAAGAGCTATTCTCATTTAGGTATTTTCTCTCAAACCAAATTAAAAATCTTCTTCTAACCTTGCTTTGGATTTACTTTTACATCAGAGGAGTATCTGCCAGGTTGTTTTGTTTATTGCAAAAGGTATTGCTGGTGGACAAAAGCAGGAGAGGATGTACTGAATTCTTGTAATAATTTTTCTCTTAATTTCCACTCTATTTCATAGACTCATATGGTATTTTCTAGGTTCAAAAGGACTCTCATAAATTTCCCTCTTTAACCTTTTATTAGATAGAAACTTTGGACTCTTGTGCCGTTATTGAAGAATCAAGCAGTGAAAAGAGATGAAAATGTAGTGATTCTGAAACTTCAGTGAGCTGCTGCTCCTTTACAGACCCTGCCAGCCTTAAGGGCTCCGGACCAGCTTTGGGGGGCCCAAGCAATTCTTACAGGCTCGTGGGCAGGAGGTCCTGATGTTCACAGCAGCTCTGGCTTTGTCTTCTAACTTGACAAATAATGCAGTGCCTGAGTGAAAAAACATTTCTCCACTTAGAAGTGAGGAGCTTTGAGTGAGGGAAAGAAAAGAAGACCCCCTGGAGTCAGCCAGGTGGGAACACCTGAGCTTTGTGACAGTTGTACATGTACAGAGCATCTTGCTCAGCTCTCATTTTACATAATATTTCTTTATCACCTGGTGAAAGATTTATTTATTATTTAAATGAACAAACTCCAGGGTACAGATTTAAAAAAAAAAATCTTATTTGTTTTCATTTGCAAAAAGAGCCTGTTGAGATGCTTCACTTTTGGAAAAAAAAAAAAAAAAGAAAAAGAAACCATTGCAGCTACTTATTTTTGATTAAAGAGGTTAATTCAAAAAAGCAGTTCAGTTGCTCTTTAAGCTGCCGTGGTGTTTAAACAATTATTTAAAGAACAGTCAATCTTCCCCACACCACATATTCACTGTTGCTTTGATTCCAAGGAAATTTTTTAGTTTGGTTTTAAGAGTTAATGGCTTTCTGGTAACTCTTAGTTAAATATTAATGCAGACATAATAATGCTTATTCCTTAAGTAAACTTCTAAGCAATACAACTATCAAATGAATTATTCCTGCTGAACACTTACTGTCTTGTCCCAATCTAGGTAAAAACTTTTAAACCTCAAATAAGAGTTTCTGCCTGTAGGAAAATGAATACAATGTTTTTTCATATATTTTTTCCAATTATGTTTTGGACAAGGAGATCCTCTTACTGTTCTTCATTTCTTCAGTTGTGTATCTTACCTAAAACAGGATGTACCGTCATTTTTTCAGGTCTCCAGAACCTCCCAAATCTGCTGAAAGTTTGTGTCCATCCCTTTCAGGTTTGGATGAGTTGTTGCCTCTCTGTTCCTCCCCGTGAGGCAGTGGCACCAACACTGGGGGCTGCATCCAAACATTCATTGCAGCACAGTGGGTTTTGTGAAGGAGTTCATGGTTATCCTGTTGGCCAGCCCTTCCTTCAGTCACTCTGTATTCAATAAGGAGCCTCTGTGGAATTACACAGATAAGGCTTCTCTCTCTTCATGAGGATGTCAGGACTAGAGTAAAGTTGGTGCCTGTGTGACACACAGTAGTTAACAGCAGGTCCACACAGTAAAAGCTGCAGAGCTAGCAAGTGCTTTATGAATGTTTTGCTGTCCAGGTGCTTTCTGCAAAGGTTTTACAATCTCATCCTCGACTCACTCCAGTCAATTGCACCAGCTGATAGGTAGGAGCTCCTCCATTTGTTAGAGATGGGGTTATTTAGCCATTTTCTTTGAGTAAATTTAAAACGTATCAGAGTAGCTGATTACACTCACCTCTGCCCTCATCTGTTCTTCATGAAGTTGTAAGGGACTGTTTGTCCAAAATAGTGGGCACTGCTGATGTGTGATATTTAAATATGATTTAGACATATGAAAGAAAACCACTTGATACTCCTCATGGCCTGCAAAGCTCCCGCTCAAAGGTTGATTTCATGATTAATTTATGCCAGCATTATCCTTATTTTAGTGATACTAGAAGTGAAATCCTGTCCACGGCTATCAGGTAAATGAAAAGAATTTGATACATAGTGCACAAATCTTTTTGAATGGTCACTATTTCAGGCATAGGCTGACAGCAGCAGGGGCCAGAAGAACCTGTGTTTATTTCTTTTTGCTCCAGACATGCATGTTGCCATAGATCAGTTGTGAAGACTCTGCATCAGGCAACCCTTTCAAATCATTCAGTGCTTAGGGCCACTGATTTCTTACACACATCCCTGTTTCACCTTTACTTCCAGCAGTTTGCTCTGGGGACAGCTCCCCTATTAGGGACCAGAGAAGGCTTTTGTTCTTTTCTTTGTATGTGTTTTCAGTCTAATGAGAGAGAGATGCATTGTTTACAGGCTCTAGATATGAACCACTGATGTACACAGAGCATGAAAATCCAGTAAGAGACAGGCTGATTTTCAGTAATCAAATAGTTTAAGCACTTTCCAATCATAAGCCTAAGGAAGGCAAGACTCCACAAAAGAAAACTCCTTGGAAATAAGTCTAAATAGGCAATAGACTTTATAAAATCCTAAGCATTCAGAAGTATTTGCTTGACACAAAAAGGACAATGTTTGATCTCAACAACAGACCTGATTGTTACATGATGTAACTTATTTGTTACATGATGATAGAGCTACTAAAAATCAGGAATACATGGTCACAAGAAGGCCTCTATAAAACTGACTGCTAAAGTCTTTCCCACCTAAGTTACAGCCTAGCTAAAAAAAAAAAAAGAAATGAAAAATACATCATGAACATAATGAACATTTTTACCTAGAATGCAAAATGCTTCTGATTTCCAAATGTCCCAGGTAACAATGTTCTAGTCCAGCAGAATATACAGGTAAAATCAGTGCAACACACATTGGCACTCCCCATCTCAGCTAACCAGACATTATATGTCCTTAGAGGTGCCTAAATTAGCATGGTAGTAACTTTTGGTTACACTCAAATATTTCTAGCCTTCCAGTAAGCCTGTTCAAGCTCAATTCCTTGAGCCTCCATTTATCTGGTATTCAGATTGTTACTGCTGTCTGTCTTGTTGCAATCCTGTTTATAGAACTGTACACTACAGAGAGATTAGGAGCTAAAAACAGCAGGCTAAATTGAGTATTAATAAATGCAAATAAATTCTCACTGGGGAAAAGCCAATTCTCCTATATATACACACTGATGGATATTAAATTATTCAGTAACCTTCAGAATAGCTCTGTGGACAGTTCTGTGGAATGGCAGCTCAGCATTCAGTGGTACTTCAAAAAATAAATTAGGAATATGATGACAAAAATCAAAGCATAATTATGACAATATGTACATTTCTGGTGTGTCTGCATTTTGAGCACTGGCTGCAGCAGAACTAGAAAATACAGAGAAACACAGTAACAATGAGGACAGATGTGAAGTGCCTTTTGTACAATATGGTATTAAGCTATGGCTTTTCCTCTGGGAAAACAGGCAGTACTTGGAGAACACGCTAGAGGTCTGTAAATTCTTGAGTGGCACAGGAAAGACAAATAGGAACGAATTGTTCATCTCTTCTCACAATTTAACAGGCAGAAGGTGTTACCTGAAAGTTGTTGGGCAGCTGGTTTAGGAGACCACAAAAGTAATTGATTTTTTCCTACATATTAAGTTGTGGAATTCATTGATATTCATCATGGTAAATCCTGAGTTTAGATGAAAAAAAAAAAACCAGGGAAAGCCATTAAGGCTATTAAGCATATTGATAGAAGCTCTGACATTAAAAAAATCATCAGGAATGTACGGTGGGAAAAGAGCACAGTCCAGCCACATTGTTCTTCCCTTCCTCCTGCAAGGATCCACTGCCAGCATGGCTGGAGAAGAGCCTGTGAGGCACAGCCCTTCAGCACTGCACTGCCCTCTGGGCACAGGCTCACCTCTGCACGGGGAGTCATCCACTTTGGGAGAGTTCATGCTCCCTGCAAGATTTCAGGAGCACCTTGACTGACACTTCATAGATGAAAAAAAGAGAGCTGAGCTTTCACTACTGCTTCATGGGGGCAGCATGAGAGCACTTTTCCTGGCATTGCTGAAAAGGTCATGCTGGTATTCCAGGTCTTACTTGCAATATGCATTTTTTAAGATCAAAGCCACAAAATCCTTGCCCAGCTTAGACAGCTCCACAGCCACCCAGAAGCAGCAGCCACGTGCTCTGGAATTGCCCCCAGCAGCCATTAGGTGACTGACCATAGCAAGCTCACAAAATGCCACCAGAAAAGGGGCAGGTGATGGCTGAATCGCTGCTCTTCTGCAAGGCCAGAGCCCTGGTTAGGCTGTCTTTGATACTGCACCTCATTCTTTCCATATAAAGCCTGTGGCTTGCTCAAACCTTAACCACCAGGGAGAACTGCAGAAACTACAGCTGCAGACTGGAGGATCTTCTGGGTGGAATAATTCAGTGACTGGAAGACTTTAATGCATATTGCATGAGTGAATCAGCTGATCATTTTAATACAAACCTCTTAATTTCTTAACTCCTCCTCTTCCACACTGACTATCTAAAGAGGAAAGAAGTTGAGGATTACAGGAGTGTCAGCCATGGGAGCAGGTTTCACCCTGTAAACTCCAAATGGAAGTTCTTGTGATGGCAGGATCAGTGCCGTGACTAATAGTATCACTGTACAGTTTGTTTTGTGAACTGTCCCTTTTTTCTTTTTCCTTTAAAAAATGTCAAATTGAAGATGTCTAATAAAAATGTAAATAATGCAAACTGAAAACTAAATTATCAACATTTTAAAGCAGCATTAATCTCACAGAACATGTTTGGCGTCTTTATGTCCTATATTGCCATTGGGCAACTAGAAAGATAATAAAAATGTAAATAATGCAAACTGAAAACTAAATTATCAAGACTTTAAAGCAGCATTAATCTCACAGAACATGTTTGGCGTCTTTATGTCCTATATTGCCATTGGGCAACTAGAAAGATAATAAAAATGTAAATAATGCAAACTGAAAACTAAATTATCAAGACTTTAAAGCAGCATTAATCTCACAGAACATGTTTGGCATCTTTATGTCCTATGTTGCCATTGGGCAACTAGAAAGACCTATTAAAATAATACTAAAGTACTAGTCCTTGAGGACTACATGACATAATTCTGCAAGTACAAGAAATTGCTCAAGAAAGAGAATCTAAGACACATGCTAAAATACCAAAATACTTCTAAAAAAGACAAGGATACAGACTGATGACAAACTTTCATTATTCAACTTTTTATTAAAATTGAGCTATTTTTACATATTTAAAATACTTTATATCAAAATTACACAATGTTTATGAAAACAATTGTATGCAAATACATAAAAATATGTAAAATCAGAGCTAAGCAATATAAAGCAATATATAGCATGTTTCAAAATGTATTTCAGGACTAGAATACCTGAGTGTGCAACAAGCTGGTTTCCTGCATTTCACTGATTTTAACAGTTAAATTTAATAATGTATCTGATCTCAAATAAAGCACTTTGGTTGGGAGAAACTGCATGGAAAAGGCAGAGATCAAGCGGAGATATTACTCAAGGCCTGTCTTCAGAATCTTCATCCACATGAAGATCCACTGCTTGAGATGCTAGGAAGGACTCCCACGTAGCAAGGCACTTAAAAAACCAAACACATACATCTGAGTAGAGCAGAGAGATTTCTGTGAACTGCTAGCCAAGGAGAAAAAGAATTTTAAAAATAGCAGAATACGCACACATTATCACAAGCTGCTTTTGTAGGACCATGGTAAGAGCAAAATACGGTTTCCTAGGCAGCTCAGTATATGCAAAATGTTAGCTAACATGCTGAGTGAGCTGTAAAGGTCAATTTTACATAATGACAGGCACACACTGTGAGCACTGTAATTGTATGTTGTAGCATGGAAGATGCTAACATTAATTATGCTCTTCTTTAATCTCTTCCTTTAGTTACAGGCAAAGATCTCTTCCAAATAGAAAGCACATTGTCAGGCACTGTTCCCTTGTAATCTCTGAGGATTCCTAATGTATACCCAATTTTCCTTCCAAGTTAAATTAAACCATTTTATTTTTCTAAATAAGGAGAGAATTCATTTTTCCCCAGAGTAATGGGAAAGAAATAGAACCAGAAAGGCAAAGGCTGGGAGTAGGGAAATTGTTATCCTTACAAGTGGTGTTTCTCAGCTTATGGAAAAATGTATTTACAATTGTAAAAACTAATTTTTTTATCTGAAGCATCAATTCTGCAGGCAATAAAATGAAAAAAAAAACCAAAAACCCAGAAAACCAACAACCCAATGACTTTGGTTCAATTTAGCTTAAATGAGTGTTGGCAGCTTGGCAAGCCATTCCAAATCATAAATTATTGTTGAGAGCCATGGCAAGGCTGTCACAAGGTAACCTGCAGTGAGTTGATGCTTGTAACCCAAAGCACCAGGTTTCTACTATTTCAAGTCTGTCAGTAGAACAGGACAGGCAAATTGCTGCAGTAATTTCCTTGTTCTGATGCTATTGAAAAAAAGCCCTTGAAATGGAAATGTTCTTCCAAAATTTTGACTCACACATTCATACCTACTGTTCTTGACAATGCAGCTGATTTACTACTTCCTCTACACAGTTTTTTTCCATGAAGGATCTTTATTATGCACCATAAATAAGTCTTCTGAAATTTCCCAGGAAATATATATTAAAACCTGGACAGAACACTCCATTTAGCTGAACTTTGAATTAAATCAGTGCCCTGAAAACAGCGTTGTTTCCTAACTGAAATATTTTGCCATAAACCATTCAAGCCACAACAACCTGCTAAGCCCAGCTCATTGAAACACCCTGTATCCCTCTGTCATTGCTCGGGAGATATGAAAATGACCCTGCTTGAACTTGCAACCACCTAACTCCATTAGACATTTCTTGTGAATGACTTCCAAACTCTGCCATGAAATATGGAGATTTGATCATACTACACTGAAGAGCTAGGTCCTGGTATAACTGCATGTCTGTGTGTAAGCAGAGTGGGAGGATCTGATAATGTTAAATATAAGCTCGAAGAGAGAAACAAAGAATACACACAGGATGACTGGAGCTGGGGGAATCCATGATGATTCAAGGACACAGAACCAGGAATACCCATAAAATTAAGGATGGCAAAAGTAACAAGAAAAAGAAAAAAAAAGGACGCAGTAGCTTTGTCTCTAAAGACATAAGAAAGGAGAACAAGTTGGTCTGCAAAAAAATGAGAGCAGTTAAAACAGCCAACTGAACTAAAAGATCACAAAGAAAAAGCATGAGCTTATTTTTGCACAGGTTTTTGGCTGTTATCAGGCACAAGATCACTCCTGTTATTCACGTTTTGTCCCCTAGACTAGGGATACCATGAATTTGCTGCCCCAGTCTTTCTCTTCAGATCTTGCTGAAAAAAGCCCCAAGTAACTTCTGCTGCTCTTGCACACAACAACATTATGCTACTGTTCAGAGTGTATCTAAGGTCTGAATTACTGTGCAAAAGAGAGGACTAACAGAGTAAGATTCATGTGGAAATCTGCTTTCTTCACTGACTTTTGGGAGAAATGTTATTGTGAAATGGTACACCAGGGAGAAACAGTGAAGATTCTGCCAACCTGAACAGTGAACTACAAGTGTTGAAAACTGATTTCTGATTTAAAAGGTCTTTTTGACCTTTTGTATAAAGACTTAAAGTTTGATCATTAGATTCTCCCCTACTTCATGTGACACTGTGGCAGCTGAATCTATCTGAGAGGCTTGAGCTGGAACGTGGCCTTTTGGTTTTGAAATGTCTGAGAGGCAGCTGCTAGCAATGTGTCTTCACAGTTTGTGGCACTCAAACCTATCAGTTTCTGTTTGTTAGAGCCCAGCCTGGATCACCATCCTAGAAAGCTGCAAGGCACAGCTGTTTTTCTAAGCTTTTTCTAGGTGTGGTACAAGAAAACATCACTTTTTCTTGAAGAGTCTTTCATTGGCAATGACAGATTTTTTTCTGAACCACAGTTTAATTGATTTACCACATAAGTCCAAGTTTTGTTATTCCATAATTTCAGTAATGTGACTTAAAATACATGTATCAGCATTGGCTGCAATGTAAAAATGTTTTTGTGTTATCTTTGCAACACTGAGCCAAGCTGCACATATTAAAATGCAATCATAATACATTGCTTAACCAGATAGATGTGATCTACTGAAGTCTGTCCAGACAAAGATGCAAAGCACTTTTTTCACACAAGTCATTCAGCGTATAATTTATCCCTGTTTATATAACCAAAACATTTTTCAAAATGTAAGAGCAATGGTGGCTCATTTCACTGTCAGACATCTCAGTGCTCCTACAGATGACAAATTTTATCATTAACCACACCAAAACAAAACTAGGTCCCTGTGCCTTAGGCTCAAGCTTTTCACATTGTGAAGCATGAACTGCATAAACGACATTTTGTTAGTGATGTACACTTCAACATTATTACCAAATGATTTTACTCCATTCTCCTGGGAGGTTGAAAATGGAGATCAAAACAGAGGATCAGCCAGTTTTCACAAAGCAGACAGAAAGGGAAAAAACCCAGAAAATCCAAACTGAGAAAATGAAATGTGTTTGCAAAGGATTGAAATTCATAATCCAATTACTCATAAAAGCCCGATGGAAAACATAAAAAAGCCTAAATACACAAAATGAAATACCAAGAACTTAAATAAGGCCACTTTACCTAAAATATTCTGATTACTACTGGAGGACACATATCTATTCTGGAACATCATTCTTAGAAAAAGCAGCAAAAAGTTTTTCATACAGTACAATTGCATATATAATGAAAAAGGAGATATAAAAATAGAACATGTAGTAAGGATGCTAGCAGAAGCAGTGTGTCACACGCCATGTGTGTTTCTGTTCCAGTTCCCAGTTATCCATGGCTGATACTTTAAAAATAGCACTTATGATGGAATTTTCTGGAGTAGAATCTGAAAATGAAGGCTTGTTTGTGTCTGAGAGAAACAGAAAGTATTTTCATGATTTCTGTGTGCAGGGGAACAAAAACTGGACCACACAGAAAGAGTAATTCGCACTCCAAAAAACGTCTTCCCGAAATTATTTTTAAAAAATTTTAAAGGCTGAAGTGAATGAGGGTTTAAAGATGGATCTGCCTTTGAAGCAACTTGCACAGGGACAAACAGGCTCAGATGGGGGAGCTGTTGAAAATCTCCTGAAGTTTGGTAGCTGAACTCCCAGGCGTGGCTAAGGTAGGATGTGATCAACACCCAGGAGCAGCCAACTTTCTGCTACACGACCAAATGACTGCTTAAATGCACCAGTACAGAGGCCTCTAGGGCAAATAACAAATCTCACCTCTTTTTCTACAGCTTTTACAAGACCAAGAGGTACATAAAGGCTTTGGAGTTAGAGAGAAGTTGCTGTAATGGGGAACAAGTATTGCTTTGCCCTAATGAATCTTTTGGATCAATTTATGCCTGTACAACAATATAGGTCACAGAAATATACTAAATTGTGCTTGAAACACTTAAAAAATCAGGAAATTATTTATGTTTTTGAAAAATAATAAGGTGTGCCAATACCAACAAGAATCTGACTATATCAAAGGTAAGTGATTATCTGATTAAGATGCAAGGGTTTAACAGGATTAATTTCCCATGAGATAAATGAAATCAAATGCTATGCTTTAAAACAAAAGTTCATCCACGAAGAATAGGTTCATCAAGAAAAAACACATCCTTTCAATGCCAAAACTAACTATCATCCCATTTTAGGAAAAAACACCAATCGTCTGCATTTCCTGGAGTACCCAACAAGCAGTGGAAACCCAAACTCTGGTATGTTTGCTGGATTTACAATGTCTAATTAGTCTTTGGGTTGGGCTGTAAAACCTAGCCACTTATTCTGGTGGTTTTCCTGAAAAGAACAGGTTACCAAAATTCATTGGCTGCATATTTACTAGCCATATTAAACAGATGAGAAAAAATTTAAAAATTAGCATATGTTAAACTGCTTCTATTCTTTAAAGCCAGAGTTCAACAGTGCCTGGTTTGAATCTGCTAATCTGCAGCAGCAACACTTCAAACCTGCCAGCTAAGTAACACTGCCAGCACCACCACTAACTCTGTATCCTGCTTTGGATTTAGTAATGCTGCATCTTTAGAATATCTATTTCTAAATTAATGAAACTATTCATGGTGACACTCAGTTCCTCAGAGGAATGCTCCACCCTGTGGACAGTTTGTGATTCCAGCTGTTTGGCAGATGCCTCTTCTGGACTAAGCTGTCAGACAATGGTGTCATGCCTAAGGCCCGAGGAAAAGGAATAAAATAAGTGGTACAGTGTTAACACGTGCTGAATCAATGCTATTTACTTCAGAAATAGAAGTAAACTGATGAACTTTTAAAAACTAAAACCTTTTCATTTTTTCAGAAAGTCCTCCTTATTCTAGCAATGCATTTACTGTCTTTGTAAGTACAATATTATTTTGGATTTAAGACCTTGTGGAATACAGAGAGACTTAAGAATGTATTCAACTCTTTTCCAGAGGAAAGGAAGTACAGAACTGTATGAACCACTGAGACCAGCTACAGGAATACCAAATGATTGGTCAGTCATGGTAATTCTTGGCTCCTAAATGATTTTAAATATATTATAACAAAGCTTGCACATTATCACTTGAAAGCTTTCCTTTTCCCAGGCCGGCACAGGAGCGCCCTGTAAATCTGCAACACTGGGCTTTTATTCACGTCTTTGTTACCACAGCTTTGAGAGACAAAACAGCTGTAGAAACAAAGGAACACTTCTTATTCAAGTTTAATAAATGCAGATAGCCAGTGAACTAGACTACAGGAGTAACTCTTAAAATTGTAAATCTGGAGAAACATAATTACAGGTAACACTTCAGAGTAACATTTAATTCATGTGAACATTAATTCAGCTTAAGGAAGAGATACTCTTTTATGCTAGCTAAGTGATGCTTGACAAGTTGACAGCACAATCCTTAGGCAACTGCAATTAAGGTGAAACCCAAACAAACGTAAGGTCATATTCTTTGCCCATTGTGACAAAGATGAAATGACATTTTGGAAATTCTAGTGTACTTTGACATGCTGCTGTGTTGTTTTTGACCACACTGGCTTAGGTTTTATACAGTTTTGAAGGGCTGCATTCTCTACTGCAGCACCATCAGAAAATATAAGATGCCTGTCTCTCAGTACTTTGTGGTTCCCAAGATTTTAAGGGCTGCAGAGAATGAATGTGAACAGAAATGACTCCTTCTTTGGTTGTGTGCCTGGGAAATGCAGTCAGCAAGGGGAATAATGAGAAGTACAGTGAGATGCTGCTGTAGAGAAGAGAATGGGACACTGCTCGTGGAGAGGCACAAGTAGTTTACCTGAGGGGTGGGGGAATTAGTGGAAAGGATAAGAAGCAGGTAGTCACTAAGTTAGAAAGCAGGAGACGATTCCTCATAGGAGCTGGACAGAAGAACGGGGCAACTGAAGCACATTCATAGCATCCATGATGCCTGGGAAAATGGACAGAACATGCTTTGGGGAAGAGAAAAGGCAGGAAATAACACGAGGGATGTTACAGCAAGAAAAGGCTTAGTAAGCATCAAATGGTGCATCAAAAGTCTGAATGAGAAACTTCAGATATGTGAAAGAATGCTAATGAAGCAAGTAATAACTGAACAAGTGAAAAACACAGTAACAGACACTGTGTTTGTGCATGGGTGTAATGAGTCAGACTCTAACTATTACATTTTAAGGTTGCATTCTCTTTCCTACTGAAAACATAAAAATAATATTCTGCTTCTCAGGTTTCTGAGATTCCCTTCCTGAAGTTTCACTCCCAAACGGCAGGAGCAGATGCCAGAGCTTCTTGTCCTGCTGCTTTCTGGAGTACACACTTGTAGTTTGAGATACACGGCCCTCTGACAGTAATCACTTCTCTAATATTTAACTATCACCATTAACCACGCGTCTTAAATAAATGATTTTTAGGTGAAAACTCCCAATCAAAATATTAACTTTATCAAGTTCTTTTGAGTATCATGATTAGACAATGATTTTCTGATAAAACAGAAAAAAATTGGTAAGCTCTTACTTTGCAAACAAGGATAGAGTTAGCACAATGTTACTTTTTATTACAACTGCTGTAGTAACATAAGGTGCTTTTTCTAAAATGTAGATCTACAAAGATGTAACAGCACAACCATTTAATGAAGATTTCAATATTCAAGAAAAGCACCAACAAAAGATTGTGTCTCAGTATAAATTAACTTGTCTGGTATTTCAGAGGCTATTTAAGAAGAACCTCTGGCAGTTACAGAGACAGCTGAATAATTTTCTACAGTTTGTGGCTTAAGAACAGCAATTTAAAGTACAATATGTGCTTTGGTGCTCTGGATTAAACTTCTAATTCAGCAAAAAAACCATTTCTAGATAGGAAAAAGAACCAAATAATTGTTTTTATATTTTAGCTAATCATTCACAAAGAAAATATTCTGATATATTCAGCATTGTTTTAACATACATATTGCTGCTATAGAAGTCAGAGACCATCAATAAATGAAGACAATGTTAGAGGATGCCAAAAGCTTGCTGCCTGATTTCTGAAAATATTTTGATCTTAATATGTAACAACAGATTGTCAATGTCCATGCATCTCACAGACTGCATGTTAATTAATTAGACTTGATGATCAAGAGCTCTGTCTTTTCAATTATGTTTTAACAAAATGATCTGTAAAATCAGAGCACTGCCATTGGTGTGCAATCCATAAAAGACTCAGACTACAGGACTGAAGTTACAGATACCAAAATATATCTGTAAAAATGACTAATTTATGATTAATAGATGGCTCAGTGCATTGCATTTTTTCCCCAAAAGTAAGGAGAAATGACTTAAAAATCTTCAAGACATCTGGGATATTTTCAAAATGCGCATTTCAATCAACATTTTGTTCCCCATGAGGAACCCTCACAGAATGCTTAATGTATTTTGTTACATGTTTTCAAATTCTCCTTCCTAGCATATATTCTTGGAAATTCTTACCAAGAATATTACCTGCAGCATTTGAGCTGAAAATAAAAATCTGATGGAATCACATTTAAATTTTTCCTCATACAGGTCTGAGCCTTCCAGAGGGCTTCTTCATGCTCTCACAGCAAAATGTTTCCAAACTGAAATATAGCAGCTGACACTGAACCAAAAATCATGTTCCAAGTTGTTGTGGTTAGTAAAACAAGAGTGCCCTCTGTCGATGATGAACTCAGGATCAACGACTTGGGCACAATAAAACATATCCTGATTGAAATCTGTCAAATTAAGGATAACTGCTCCACTATTCCCACAGAAACCGATTCCTAAGTTATCAAATGTTTGAAATAAAATGGAAAAATTCCTCTTCACAAACAACCCATGGACTTCTTCACTGAAATAGTGAAAAAATAACATTTTTGTGAGAAAGAGTTTTACCTCTTCATAATACCGGAGATTATTCTCAGCCACATTCATGAATGTTGATCTCATATCCCACTGCATGTTCTGCTTCCACCTGTCCCAATCTGCTTTCAGAGCATTATTGGCACGTTCAACTTTGTCTTCAAGTTTTCCAATCTCTTCTGAGAACTAAACATTAATTTTAAACATTAAAAAATATTAAGAAAATCACCATTTCCAAAATTATTTAAATCAATTGACTGTAGTGGAGAGAGAGAACTGCAGAACCAAGGCTGGTACTTAACTTAGCAAAGAAAGTCTTTCCCCAGAGATAAATTTAAAAATAATTCTTAATTAATAAGTCACTACAACTTCTGAAATATTAATAACAGAAAATATAGATGAGAATGAAAGTGTTCCTGGAGATATATTTTTTCACTGAGAGAAGTTACAGACCCTGGCACCTCTTCACTAGCACTTGACATTAATGCATCAAAAAAGAAATATATAGAGGGCTTTACTGAAGCAGAATCGATTGTACAAATTAGATTTGGCGAGGAAAACTGAGAAAATCTTGTCAGAATCTTTGATAACAGGAGAAAACAGAATGGGGAGAAGACAGCAGAAATCAAAATCACAAACTTTCTGATTTCTTGCCTGTCACATTACCATCTTTTCTTGTGGAACTGTGTGTGACCATACTAGGGAAAAAGAAATACAGAAGTAGAGAAAGAAATTAAATTAAAGGACTTCTACAGAGAAGAAACTCTTTCACAGCAATCCAGGACCCAAAACTTTGAGGGCTCTTCAAACATTACTTGCTTCTAATTACTGTAGATGCACAAGCTGATTTGCCAGCTAATGGGAGTAAGTGGACAGCAGCCCTGTCTTTAATGAGTTTTTCTGGTCTTCTCAGTAATTCGGTTGCCTGTTGTCATTTACTCATCAGCTGTGTCTGTTCTGGCTGGCACCAGGTCACAGAACAGGGTACATCTCCTGTGGCTACAGTGCAAAATCCCCTGCTGGGACTGCAGAGCCACTGTCTGCAGCAGGAGAGAAGGCAGGCACAAACACCACCAAAATAAGGAACATCAAGCAGGAAAACTTAATTCCTCCAATTGCTTCCATTACAACTCAGGCTCCATACATTTCTTCTTCATCCTTATATTGTGCCATAAAGCAAAGAGTTTCCTCCTTATACCACACCTGTGTAAAGTTGGATAGCTACTTAGCTACTTTTGCTTTCTGCAGAGCTGGTGTTTTCATTGATAGGAAGTTCAGGATTCCAGGACTAACTTCCAGGATTTTAAAGGAATGCTTATGCTCCTGGTAGAACACAGAAACATCAAAACTCAGAGCAAGACACGGAAAGTCTGGGTGCACAGCCTCCAGCTTGGACCATGCAGGGGAGGACAGTGATCAAGTGCAACAGGAGTGATGCTGCCATCAAACACACACTGAATCATCAAACACTGCCTGAAAGGGTCACAGAACCTGGATCCCATTCAAGTCTTAAAGAAGCCATGAACTCCTTAGCTAGTAAAACTGAAAATTTCATCTGAATCAACGTTTTCCACAGTCAATAGCAAACATTTTTAGTTGGATTTGATTTCCACACAGATTTTCTTTGCCACACTTCTAGGTTCATGACATACTGGTTATTAATGAGGAACAAAATGAAAAAAGAATAATTCTACTTTACTGAAAAGCCCAAGTTCAGTTATCTGGCCATACCACTAATCAAGCTACAGACAAGGATAATTTCAACTATTAACACTGCATTCAAAATGAAAAGGCTAATCCAAAGCTTAAATGTGGGGGGATTACCTTTAAAGGAATTACAGACAACTGGATTTGGTATTTTGACCATGTTCCATGCTAATTGCCTTTCCTTCAAATACCAAGAAATGAATGTGCACAGAATACTGAAAACGATGACATTTTAAAGGTGATTTAGAGTAGGAAAGGCAGCTGAATCCATTCTCTGCTTTTGCAAAAAAAAAAAAAAAAAAGAAGTTCCTATGTAGGAATACACTAGTCTACACACATAAAGAACTTCTCTGACTTAGAAATCCTGGCTGCAGCAGCTTCCCCTTACCTCGGTCTTTATAATTTTAAGTTATTTTACAGTTTGTTTTTGTCTAGCCTTTTCTAGGAACTACAAACTTCTTCCATACTGTAGTCAGAACATGATATGGACAGGTAGACTATTTTTACAACTCTGCCTGGATATGCAGTTTAAACATCCCACTCCAAAGCCCCAAAGAAACCACATGCTGTATTAAGGCAGGGGTTGGACTTATTATCTAAAGGCAGCATTATGCCACATTGTCTCCATGTCAAGTAGACACATTCAAGTTTTTTCAAGACTGAAAAAACCCATCAATGCTGCTCTCTTTAGGTGCCATGACAGCAGAAATTAAAGAAGAATGGCTTGAACTTAACAAAAAAATCTAGTTTTTGTTAAGTCCAAGTCAAAAGAAACCTAGTGTGTTCCTCATTTACAAGATGTAAATTGTTATAATTGATCCTGCAAATTAAACAGGATTCTGAATCCATTTTCTTACATGGATCTCACTGAGGCAGCCAGTGTGAGAAATGAAATCTCCCACCAGTGATGGCCAGAGGCCAGCACAGCACTCATCAGACATGGGACCAGAGCTCAGGAAGGTGGGAGCCAGGCATTGCTAGAGCAGAGTGCTGCCATACACGGACTGTGTGACTGTAGCCAAAGAGACATGGCCCAACAGCCAAACTACATGGTGACACAGCATTTTACACCATCTCACTATGCAAAATAGCACGAATTTCTATCTGCTATGTGAATTAATCCTACAGCTTGGTGATACTAACCCCTTTTTAGCCTGGAGTTAAAACACAAAATATATTCAGAATGTAAGAGATTCAGCATTTCATCTCTTTACTACTCAGTTTCAAGCCTGAACACTAGAATCCTTAAGTTGGCATTTAACGCTTATCTTGCTCTGTCAGAGCACATTAATACCAACCTTTTTTCAGAATTATTATCAGCCCTAGTGGCAAGACTAAAACTGTTAAAAATGCCCAAACCATAGAGGGATACAGTAGCATTGCTGTGTAACCTTCAGGATGGAGTGTGGGAATCATGGAGCAGCATATCCCACCGTCTTTACAGCCACAGCTCTGGAGGTAAGAAATGTCTAGATAAGCAGGAGGGTACCAAAGTTGGGCCCAATCTCTCTGTCAGAGCCTGCATCCAAAATCACAGTCTTCACACCATCCATACCCTGAATGACTACCTCCTTTGTGGACCAAATTTTGAAGTAGAAGCCAAGGTTTTGGCTTTTGTAGCAGCACCAGAAGCAGCTTTCTAACATAATTCAAGAAAACATTTTTTTTCCCAGCTGATGAGCTTAATGTCCCATAAGGTTTAATTTGCAATTCCAGTCTATTTCATCTGCGCTGACCTTAGGGATGTTTTACATTCTTCTGCTGTACAATCCTGTGTTTGTTAAATCATTTAATGTTTGCCACGACCAATGCTAAATATCTCACAGCCTTTTATCAGCTCTAATGACAGTCTGAGACTCCTTATCTGTGGTGGAAATGTACTTCAAATGAGATTAGGGTTCATGCCACTCATTGTCAGCAAAATTTCTGGCTACTAGATTGCACTGACAAGTTCAATCTGACATCTACGAGATCATTAGAAGCTACAAGGTTCTGCTTAGAAATAGGTATGTGCAAATACACCCCAATTTGGTGTCTGAGACCCGTTCCAACAACATACCTGTGTTATGACCACCTTTATTAAGAAATAAGTCTTGTTAGAAGTGTTAGAAAAAGATTTCAACACATAATAAAAATGAAAACATAGTAAAAAAATGACCAAGAAAATAGTTAAGTCCCTTGAATGGTTAAAAATACGGTACACCATTCTCTGTTGCCAAACTATGCTTACTAGAAAAAGGCTTCAGCTTCTAATTAAGAAAAAGTCTTCAGGATACAGCTGCCACTCAATTAGAGAACACAGGATTTTATTATCAGATTAGACTAACAGACATCTGTTTTACTGCTCTTCTGAGACTGCAAGGAGAACCAGACTCTCAAAAACAGGATTCTCAGAAATTAGTAAGAAATAGAGGGGTTGGAAAGATAGAGCAAAGATCTGTACACCTGGGTAATTAGAGTGTCCAAAGCCTTTACCGAACTGTAAATGCAGATATGGAAATATATACACAGTGAAAAAAATAAGTTTGGGCAAACTGATTTCAAAATCCTAGTGAATAGTACAAACATCTCAGGATGGAGTAAACCACTGTCAGTATCAAATCGACACAGTACGATCAATACTGTGCTAAAATAAAAATATTCCTTTTTTATTTGTAATAGTTCAGTAAAAGGGAGTGCATGCACACTGTCTGAGAGCTCCATCAGATTATACCAGGAAATGCATCCTGAAAAGACAGCACGTCCTGCCAGGCTATGGTGTCTTTTCTACAGTAAACAATGAGTCTGGCTGCTGAACAAGCTGTATGGAGCTGAATTCATATCTGAATGCACCTGCCATGGCTACCCAACTCCCAGCCTAGGGGGCTTCTCCAACTCACCATCCTCTGTGCATTTTATAAGAGCTTCAGGCTTTAAACTAAGAAAAAGGACAGGAGAAACAGCTAATAAAGTAGAAAAACAAATACAAATTACAGAACACAAAATTTCTGCTTCAGGGAAAAAACCCCAAAACCAGAGATATTTACTTAATGTCCCACTGCAGTACACAGAGGCAAATTGTTATATAATATACCATAGCCATTGCAGATATCAGAGTTCAGCAATATATTCTTATTTATTCATCTCAGTGCCAAAAAAAATGAAATGAAAATATGCATTTCAAGTGCCAAAAAACTATCCAAACAGCTCATCTTTACATGGAAACTAATTATAACAAGCCAAATAAAAAGTATCTGAAATGTTAAAGATTTTCTCCTTTGATGTACTAAAAAGGTATTAGTCATTTTTACATATTATTTACACTGTACAACACTTGGTGCAACACTGTGCTAAAAGAACATTATTTAGGCTGGAGAGTTTAACAGTCAAAAATTTTAAAAATGCCTATTCCCATCCCAGAGGTTGTTTTTAATTGGTTGCTGAGCCCTGCTGGTGGTTTTGGGGATGCCTGTCCCCATGGGGTACCAGTTACTGTCTCACTGCACTAGAATGAATGGAGGTTTCATACTGGAAGCAAAAAAATATCCCTGGGCCCAACTAGAAAAAACAGAAACCTGTAAGAATAGAATGCAGAACACTTTAATTTAAATAACTTCAATGAACAGTTTTGCTGATTCTAATCTCCTCCTCTACCTCTCCTACACCAATGAAGCAGCAGCTACAAGAGCACGTCAGCAACTGCTACTTTCTTTTAACTCCAAGCGTGGAATGGAAAAGCTAAAAACAAGCTGTGGTACAGTCTGTGTTGACACAGGCCAGTGGGTGCCCACCATGACCAGCAGCCCCGCTACTGAAGCGCTGCTTCTTCCTGGTGATGGCCTTTGTGTGGCACAAAGAGCTGCCAGGGGTGGGGACAGCCCCCAGTCCCAGCCCGTGGCCTCAGAGGACACGCGTCCCTCTGCGCCTCTCCTGCCGGTACCATACGGCCTGGAAGAGTCTGGCTTTCTGAAAACACTTACCAGATCCTTCTCTGTCTTTTTATTGGCTAAAGCATCAACTTTGGAATCCAGCTCGCCTTGAATTTGGTCTCTCCTTTTCAAAACACCCTTAGTATGGAAGAAAAAAAAAAAAAAAGAAGAAGTGCATCAAATTTAGCTCTTTCAGAAAACCATCAAACAAGTTGGCTATTTGATAAACAAGAGCACAGAATTATACCATTTAATAATTTTGACATGATATATGCTTTCTCAAAAAAAATTAAAATAATGAATACTTTTTTCATACCTGTATTTTATCTTACAGGCTTTTCAATATTCTTACTAAATCCAAAATCAGTGCCACAAGAATCTGCCATACACAATATCACTGCCAGTTGTGTGAGCAGAACTGCTGCAGCAGTTTACTTGGTATCAGCTTAACTTACAATATATTCATTTAAAAACAGCAACATGAGTTTGCCAAATCTCATGAACAGAAGTATCTTCTTTGAGTAAAATTTACAATATAAAGTAGAATGATTAGAAATAATATACAAGGCATTATTGAAATTGTGACTTTAACCTTTAATATTATTTTATAAGTGCCAAATATAGTTCTGGCAGATCAGAAAAAAAATCAGAAAAATCAGATAAAATTATCATAGGAATGAGAGGTTTTCTACCATTAATATATGTGCTTATTTTCAGCATATACAATTTTTACCTCCTTTGAAACTCTCTTATCAGGTATTGGGTTTTTAGCATAATGTCAAAAAATAATTAGAAAGGGGAAGCAATATTATTCTTTAAGCTACAAAACATGAACAGTATTACAGATTAAATTTCCATTTTCAATGCTCATTTGCTCTGAGACCTTGATGAAGCCTTACAAATGTCTCTTTGTCTTAGCTTCCTCATCTGTAAAAGCACACTCAGGTATGCTTATCTTGCAGAAGTGTTGCAAAGCTTTAGTCTTTTTGAAAAAAAAATCAGAACCAGGACATACATAATTACAAATCTCAAAGCCTTCTTTTACATTACCTTGCCACAACTGGTTTTACTGCTTCTTTTGCAGAGATGTTCAGTATTCACCTCTAGCACAGGGCATGTTGAAACAGCACAGGGCACAAGCAGCTCTACCTTCTCTAGCTCTCTTTTTTGACTGAGTTCTTTCTGAAATCTTGATACTTCATCAAACATGGTAGAATAATTTAAGAGCTTAATTTTCAAGTAATTTTTCAATGTTTCTTTTTGAACAGGTAATCACTATAAAAATCTGGTAAATCTGACTTTGGGCTTTTCTGAGCAATAGATCAGCAATATAGATGAATGCAGATCAATACCCTGGAATCTTTCAGTTAGATAAATTCAGAAAATGTTTATCTGGAAGCACAGAAGCAAAAAAAAAATGTCTGGAACAGCTTTTCTTCATAATACAAATGTTTTCTCTTTTTTCCTATTTCTTTTGCCTCTTTTAAAACTTTAATGATGGCTTAGCAACATTTATCACATATACACTTTAAATTACAAGACAAAACCTATTAATATTAAGGTGCTACATCAACAAGTGCTGACTTCTAATTGCAGGCAAAGGCACTACACTTTTAAAACATATTATTATACTTCTACAGGGTTTTTTTTGTATAATACTTAATGGTACCTTGCCACAAAACCCACAAATAATTTTATGTGGACCCATAACTAATTAATGATGTAATTTGTACCCTGAGGGACAGCAGATTTGTTCTGTGGGTCAGCTAGGAAGGGGTTGGTCCAGATGTAAATATTTTAGTTATGAATCCAACTCTTTTCCTAGTTACAGGCTGAATGTTCAACACTGGAAAATGCAGGGATTGTATTGTATTGGTCACACCTTATTCTGCACATTTGCATGTGATCTTGGCAGCACTGCACCAAGGTCCCTGTGATGAGGGGTTAAACACACTTCTGAAAGGCTTACTAGTGGGTGACTCCCATAGGGCATTTTTAGGTATTTTATTTTAGTGATTAGTATTTCCCTCTTCAAAGTGCAAAAGTAAAATAAAAATCCATGGTGAATGAAGGGAAAGGAACAGTTGTGAAACAGGGATGAGCTACTGAAGGCTCTTCCCTAGGACAGGACCTCATGGCAGCCTAATACTGTGTTACAAGCACTGCATCAAGAAAGCTACAAGCAAAAAAAAATGCAGTAAGGTAAGCAGTAAGCAACAGTACGGTGTGCACGAAGAGACAGGTACTCATCCCGGGGCTCGTCCCCAGAAATCTTTCTGTGCTCTGCACAAAACAGAATGCCTGAGAAAGGGTCAGGGTGAGTCAGGCTGCAAAACAGAAGGCAATGGGTGGGCAGCATCTCCTCAGTAGCATGAAGACTACAACTGATTATGGGTAACAGATATAGAAATTCTGTAAAACAAGGTTGGAAGTGGGGGAGAAGATGCGCTGCAATTGCTAGGACAGTATCTCTTCAGATCTTTAAGCAAAGCAGTACCTACCTCCATCCCCCAGAAAATAATGAGGACTGTGAGATACAGGACATTTTGTATGGCCCCTTTTTCTGGGAAGCTTATTTTAAAGACAGCAGTCATTGCAGCAGGAATTCCTAAATCTCAGTAGCTAAACCTTACTGAGAAAGTGGCAATACCCTGCAGAGTGCCACCAAAGGCTCAGTAAACTTGGGTCTCGCTCTACCCATGGACTGTAAGACTCTTGCAGCCCTACCCAGAAACCACTGCAGCAGGAGCGGGTTCCCAGCAGTAACAGATTCTGCAGCTGGCATTGCTCAAAGCCTAGACAAAGAGGGGTTTGTACACATGTTCTGCTTTCTGTAGGCAGCAAAGTGGGAATTATGACATACTGAATCCAGTTACTTTATTATGTTGATTATCCACCAGCACTGACTGTATCTGGAGTCTGATTTTTTACATCCTCTCCAAGTGTAAGCAAAATACATACATAAAGGGAACTGAGAGCAGTAGCTTATGGCAAAAACTAACACATGCTTATATAATGGTGCAGGGACTGGAAGTTCCCAGCTGTTCTGGAAAAATAAAACATACTTAGGAAGAGCTCCTAGAAAGGGAAAAACCTCTCCACTCCTTTTCCCACACACAATCTGTTACTCAATGAGTTCATATTTTGGCAGTGTCAGGGAAGGTCTTTCTCAACTGCTGTTCCCAAACCCTCACTGCTACAATGCAGAGCTCACTGAAGATGACAACACTAGACACCCTAGCACAGCTACCCATGGCTGCCTGCCAGGCAAAATCAAGCTCTTCTTATTTGGAAGGGGCACCTCTTGCCTGATTAGCAAGAGAAACAGGACCAATTAGACCCCCCAGTAATGGACAGATATCATATGCCGTGCACGCTTTGTACTGAGTAAATACAGGGACTGTGAAGTCATTTTCATCAGCTACAAATTCCCTCCTGAACACGGTCACTGGACTAAGCCCAATTTTATACTGAGCCATAAAGAGTTCTTCAGGAAACCTTACCATGAGAATTTCACTGTAGAGAACATATTCATGTAGAATGGGCAGCAGGTGCTCTGAGAGTCCTGCCATTTGCTTCTCCGTAGCCCTGCAGCAGCGGTCGATGCAGCTGGCCAGGCCCTTCAGAGAGTCGGCTATGTCTTCTTCTGATGCTGACCACAGCGTGTGGATGGGGCCAAACTCCTTCATTTCATTAAAATAGTCTTAAAAGGAACATATACACATATTACTCTTCATTAATAGAGTTCTAAGTGATACTAACTGCAACTTTGTATTTACTGTGAACCAAGCAGGAGACTGACGCTAATTTTAAATTTGCTCAAATGACCCAGATAAGTAAACCCCAGTTCACTGTTTATGAATAAACTAATCAATTAATGTATTGTAATTAAGTAGCTTTGAGAAATTTATCAGCAAAAGTGCCCCACACATTTCACAATGACACATATACTCAGGCAGACCTAAAGAGTTGTATTCAGACACCAATGACCTCCATTACTTCACACTGTCTTCATACAGAGCATCAGAAGCCACGGCAGTCGGTCTGACTTGCTGACTTCTACTGCCCTGAATTCCTCTGCTTCTAGGTAACAGCAACGTTCCAAATACAGACTCAGTTATTAAAACCAGAAGCTTTGTTATGTCCCAAAAGCTTCAGAAGAAACACTGAAATTCACTCCTGCTTAGCAGGTATCTCCTTCAATAGCTTTTATTAATTTAAATACAGAGATCTTATTAATTACTTCTTTTATGTTTCTAGACCAAGTGATAATCCATAAACGGACAAGGCCCACAAATCACTGTGCCATTTGGTAGGGCTAAACATGGACAAGGTGCAGTTCACAGGAGGAGACTGTGAACACATTGGTCATGCATTGAAAATGCAATTTTGTCTCTGCTAATCTTATAATGAATAAATGTCCTAAGAAAGATGAAAGTAGTTGTATGGCATAAAGAGTGTAATGTTTACTTTGAGATTATTTGGATTAAAAAAAGCCCTTCTATGGAAGACGTAATCAAGAATCCCAAGTTAAGGTACTGCAAACCGGAATGTTCTCTGTATCACAGCTATCAACAATTCCTATTCACAACAGTGTGGCTCTGCACACAAGTGTTCTGACAAGTGTTATTTGGAACATCTAGAAAGAAGATATAACCCACAACATTTGGGAGCTCGTCAAAATTCTTAAGCTTTTCCAAGAAATATTTTGGCACTGATAGCTTGAACCTACAGACCTCAGACAGCTACTTTCACTGGAGGGAACAATATCAATTTTCACCAACATGTATTTTTCTTTTATAACACCCTTTCAGTGAGGACACACTGAGACCTGGTACTGCACAAGAAAGCTCAAGGACTCAGTTAATAAGACAGTGCAGCTCTTCAAATTATATTATATAGACAAGTAAATACTTCAAGTGCTGCCCAGTGGAAATGCTACTGAACAGGCAGAGTCTGAGATCAGGATCATCTCAGAATCTCAGGAAAGTCAATAACTTAGCATTCCAACTAGATGTGTGAACTGCTCTTACTTAAGGAAAAAATTCAGATTAACCCATCCTTCTTGAGAAAACTCTAGTAGGCACAGCTTTCCATGACAAAAATTATGGCCAACTGTAAAGCTATTAAAAAATTAAAATCTACTTTGTCAATGGAAAAAAGGTGCAGAACAAAATTAAACAAAGTTGAGAGACCTGGAATCAAGACAGCCTCGCATCACTATGAGATTGCACAGAAAACTGTACATTCCCTTGAAAGTTAAAAACCAAAGGTCATGCAGCTTTCCAAAAAGCACATGTTAAAATATTCTTCTAAGTTCCTTATAAGCAGCTGAATGACATGTTCAAACTCTTCTTATTAAAAAACTATTCAAACTTGAAGGTCTGTCAAAAACATGACCAGAAAGAAAAACACAACATAAATATAAACATCTCCCTTTTTCCTGGAAAGAGTATTTTGCCTGCCACAATGAAAACTAATTTACTTTTAAATTGCTTCAATCAGTAAAACTGATACAAATTTTCTACTTACCCCTTTCTTCCTTGTAAATCCTATGAGCTATTTTATCTAGTAAGTTTATTTTCTGACTAAATGTTTCCATGTAATTGCTCATTTCTGTAAACATTTCAGGACGATTTTTAACTGCTCCTCTTACTGAGGATGCTACAGCTCTGACAGTCTGTCCCATCCTGCTCAGCAAACCAGGACCCTGCTTCTTGTGGGAGGAGAGTTCCTAAAGACAGAACAAGCTCTCTTTACTTCCAGGTACTTTTGTTAATTCTCTGAAAACAATAAATAAAAGCACGCTTTTATCTTTTTTTAACAAAACTACATACATAAACTTCTGTCTTTTTAGTGTATAAATCTTATCATTATTAGACCAGTGTCAGAACCATCCTCGTCTTGTGCATGTATTAGCTAAGCCTTTCTGAGCAAACACAGCCATGCCATGTATGACAGTGTTGCAAGAATGGTTGAAGATGGCAGAGAACCTTCACCCCTTTGCTCCTCAGGGTGAGTTAGCTAGTTTGCAATTTAGCTTTTTGAACAGGAAAGCAGAGGTAATGATTGATGAAATAAGTCTTTGAGAAAAGCAGACAATGCTCCTACTGGAGGAAGCAATCCATCTACTTTTTAAACTGTTTTTATATGTTGCTAGAATAACCTTTGCTGAAATTTGGAGGCAGGCTTTTCTGAGTTCAAAACTCCAGTTTGCAACTGGACACATTCTGCAACAATGCAACAGGAAAATCCTGTATTTTTCTTTTATGAGATTAATAAAACTTAAAATAAAAAAAAGAAGGAAAAGACATTGCCATGCCAAAACAGTAATTAACTAATACCACTGTTTTACTCATAATCTTGGAAACTTGTATGTGTACCAAATAATATTCAGAGTTAAAATACTAAGAATTTGCCACAAAAATCCAAAATGCAGTAACAAAAACAATTTTGGAAGGTACAGCACTATTTATGGTCACGTGCATTATTACCACAACCACAGAAGAAAAGGTTATCCCAGGTAATGAATATTCCACAAATCCCTGCCTGTTTCTGCCACTTCTCTAACAAGCCATGGGATGACACTACTGAATACTGAACCAGGGAGGCTCCTGATATATCCTACTAACACAACAGGTGGCTTCACATAACTGTAAATAAAAACAAAGTCATTTTACCCAGGCCTGTGCAGTAAGAAAAATTTTGAAGTCCTCATTAAAAGTTAAAGTTGGATGATCAGCAATACGGTTCAAAAATTTATGTAAAGCTTTTCTTCGAGTCTCAATGAACTCATCACTAAATCGTTCCACCATTCCCTTCATTATGAATTTTTCGGGCAACGGCTAAGGAAAAAAAAAAGAAATAGATTGTATAATTTGCATAAAATATTCGGAGTATTATAACAGTTCTGCTGCTTACTAAAAAACACAGGCATACCTTGTAAAATCCACCATGCAACAACCCAAAAGCTATATAAAGTTATCATATTCAACTAAGGTGTACCATTTTTCTTGTAATATACAGTGCAGAAGAACACAAGTACAACTAAGAAAGGACATAAATCACTGCAAATTAACCTAAGAAATACCTTTATGTGATTTTTGTCACATACACATAAAGCTAAGGAAAATAGGTTGGCTTAATATTTGTGAAACTTCAGAAGCTGAAGAAAGACCTTAAACATCTCTGTATAAAACTGGAGCCATCTTATAAACAAAGAAAAATAACTTAAGTTTTAGCAAACAAACAGGAATGATCAGTGTTGGATGTGCTTCTTCAAGTTTGCTCTTCAACCAAAGGAAATCCTGGTACCGTCTTCGGACTTCATATTCACTGGAGTCAAATTCACCACGGGTTGTCTGAAAACCAAAAGCAGAAAAAACAGGCTTAGGTTAGAATACCAGAGAGAGAAAAGTTTTAGATTTTGGAGAAAACTGAGTACTTGAGGGAATGCATAATTCTATTTGATCTCTGTTACTGGTTTGCTGTTATCTTAAAGAACAATGATCAACTCCTTGAAGAGTTAACACATCATATTTCAGCATGAAATCAAAGTTCTACTGGGGGAGAAAAAAAAAGTGAGCACTAAGCTGCACTTTGCGCAGTGACATATAATGGTTATCTTACCACAATGTTTCCAAATTATTGCAATAATTACTTTAGCGTGGCATTTTTCTTTCAGCAATCACAGTTATGTTTGTTACTTTGAGGGCACTTCTCTTGAAGTGATTAGTAATCTACAAGTGAGGAAAGTCCATTTTTTAGCACTCTGAACAAAGCCCAAAGAGCTGACACACGTCCTTGGGACCTGGTGACATTACTCAATAATCCTCACTTTCAAAACATGAAAACTTCAGCATATCCCAGCAATAACACTTCCTGCACTGCTCGAGGGGTTCTGCAGCCTATCATTGATTCCAGTTTTGCAGCCCCCTGTCAGAACTTGCCAACAAACCTTTAATGCTTATAAAAAAATGCTTATTACAGTTTAAAAAATTGTCAGACTCAGAGATTTATTTTACCACTGCTCTGTCTTCTGAAGGCAAGCCACAAAGAGCCCATGTTTTCATTACCATGTGCTATTTAGCATTCTTTGTTGCACAGAGACTTATAATGCGATGCAAGTAAATTCTAAAAACCTCAAAACATGCTTTTGGTAATCCAAACATTTTTGAGAGTTGAATAAAAATTTTTCAAGGTATGTGGGAGGAATGCTATTACTTTATCATCAGCAACCAGCACTCCAAATTAAATATTATAAGAAAGGATAGAAAAGATAAAAAAAGCACGACCAATCCAACTTACAGCCCCTTCATACTTGCCTGAAGAAAAAATGTTCCTTCGTCTACAGAAACAGGCATAAAGTGAAAATTATTGCTAGCAACATAACAAAGATAGCTCTCTTCCTACTCATTAAATATTTTATGAGGAATTGATATCTCTTATTTAAAGATGAATAATTCCCATTTGAAAATATGCTTTTAAATGAATATTTTAAAAAGAACTCAAAGTAAAATAAATTAACAGTGCAATTCTCAAAATGGAGCCTGCAGAATATTTACTGGTAATCTCAGAAGACCTGGCTGGTATCACAAGGCTGATTTTCTTCCTTATTTCCTGTAAATAAGTTGCATGCAGGACAACTAAAAATACACTTGTTTCCTAATACTACTTTTTCATTAGAGAATTGTGGCAGTTTCCCCAGAAATTACATGCAACTGTACATGGGAAGCAAACATCCCTGAGTTAATGGACGCTGCAATTAGAAAAGAATGGAACTGAAAGACTGTAGGAGGTAACGTTTATGCAAGATCTAAGACTGGGAGCCTGCAAGTCATCCAAAAGTCATCAAAACTTGTGCTAATACAGTGTCGTCACAGTGGGTCAGTCCTTTGGCTGTTTCCTGTTCCTGCTGAAGATCACAACAGAAAATGTTATTGCCTCACAGCACTCATTTTGCCATTGAAGAATTATTAACTACTTTCTCTACATAAAGAATCTAAGCACATGTGTATGCAGACTCACACTGATTTTTTTTCCATTACATAGTGCAGTTTCATGCAGTTTTAGTTGTCTATAACTCATGGGAAAATTAAAGTTTAAATTTAGCAATATGCCAGAGAATGGCGTGCAAGAAGAGTGAAAATGCCAGTTGTTATCAAAGCAAGCTGTTAAACCACAAATAGATATTTACCTTTGTGACTACTCTGTATGTGATAAATGTTTCAATGGCTGTAATGTGGCTTTCAGGATCATCGACTGTAATGAAGAGATCTCTTAATTCTGGCCCATCTTCAAATTTATACTGGTTTATCATTGATGAGGGGGATATTGGCACTGAAGGACTGAATGAGTTTACCTCAGTCAGAGATGTATCCTACAAATAAGACATGAGGACATCCATATCAATAATCTTTGCATACAAACACAACTCTGATGCTGAAATAGCAAGCTTTAAAATTATCTGATAGAACAGATAAAACTTGGAGCAAATGAAAGAATTATGTAGTACACAGCAAATCCATTATCCTTTTCAGTATTTGCTTTGGTGAGGATGTAAGAAATGAGATTTATTCTAAAATGGATGAAAGAACAAAATACTACCATTTGAGAAGAATGTTATGCATAGAAAGAGAACTTGCCTATGAATAGTAAAATTAGTTATGAACCAAGCACCACTAATTGTGTAGGGTACTTACCAGTTTTATTAAAATTGTTAGAAGCCAGTTACTGAGGACTTATGATGTTTGAATTATCTCTAATTACCTGAACAGGATGGATAAAAAAATGATGATTCGAGAAAACAAGGCAAAATCCAAATCAGAATTTTTACTGGAAGTGGATATTTCAGTTTGCATTTATTTTAAATAAAATTTTAAATGGAAAAAAATTAAAGGTATATAAATTAATATTTTTTTTCTTAAGGAAAACAGTAAGGATGCAGTACAAATTTGCTGCTTAATTTCTAAATTAAAAAAAGTCAAACCACTGTTCTGCTGAAGTGAAAAACCTCTTTTTGATACCACTGACCACTTCCACACAACTCAATAATAATATGTCCCCATAGCAGCTGCTTCTGCTAGTACATTCAATGGTGCTCACTCAACTGCTGAGAAACAAGGTGGAAATTGGAAATGGGCCAGAAATCTCATCTTCTTCCTTAGATACAAATCTGGGTGAGATCTACTAATCTAGAATCTTGAAGGATACAGTTACCATGAAAATAAATTGAATTCACTAACTTCATAAAAGAGCATAACAAATTAATAAATCATTAGAGGCAACAGAGAAATTGAAATTAATCATTATATTTTAAATATCAAATACTGTATATGGCTTTTTTAATATATGTAATACAAAGAATTATTTTCAGAACAAACTCTAATGTATTTTCTAGAAGTTTTCTAAAAGGGTTGTTAGACTACACTGACTAGGAGTGGCAAAGAGTTGCCCTCTCCAATGTTATCTATGGAGGATAGATATGGTTGTTATGGTTGCTGTGGTTGTTATCTATGGAGGAAGGAGAACAGGGATGTAGTTAAAGAGAAAACTGCTCAAATGACAGGACTGGAATAGTGCAAGTCCACACTAACTGGAGTCACAGCATCATCCCAAGGCTGATCTCACAGGAATGAAGGGAATCCCACTTTAGTGCTGCTGAACTGTGTTAGAGTTGCTTTTTGTCCTTTGAATTCAATGGGATCAAAACTTTCTCTGGAAAGAAACACCTTATCTTGTTCGTTTTCTTTGGATTTAGCAATGTACTCATTCAAATATGGAGGAGACATTTTTACCAGGAATTATGCCCAGAAAGTGCTTAGGTACTAGCTCTCCTCCCCTCACTTACATGCAGTTCTTTGAACAGGGAGACAAAAGCAACACAGAAGACTGAAGACAGCACTTTAAATATTACACAGTGGCTTCCTTATACGCCTGTCAGTAATTTTACTTGTTCTCAGTGTGTTTCTACATGACTTCTATACAGCCAGCACTACTCTGAGTCGTGCAGAATAAACAGAGCTGCTCCCAGGGCCTGCTAGCACTGGCTGCCTGTGGTCTAGATGAAGAATGAGGACTGCTAGCTCAGAGCAGCCCATGCAATTCAAAGTGCTGAGGCAATGGGAAATTTTTAGGGAAAGAAAAATGCATGTGAGCATGTAAGGGACTTGAATGGCCATATAATTTGAGCCGTAATGACTCTGCAAGGCCTAAATTGGATCAAAGTAAATGTGTTTCGTATTTTCTCATTTTACATGGAGCATTAATGTCATAATGTTTCCTTCCTTCTTCTAGGTTGCTACTAAAAATTGCTCTATTCATGCAGGTGTCTGAAAGTATGTGTTTGTGTGGAAGGGCTTATGAATATGTGGTTTGAGAAACAAAATATGGGCAATAATAATCCACAGAATAAGCAAGTCCTTGGTTTTGTTTAATACAGCTCTAGTATTCACGTGCACATGAAAGAATACACCTGAGTTTTAAAGAAGCATCTGTCTCTTTATCCTCATGATAGTTCAGGTTTACTTCCAGTAATTCCTGAAGTTCATGTGACCTAAGCCTGATAACATCACATCACAGTTAAAAAAACCCATGATAATTTTCTATACAGCTGTAATTTTGTGGCTGGAACTATGTTTTTGTGTGCATACAGATGAGGGCAGGAGTTTTGTAGCACAGGAAAAACAGACAGCTCTCAGGTTGTGTAACCTTCTTCCTCCTCATCCATACAAAGAACATCAAGGCCCTGTCCCAGAAAATTATGTCCTTTCCCACACCTCCCTCATCCCCACCTACCTGCAGTACCCCTTCTCTTTCCAAGCCCCTTCCCTCCTGACAGAGCAGCTGGCAGAGCTGTGAGTGCCAGTCCACGAACAGGTTCATGCCTTTTGATTTACTGGCCAAGAGACCAAAGCAACTGAAAATCAATGAGCTCCTCGCAGCATGAGGGCCTTTTTCTGTGTCTGCTTTCTCTAACACTTGCAGTTACCTTATCTCAGTCTCACATTTGACTGCAACTGGTCAGTAACACTCCAAAATACATAAGGGAAGAAAACACTCCTGCAGCCAGAGCAGCCTCAAAACAGGCTACGCACAGAGCTGAGACTGCAGCTCTTTGGAGAAGGCACTAAGCCTGGGGGTTTGTCTAAACAATGCTCCCTCTCCCAGAGCATAGGTCCTTGACCCAAGGTTACGTCTGTGCTCCATCCATCCATCCATCCATCCATCCATCCATCCATCCATCCATCCATCCCAGCAAGGATCCAGAGCTTGCAACAATCTGAAGCCAGGATCCAAAACCAGGTCTTGAGATACGGGACATGGGGCAGAGTTTGTTTTACAAGTGAATAGCTTGGTTGTTGGAGCATTCTTCAAAGAGCAAAGAGATTCAGAAGGACTGATTTATAAGTACATTTTTTGGTCAAGGAACTATTCTGTCTCAAATCCTTGATGAACTTGAAGAAAAATCTTGAAGAAAAATTAGCTTCTATGCAATTCTGAAGTGGTATATACATGTTTTTCAGAAATATCATTAAGTTTTCTGTAATTATGAAATGCAGACAACCACTGTGAAACTGAGTTTGAAAGCAGAGGTGCTAAAGATTTTAAGTACTAAACAAACTGCTGACAGCTTTGTCAATGCTACCTATCAGTTATCAAGGAATGCAAAAGAAAACTGAATGGGTATTTGTGATACAGGCAGTACTCTGTACTTTGAAGCTAAGGGAAGAAAGCAGGTTGAAAACATTCCATCTGTCTGACTCATAACTCAGCTCCCAGAATTTGTCTTTGCTAAAAAAAATTACAAACTTTTTCAGTGGCAGTGGAAACCAGGATAAAGTGAAACGCATATCACATCATGAAATGCTTTATCAGAGCTGCTGAAGATGCTGGTCTGTAATATTTGAGATATGGCAGAGGATACCAGGTCAATGGTTTATAACACTATCAGGTTAAACGTCTATGGATTTCCATAAAACAAAAGCCCAGTGTTTACATTCTGAGTAATAACTCAGGGTATTGAGATTGACAATTTTTAAGAATCTCATTTTTCACCATTTTATTAGCTGGCACATTCCACTGCCTAGAGTGAGAAAGATGAAGCTGAGGAGAGTGGCAGGCAGCGAGCTGTGCATGGCTGCTGCTGTCCCACTTGGCCTGCAAAGGCTACACCACTGCCTTACAAACACTGCATGAGGAACCCCATTAAGATGCAATTTAAAACAAGGCAGTCCTGGAACACTATGTTATGGAAAAATTGGTTTTACAAAACTTAGTTGTAAGCGACATTTAGCCTGTCAGATTCCTTTGAATATATGGAACATGAATAAATAGAGTGTAAAGCCCAACCAATGTCACAGATTTTCATCAGATCAAAAGATCAGATCTCAAATTGCACTTGAAAACAAACCATGAATTTCTGGTTGATATATGCAACCACTACATGCAGGTATCCAAGCTTTGGAAGGAAAGCTGTATTTTCATGTAATATGACAAATTTTCTTGTTTGCAGGAATAACTTATCAGGTAGCATGCATTAACAGTAGTTAAGATTTCATATATGTAAAAAATATTTGGCATGAATCTAGGCAGAAATGTAAAGATCTCACTATTTGCTATAAAGCAGCAGTAATGTGTATCAACTCTACTTGTTTTTATTTTTTATTCCTAAGGAGAATTGCTCTTGATAAGGAAGCAGCACAAGCACCAATACACTGTCTTGATAAGCAGATACCTTCATGCAGAACTGCCTGAACTTCACTCATAAAAGGAAATGGATGCAAAGTGAGCATAAACAACTAAAATTATATTTTAGCACTGCTTCTGCATGCAAGTTCAGTGAATCATTCATCTTCTTAAGTCAAATCAGGACTAGTGCTTTCCAAGAAAATATAATTCAGCTTGACCCTAGTTATGCTTCAGAAAAATACAGGTAACTTGGTGAAATTTAGCCTAATCTCTTGCACGTTACAGACTATCAAATCACCTAAGAGTCGCTTCTGGCCTTAAAAGCCATGAGTTTCAAAAATTCTATTACACTTAAAATACATAGCAATATATACATAAATTCTATTACAGAGTTTAAACACATAGCTCCTAAGAAGGAAATCCTTATTCCAAGAGTAGTATTCATTCATACCACAACAGTTTCTCACCTACAGAAATACAAAAACCACACATTTACTCCCTATGTCAATCTGTCCTACTGAATAGAAATACATTGTCACTTTTTCAAATCGGAAATGTAACTGCTATTTCTCCCCCACGGCACACATCCTATCACAGCAGTTCACCAGTCTCAGGTGGTGAAGGACACCCTAGCCCCACACGCATTTTTTCCACTCTAGCTCTCTGTATGCACTTATGTTTTAGATGCTGCTTTGATAAGGCAAATAGATCCATGACATGCTCTCTTCTTTAACTACTGAGGAGACAACAGGTAAGTCTTGTCTTCCTTCACCTGTACTAAATGGGAAACAATATAAGTGGAATCCATCCCCCCCCCCCCCCCCCTTCGTTGGTTTAATCAAAACCAGCACTATCAGCCAGACGGGCACACGTGTACCTGGCTGTGTGCTCTCTGAAGGTGGACCCTGATACATTGTCAATTACGTTCATTTTATTTCTTTCATCAAAATTCAGGTATTCTCTTCTCAAATCTCCCATGTGAAGGTGTGAGACTTCATCTTTTAAAAGAAAACTCAAACTGAAACTTGGAAACATTTATTTACGCTCAAACACAACTGCAATTACTAAACACGATTGTTTATTTAATTTACAGATACATAGATGGCACCTGACGAGCATGAGTGATGAAAAGGGTACAGCGAGACCAGATTAGATGGAACATTTAAGGTAAGGGCAGTCATGACTCGCACTGCTGGTCCGAAGCAGCGACTCCGCGTTTCGTGCCCGAGAATCACCCGGGACTGCGGGCGCCCTCGAGCGCTGCCCGTGTCAGCCCCGCGCCCCCGGGCCCGTCACGGAGCCCCGCTGGCAGCGGGCAGCGCCGCGCGTCCGCCGGGCGGGCGGGCGGGCAGAGGCCGCGATCGCCGCCCGGGGCGGAGCCGTCCTGTCCCGTCCCGTCCCGTCCCGTCGCGCCACCCCGGCTCGCCCGGCGCCCGCTGGGGCAAAGTACCGGCGAGCCCGCCCGGCCGCCCCCGCTGCGGAGGGTGCTGCCGTACCTTGCTGAACACCTCGAGGTCGTCTTCCTCATCGTCCAGGGCCAGCACCTCGGCGGCGGCGAGCAGCGGCCCCCGGGCCGTGCCGAGGGCACCCGCAGCGAGATGCGAGTCGGCTCGGGGCCCTTCCCCGCCGGCGGGGAACGCCGGCCCCGGTACCCGGCCCTCGGTCTCCATCCTGCCCTGCGAGCGCGGGCGGCAGCCCCGCCACTCCGGCCGCTCCCCGCGGGGCCGCAATTGGCGGCTCCGCCGCCCGCCCCTGGCCGCGGCCGGCCCGGGGGGCGCGCCCAGTGCGCAGGAGTGGAAGCGGCGGCGGGAGGGCCGCGCTGCCGGGCCGGGCAGGGCTGGGAGGGAGCGGGGCCGGGAGATGTCGAGCCTGCCGGCAGGCCCGAACAGTGGGGACTGCGGCTGCGGCCTCTGCGGAGGCGGGACGGGGCGGCTCAACGCCCACAGGCGTGTTCGTGGCGGCGCGGGGGACGCCGCCCGGGCCGCCCCCGGGGCTGCCAGGGGACTGGGCGAGCCGCCCACGGGGCTGCCGCTGGCCGCAGGCGCTGGAAAGTGTGTGCAGTGTCTCGGTCTGGAGAGCTCCGTGCGCTCCCTCGGCAGCCCCCGGGCCCGGCGGGGGCGTACACAGGCTTGCTTTCCTGCGCTCTCCGGGTCGGTCTTTCTTCCCTCCTGGCAGGCACTCAGGTGCCGCCACCGGGTAGCCGGCAAAACCCGCGCGTTGCTGCTTTGTCTCTTGCCTCTCGTACAGCTTCTCTTGAGCAGCCGCTCTGTCGCTCGTAGCTGGACCCCTTCGCCGTGAGGTCAGGCGTGTGTCCTGATGCTGAGGCCAGGGACTCTTTGGTATCAGAAATGTGCTTGTGAGAACAAAGTGACAGCACGTTACATCAGAAAAACAGCGGGGAGAGAGACACCAAACGTTTAAAAGCTCAAAGCTGCCCCTTTTTTTTAAAGTAAAACCATAGAAATTGTGGGATTTCGAAGTTCCAGTAATGAACTGGAAGTAATGGCTGGCACTGTTCCTTGCCGGAGCCAGGGAGGCGGCGGGAGGGGAAGGCGGCTCAGACCTGCCCTGGGCTTCAGCGCTTCCCTGGCACCGACTCCGGGCCGGGCTCGTCCCCGTCCCCGGGACCCGCGTTCGCTCAATGTGCAACAGGGCGCGTCTCTCCAGGCGCCGCCTGAAATAGCTGAAGTCAACTTTGTTGTTAATGTAAATTTCAGGAGTCGTGGGCGGGTTCTTAAACAGGCAGATACACAAAGACAATGTTGTATCTTGATTCCCTTGCTGTCAAATTAGAAAAGGCAAACCCCGTAATCAAACGAAAATATTTTGAAAAGTATTCCTTCGTGAAGCGCTGCAGGCAGCTGATGGAGGAAATGCATTTGATATTTCACGGTTTTCGGCGAAGTCTTGAACCACAACTTGAAATAAAGGGATTAAACTAAAAACCACCAAATGTTCACTGAACTGTGCAAAGAGACAAAGACTACGTCTGCCTAATTAGAGAGTGTTTACTGAGACATTTTAATTTTTGTTTAAAAAATACCCTGCAATTCACGCGGAGGCGGGGGCAGTGGCCCGCTCCGCACCTGAGGCGCCAGCAGCGTTTGCTGCAGGAGGCCTCGCAGGGAGCCGCCGGCACAGGGAGGTGGGATCCGCCTGTCCTGGAGCCTCGGACACCCGCTGATGCCTGAGGACCTTGCAGTAAGTGCAAACAAATGGCTCCTGTAGTATTAAAAACCAGCTGACCCTGGTACGAGATGCCCAGGCTTCTTTTCTTTGTGCCCCTGTGTAGTCTGTCCCTGCCCTCCTGCTCTTCGCTGTGCCCCAGCTCTGCGCCTGAGGGGCCCGCGGGTTCTTCGGTGCGCTGCATTCCTCGCAGCGTGCCCGGGCCCTGGGCTGAGTGCTGCTCACCTCCAGGAGCTGCAAGGGCCGTGCTGGGGCTCCTTGTGGTGCAGGTGCTTCTCGTCTGGTGTCAAATCTCCAGCTCTTCCTACCTCTGTGTCATTCACGGCTCCTTTCCAGTGTCGTTGCTGCTCCTGTTCCCTCTGATTACCTTCAGGTACCAAAGACTGATGAAAAGCGACTATTACAATATAAATTTTCCACTCTGTCTTTTGTCCATCAGTGAGAAGTGTGGCTAATTTGTTTTCTGACTTTATCTATAGCTGATAGCATATAGTTTCCAGTGGCTTTGCCCTTATTTCCACATGTTCTGCTAGAGGCCTGCAGGTTTTCTGAATAGAGTAAGTACCTACAACCTGTATAATGCCCGAGTTTTTAATATGTCTGTATTTAAATTCAGATTATATACTTCTGAGACAATAACAAAATAAAACTCATCAAGGACCATAATTTCAGACAATACACATCAGAGATGATAAATAAAGGACAGCCAGTCAAAGAAAGTATAAAATTGATGTACTGTAGGCTTGAATATTAAGGCTGTTGTCTGAGTCATACTAATATTCCAGAGTTTTACTGTGCTCTTGGATTTTTTATTTCTGTTTGAGAGAAATATTACAAGATGCTTTAATTGAATTTTTTTTCTTATTATTGCTTTTTATTAGCTCATTAATCAAGCTTAAGAAGACATATTTTTAGATTCCTTTCTGGCAGTGCTTCTCTTTCTGTGCTTTATATTTGAAGTATCCATCAGTAAGGAAAAGGTATTCATTGTCCTTCACTCTAGAAAAATATGCATTGCATTTAACAGTCATTTTGGAGGTTTAATCATCAAAAGGACTCCTGCTGAAACAAAATAGGAGACTGTTTTGTGATTACTTTCAGCTGCCTTCCCCACCCTCTACGCCAGTTGTCCCTAATTTCTCTTAAAAGGGCTGAGTAAGCAAATGCACCTTCAGGGCACCTTCCCACCCATGCTGAGTCCCAGGGGGGTTGCCAGCACCTCTCCCCTGCATTGTTTAGCAAACCGAGCATTTTACAGACTCAGGAATTTTGTGCTCATTTCCTGCTGGAGGATCAGAGGTGACTTAAAATAGTTGAATAATTGTTCTTCTCAATGATATTGTAGATAGTGTAAATACAGAGCTACACTTAGCAAAGGGGATTTGCAGGGGTGTCTTATACTTTAATTTCAGAAGTGCATTTCTTTAGATCTTGGTTTTTCTTCATTTCCATGTGTGTATATTCATAAGCTCCATGTTTTCTGGGCACCAGAGATTTACACATTTTACTTACACATTTACACATTTACATATCAGCAGATAACCTTTACTGAACCTTTGGAATGAGATCTTGACAATAATTAAGTCAATATATTAGATGTTGTACCATGAGTATTGTTGCCCCACTTATTTAAAGAAATAGGTATTGCACTGAAACAATACTTGACAATATTTTGCTAAATAAATTGTAACATTTTGCAAAATATGTTTCTTTCTAAATTCCTATGCAGTTTCCATGAAATACTCTAGCTTCCCAGGCCCTCCTACTCAGGAACACTAACTGGAATATTCTCATATGCTGGGGTTAAGCTGCAATCGCCTCCAAATTTCATTTATTCACTTAAACCTAAAAAGCTATTTTGTATTACAAAAACATCAGTATTATTCCTACTTGCATTTTCTCTTTTTCTTTGGTAAGAGTGTTGATCTTAGCTAGTAATCCCTTCCAGAGTTGCTTTTCCTTGAACAAATTAAATTTACAAACACCGAAGCAGAACCAAGCTATTCCTTTCCTCTTATGTGCAGGCTGCATGTGATCCCTTTAGGCCACAATACCACGTTGAATACTTAATGTTGACTTGTCAAGTTTCACCAACTGCACAGTGATATGGACAGGATTAAATCTTGTTTTATTTCACCATCTCCCTAGCCAGGCAGCAGCGGGGCATGGAGGGCTCATGGTGTTTTACTCTGTTCCACCACTGCAGTGCAAATAAGCGTGTTAGTGAATCTGCTGACATTCAGCACCTTGACGCAAATGAGAACGTTTTTCTAGGTCTGAAATGGATTGTCAAGTAGCATTCTTGTCAGGGTTGTGTAGTGCATAAGCAGAAGTCATTATGTTTACACCCAGAAGATATTTTGATGGTGAATTAAGGGCTGACCTTCATATCATACCATTTATTAGAGCAAGATTTTTAGTAAGCTCCATTTAATGGCTTAGGATAAGGTTAACTATTTGTGTTCCATGCCTGAACTCACAAGGAAGTTGGAACATTAAAACTCTCTACATTGTGAGCTGCTTAGCTTTTCAGCTGCCTCTTGTTTTGTGGTTGAAAGGTAATTGTTAAGTTATTGTGGGGGTTTCTCTGTTGCTGTTAATTTAAATTTGGAAGATTCTTTAATTGGAATATTGTAACATGATTCATCTGTCAGATGGTGGATATCCTGCAAGCTTATTTTTTTTCAGAGACTGTCGGACTGTTATTCCTTTCTGACTGCCCAAAGGAAATTACAATGTAGTGTACTCATAATCATGTTATCTCTTTTATAGCTGCAGATGATTTTTATGGCATTGCATCTGTACAAACCCCTGATCAATATCTGGAGATGTGCTATCCTTTTAAGTTATGTTACTGTCAAATTTTCGACATGAAAATATTCGAGGTGAAGCACTATTTGGTCTCATATATTTTACAATATCTACAACCAGTTGTCAAGCTTCATTAGATATGAAAGCATCGTTTTTTGGGGGAGAGGGTGAAGGGGTGTAATACTTTGCATTGTTGTGAAATAGAGTCTATCTGGTCTAATATAGCATTGTCTTTTCTGCTGAAAAAAATGGTTTCCTGTTTTCAAATAAATGCTGCTGTCCTAGTTTTTTTAGGAACTGTATATTTAGCAATCTGTACTGTACGGCATGAAATACTAGAGTATCTCCTAGTCAGAAAGTATGCAAAAATATTCATACATTAAATACATTTAAAGGCTGATTGAATTAATTTGATACAGGACTTGGAGTTCTCTTTGGTTTTAATTTTTCTCATGCCTAGTTTGGAACTCTAGGTAAAGAGAAACAGAGTAATACTGGACCTCAGTTATTCTGTTTGTCAATGACCAGGTGTAGTCCTGCTTGCTAAAAAAATCCAAGAAAAGTGACAATGGTTGATATGAATGTTATTTCTTTACATGTGTCTGTTTATAATCTATTTCAGTTGAAGAATTGTGTATTTCAGCTGGTACAGTGTAATGGCTCTGAAAACACTGTGCAAACTGGTGATCATTTTTTGACCTTTAGGCACAGGTTTTGCCACCATTTCAAGGTTAATTAACCTTTACAGAATTGCTTTGTATGGATTTGGCAATCTTTAATGTTTGCACGTGCTTTCAGTGATCCTCAAAACTTTTTAGTAGGTGAGCCTAAGTACATTTGTAGTAGGTGAGAGAACTTAAACCAATACAGAATACACATCATGGTTGAATTTACACTCCCTATTCATAATGTTTTAATAGATTTACTTTTTAGATAGCAAATTTGTGTGCCTTTTGCCTTAGTTTATTGCTACCAAGATGACTACTAAAAAAGTTTTATATTAGAGATTTTTTTTAGTCCTCAAATTCACATCTGAACTCTTGACATAAAATTTCGAACAGCACGCAACCTAATTAACAATTTAGTACTAATTGATAGAAAGTGACAGGTATATAGGTATTCATAAAACACATAGAAAATTCATATTGCAGCTACACTGCTGGAGAATCTCTCCCTTTTATCTGAGCTCTCCTATAAAACTCTATAGTATAATACTAATTGTAAAGGACAGTGACTCAAGGTCATTCTTGCTAAAAGCTTCTGCTTTTTGTTATACAAAGATCAGAGAATTTTTAAAAAGCCCCCTCATCATAATGAAGAAATAAAAGTATGGTCATGTTACTAGATTATGACCCAGAGGAAAGAATGTGAACAGCAGGGCTGCAGAGAGGAATTTTACGTGATGTATGTGAAACTGCCAAAATGAGAATTGCAGCTGAAGGAAGTGAGCCAGCAGTCTAACGACAATCAATATCCAGGTTAAGTAAACAATTACACTCTGCCAGAGCTGGAGGAAAATCCACACAGCCTGATGGGATACCTGAAGTGTCTTCAGGTATAAATTCTGAATTTACTTCTTGGATAGCTTTCTTGTCATTTGCAAAGTTGACTTGTCATTTGCAAAGTAACTGTTGGTTTTTTGGATTTTGTTTTTTGTAATCTATAAGGGAAAAACTGTTCTCAGTGTATGAGGAGCTGTTTTTAGGTCCTGGCAAACCAATGATGCATTTTAGTTAATAGTGGAGGTTGTTTTAAAAATCTGGAAACTGGTGAGACTCCGAAGTGACCAAAGAACAATGGATGTTATCAGACAATCTGATTGGTCAGGGAAGCTGGCTTATGAATAATTTAAAAATACAAAGGAGTAACATTTGGGTCCTTTGTGAGGACTGAGCTTACCCAACACAGAAGATGTCAAGCTTAAAATGGGAACAGCTGTGTTCACAGTACTATTTAAGGATAGTTATCTTATCAAAGATTAATATGTGGAAAAACCCTTGTGGGAAAACTTGACAGTTGGTCTAAGATTTTTCTTCCCTTTGACATCCTCTTCTTCTCTGAACTTTATTTGTTATGAAGCTGCTAAATAGCTCAAAATAGTTTCAACACTGTTAAAAGAGATGCCTAAATCTCAAAAAGAGCTGAGATAGATTTATAGAAGCATTAATGTTTTTTGCACTGTGCCATAGGTTAATCTCTTACCCCTTAGGTAAAACTTTGCAGGAAACCTCAAAACTTCCCTGCCAGGATACATACATATAAAACTGGCAGTATGGTAGACAACTGTTCTACTCATGTGCCCTAATTTTATATTTAACCCCAAATGTCTTCATGATTTAAAAATATCTGTTGCTTCTGGTGGACAGTAAAGTGACAGAGTATTTCCCATTGCTCAGAACAGATAAAAAGCAACAAACCAGCTACTGTCTGTTCCCTCACCACTGCACAACGTGCTTGGGATTAGCTAAGGTTTGTGGTGTATCTGGTGGGAATGCTATACAGCGAATGTGTGCATGAGCACAAGTGCACAGGGGAGCAGACTTCAGGAATTTTGTAGATTGGAGTTGTTTTTTATTTCCTCTTAGCATGTCTTAATGTGTTTGCATTGTGTACAATTTTGGAGGCTCTGTGTCTTGAAAACTGAGGAGTATTTGTCTTCAGATACTAAGAACTATTGCCAAATTCTAGAAAAGAATAGCAGGGGAAACGAATTTCAAGTCTTTATACCATGATGTAGTCCAGGAATAGAGTGACTTTGGACAGTATGGTCAGACTGCAGCTGCAAGAGCTCTAGATCAGATGGGAAGGAAGTATTCCAGCAGATGTGATTTACAGTGGCAACACAAGCAGTCATTTGCTTCCTGCAGTTTTCTCTTTTGTGAGAAAATGAAAGAGACCAGATTGGTCTGTGACTTAGAGGGAAAACAATGGGATTAATTAGGTCATTATTATATCCAGCAGATTTTTCACTTAGGGATGATGTGATAGCAATGCACTGATGATGTTGTCCCTGTGGATTTGCAAGAGAACTTCTGTTTAAAATGAGGTTGGTGGGTAGACTATGGCATTGAAATATTGTGTTCTGGTGAGTTGCAGTGAGCTCTGTAGCTAGCGTTGGTACTTGTTTACCACTGAGAGAAAGAGAAAAGCTGTTAGGCAAGATGAAATTGCAGGGAAGAGTAGGTGTGCCTCTCCAGCTCCTAGGAATTAATCTCTATCATATTACATGAAAGCTTAAATACATTAAATTTCTCTTCTTTATTCATCTTTCTGATAAGGAATTGCTAGAAGGATGCTGTAGACTTCAAAAAGAAAGACTTTTGGAAAGAATATATGAGAGTTTAAGAGGTATTCAAACAGTATTTACACTTAACCTACTCCATACTCTGAAAAAGTTCAGAAATCAGAGAGGTCAGTTCCTTCTGCCATAAGTATGTAGTTGTGCTTTTTTTTTTAATCCATGAAGCAAAGTTGCATGCTATTTTTGGCTTTGTTTGGCTTCTGAAGTATTAACAGAATAATATTTTCTTTTCTATATGCCGTATCACTTCAGACAGCAAATGACCATCTGCTAGATTGCATTTCTCAGCCTGTGGCCACATACACAATAATAGTTGTTTTGGTATTCTGTAAAAATTTCTCTTCAAACTGACTTAATGATTAATGCTCCCAAATTGTTCACATTTCTAAACTCTATATGGAACTGTATATGAAACTATTGAAAGATTTTTCTGTTGTCTTGTGACACACATAAGGAAAAGAAGCAATGAAGAGAGCACAACTATTGGAAAGGGTACATTTTCCATGTGCAACATCTCTGAAAGCACCTTTGGTTTTGCTCAAGAGACATTCCAGTTTAACCATTCTAGCACCTTTGAGTCTATATCTTAGATGGGCAAACTCTGTTGAGGCCAGACTCAGTATTTGAGTGTAGGGGGAAGAGTCTCAGTGATAAACTCATCTGGTTTTGAGCCAGCTGGGAATTATTCCAGATCTTTAGCAGGCTGGAATACTTTAGGAGTGCCTTCATGTGAATTTGTATCTCTGTGTTTCAGAAAGCCCTTCAAGCCACCAGGAGGAATGATTCAAGACTTGGAAGACTCATATTTGGCTCCCACTCCACCAGAAATATCTCATATAATTTCCTATAAGCTGCATGGATTCTGTTTGAAGCCCTATGCTGGTAAGGCAATACAGAAGTGTTTTGGATGTAGTGCTGCAGCCATTCTTGCTTCCAGCTATTCCCTCTGCTAAAAAGAGTCATTGAGTAGATTGGAGCAAATCTCCTTTGATATCTCTGTGCCTTTTGAGGGGTTTAGGAGCGTACCCCAAGAAGATTCCAAATTCCTGTGCTTTAGCAGAACCAGATTATTCACGAGAGAATTATTCAGATTATTCACGAGACAACAAATTAGCTGAAGGTTTCCATGAAAATATGTTACTGGTTTTAGGATGCTTTAACTTTAATTTTATATGCACACTGGAGCAGAGAGTCATGCCTGATAGGAGTAAGGAAAGGAGGTGAAAGGAAACAATAAAAGCAAACATGGAAGTTATGAATTTAAACCCAGATGAAAAAAAGGTTTTGACAATCCCCTGTTTATGCAATTTATTTAAAAGTATAATCTAATTAATTAAGCATTTTTTGCTCATTATTTTTAGTACAAAAAAAGCCAGGTAATGTAGTAACATGCAGATCAACATGGAATCTGGAGGAATGAGTCTCCAGTAAAAGTATGGCCTGAAATGCAAAGGATTTTTAAACAAAATTATGTGTATTTAAAAAATGAATCAGTCAGTTTTTAGGTAACCACAATGCAGAGCAGAATGGATACAAATTATCTGGTAGATAATGGAATGTACTGCTGTGTACTGAAGAAGCTGGAAATAGGAAATAGCTTCAGTAATCTGCCTCTGGGGGCTGAGGTTGGCATGATGGACAAAATGAGTCTGAAGCCAAGAAACAGGGTAAGACAGATTTTTGGACTGCCTAACCTACCTCCTGTTAAAAGAAAAAGTCAGTTCAAGTGTTTTCCAATGATGATGGAGCTGAAAATGAGGAGAAACAGTTCAAAAAATGAGGGGATGTGGCACTGAGATAGGCTTTAGTGGGCCTGGTGCATTAGGTCAAAAGTTGGACTTGATGATCTGGGAGGTTTTTTCCAACCTTTGTGATTCTGTGTTAGATGGATTACAGGTGTGTAGTGGAACAACAGGTGAGAAGTCTGATGTGGTAATCACAAAAGGTAGAATTGCACAAATTCTTGTCAATAGCTCTAGTGTAACTATGCCTTTTGAATCAAAAACACCTCAAAATCAGAGAATGGTAGAAAAAGTCTATTAGTTTTGTGAGTCTGTAGGATATTGTAGGGTTGAATTTGCATACTAAAGGGGATCTTTTTAAAGCATTTTATGTTTAACATTCTGTGCTTGGTTAAAGCTTTTAAGTACTACTAGGAGTTGTGACCAGATGGGTGGGCAGCCCTGCATATGGAAGTATTTAACTTCTTCAGAATAGCTTGGAGAACAAATCCTGATAGTACTGGTTATTTCTGCTGATAATAGCTGACAGTTTTTTCACTTCCTCAATAAGGTTTCATTTAAGTGATGAAGATATTCTAGATGACCTGATTGATGAATGTGTGATGTGTGATTCAGATAAAATTAAATGACAAGAGGAAAAGAAATCCGTACCTAACTGAGGATTTCAAAGCTCAATACTCTACAGATGTGAAACAATCTACCAAAGAAGTCCTGAAACTTAAATATGGAAAGGGTCTGGAACTTCCTTATTCAAAAGCTTTAACACTCTCTGGCATTAATACCTGCAACAAAGAAAGAAGCATTGTAGAAATAATATAACTGGATCAATAGCCACGTAATTAAAAGTAAATTAGCAGAATGTAAAAATATTGCAGAAAGGACTGACAGGCGTAGAAATGTATGCAAAAGAGTTTAAGAAGTATAGGAGTAAGGTGAATTAAAGTCAAGCAAAGCTAGACCTTGTGCTGGATATTAAACATGATAAAATTACTCAGCCTTAAGTGAGCAGCTTCAGAAACAAACTCCTAAGAACAACATGTAGCAACTGTTCAGGCATTAAATGTATTGCCCTAAAAAAACCAAATGTTTTATTCTGTCTTCAGTAGAGGCATTGGTGCTGATTATGGTGAGAAATGGAGGTTGCATAATAGGAATAAGTCCACAAGCTTGATTAAAAACCATTGCAACTGAGATCCGAGCAGTTTGGTGGAGTGAAGGGTGGCAACCAACTGTTCCATGGCCAGAAAGACACTGGCTCATGAAGTCTTATACCTGACCATATGACAGCAAATACACAGTGATTAGGGAGCAGGAATAATGACCCAACTGGTTATGGGTGCATTAGTCCTACCTTGAGGCTTGAGAAGAACTTTTAAAGGAAATCCTTTCTGTACCTGCCAATAAATGCTTGACTGATTCCAGCTTTGGTTCTGAGCGTGGGCTGTCACAGGACAGCCAGTGTTGGCAGCGCTGCAGGCAGTGCACACACACCTTCTCAGACGCCACGTGTTCTTAGGGGCCAGTTTACCCCAGCTTTGGGCTGGAACATTTCTGTACAATTTGGATCTTTAAGCAGTATTAGACTTTTTTTTTTTTTTTTTACGTGTCTAAACATGCCTCAGTCTAGAAATTATTCTTAATTCCTTGCCTGTAACTTACTTTTTGTGCATACTGGGCAGATCAAGATTTGCATAAACATGAATTTCAGTTATAGGCTAAAATTGTCTCATACAATGCACCAAAACTTAATATAGGTGCAGAATAAAGATTGTGGAGTTTTTGTGAGATTCCCCTCCCACTGACTTATGACTGCAGCAAACTCTGTGAAATGATCTTAACTTTCTTCTTGAGGATGAGAGAGATTGTGAAGAACACACTTGAGTCTACAAATATTTTCCTGTAAGAATCAAGTCCACTGGATGAATTTCAAATTTTGTCCTGTAAGGTAAGTGCTTTAGACCTTTTACTAGCACTAGGCATAAATTGTGAATTGCAATCTATTCAGAAAAATTAGATTTGTTTTTAAATTGTATTTAAGAGGTGAAAAGACCCACAGATCTTTTGCCAATAGGTTTCCCAAAGGAATTTTCTTCTTGGCCATCAGAACCAACAGCTTGACAAAAAGCATCCTAAATACCACATTTGCTCTACTATATCTACAGGGACTATAAGAGAAATAGGCTTAACCCAAATATCAGGGAGAAAGTCACATTTTGTGACCTGTGGTCTTCCCCACCGTTTAGGACTGCCTGTTGAACTGAAGTTTAAGAAGTTCTTTCCAAAACTGAGATGAGATGGTGGTGGCCATTTTTACAACATAGGTAATTTTAGTATTAAAATTATTACTTAGAGTGCTTATTCTCTATGAAGAGTGCTGGAAGAGGACTGTGTGATGAATAATAAGCTTAGACAATGCTGATAAATTAAAAATAAAACCTGGCTTTAGAATTTGCTCAGAGGAGCCTGTTAATCTTTAAATTTTCCCAAAATTAAATATCAAATTATTGGTAATACCTGGCATCCTTTGTAGGAGTGTAATTCAGATACACTCACCAAAAGAGCTCACATCATTAGCGGGGTGATTGTGTCACCTTCTGTTGAAATATTCCACACCATTGGTGTTTCTTGGCAGACTGACATGTTTTCACTTGACATTGCTGTAACCTCTGGGAAAGAAAGCCCTACCTTTCTGTGAATAATTAATTAGTGAGCTATCACTCTGAAGTATTCCCTCCTTTTGAGGGAGCAGGGGAGAGATACCAAAGTTACTTACTTTTGGTTTGGGGTTTTTTTTTGTTTTGTTTTTGTTTTGGTTTGGTTTTTTGGGTTTTTGTTTGTTTGGTTTTGTTCTTGTTGTTTTTGTTTTTTGTTTTTTTGTTTTTTTTTTTTTTTTTTTTTTTTTGTTGTTGTTTTTAAATGCTACCTTGCAGTCTTAACACTTGTGAAGTAGTCTTCCATACAAACCTTCTCTCCTAACATAGAGGTAACTCTCAGTTCTGAACTTTAATCCATATGATTTTTCCAAAGGGCTCTGGATCAGAGCAGTGAAGAGTTGCTGATGCAGTATAACCTTTCTGATAGCGCTGGGTTGTCTGGAACTGGACAATAATGCCACTAAATCAAACTTTCAGAAAGCCAGCTAAGAAGCATGGCTGGCTGTTCAGTAAAATGTGCTAAAATATGTTTGAAATAACTGTGTAGGCTTACGTGGCCAGCAGTGAGCATGCAGGACACATAGTACACTCCTGGCAGAACCAGGGGACTGAGCCCTTGTGTATTTGACCAGAGAATGGAGGGCTCAGTGACCACAGGCGCGTTTAAAGCACTGGGAGAAGTGTTTACATGGAGTTTGTTTGTCTGACTTTTGAAGTGTAAAAAGTCTGTATTTTCACTTCACATGGATAAATGGTCCTATTGCTAGCAATGATTTTAAGAAACAAGTTGAATCAGAAGACCCAGAACAGCTTTTTTAAAAATTTATGTTAGGTAAGCCTTTTTTTAAGTAGCCTGTTCAAAGGTTCTACCAATGGCTTTTTTTCCTAAAATTGTATCAGTAGCAAGTGTTCGCTTTGTTCTTTACTTTTTTACTTGTAGTATGTATTTTTTCATGTCTGCTAGAAAAGCTTGGCTCTCAGTTTAAAGCATGTTCTTGATAACAGACAGGCAAGGGCTGGATGAGCTGTTCTTCTATTCTTATGTGCAATATCTTGGGTATTTGAAGGGCTCTTTAGTGATCCCTTCCTCTAAGAAGCTCAAATAATTCCTGGTCTTTTATTAATCTGTCAGAGCAGGGGTTGCTTCTGAATTTATCTTAGTATTTCTGTCTGAAACAGCTGTGCAGCCTATGCTTCAAATTGCCAGCATTAAATCAACATAGTTTTCCTCCTCATTCTTCATCAATTTGTCATATAGATAAGCCCACTACCTGCACTAGCAATCTTCCATTATCCACTGTTCTTGCTGGTTTCTTCCATATACTCCCATCAACACCCACAAAGGCTTTTTACCCTCAGATATATTCTGTCTTTCTCTCTTTAGGTTTTTTAACTCCACTGCATAAGACAGTGTCTGCAGATAGCTAATGACTCTAGAATTGAGCATGACATATGACTTATTTTGTCAGTGATATAGCTAGGTGCTTTGGACTGTAATATCTTGAGATCGTATAAAGGAAATTAAAAAATTATAGAGCAGATAAAAAGAAAAAATATCACAAGAGAAAGGCATCTTGATGTTTTTTGTTATTTATGTAAACTCTAACATCCAAATTTCTTTTCTAATTACTCAAACTGTACACACTGAAAATGTGCACATTTGAGGAATATAAAAAGAATACACTGTACCCTCCATTATGCACTGTGCTGAAAGTGTCCATGATCAGAGTTGTACCCCATGAAATTTAATCTTCATTCAGATTCTTCTGGGTTTTTTCATATATTTGCCTTTAAATGTGCTTTTGTGACATCTGTATATGTAACCTCCATAACTAAGATGTGCTTATTTGCATTGTAAAAGAGTGAAGTGTTTCCAGTGCCAGTGTTATAATGAATACTATATTTAAAAGATCATGCCTCATTTTTCTATGTGCTGTGTCGGCAGCAGTGTTGTAGTCTGTCCTGATATTTCACTGTATAAATTAGACAGCTAAGGAAGGGAGGAGAGCAGCAGATACAGATTGAGTGACCTGTTCCATATCACAACACACAAGTCTGACAGCATGAGAAGCAGATTCCTAGCCCAGCCTACTAAATAAGGAGTCATCAGAAACATAGTCCTGATTTTTAGGAAGAGGTGAGGAGTTTGGAATTGTCTTGAATTTTATTTTTGTCCTTTTTGTGCCTCTCTACCAAAATAATTATAACTATATACAGTAGCTGTTGTAAACCTCTTTGAAACATTTTCAGAAACTACTGCTTCCAATTGTCATTCTGTAATGTTTTTCTAAAATGAAAAAAAAAAAAACCCTTTTTTCATAGAAAGAAAGACGTTTCAAAGGTTTCTGGTTTTCCTCCATTTGAGCTCAGGAACAAGTTGAAAAGGGGCATACGTTTTTTAATGTGTAACTTCCATGTATAAACATACTGGATGCTAAAAAAGGAACTAATGGACTTTTTAAAAAGGAATAGATATATTTGCGTGGAGAAACATTAGCAAAATAATCTAAACACCTGAAGAAATAAACAATTAAGAATAAAAAAAAATGGAGACCCCTTTAAAATGTTGGGCAAGGTGTTCTCAGATAAATACTTTAAAGGAGGTGAATCCTGTTTCAAATCAGAGCAAAGCTGTTGGTTCTCTTTGCTTCCCAGTGGCTGCTGCAGGTGCCCCAGGCTTTTTCCTCCAGAGCAGCTGTGCTCCACTGACACAAATGGCACTTCCTGGGGACTACATCCTTAGTTAGTGGTGCAAGAGTCATCGTAATGTGCAATGGGATATTTCAGTCATGCTTTCAAATGGCTGCTAAAACACATGAGCAAATCACAACTGCATGCTTGCAGATAGAGCTGCCAGTGACACAGCTACTTATGTGTTATTCCCTTCAAAGAGGAGCTACTAGAAAAATTGTAGGGCAGCAAGGAAATGTGTGGAAAAACCAGATGCTTAGTGATGTAGTCTTACTGCTGTCTGTCTTCCCATCTCCCTCCCAGCTTTCTGCTTCAGCTTATGATCTCCAAAATACTGAGTTTTCATAGCTCAACTTATTTTTTTGCCTCACATCACAGAGAATGCCTAACAATGTCAAATATAGAAAAGCTGATTCAAAGTATGCCTATGTCTTCAAAAAGGTCCCAGTTTTTACCTGCACAAAGTAAATATTTTGCTCGGGAGAGTGCAATATGATGTGAATTAACAGACTACTTTGTCTTTTCCATAACGAAGGTCTCTTAATTTAGAATTTGTGCATTAAAGCAGGGGTAAACCCAAATGATGATTGTAAAGTTCGCAGCCTGTTCTGCAGGATAGAAATTAATAGGATAAAGAAAAAAGTTAAACAATGTTGAGGAATTGTAGCATAATGTTCCTTTCTCTTCCCTAGTATCCCACAGTAAATATTAGAAAGGAATCACACTTTAGTTGACTTCGGTGCAGCATGTGTTCCTGGCTTCTCAGGACCTCATTCAGGACATGCAGAAGTTATCTGCCTAGGATTTTGCAACTGTCGAGGTTGTTGATCTCAAAAGTGGAGCAGGACTCTTAATCTAGCTCTAAGGGCTTTTGTGTCAGGGTAGGATGCTGTTGTGTGAAGGTATTGAGATACCCAGTAAAGAATAATGTTCACTTCTTGGGGTGAGTAAAGAAGGATTTAAAAGTTCTTCTGGGTTCTCAGAAATTGAGCCCCACAACAGCCAGCAGTATCTGGTCCTAGGCTTTTTCATTTTCATAGCTTCATGCTTTGGACATTAGCTTATTCTGCCCTTAAATACAGTTTGCAGCTTGTCAGGTTTTGAATTTGAGGAGTTAAGCTTGTCATCCTGGATCCATGAAGTTGTATCTGTAATAGGAACAGGAGAATAGTTACACTTCAAACACCAGCATGTATTTCAGGCAGACCCTGTATACTCATAAAATGTTAGAATTTAGGATCTTTCCAATGACAGCCATGACTGCTTTGTTTATTGTCAGGCTTCTGGAAGATCCTTTCCTAGCCAATGCTGTTTACCTATCTGTCCCTTAAAGACAAAGGAGACACAGATCTTGCATTTGAGTTACTCTCTGAAGCTGGAAACATTGTGTGGTACATTGTATACTGTATTTATTGCAGAGTATGTGGTACTTGCTTGAGTATAGCAAGACCACATACTTGAACTGCTTTTTTTAAAAAATTGTTCATGACATTTGCCCTATGATTTACACTCAAAGCTTATTCTTTGCAACACAATTTCAGTCTCCTCTTGCATTCTCTGCTATTTCTTTTGTCATCAGAACTGTTAAAATTCGTAAGAAGTGGTTTGGCACTGTGTCTATTTGTTTGGCAGTTTATTTGGGAACAATTATGATTATCTCCTAGATATTTCCATCATGTTTTTTTTAAACACAGCATTTGGCTCTACAGTGTTTGAAAAAATCAGTGATTGAAATCTGAACTGTATGCTACCATGATAGAAAGTATATGCTGGATTTGTTTTCTGCTTGGGGAGGAATCAGGTTTCAGCTCAAATGGTCATGGTTGTCCCTCTGTATTTTGTTTCTGGTAGGTTGTTCTACAAACCTGAAGATTAATGATACAGAATAAAAGCCTCCTGAATACATCCTAAATGTTTTGGCATTATTTTTTATAGATATGTGGATTTGCCAGCATGGAATATTTGTAATTTCGAGGATTTTAGTTGCCTTATGTTTTGGACAGGATTTTTGTGTGTCAGAAAAGAAATGTCTGTCTTTATCATCAACGGATTATTTGCAGTAGTGTAAGGCAGTTATAAATATGTCTGGTAAAAATAGTCTCCTTTGATTCTTTAGTAGGTGTTGCTTAAATTCATCAGTTTCTTTATATATGTATGTGAATTCAAAGACTGAAGATCAATATGTTTGGGAAACTTAAGAGCTGCTGGAAAGGGGACAGTGGACAGTTACTCAGATTCAACATAAGTGAGACTAGAGATGCAAACAACTGCATTTAATATTGATAGTCGTATCTAATTTTCTTCTGATGATTTGTGTCATTTCAAAAGCATGATTTTTAAGGTGAGGCTTTCTGTGGAGCTGTCAAAATTTTATATTTCACATTTCTGAAATAATCAAATTACATCTTCTTATACATAACTAGAGAGACTGAGGTACTTTTCACATGCAGTATTGCACTTAGGACAAAAACAAATGCTAATGTGACTATCAGTACAGGACCAAACTTTATCTGAGATCTGGGGTGTTGCCATGGCAATTCCAATTGTTGGAAAAAAATTCTCTTTTGTGCTTCGTTCTGACATTAGATTGCAAAATTATGATTATGAAGAAACATACAACCCAAAAGGTGTGTGGGGGGGGAGGGAATCTCTTCTTGAAGATGTAAAACGTACTTTCTATCACATTTACTTTCTCTGAAACACTGAGTGTGTGCTCAGATTGTTACAAGCTGTATTTTTTGCAGATTCAGATATATTGTTATTTCTCAAGCTGCCATAATAATACTCAATGTTATTTCTCCCAATGTAATAATCAACATAATACGGAACTCAGAGACATATATCCCATTTCCTGTGCACAGTATTAGCTTCTAGTGCATGTTATACTGCTGATGTGGCCCTTTTGCTTTTAACAATACTGCCTATGTTAGTTGAAGCATATCTAAAATACAGACCTCGCTTAAGTTATTTATATAAATCAGCTCTGTAATCTATGTATAATACAATAGCTCATACGAGCCAATAGATCAGTCATTTCTGTTTAGTTATAAAATTGTTTTTCTACCAATACATCTCACTATGAGAAAATTGATATGGCTATTACCTGTTCCTTGCTAAATCAATACACAACAAGCTTTAAATAAATCAATAAATAAATACACACTCTTGCGCCACCCCCCCAAAAAAACCCCAACAACAGCCAAACAACAAAACCACAAAATGCTTCCTAAAAAGAAGCAAATGAAGGAGTACAGTTAAAATGTGGTTTGCACTGCAATTCATGCTGAAGTTTATTGTGCATTCTTTTATGTAGGAAATGTGTAAAATGGGAAACGTTTCCAGAAGAGAACTAATTCTTGCAGTGCTGCATTGCTGCTTTATAAATAAATCATTGTCCTTTTTCTATTGATCACTGGAACAATCCAGTCGAAGAATGCTGACTTAGTGCAGCCCTTCGCAGGATGGCTGGATTGAGAGAAAAAGCCGGGTAAGTGGGACCCAGCAGCAGGGAATTGGGAAAATCCCAGACTAGTTAGAGATGAGGTTTGGTGCATGAAATCCTTGACTTGTCTTTTACCTCCAAAAAAAACTGGACAAAGCAGCTGATTTCTACAAGATATTCTGTCTTTTTATAATGTCATTGATCAGACAAATTAAATATAAGACAATGCTAGTTGTAATAGGTGGATGATGCTGAAAATCCGTATTTAATGTATTGTGATTTTCTTTTTGAGAACACACAAAAAAAAGACCTTCCAAATTCAATTAATGATCTCAATTATGATATTTATTTGTCGAGAAATAAGGGCTCAGATCTGCCAGGAATATGTTTGAGTTTATAGACTCTCGGAAATAGTACTGCATTCCTGTGAGTTGAGGTGGAATCTGAATTTTATTTGGTTATCACAGATAACCAAGATCACAGCTTGCCAATCTGACAATTCAATGATGTCTGATTTTTCAGGACTTCTGGTATCAAGCCCCAAGGCTTTTCTGGGAATAGAAGCAGCCTGTTACAATGAGGAGCTGAGAAATACTATTTGGGTTTGCATGTCTGACCAGTAAGATCAGTAATGGATCTTGAAGGCATACACTTTTTAAAATGTGGCTTTCACTGAAGCCTGTGTATGTCATCTATAGCAAGAGTGTATACTCAGGATGTTGTTATCCAGAACATACAGCTAGTTCTAGAATATAAAGTTCTTATTTTTCATAAAATGATATTTATTGGTAACTGCAGTGCTCAGTTGATGGCACGTTAGTCAGGGTCATGGTGATGCATTGCTTTTAGGGCATGTTGTCATCACATCATTTTTTTCTGTTTCTCATTAATTACAGATACTTCCAGGATGCAGGTCTGTAAAATGTAATTATTTATTCCACTGGGTGTTCTATCTCTAATGCTGCAATCAGAGGCAGCATATGCTGCTGTATTCTCACCGGTGTGCCGTTGGGTGGCTATCAAGAAGCAAAGGGGCTTGCAAAAGACTTTCCCGGCCACAGCCGAGGTGTGGGGCGTGGAGCAGAGCAGCTGGATGCGAGGAGTGCGCGAGTGGCTCTGGGCTGCGCGGCGCTGCCGGGGGCGCCCGGGGCTCCTCTTGCCGCTGCTGCCGGCGCGGCTCTGGGGCCGCCGCGTCCGCTCCCGGCTCAACGCCCCGCTGACGGCAAAAATTCTCACAACTTCAACGATAAACCCGGACCAAATGGACTACAGGGAACAAATCTGGAGGTACAGAAAGAGACTACATGTGTCGATGTTGCTAGCATGGCAGAAAGCACCTGGCACAGCCCTAGTTTCCATTGGACTGGCAGTGGATGGGCTTTCCCTTTCCTCTCCCAGTGTGCAAGTATCAATCGGTTCGTGCCTTCTGCTAGGATGCTAAAAGGCCCGTAATTACCGTGAGCATAATAATCCATGAAGAATTTCGTTATCTGAAATAATGCGATCTATTAAACAAACAAAAACCCCGGTGGTGTTTATCATTACTCCTGCGTTTGACCGTCTCCCTCTTCCAGCTGGAGCAGAGCCTGGCCGCTGGCCACTAGATGCCACTGTTGTATAAGGACATGTTGGGCGTAATGCCTTAGACAATGAGTAATTTACTTAGAGAACATGTATGTGTATAATTAGGAGTCATCAATGTCTTTCTTTTAAAATAAAATAAGTTTACCATATCTAATTAGATATTTCTTATAAGATGGATTTCATTCTAATTGGGTAAAGCTATGCTACTGGTTTAAAATACAGCAAAGGATGTATTTGTATTCACTTTCACAGTTTTCATATTTCTTTAGTCCTTGCAATAAATGGATCTGATTACACCTTTTAAATCGATGTTCTCTCAAACTGGTATGACATAAATGATTGTTCTGTCATTGTGATTTTACTGCCATTGTTTTCAGCATGTGAGGTTTTCTAGTGATATCTCTTAATCTCATTCTGTCTTTCCCTATCCTCCTGATTGTGATCTTAGATCTGCATGTTCTTTCCATCCAAACTGAAGTAATCTATTTAAAGAGCCAACAGTGGCCACCGTGGACTCTGGCTTGACTATGGCAGCAGCAGTGAGCAGCAGGCTTTCCAGCAGCAGTGAGCTCAGTAATCCACAGCTAATGAGCCAGAGCTCCAAAATGTCCATTGCGCAAGGGGCTTCTTTAAAATCTCAGATTTCCTGTTGCTGAGTGTTGACAATGGAAGTCTAGATTTTTCAGATGTTGGACTGTATCCAGCCTAGATAAAATTCAAATGCAGTGCTTTTTTTTCAGGGAAAAGGCATGCCTTATAGCTTCAGTATGAATTCAGAAGGCACTGGCTAGTCATTGTGACACCCAGTGCGGGTAGAGCTTACACCCCTTCTCAAAGCAGTTTCATTAGTGCCTGAATTCTCTTCACCAACCAGAGTTCTGGATTTTCCCACCAAAATTCTATATTGCATGCTAACATCAGAACTCTGCTGGTTTTACAGTTGTTTCGGATCTGTGGGAGTTTAGGTATGGATGATCTTTCTCAGATCAGCTCTAGTGACACCAGGCTGCAACACTGACCACTTCCACCTCATGAGTGCTCCCATCAGCCTATTCTTGCCTGTCTGACACGTGAGCCACTCCTGTGTTTCCCAATTATGACTAGAACTTGTCTATTCAATCTTGATGCCATCTTTCAAATTACTTTGAATTATCTCCTGAAAGAAGCTACTCCTGCAACAAAACAATGGCAAAGTGATTTTAGAATTTTCAGATTGTGGTTTATAACTGTGATGTACCTCAGAAATAGCTTGTCCCAGTGGGCATGGCTTTCTCTGCTATCCCTATCTCTCATATATCAAATTATGGATTATTATACAAAAGTTGTATCTCTGTCTTATTTATTGAAGTGTTGGTTCACTAAATAAAGGATCTCAACAATGATTTGAGCTGGCTGAAAACATGCTTGAAATTTATGTATTTCAGTGAAAGGTTTTCAACAAGCTCTATTTCTGAAGCTAAAGTACTTCAATTCCCAATGACCAAATTCATTAAAATATAAATTAGCCTAAAGAAACATATGAATCACAATGGTATATTTGCATATCATCTATTTGGTGTGCCTGTAACAGTTTCTTCATGTAGACTAACAGCTACTGCAATCTTCACAACCACAGAGTTGAATAAATGACTGTGGGGCGAATAAGAAAGCAAAGAGGACAAGGATGAAAATTCTTTCTGCTGAATGGGAAGAATACTGCAGAATTCTGCAATTGAAATTAAAACCTGTGTTAAACCAGTTTCCTTCACTAAGACATGTCTTAGCTAATCAATTAGCATTGACTGTCTCAGTATTCTAATAGGAAAGGATTTAAGGAAATATCATGTTTCCTTTGTATTTTCAGAACTGTAGATAATTACTGATTATTGCAGAAGAGTGAATATCCTCTAAAAAATAAAGGTGAAGAGGATGGAACGAGAATGTCTTGTCTCGGAGGAGTTAAATGATCCTCCTGCAGTAAGACCTTTGCATCCTCAAAAGACAGCAACAGAAATTTCTCATAAAGTTTGACTTGTTGTTCTGTAAGTAATATATCTGAGACTCCAATACAGAGTATCTTGTCAGTTCCTGTTAATAAATGAAGCTGAACTGATACAGCAGCTTGGGTAGTTTCTCTGATCTGTACCAGTTCTCTGCTCTATGCCTTCACATGTATTTCCATGAATTGTTGATACACTTGGCCAGTGAATTTTCTGTGACTTCAAAGCTAAGCCTTTCACTTTGCCTTGTATAAAACATGCCCAGAAGCTGGATTGTGAAGAAAATAAGTAGAAGGAAAAATATTGATTTTAGATGTTAGGATAATCTAAAAAAAATGGTTCAAAAATAAAAGGGGAGAGGAACCCTGTTTTCTTCTTTTTTTTTTCTTTTTTTTTCTTTTTTTTTTTTTTGATTTGTCATTTGTTGCAAATACTTCCCAGAAAATTATTTTGTAGTGAAGTAATTAGCTCCATAGAAATGCAAATAATAACTGCAAATATTGCATTTGTGGCATCCAGAATGTGCCATGACATTCTTAAGATATGTTGTTCCACATCTGTTCTTGATCTTTCCAAGAGAAAGGAGGAAGAAAGGCTTGGTTAGTCTTCAAGAATGATGGGCATCAGGTTCATTGTTGGATTTTCCGAAAAGGCTTATGTTTGATATCATAGAGCACAAACTCGATTAGCTCTAATGTAATTTGTTAGCTTTTGTGATGCAACTCAGTGTGTGTCATTGTGCATTGCTCTGATCAAGTCATGTTAGTGAGACAGTCGAAAGAGCCAAATAGTCACAGATTTATGCCCTTTCTAGAAGTGACTAGGACATTTTGAATCCCATAGGAGAACAGACTTTACACTTCTAACTCACCTAGAATATCTTTGAAAACATGACCTTTAATATAGTCCCATCTTTCTTAACAGCTTCAGGGTCATCCCAGCACTTCCAGATAAAATTGAAGAAATATAAAATAAGGAACTGCTGTGTTTTTGTCAAACTAAGGAATAAATCATAAGATGTGAAAAAAAAAGTTTTATGACTAAACCTTTTCAAACAATGCAACTTTATTGTCATATCCCACTAGTTCTTCAGTCACATCAGAACACAAAGCATGTAAGTAACCTAAGCATGACTGTTGCTGCTCTTTAGGAAAATTGTTCAATAATTCATTGACCTCCCATTGCTTAGGTTTACTGCCTAAAATATAATCCTCCTTATTCTTGATATTGTCAAATTTTTTTGTAAGTGGAAGAATTTTTAATATTCAACTTGATAGCATTTGAAATCAGCTTGAAATAGAAAATTTTATGAGAGTTTTATAAACTTCATTTAAATGAATCTTAGGAAATGTGGAAGAAAGTATTGCAGATGAGTAATTTTTAAGGAATTGGGGGGAAGAGACACCATTATGTAATGTTTAGTATCAAAGCATATAAATAGCTTTAGCTGACAGCAGAACAATAACTTCAAAAGTTAACTAATCATTCTCAAATTTTGATAGAAAAGGAAGCTAGAAAAAGAAAGCTAGATTTATTTCATTCTGAAGATAAGAAAAGCTGTTTAATTGTGATTTTTAAGGATTTTTCAGACATGCTCAACTTTTAATTTCAGTGTTTTTAATCTTGATTTGCACTAATAAAAACTAGGTGCAAATGAGTGCTGATGAATCTGTATGGAAGTTAAGCGAATAGTTGAAAATGTCTATGAATATTCATTTAAATTCAAAAATTAACTCCAAATTGATCATGCCTATGACTTTGTGAATTTGCTTTCTATGAGCATACATGCACTTGAAATTACCTTTCATGAATATTTGAAAAAGCAAATTTTCAATTAGATATTTAATATACTTGCAGAAAATAATTTTTGAGTGATATATTTAATTGTGAGATTTGGATTTTACATCATGCTGCCTGATATTTGTGATGTGTTCTGTGGGACTGCATATTTGAAGGCCTCCAGGAAGGCTTTAGGTGGATGGAACACTTTGGAAAACCTTTACCTTGTGAATTACAGGATTCATCAAGAAGCAGAAACAAATGAGAATATACAAGAAAATAAGAAACTCTACAGATTTCCAATTTTCATTTGAGGATTTTTAAAAAAATATATTGAACATTGTACTTCAGTATGAGGTGAATCTTTGAGGCCAATTTCTCCTCATTTGTGTTGTCAGGCCGTGATCATGGCCGAATTCAGTGACTATGTCCAAGCAGAATAACCAAGCAGAATAAGAAGTGATTGTTTGGATTTTTAATCACTGAAGACAAGAATCATGATAGATTGCAATGGCTGATAGTTTGGGGTAGCTTAGAAAAAGTGGTATGCATGCAATGACTGTCATTGGAGCTCCAACATGGGATGTGTGGTTTCAATTAGAAGCTGACTTCACAAAAGAAGTCCTAGATCTAAGAAGATGTTTGTATAGAACTATTCTCATGGTGTATCCAGTTTAAACATTATCTAGAGCCCGGTGACTTGCAGGAAGAACTGAAGGTGAAAACAATACTCTTACTAAGGGACACAAGAGAAATTATAGTTTGGTAAGTCTTCCATATCAGGAGAAGAAACCAACATCAGCAAGTGAGGTGAGAGGATGGGGTGTGGGCCTGCTTGGCACAGGTATTTTTGTGTTCCTAGAAACAAGGAGAAGCAGGAAGGATGCTTGACCCCTCCATGGATGCAGTAGAATCAGTTCTGGCCAGAGCTGTGATGTGTGGGGAGGCTTCAGAGGAGAAGCTGCTGGCAGCCTGCAGAGGCAACCACAGGACCCCACAGGCCAGCCCAGGAAGGTGAGCTCACCCAGCTCAAACAAGGGAAAGGGGCTGCTCAGGGGGAACAGCCTGAGTGAGGCTTGCACCTGGCCTTAGCAGCCCCTGTGCTACTAATCTAGCAGGGGAGGAGAGGTCCTCATCAAAACAGCAGTCTAGAAATGCACTTTTAAATTTCTGTTTAGTTTTTATTTTGTGAGTTCATCCATTGTTGTGCAGAGGAGCGTAAGCACTTATTTTTCTGGACTAAATGTGTCCTGGTTTCATCTTTCACCTTGGCAGCTGAAGAGTGTATTCCCTATGGCTGATTCGAGGCGCTCTCTTACTGGTGGAGCAAGGAAATATACACACACAAGTATTCCCTCGGAGCAGGGGAGTGGTTTCCCACCTTGTTACTGGAGCCAGCTGGAGGGCAGGTAACAGGCAGTGCTGGGTCAATCTCCCTCATCAGGCACAGCCAGTGCCTCTAACAAGCAGCAGGCGAGGGGGAGATTATTTATGATGCATAAGGTACCATAAGAGATACCATACTACTCCAAAGAAATTGAATCAGGCTCTGAAACTGAGACAAACAAATTTTTCAGCATGACCAGCCTTGGCTTGTTAGGATATTGAGTACCTTGAATTCTATGTTTAAATAGTTTGCAAGCTAACATACTGTTTTTTGGAAAAAAATTTGTGAGTAATTTAAAGCCAAGAATTATTTGGGGAAATTTCTGAGTGATTTTTAGATAATTTAAAACCAAGAAATGTAGGATGAATAAATTATTTTGTTATATTGCATCTTCATTTCTGGTTTGAATAGTGAGAGAGAATCTGGCTCCAATGCCTAGAAGTCATACTCAAGGATTGGATTTCCCGTGTAAAAGCTATACAGTGTGATAACACAGTTGTACTGCATATTCAGTTTTGATATGTAACCTTTTAAATAAATTGGAATACTCTTTGTGCCTATACTGGCACACACGAAGAGATCATAAACAATAATTTTGTAAAGGTCACTTCCTCACTAAGCGCTTGAGCTCATGGCAAGAGCAGCATAGGGCTATTAAAGGACCTTTATGCTTCTATTTTTTGGTGTCTGTTAATATTTTTGCAGCTTTGAAGCTCTGTTTAATATAAAGACTGTGTAGTGTCCCGTGCCATGGGTCTGTCTTTGCAGGCCTGTGCTGTGAGACCTTGGGCTGCCTCCCTGTGCATTTTAATAGCAAATGCCTGCTGGCCGTAGGATCTGGGGTTACTGGCAGCATGGAGCAGCATGCCCGAGGCTGGCAGAACCTTCCTGCTGGGAATGAGGGGGAACACAGCAAGATCCAAGTGGTGGAGGCTTTTGTGTAAGTAGCACCTCAAGACAACCAGGTATCAGGAACCTGGGCAATACATGAATGCCAACAGTGGCTGAGGGATCTGCACAAGGTGAGATTACCAGATGCTTGCCAAGTTCAGCTGCATAGCACGTTGCTCAGATATTCCTGCTGCTGCCCTTCTAAGGTGCTAATGAAGTTGTTAGTTGAATGATGTTTTTTGGTCCAGTGGAAATTCTCTTGGTCTTGCCTGTCTCCAGCAAAATACTTTGTCTCAGAGGAAATGTTTGGAAGTTTATAGTCCATCCAACCAACAATAAAACCATGTATATCTGCTGGTCTTCAGAAACAAAAGCACATTTTGTTACAAACTCCCTTTATGCTATACCTGTTGGACTGTTCTTTCCTGTGATTGACAACACTGCCTAAATCAATATCTTTTTTATTTTCAGATCTCTGTTATTTTGAAGAAATCCACATTTGTCCTGCTGACAGTGTAGGGAGAAGTTATTCCTCACTGTAGTGGCATCAGAGGACACCCTCAGCAGGGTGAGTGGAGTCTATCTGGTGTCATTAAAGTAGCTCCTAGCCTGAATCTGTGTGGTGTTTTCTGGCGGGCAGTAGAGCAGGAGGCTGAGATGGTGCATTTTAACTCTGGGATTATTTCTTTCCAATGCTGCCTGCTGGTGTAAAGCAACCATGTCTCACAGAAGGAACAGGATGTTTGTAAGGGTATTGGCCATCCACAGAGGGGTTGTGACTGGAAAACACCACAGTGTGCCTGGAGAAAGGATGCTTGATGTTGCAGGCATGGCCACTCTAGTGGGCAGAGGTTGGTGCTGCCCACACAGGAGGTGGCTAATCCATCTGCTTGTGGGGACGCTCCCACATCTGCTCTGGCACAGCTGGAATTGCCCCGATCCCAGGCACAGCACTATGCAAAGCCAGGGCCAGAGCTGGGGAACAGCCCAGGTACCCTCCAGCTTCTGCTGCTGCTATCCATGCTGCTGTGGTGTTTATTCAATATCCAGAATATTGTTTAAAATTATTTCACTTCTCTCTCAGTGAGAAGCCCTTCAATGTATGAATCAAAGCTTTGATTTCCTCTTCTGTGGAAGACCTGTGTCTAGCACCTGTCTGTGATCTTGGGGAGGTTACATGCACTCAACAACAGAGCTATGTCAGCCTGAAAGTTTAAATCACTCAGGTGTCTCTTATCCTGGAAAATCTCTTCACTCATTCTGAGGGCAAGCTGATAAAAAGCCATATTTCCTAGATTTAAAGTATCAATGTTGCTAGCTCCTTCTGCATTAATAGATTGTCTATTTTATGGGGTTCTTAATAACTTACCTAAATTTTAACCAATTTGCATAAATGAGTTTTAAGGAAGGTCATAACATTATAAAAGTATGTATTTGTACTTGTTCCATGTCACTCTACAAACTGTAGCTGTTTTTTTCTTAAGCTGATTATTGTAGCTAGTAATTTTACTCCTTTGGCAGCATTTGTCTGACCTTCCCTACTTTCCCCTGCTCCCTGAATCGAATTTTTTGTAAAATACTACAAAATCTTCCCCAAAAAAGGACAGAATTTCAATCTCATAATAAGAAATAAAAAGAGGTAATTTCCCTTGTGATTGATAAGCATAATTTGTAAATGAACCTGCTTTATGGAATGGTGAAAAATGGTTGGAGCAGTTAAAAAATAATTGAATATGCAGAAAATAGATTCCCTATAAGAAATAATATAAATTTGTAAATGCAGAATACAAAATTATTTATAGATGTTGAATGAACAAATTAATTTGGCTGACATTACCTTCCATTTACATAGAAACCATCTTTCATATTTTCCATGTAGACCATTTTCTATGTTCTACTGTGACTGAGGGAAAAACAAAGCACATGAGTCCTTTAAGGCAAGAGGAAAACATCCCAAAAGTCATTTTAACTGATTCCAAGAGTTGTGCAGTGGGCAGAGATTCAGGGAATGACAAAGGCACATGCAGAGAGGGAGGCAGTGATGCCAGGGAAACAGCTGGTGTCTGAAAAGCCCAGTTTGCTGTTCCCCTTCCTGCTCTGTGTGGAAGCTGGGGTGGAGCCCTTTGCTGATCAGGCCAGGCTCCAGCCAGGATTCTGCTGGGGAGATGCTGGTCTGGAACCTGGGAGGCCCCAGCCAGCTGGGATCGAGTACAGCAAAAGCAGGTCCTAACTCCACACTGCCATGGAGAATTGTAAAACCAGCTTCTTGCTTGACCACATGGACTCAGTGGGAGTGACTACCAAGGAAAAATCTCTGGGGTAGGCTTGTTCAGTTCTGCTAGCATGGTAGACATTGCTCCTAGACTACATGGATGCATGTGGGCATGTCTGGGTACTTCTGGTTCTTCTATCACAAGACTCAGAAGCAAATTTTTAATCTGTGGGCCTTTGTTTCTCTAATTCTTTCTGATCACCCCAAAGCTGAACAGCTGGTGAAGTCCAAAGATATGTCTTTAAGGTGCCAGTGCTGCAAACAAACCACAGCATGGTTCTGTTATGTTATGTCATAACAGCATCCAGCCCATTTCTTGTGCAGGAGGACCTAGGTGAACATCTCAGTAGATGCAGCTACATTGCACAAGCAGAGTCCAGCTCCTGAGCCCCACGGAATGTCTGGGAACAGCCACAGGCTGGTTTAGAGACCAGGAATGGTGACTGCCTGATTCCTCCTCCTCCCTCCCCATCCTTTCCCATCTTCTTGGTGAGAAGTACAAGAAACACCCATTTATTCTTCCTAGATCCTGTAGCTAATCCATAATGGGACATGCTGGTATCCTTTCTTACTACTCAGGCGCATAAAACACTCAGCAAGTTTTTCCAGGCTTAAAAACTCGCTGGGTTGAGCCTTGCATTGTGACACTGTGTGATCAAAAGCAAAGTGCAAAAATGCCTAAAATTCAGGACCTCAATTTAACTCACTTTCATTTCAGACAGGATAATGACATATGAATCCAAAAGATAATTTTTGTATAAAAAGACTAATAAATGTTTCCAATTTCTTCCAGAAGCATTTAAGAAAAAAAAAATTAACAACTATGCTGTCCTGTTCTGTTTCAATGTTGAAAGTAGTAGCAAACTATTTGAAATTGGCCATTGACAGTAACTGTGGCCACAGGAAGGAAACGATAGTGTCAAGGTATTAGGAAGAGAGAAGCAAAAAAAAATAGGTTGCCCATTCTCCTTTCTTTCATCTCTTGCACAGTTTGGCAGAGAGTTTGGGAAGGGGCTTTTCGCCTCTTCAGGGAGAGACATAAACTTGGACCACACATTCTCAAACACTGCCAACTTGTCATTCAGCTCATGCATTCAAGATGTTGCATATTAATAGCACTCCCTGATGACTGGTGGGTAGGGGTCTCTCCACCTATACAAAATAAGCCTCTTGGCACAACAAAGTACAAAAGAGGCCCATACAGGGAAAAAATGCACTTGAGAACTGGTTTGGAGAAACTCTGCACAGATGCTCTTGTGCAGATGCATATTTCAGATGGTTTTTTCCTGATTAGCATGCAGTGAACTCACCTGTTTTGCTGCCTAAAGGAGTCACAGCAGACATGGAGGAACACCTGCGTGAGTTCAGTTCTGTCTCCCTGTGAATATGATTTCCACCCTTGTTCCATTGCTGTTCTGTGTAGCCCCTGAGACCCTTTTCAATCCCCCTCTTGGACATGCCTAAGCCAGCAAACACAGAGAGGTACTTTGGGATGGAGACAAAGCACAAACAGTGCAGGGTGTGCTGCATGTTGAGAAGGGAAGCAGGGAATGAGTGGGTGGATTGGTCACACAGGTGCTTTGGGGTAGCACTGGGGATGCTCAGGCCAGATGGGTTCTGGCATGGCTAAGATAGGAAGATGAGCTCCCAGGACCTGTGCAAGAGCCTTGTGTTTGTCATCTGCAAATGATCTGACACTCGGCACATACAGAGTTTCACCTGAGGTCTGGTCATGAGATTGAAGAGAATGAAGCAGGCTGTCTCCCCCCTCCCCTGCAGTGTGCTGGTTACACGTGTCTGCCGTTAATTCTCACACTGTGCTCTACAGGCAGATCCTACACACGCATGGGGAATGAATTTCCTTTGTGCTCTGCTCCATTGTAGTTTACTCCAATGGCAGAAAGCGCAGCTTAGTTCTAGCCATGTGTTTTGTAAAAATGAGCCTCAGGAGGAGAAAGTGGGGAGAGAGTTGCTTATACATGTGTCGGTATCTGATGCAATCCGCAGTGTGAGCCACGTTTTTCTGGATATTTCAGCATACACTGAGAATGACACATGAGTAGTCCAAGCTATTTTCAGAACTGACAGTTTTCCTTTTCACTCCAACAATTGCTTCTTCAATACACTAGAGTATGCAAAGTGCTTCAATAAACTTTTAATTGGGAGTAGGAGTAACAGTGAAACTAAGGGAAAACTTCAGGCAAAATGAGAGCTGACCTCAGCTCATACCTGTTTTGTGGTTTGTTGTTAACTTTTTAAAAGATGCTGCACACCTTAGCATTTGTTGGTTTCTGGCAAGGTTTTTCAGAAGAAGTCCTTTTCAGGAGTCCCGCAACAACCTATGAATGGTTTTATGATGTTCTTGACCCAGGAAAGATCCAGCAGAAATCCTGTCTGCTCTGATGGGAGCCATGGGCTGAAGGTGTCTGGATATATTTTGATCTAAGCTCTTAGGTATTTTTCTAGAACAAAATATTCATAATGTTTGAGATTTTCAGAAAATCTTTTCAGATCCTTACAACAGAAAACAGATTACAAGCAAAACTCTCCAGATAAAAGTGAGATGGATTTTGCTCTAATGGCTCTTTCATACTCTTTGCCTGAAGTTTACTGACTGACACCAAGAACACAAATATGCCAGGGACAGGGTCTCTACTTTTTCTTAAGCTGCCAAAATCAGCTAGGGATCTGAGGCGTGGTGGTGTATTTCCTAGGAACTTAATTTCTTTCTATTACCCTCCCGACAAAAGCAACCAATCTCTTTGGAGATTGCAAAGTAAGGTGCGTCCCACAGAGCTAATGCTGTGTGCACTACTTGTAGAAAGGTATGTTTAACAAAAGCTGCATTCTGGATGCACTCCAAATATCATTACTATTGTTTAATTTCAGCTGCAGTTCGGCATCTGTTTAAGATAGTTTCAAAGATAATAATCTCACCAGACAGATATAAAATACAAAACTGCAATTAGGTTGCTCAATTATTTTGTTTACTAGTGGTGTTAAACCACTGGTTTTTTCTGAATCATGCAGAAGAGCGGTGATTTTTAAGCTTCTCTGAAAATACAGCTTTAGCATCAGTACCTATTTCTTTCCAGATTACGTTATATGAATGAATTTGATAGGAGTCACCATGGTGAGGAAAGGATAATGGAATTTCAGGTAAGAGTTCTCCATAATGAATTCATTCCTTACAGCATGTTAACACCCACCCATGGAATTAGGGACCTTTGTAACACAATGCAACAATTTACTAGACATCACAAAACACCAATTATAGAATTGGACTGAAACGAGCTGCCAAATCCTCTGTTCCTGATAAAAGAAGGATAGGTGTAGTCATGCCAGCACATTTTAACTCCTTCCTAAAAATTCACTTGGGTCCATTGTGAAGATCCTCGGTGATACGGTAGATTGACTGCAGTGCTATGTGTATGACATGAAAGTAAAATAAAATAAAAATGAATAGGTCATGAACAGCAGTGAATATGAACTCAATTTGGATCATATTTATTTAAATAATTACAGCAGATTGTTAACTTTGAGAATCTCCTGATTTATGCAAGGGAAAATGAAAGAGAGTTGGCTTCTATATTGTATATTTAGCTTGATAAAAGGAAGCCAGTCTGCATGGAAGAAGTGTGCAATTGAAGTTCCTCAGCTGATATTTTATAAAAGCACAATTAAATGTCAGTACTTTACAAAGAACTCTTAAATCCTAAGACTGAATCTCGTCTGTTTTTACTGGTAGCAGAGTACCAAACTGTAAGCAGAACTGAGCAGGATCTGACTTTCCATCACAGACAGTTAATAATTAAATCAAACATTATATTCAACAATAGAACATATGCATCAGCTTCTTTCAAATTGCATTTCCTTCCTGTTAGATCCATTAGTGTAAACCAGACTGCCTTTAGAAAACCCCTTATTGCTGCTGTCTTTCAGCACAGTTCCTGAAATGGATAATGTGGTGCATATTATGGGCAATTACACAGAACTCCCTAGTGACAGGGTTTTAGAGTTTCAGAATAAAACAGCTGGAACTACAGGGCTGTAAACTAATCGGAAAAAGAGACAATAGTAGCACATTTAATGCACATTGTTAGAACATGGACAAAGACTAGATGTGAAATACTACATATCACTATACCTACTGTATTGCACAGCATCTTCACTGCAAAATCCTGTTTAACTCTTGAAAGACAAGGCAGTCAAAAGCCAAAGATTTTGTCATGAACAAATGCATGCAGATCTCTATAACCTGAGCTAATTGGAAACATTAGAGGGAGAAGCCTTGATCTAGAGCTGTGGTTTTCTCTTCATGTCAGTGTAGTTTGAATCAAATCCAGAACTCTATTAAAAATGATAATTTATTAATGAATGCATAATGAATATATACCTACATATGCTAAAAAACTATGTCCCCATCCCTCTTTGACTATTTAAGTATACTGAGGATTTAGCATTTGTGTTGCAAAAATTGCATTTGCTCTTTGATATATCTTGAATATTGTCACAATGCATAGTGTTTGATCCTCCATCAGTTTAAATTGATGGCAAAGCTCCCATTAATTTTAGTAATACAGCAGTGAATTTTTAGAATAGCACATGCATCATTTAAAAGCACAATGACCATGATTACATGTGTAATCACAGTAATTGTGCACACAATTACTGGTTGGGTATCTAACTGCCTTTCAAAAATCAGTTGCTCTACTTGTGTGTATGCTCACAGTAGTCACTTGTGAAAATGCAATGCAGCCCAGAGCATCCCCACCTCTGTGCTTGCCCCTGAAATGCTGCAGGTGAGGGCTTGTCTCTGGCAGTAGGGATGTAGGATAGAGAGGTATATATTTACATTGCAGTGATTTGAACCATAAATAAGAAAGGGAAAGAAATAGCTGCAGTGTCTCTTTGGGAAAGTAAAAATGTAAAATTATTTCAACTAATTTTTCAAAAGGACAGAGACTGATTTGCACCAGCTCCTGTCTTGTGAGCCTCCTTATCAGCAGTGTCCAGCAGGCGTGGGCATGTTAATGTTTTATAATGGTATGGCAAAATGATCAAATAATATATCAAATAACAGCACCATACTAGAATATAACAAAAAAAACCCCAAAAAAACCAACAAAAAAAAAATAAACCAAAACAAAACAAACAAAATCACACTGAGTAAAATGTTGCTGCTTAAAAAATTCAGAAAACAATTAAAGTTTCAACATAGTGCAGTGAGTTTCTTAGAATGCAGAACCCAAGAACAAACTGCTGTGGCTCACTCTAGTTTAAAAGGTGATTCCTTTTGCTCAGAAGGTTGGTTCCTATAGCTGCAGAGGTATAGAAAAACACATCCTCCCTAGACAGGATAAGACTTCCAGATCCATCCTTTTGCTCAGTAAAATGGTAGCTGGATAAAGTTTTACACAAACCATTCGTCCAGTAATATCCAGTTGTCCCCCACAGTCCTGGCTGCCCTCCTCCCCTGGGGCATGGTGAGTGTGCTTTGCTTTCCCGGTAACAGCTTTATGACCCCCTCAGCGGAGGGCAGGGATGGAGGAGCTGGGCAGGCTGGGCCTGGCAGCCTGGCCTGTGCTTCTCCCAAGGGAAGGCTGGGCCATGAGTCCACGTGAGGGAAAGCAGGTGTCATTAACAGCCAGAAAGCAACCTCTTCCTGGGGAGGAATGGGCCTGATTCCAGGGGATGGGAGCAGTGGAACTGTGTTAAATGAAAATTAGCCCAGCCTCTCCAAGAGTCCCCCTTGCTGTGCAGTGACAGCCTAGAGCGCACACTCCAGGGGACTGGGCAGGACAGCATCCCATGGCTCATGAGAACAGGTCCCCCAGCAGCCCTCACCCTGTGGGAATGGCAACTGTCTTTACAGATGGAAGAACCAAAAACTGGCAATGAATGAAAAATGAACTTTTTCTGAGGCTGCCAGTGGCTGGAGGAGGGTGGCTGGACTGAGAGGCCTTCAGCAGACTACAAGTTGTATGTTTACCAAGGAGGAAACCTTGTAAAATGTGCTGGGGCAGATGTAGTGGTTACAAGTCACATGTGCTGTCTAAATAAGATCTGAATATCAAATGTTGTAATGTTTGACAATATCTGGTTCTCGACTTACCTTGTTTTAGAGGCGGAAATTTTGAGGCTCATCCCCATATGTGGGATTTTAGTCCCATCAGTTTGGGAAGTTTGGTCCTGGGCTCTGGTGTGCTGAGAAGACAGCACAAGTACTCTGTCAGGAGGAAGAGGGAACAGTGGTCAGATGCTTGAAAAATGTTTCTTCTGCTACTGGAAAGCTTCAGCACCCTTCCCTTCAACAGCATCAGCTTGTAGCTGAGCTCACTGCATACATGGCTGTGTTCCCTGGAATCTCAGAGCCCATGGCCATGGTGACTTGACATGTTTTCAGAATAGCTTTATGTAAGTTAATCCAGATGGCATGTCCTGTTGTCTCTGCACAAATATCTGCTAAATAGTTTTTTAAAACTTTATTGAAGCACATGATTCCCTTCTTGATTCTCTACAACCATCCTGCTGATCATTGTCGCAGATTCTGTTCTTCATTTCATTATAATAAACATGAAGTAACCTCATTGACATCCAATCAGAGGGAATTTCAGCTCTCTGCATTGCCCTGGGTCTGCAGTCTTGTACAGAGGAGCTGTTCATGCAGACTAAATTCAGTACAGAGCATTAAATGCCATCACTTTTGTAATTAACATTAGACAGCTTTAGGAAGCCTTGAAGCTACAAAATCCCTGAAGTCCAGTAGAAAGCATTTCTTTATACAGATCTGAGGTGTTATTTGAACAAATTCACCCTAAAAGGTGGAGAATTGCTGGGACATGAAGAACATAAGGCTCTAACACTGTGTATCGGAAAAAAGTTCCCTCAGAGTGTGCATTTAGTCACCTTTGGTGACACATGCTGCCTTGACTGCCACCTCTGCAAGTGTGGCCTCACTTTCACTGTTACTGCAACATGTGTCAAATGAAATGAAAACAGAGATTTGGGAAAGGATATAATTAACCTACTTGTAAACATTAACCTTAAATATCTTGCTAATTATCTCACTAATTTAATCACTGCAGATCTCAAACTTGTTTGTTAAATATTTAATTCTACAAATTGTTTTTGATACAGAGGTGTGGGGAGCTTTCTGTGAATGTAAGTTACTTTGTAAAACTCTGTAAAACCATTGTTATGTTCACACTTCATTGAACAAACCCTGCTGTCAACAAGACTTTTAATGGAAATCACAAGCAACTGTGCCCTGAGGCGAAGAGATATAGTGCCCTATTATTTTAAAATCTAATGAACACATTGTGTGGAGAGTAGACCAGGGTAAATTTCTTCCTGCACATCTTCAGGTTTGATTCCATGGGAGTCTAGACTAGAAAGCCCTGTGTTTCCTTTTTTCTTTGGTTGCAGTGAAGCAATACAGCTATTTCTTACCTACTCACCTCTTTCTTACTTGAATAACTCAGCAAGATTATGTCCTTGATTTTCAACCCTTTTTATCAAGTCACTTGTCACCTTGTGCACAAGTCACAAGTCACCTTGTGCTACAAGGAATATAAAAGGTGTTTAGATGCTCCAGTTACAATGCCACCCAAAGTGCCTCTAATTATTTCTGAGAGGAAGCGCTTGAATTTGGTAGTGTTGGTTGAGAAGCTGAAAGCTCTGGTTTTGTTCCTTCCTCCCTGATGGGAAGGAGGCCATGCTCGTGCTGCCTCCTGCAAACACCCATGGAGGCTGGGAGAGGAAACAGGCAGGGCATGGGTGCTGGGGAACATCCTGGATGGAGCGGATGGCTAAGCCAGGACACATTGAGGACATCCTGGATGTAGCGGATGGCTAAGCCAGGACACACTGGGGACATCCTGGATGGAGTGGATGGCTAAGCCAGGACACACTCTGGAGGTTGGAGGCACCCAAATCATCTGTCCCATGAGAAGGCAGGGGCCCTCAGCTGTGCCGTGCCTCCCCTCAGACAGGAGCCTTGTGTTTCAGCCTGTACCCCCATAGCAACTCTTTGTCAGTGTTATTTTCTCAATTTTTGTTGTTTTTGTCTTCTTAATTGAGGAAGCAGGTAGAAGATAGGGATTCAGTTGTGGTTTTGCACTGTAATTCTTACTATCAGAGAAGGTGCAAAGGTATGCTAAATTCAGGTGACGGCTCACAGCAGACCTGTGACAAGAGCCATTTGATGGGTTAGGTGCCCATAGAAATACCTATTTGGGACTATATTACTACCTTATCATATATTATTTATAATTTCATCCTGATTGTCTGTGGTTATTTATTATGCACTTATGTACTGGTTAGTTCAATAAAAAAAACCAAATTTCTGTGAATTTAGCTGAAAAAAGCTCTGTTTGTTCCTGTTAGTTATATGAAGTCTCGTTCTTTCTATGCATATCTCAATTTCTGGGCATTTTTCCCTTCATTTACTCCAAAAATTACTTCAGTACTAATGAATACTGAAAGACAGCCAAGACAGGATGAACTTTTGGACAATTTATGCAAACATGACAGATGATAATAGATTTACTGTAAACATGTCGGGCACAAAAGACTTGACTGCTTTTTAAATACAGTGATACTGGAAGAGATTTATGGATATTTTCAACTGTTCATTAAAGAGAAAAATATTTTGAAACTATAGGCTCTATCCTTTTATCCATTTTTGCCTTCTGGGCTGAGTTGCAAACCTTTGATGTTTTCTTCACCAAAAAATAAAATTAGTTACGAATTTATTTCTTCCAAGTACTTTCATTTTTGTGTCATTTTACAGTTCTTATTACATTTCTGGCAGTCCAAATTATGGTGTTTGGAGAGCACCTAGAGTCCACAGCTCTAAGTTTTCTAAAAATAAGGACTAAGTTTACTTAATGATGCTTTCTAGCCACTGTCTTTTTTCTTCTCTAGTAATAAAAGGTTAATAAAAATCTCTGAATACTTTAACTGCCTGATAGATCAACCAACCAATTAAAGGTTATTCTATTCTAAATGACTGGAAGCTACTTGAATTTATAAAAGTTAACATGAAATAGCTAGTACCTGTTGGATCAGGTTAATAAAAAGCAAAGCCTTAGACATGAAAATCATGTATAAATATGGTTCCTGCAGTTGACCCAGGTATCAATTCTTACAGCCAGACAGGCGTATTCTTAACTGTTTATTGTCAGAGTCTGCTTCTGTGCCCTTACAAATCAATAGTAAACCTTGCTTTCGACTTCAGTGCAGCTGATGTTGTTGGCAGTCAATGATTTTGCAAGATCAGTTCAAGATACTGGAATGGTTTCAGGGAATTATTGGATTCTTTCTTTCTAAAATAGTGTTAAACTCGTAAGTAGGAATTTAAGGAATTTAAACGTGAAAATATATGCGCTTGCACTGCTTCTTAAAACTAGTCTATCTTGCCAAATCTCCTATCAAATCAAAGCAGTGCACCAAAATGATAGCAGGAAGGATTGTGCAGTGCTCAAATATCTAATCCTGCATACTCACAGTGCTAAGCATGCCCTCATTTTTTTAATAGATGGGGAAGGATGGGGAAAGATGGAGAAAGATGGAGAAAGAGCAGATTTGGGTGGAAAATAACAGTTTTCATTGCAACCTTAGGAGACTATTGGCAATTTTGTAACAGAATTATTTGAGTGTTCTGAGACCCTTCAAAGGAAGGCAGGAAGCTCAATAACGGCTTCATTTTGGAAAAACGGATAGCTGAAAGTAGTATTTTACTAATTCTTATTGGAGGTGCCTTTCTGGCTTTTGAAAATTAATTTAAGATCCACAAACTAACACACATTTATGAATAACATAATGCTGTTGGAGATAATGCAAATGTCTTTATAAATAACATATTATAGCTTAAATCATTATTTTTAATGCCTATTTTTTTTTTCCTTGTATGAACAGGTCTGTGCTGGTCTGCATTAATTAAATGTAGGTAGGTTTGTAAGGCCAGATCATCATTACTTCTGTGTCCCTGATTTAAATCTGCAGTAAAACATTTCTCCATTTAGTTTGGTGCTTTTGTGTCATATTTCATACACTAGTTGTCTCTTAATTAAATCCATGATAGCCCACCAACACAGACTATTAAAATAACTATACTTTGCACTTGACATATTTATGAGACAGATTCATAAGAGTATAGACTGATACTTGAACTACTCACTGAGAAATGCTAATAAGATTATGATGAAGGTAAGATTAGAACATTCGTCTCCTTTTCACTTCTCTCTTCTTTATAGGAATTTATTTTTATAACTGCAATTCACTATTTCTATTCCAGGCTCTTTGATGTTGTTGTATATACCAACAGTTCTTCCTGTGTCAATTTATTGTGGCAATGAAGAGTGGGAAACTGCTAATTTATATCACACCAGCAAAGTGCATAACTGTTGTGTTCCTTGAAGTATGAATGTTTGCAGACGTCTGTAAACCTTCGCATGGGACTGACATGTTCAAGATAATACCTTTGGATATTACCTTTGGAATTGGGTGATGAAGAATATGGATGGTGGTGCCACATTCTTTTACCTTTATTGTCTTACTCCTTCCTGATGGTGTAGAGCTGGCTGAGTCTGCTCCTGGAGGAGGGAGGAGACAGTGGCATTGTGGCCATGATCCCTCAACAGACCCCTCACAGGCCTGTTCCTCTGCCCGTGACCCCTCAGTCCCTGTTCCTATGCCCATGACCCCTCAGTGCCTGTTCCTGTGCCCTCTCAGTGCCTGTTCCTGTGACCCCTCAGTGCCTCTTTCTGTTCCTGTGACCCCTCAGTGCCTGTTCCTGTGACCCCTCAGTGCCTGTCCCTGTGCCATGACCCCCCAGTGCCTCTTTCTGTGCCCGTGACCCCTTAATGCCTCTTTCTGTTCCTGTGCCCCCTCAGTGCCTGTTCCTGTGCCCGTGGCTGCTCAGTGCCTGTTCCTGTGCCAGGCAGGCTGTGCCCTTGCCCATCCCTCAGCTGTGGCAGATGCAGTGGAGTGTCCTGAGCTGTACAAGCTGCTCTGGGCAGCTGGACTGTCCCTGCAGTGTTGGAAATGGCCTGGGTCTATGGCCTCAGTGGGTAAGGAAAACAGAAGAGCAAGCAAATCCACAAGTCATATCACTTGAAAGGCTGTTAGACATATGCTGAGATTTGATCATTCACCTGTATGGATATCTAGGAATTGCCTTCTTAGCATTATTTACAGACAGAGTTGCTGATATAATTTGTTTGTTAATTTTATTAGTAATTTGGATGTGGAAAGTTCAAAGAACTCCATGTTTGAGAAAAATGTTGCTAGAAGTGAAAGTGCTGCTAAATGAAAATCATCGAGGATTTATATCATTTTTCAGGACCGTGATGTTTACATTTCAGGAACCTTTCCTCTCTGTTTTTTTTTTTCAGATTCACATTCTTTCATGGAAGAGCTTCTGCTCATCATTGTGTAGGGGTCCAGGTGTGGGTACAAATGGAAAAGGCTCTAAATACATGCAGCTTGAAAGGAATGTATTTTACAAGGGGAGTCTATAGAAAGCCATGTCTACATGATGTTCAGATGTTCAGGAGGATAAATACATTGCTGTGTTTCATCCTGGTATTCTCTGTGAACACAAAGAAAACTTCAAATGCTGGGATTTCATTTAGAAATAAATACAATATTAGAAAGTAACAATAATAAAGTAATATTAAATATTTCATCCTCTACAGAAATAAACCAGCTACAGTTCAGGGAGCTTCACTAAACACATTAAATCTAATAAAATTGCCTACATGTACTCCTGACACTAGTAGTAATTAAAATAACTTGTTTCAAAAAACTGGTCCTATACATGAATACTTATTGGCAATTATTTCCAAGTTCTTCAAACCAAAGATAAAGTAATTTGATTCACACACAATGTTCTTGTAAACGTGGTTCATACTGGGTTTTATATGCAGCTTAGGACTGTTAATTGCCATTTTGAGCCTCACAGTAAAATAGAGTTCAATATGTTGCTTTTTCTGAAGTATTGAGAAATGTCTGAGAAATGCTTGTCTTAGTCTAATCAACTGTGAATAATTTATTTCTGAGTCCTACTTTTCAGTATAAATGGATCTGACTTTTCTCAGAGCTTCTCAAGTCTAATCAACTTGTTACATTCATTTAATTAAGGAAATCTGTAGCGAACTGTGGAGTCTAAGTACCAACAGGCTTTTTTGTTGTGCAAAATTGGTGCATTTTCATTGTGAATGCGATTGTGATTGTTTATACTGACAGGTAACCTCTACTAAAGAAATCAGTTTTTTTTTCTACACATATGGGTCAATATGAATAGCATATAAACTGTTTTCTGAACTGCCTCTCTTGAAGTGGACCCACCACCCAGCTTCCCAAATTCACACAGCAGTAGCTTTCAGGCAATTCTCATTTCTGGAAGGGTTATGAGTGTTCTTCCATGCCTCAAAGGAGAGGAAGATATAAAGAGGTATAACATACAAGAGTGGGGATAAGAGACTGATTTTTTAGTCACAGTTAGCCTGAAAAAGATCATCACACATGAGGATTAAAGCACTGGCACAAGCTTATGGTCAGGATCTGCATGCCACAGAGTCACCCACAAAGGGATGAGCTAAGGTGCTGATTCAAAGTCCTGTCTGTGTTTCCCAGCCTTACATAATTTGCTCTGATTTCTCTGAGAAATCAGCATTCTAGGAAGGGAACAGCTCATACAATAAAGGGTTTTGACATCATATGTGCATTTGCGCTATATTTATTTGCTAATAAATGTTCAGAAGTCCATCATTCCTCTCATATTTATGTGATATGAGGAATATTTTTTATTAGATATATAGAGAGATGCTGTGGAGATTGACATATTTTTTTTCTCCTTATCCTCAGACAAACTCTTCAGACTCAGAGAAAAAGTCCTCAACCCTGGTCTAAAATACTGTCCAGTTCTTATGGGTTATAAAATGAAAATCATCAAAACTGTCCTTGACAGGATGTTTCTTTCCATTAGTTGATTAAAATGGTTTATTGTTGCCTACAGCATTGTTACTTTAAATGTCTTTTTTAACAAAGAGCAGATGTGGCCGTGTCTTGCACTGTTTCTGTGGTTTCTGATACTGAAGGGAATCACTACCTTGGCAGATCCTCCTGTGGAGAGGGAGAGGGAAAGGTGAGGGGCTCAGCAATGGGCTGCGGTACCAGCTGGGGAAGGTGAGGGGTTGTGCAACAGTACTGCAGAAAGTTGGAGGCAAAACATGCAAGCCTTCAAGCAGCAAGTGCTCAGAGTAGAAGAAAACCCCAAAATCTGGAATTACCTGCCTGCCATTGCTGTATGTTTGCTCTGACAAAGCAAGAAGTGGGTTTTGGCATTTTTTCAGACTGACAATTCTAACGTTTCAGATAAAGTGTGGAAGTGGAGAGCAGCTGATCCTAAAACATTAAACAAGGTTGTACCCGCATGAACTCTCATCTATCCACTGCTGTTACAAAGAGAACTGAAAATGTCCAAGTCTTTGAGATGTATGTCAAATTTCTTTGTTTCTTGTCCCCTCCATGTTTGATGGGGGAACTGAAATCTCCATACAAATCCTATTTCCAAATCTAGGGGTCATTTCAAGCAATAGTTATAGAACAGGTACCTTTCCATTCCCTAGCACAATTTCTCTAAGGCATGTTGTCATCTGATGATAATAGGGTCTTTCACTAGCAAATCTCAAATTATTTGCCATGTGACCTTATATTCAATAAATATTTATTTGAGAATCATAGGTTAATTAATTTCCATTGTTTCTGTTTTAATTCTATACATGCTTATACTGTACAATTAGAGAAAAACACAGACAGCCACGAGTAAATGTTGCTCATACAAAACGTTTCTATTACCCTTTACTTTTAAAACCCCATTAATAGATTATTAGGAGATATAAACATTGGAGACCATGGATCATATTTGCATGTTAATCAAATCCATGAATTATACATTATTTGCTGTGGAGAGTACTAGAAACAATATTCCTCCTTTCTAATAGCTATAAAAGCTGGAGGTTTCCTGGAGCACATATCACATCCCCTCTGCAATACCTTCTAATAGAAAGAAAGAAATCCAGCTTTTCAAAGCAATCTCTCGCTAAATGAAATAGATTTGTTTGTGTTGCTTTGCAACACACAAGTGTGACAGTTCATTTTAAACAAAATAGTTTTAATAATGTCATTACTAATATCTCTTTGGTCATCTCTCTGAAAAATTGTGTTTTAATAGGAATGTTTCATTTTAATAAATGGCAGAAGAGGCAAGCTGCCCTGAGTCAGCAGGAAGTGGATATACACCAGAGAACAGGCTGATTGTGTTAGATTCATCCAGAACATTGAACAGCACACAGACAGTCCAAGAAAAAGCAACTGGCTGTATTCAAATGATTAGTCTTACTGCTATGCTGTAGCACAGATTCACACATTCTTCTATTATTCCTTGACCTTCTGCCAAAAACTCCCACTTCAAGTAATAATTAGAATTAGTGTTTCCAGTGCATGCTTCCATCTTCCTAACAAACAGTAATGAAATGTGGCTTTTACAAAATATGCAGTTAATTAAACTTTTTTTTTTTTTGAACATTGTTTGATTAATACAGTTCCCCTGTGCTAGCCCCTCATTATGCCTGACTACCTGGGATTGGTGAATTGAAAGAAAAGCACTATCAATAGGATGAGTGAGATTTCAGAATTTTGCACTTTAAAATTGCTTGTGCTTTTAAATTTTTTTCTTTTGTTTTGCTTATGTCTTGGAATAAACTGAAAGGACAGCCTTTATTTGTAATCCTGTTTTTTTGAGTTGAGGACAGTATGTGTATTATATAACAACTCTGCAAATACCCTCAGTGTGAATTTGAAGAACACATATACCAAGTGCTACAAGATAACAAGTGGATTTCTAGGAAAGGTTTTTGAGAAGGTGTCTCAGTGCTGTATTGCTTAACACCCCTATGCAAATAGATATTCTGATTTCATTTTTAAAAATATTATTTCATGCTTTTTAACTGTCTGCCTTAATTATCCAAATGCTGAACAAGTATAGTCTTTTGATTGATGAGAGTTCCACCCCTTTACCCACACCTCTGCAGATATGAGGCTCCACAGTTTAGTACCATAAATCACTGTGATTGTAAAACTTAACTACTACTCTGATCTACTGATGTGATCAGAGATCACATGCAGTGGTAGCCTGGATATGCATTCATCCTTTGTTATGAATGTTTTAGGGCTAAATTTATTCTGGATGTTTGGAAAAATATCTGTTTCTTCACTTAAGAAAGCAATGCATTTTAAATAAGCAATTCTTGCAACAATTGGAAATAATCACAGAAGTCTTCTATTTGCAATCTTCATTAATGTGAGTTATTTCATCACTTTAGGAGAAATCTTTTCAGAGGAAAACAACAATTAAACCCCTCCCCCCAGGCTCTGACAGCTAAGGATCTATGGATCAGCCATTTTAGTAATTAACCACAATTCCTCTGATTTGTGAATTTCCAGATGATGAGGCAGGAAGCAAGTTACATCTTGGAGAAATTGCCCTCAGGAGAGAGGAAAAACTATTGCGAGGTTGACAGCACAACCTTGTACCGACACAGTTTCCCTTCCCCAGCGGTTCAAGGAGTTCCAAGCACCCTCCTGTAAATCATCAGCTCACATCTATTTATTATCTTCCAGCCCAGTGCACAACACTATCTGTTACACACGGATACCAGCAATATTGCAAGGTGGACTCAAGGGATAAAAGACAGCAAAACCTGCACACCTCCTATGCCTGAGTCACACCCACTATAAAGCCAGGCTCTGTTCATAAAGTGCATGCTGTTGTCAGAAATGAAACAATATGAACTGTTCCAGTGCACAGCAGAGTTTTTGTAGTGTTTCTCCAATATGCTTGATCTTATCATCTTGATATCTTTGTGTTATTATACAGAGACAAAATTTATCTGCATAGTAATGGACAAAATGTCTATGAAAATATTGCTATTCATCCAATGATTGTTGTTATATTTGGACTAGGTGCCAGCCTCACTCTGTGATGCTTGTCCTGGAATATCAATAAATAAATCATAAAAGCCAATGCTTCAAATATTGAAAAATTCACACTTCAAACTGTGTTTTGAACTATACTGAGAGCAATGCCTCAGATTGTCCTTTTGCTTTATATGAACAGAGGAAATTCAAAGTAGGAGGAAGTCTCTCCCGGGATTTGGCATAGGGGAGTGCCACAAACCATCAGCCTTCCTGTCTCTGCTGTGCCAACGAAGCCTCTCCTGGGATGTACCACAAGAAGCAGACAGTGTGTCTGGGGAGTTAATGTGGCTTCAGATGAAATTATCTCCTGCAGAATCCATCTTGCCTGTTGTTTGAGTGCATGCAAAGGAGCCAGGCAGTGGTGAGGAGCCAGGCCACAGCAGGGCAGGTGAAGGCTCAGAGAAAAGTAGAAGCATCTTCCTACGACTCTGCTAAGTGAAGTTCTTTGCACCACATGCTGCTGGTGAAAATGGGACATCACGCCTCTTTTTCTCCTTCTGTCTGGAGCCCAAATTTGGTAAGAGCAAACTCACTGAAGTCCCCACTCTGTTGCCCATTTCACTCCTCACTAGTAACAGATATCTAAATTCTGTGGTGTGATTGACAGCATTAAAAGGAGAAATGAGGGCAAATGTCCTTCTGAAAAGTACACTCTAGTTCAAGCTCGAGTGTTTGGGCTGGTGCCCAAGTTGCAGAATGACTTTCCATGGTTCCCATTGTGCTGGGGACCACTAGGCAATTCTAATGGTTCTTTTGCTTTTGCTTTAAAAGCACTGAAATTAGCTGAAAGCTAGAAGTAGGAATGGTATTTTGTAGTAATTGTAAATGCAAAGCTAGACAAGCACTGGAAGTCACTCAGGTACATCTATTCAAAGGCCAGAAGAAAAAGCACTGCAGGTATTCAGTGCTTTATCTGATTAGAAAACAGCCTGGCACAGATGTGATTTCTGCTCCATATATCAAGCTATGGCAGGCTTTTGCTGCTTCATTATGAAAGCATGTGAAGTAAAATAGGTTTTGGAACATAAAAAAATGACAAATTTGGAAAAATATCTATATGCCAGATGGGTGTAGGAAGAATCCTTGTGACAAATATATTATTAAGGGAATATGCATAAGGAAAGAAACTGTGCCCAGTTCTTCCAGGGATGGACAGGCAGGAAGGTAGTGTCTCACTGTGTCTAATGTATTCCCATCTAATCTAAATCTAATTAATTATGTTGCATCGCTGACATACAATCTAGGCACCGCACACAACAATGGAAGGCTGCAGCGGGGCTTTGGGGGGGCTGGCGGTTGCTTCGCCCTCGCTGCTTTTGTTCTGCCGCTCGGGGAGCGCAGGTCAGGGTGACGCCATCCCATGCCCGCCATCGGGGGAAGGCGAGCGCCGCCGCCGGGGCACGGTGAGCTCATCCCGGCCCCGCTGCCCGGCCTGCCCCGAGCCTGCTCTCGGAGCGCTTGAGCGCGCACCGTGAGCGCTCCCGCACGCTTCTCCTCGTGTTCCGTGAAGAAATAGCGGCATTTTGGCAGGGGCTGTCTCGCTCCACTCTGCTTTCGGAGCCGAGTTCGGTGTCTCGGAGCCGGGCCCTGCGGCGCCGGGAAGAGCTCAGCGCGCAGCTCCCGCTGTGGGAAGGGCGCTCCATCGGGAGCTCGCCCACCTCAGCTCCCCGGCTCGCAGCACACGGCGCGTGTGGGACAGCTCAGCACTGCAAGGGCTGGGGACACAGGGCGCAGAGAAAAGAGGCTGAGCTCCGGTGCCAGGAGCCTCCCGGGCGGGCAGCAGCGCCGGGGCTGTGCCACAAGCCGGCCGTGGGGCAGGACTGATGAACGGGGTCCCTGGAAACTTCAGCTTTGCAATGTGGGGCCTGTAGGATCCTTCAGCGCAGACGGGTGGGGCCAGGCACCAGCCTGCAGACCCCTGAGGAAGCATCACTGCCTCTTGAGAGCAGGCAGGTCAGTGTTTCAGCCTCAGTGCAAATAACCCAGAAGGACACGCACGCTGGCCGGCCACTCCCATCTGGGCGGCCGACCAGGTCGGATGAGGTCTCGATAGCAGCCGGAGGAGCTGCGAGGAGGCCCCACACACCCTGAGGGGGTTTCAGCCTTCGGTGATTCCCTAAGGTGGGATAGCATACCTGGTCTGGGTTCAAGGTGCGAATCATCTAACCGTGATTCATGTGTTCAGAACTGAAACAGAAATGGAGGTAGGGAGGGTGCTACGGCAATCGTATCGTTTGGCTTCTCATAATTTGATTTTACTGATGCCTCATCCACTATCTGATTACTCTTTTCCTATTTAATCCCAGCCAAACCAGGAGGCTTTTGCTCACAGGCTTTTAGTACTATTTTATTTGGCAGTTATGGAATAAAAGAATTTTAGTATTGCCTTAGAATTTCTCCTGACATCTATCACAACCAATCCAGCTCATATGTGGGTGAACTGTGTTTTGATCCAATTATAAAATTCTATTGGAGTCTTGTTACATTCTTCTCCCATGTGCATGTTGAAAAATTCAAGAGCAAAAGAAAATTCTACAAAATGTTTCTCATTTACTGTAGGCTTGGAGACACAAAACTGCATCACACAGTCATTTGTGGAGGCTAATAGCAAACTAGAAAAACAACGTATTCTTGAGGAAAAAACCCACCCTGTTAATCAGCAGCAAGACTTAGAGGGAGAATAGTACAATCTGTGTATAGATATTCCTGGCAATCATCTTTTGGAGACACAGCCTTACTTTTGTTAATTGTAGCAATGAGAACTTTGTTGATGTTCATCCCAGAAGTAACAATGAAAAAGGATCTACCATCTGAAGACATTTTGGAGGGTGCATAGAAATGACAAATTTGAGAGAACCCAGACACAAAATGACCAAGGTAACACATAGCTAATGTCCCAATGGATTGCAATGAAGATAGTTTACACACTCCTAGCATCTCTATAGCAAAAACGCATTATTGAATCAACAGCCCATGCACTATTTGATTACCATGATGGTGAAGTTGATCAAGGATATTTCTGTCTCAACACTTTCACTGTCTTCAGGCAACAAAATATAATAAAAGGAATTAGGTGCCTTCCTTGCTCATGGGCTGTAGGAAGCCATGCAGAGGCGTAGCTTCACAGACAGAGCACTGCTCCCAGGAGAGGAAAGGCACTTGCTCCAAACCTTTCTGGCTCCATCCTGGTGGAGTCCCTGACACACCTACAATCCAAATCCCCATCCTAAAGCTGGTTGGTGCCAGGACCAAGGCAGTAGCCCTGAGCCAAGCAACAGTGGCAGGGCCAGGGCCAAGTCTGGAGCTCAGAATTCAGCTGGGAGCTGTTCAGCCACATGGAAAAGCCAACAGCTCTTTGACTTTTCCAAATACTGCTTGGAATTCATCCCTTTCAGGTCTGTGGGGACCCTGTGGCTGCCCCCAAGAGCAGAGGCTGGGTGGCACTGCTGGGATGGACCTCTGTGCCTTGCCCAGCTGAGCTGTGCCCTCCGTGTGAACCCGAATCCACTGTGCTCCAAGGCAGCAGCAAGGCTGTGCTGGGGTGGGCAGAACACAGGTGGCCCTGCAGGGTGCTGGCCACAGGCACCAGCAGTGGTCACCAAAGCTGAGCTACGTGCAAGGATGAGAGGTGCATGTGTGCCCACAAACCATGTTAGGTCGTTCCCAAGGCTGTTTGCTCTTGGTTACATCAGTTTGGCCTCTCTGTGATTCCAGTAGCTTGGTAGTTAGTCACCTTTTCCTTATTTCTAGGTTGTTGGTCCCCCATTCTGATATGCTGTCCTTGTTTCTGTACCCCATGGGAGACTGATAAATGTGGTACCTCTCCCCATGGCTTGCCCTGGTCACTCTGAGCCCCATCATTAAGCTCTGACACAAAAATCTGTTTAGTCACAGTGGCAGATTGCTCCCATGAAGCGCAGAAATGTAATTTGCCAGTACTTAAGCTACAATATTAAATACTAACATGAAGTTCCTTTCCCTTTTCAGTTCTTTATAGCAAAAAATACTTGGTGTGAAATCTTGTTTCTACAAGGGTCAGTGATAAAATCTGCATCAGTGACAGAGCAGCTTCTGCCCTTCTTATGGTGAGTGGTTTTATTGGTTTTGCATTTAAAGCTGTTCCAATGCATCAGTGCTTTCATTGCCAGTCCAGAGCACTCCTACACTTGCAAAGCTGGTGAAGAGGTCATCTCCATATTGCCCTTGCTCCAGTCGTGTCCCAGCAGCAGGACAGCCCTGCTGGGTTTATTCTGCACTGGCAATGACCAGTGGTTCAGCTCTGAGGCAGAGCACACTCCAAGAGCAGCCGTAAGCCAACACGCCTCACCTCAGGCTCCAGCCCACTGTAGTTAATCATTAAATAATTTTCCTGGTGATGTTATCCAGTGCTGATAAATTACAGATTTCATTGTTTTGCCTGGAGCGGCTTTAAATTGTGTTAATTTCATTGAAGATTGACACTGGCTTTTGTTTCCTTTTGCTACTGTTTTGTTCTGTAAAGCGACACATACTACAGACTTCAGATTGCTCATATAATTGGTACAATAGATTTTTTTCTTATATTTGGAAAAAATTTTAATCAGAGCCTTTGAAATACCAAGAACTTCGAGATCAATAAAATGCTAATGATAGTGTATTAGAAGAAGAATATTCCCACAAATCAAATAGCTTTTAAAACAACCTTATTGTTGACCATGTTTGTTTTACATGTGATCTCAGAATGATTTCTAATTTTATGCAGCAGTAAATTTATTCCACCTACAATACACGTTTCTGACACAGGGTTTTCTCAAAAACTGAAGATAAAATACATTATACATCTTCCTGATGAGCAAACTCTCACCGGTCTGATTCTCCCTTTTGGCAAAGGAAAAAATATCCCCAGGTAGTCCTACTCTTTTCAGGCAGAAGAAAAAGGCTGTTTTAAGTTAGTGGGATCTTGATCTGTTCTTTGATGACAAATTTCACCTATTTTGGAACAATTAACATAACAGTTTAATGGGTATTGAATAAAGCATATGGAAAATTTTGGAGCTGTAATTTACAACTAAAAATGATATTAAATAACTTGTGTACCAATAACAATGTGACATAATACAGTAGACTGTTGTGGTAAATAAGAGAAGGTTTTGATTGTGCACTATTGTAGCTCCCTGAGCAGAGTGTTGAGTTCAGCTAGGAAGTATTGGATAAAACCTCATATCCTCTCTGAGGCTCCATATCACAGCTGGTATTTTTAATAGGGGTCTCTCTCAATATTTTCACCAGGGTACTTGGAGTTTGCTTTGGTGGGCTTTTGTATTTTTTTTTAAGTGCATGGTATAATGCAGTCTAAGTCCCCACTTTGCTGTAGATGTGCACAGAAATTAATTGAACAATAACTTAGGTGTCAGGTGCCTCAGGGCACTGATAGGTATTAATGCCCCTGACCAACCTGGGGCATCTTACTCCCCCACCAGGGACTCAGGATTTAAGCTCAGCCCTTTGCATTCTTCTGTTTCTCAGTAGTGCTGTGGGGCTGCTGGCCTCCAGCTCTTGGTCTGTGCACCCTGGTGGTGTGGACTCTGGCCTGTGTCTGGGCCTCCAGGCTCAGTGACAGAGCTGTCCTGTCAGTATGGACCTGGCTGGCAGTCTGTAGAGTGTATCTGGCTTTGACCCTGGCCTGCAGATTATCCCCTAAGGGGATAATCTTGGCCCCAGGTGATTGCTATGAACGTGCCTGATGTTGGGACTGGTGGTCAAAGCTGCACTGCTCTCTCCACCAGCTGCTTTGTGACTGGTCCTGATCCTGTCCCGCTGGGAGAAGACATGGTTAGTTGAATACTTTAATGGAGTTCACTCAACCTGGAGGAACCTACCCTGTCCCATGTCTCTCTAACCTGTTTCTTATTAGAAAGGTAGGATTTCTTAGGAGAATAAAAAAGTAGCTAGATTTAATATCTCCGAGCAATTGTTCTGCAATAGCTTTTCAGCTGTAGTGTTCCAGACTCTGAAAATAGTGTCACTTTGCCTACATTTTTGTCCAACTCCATACAAGGCTTAGCTGGCCTCCAGGAGGACAGAGGATAATGACCTACAGATTTCAAGCCTTACATTCAGTTAAGCTACTGCTCAGTTTTCCTTAAAAAATGTGAAACGTTTATTTATTTAGCCAGATTCTGATAAGGCAAGTTTGAAGGAGAAGCAAGAGTGTGCTTCTCTGGGATAAGTGCAGGGCTCTCCTCCAGGATATTTACCAGTGTATTTGGATGTGTGTCTGTTTAAATGGAGTATTAGTGTGAAGGTAATAGAAGAATATGGGCTTCATCCCACAAAGTCATAGACTGGAGCACCTGCCAAATCAGATCCTTTATGTGTGGGGTTTGATTGGCATAATCTCTGGATGTTTTTTGTTTCCAACTGCTCTACATAGATTAGCCTAGAAGATGAAAAAAACCTGTGGATCCCTCCAAGTCCTTGGGATAATATATTCTCATTTTAAAACTATGGTTGAATATATTGAGTAAGGGAAAGAAAGGCATGAAATCAAGACTTCAGAAGCAAAGCAAAAAGTCACAATGTTTGTTTCATGATATATCTGGGATCTTACCACCTGGAGAGGTTTGAGAAGCAGACCTTCCAAACAAAAATAGCAGAATAATAAAACAATAATAGTAAAAAGCAGTGGTGAGGTACTTCAAAAATCTACATTTTACAGAAGTGTAATCATGATTTAAAAATACAAAAACACTGTGACTCAAAAGAGGGAGAGCGTGGGTGTTTGCTGGGGATGAGTCAAAAGAGAAGAAATTTCAATTCCAGAAAGCAAATGCAAAAGATGAGGCTCTGTAAGTAGAGCCTGCAAAAAGGCAGACCAAATTTATGCATTTGTTCTGCATCCAGGGTTCACCTCCATGCTATGCAGAAGTCATTGATTAACTGACATTAGATTGAAATGGGGCAATTAGACAGAGTAAAATGTCTACAGCATAAATTATACAAGAAAAGTGTCTGAAGAGAGCCTCCCCTTTGTCTTTAAGACTTGCCAGCTGTTCCTTTTCTGCCTTGTGATTTTTACCTTTCCAGATAAGCATATTCCTTTCTCTAAATCAATCTGACGGAACAGAGCTAACTGTATATCACAGGCTACAGCTGTATGTCCAGATACATTTTTAATAGGTCAGCCAGTCCAGTGGCAAGACAGCACTGATTCATGTTAGCAGATGAGGAGGAAAATGATGCTCTGGAAGCACCTACAGCAGATAGTGCTGCACACTTCCTTGGCCCTGATTATGTGAAACAGTTTGTCACATGCTTAAACTGAAACATGTGCTTTGGTCCCCTTTGTAGTCAGTGAATCAGGTGCTCAGTCTTCTACAGTACTGAAAATTAATTACAGGAGATGGAAATACTGCTGTTTTCCAGTATAAATAATGGAAGTAAATCACTGATTCATTGAAAAAAGAAAGCTGAGGCAGTTCTGTGGCTATGATGGCTCAGTGGTCTTTGCTTGTAACAGTGCAAAAATGTGTTTAAATGCTTTCTTTGCAACAGGAACAATGAAAACTGGGTGGGTTTTTTAGAAACAGAGTGCTTTAAGAATCCTCTTGTGGTTGTGGCTGACACAGTGTGATCCCAAACCACCTTAGCAGTGAATTCAGCTTGTTTGTAAAGGAAACCTGTTTTTTGCCATGGTCCTGGGGTTGTGTGAGTCTCCATGCTACGAGCATGCTTTTGCTCTTGCTCCCATCCCACTGACTGAAGAGCCATAGGCTGTTAAGGGCTACCTGAACAAACCCCTCTACAGAGAGTAGTTGGAGAGGTGTCCAGGCTGCCATTTCCAGCTGCAGTTTTTACAGCCTGGGTCCATTTACCAAGTCCAGACCTGACTGAGTATGAATGGTCACATCTATGGCAGCACAGCCATGCTTGTATCTTTTCCATATCAGCACTGAACAGACTCTAACAGTGGGAGATGTGCACAGGCCAATCTTGTTGGGGATGTTTGATTTGTTCTCAGGGTTGTACTTTGCTTCCTAAAGGCTGCTCTGAGCTCTGACAGGAGCAGGAAAGGCAGCCTGCCCTGATGCGCTGGGGACTGAGCTGGCCATCTTTACAGTGCAGTGTGCCCTGAAAGCCTCTGAAGGACTACTGCAGGTCTGGCTTTTGTCCTGTATAAGGAGAGCAAGCCTTAGCACCCACCTGTTTGAACAACACAAGGAAAGACCACCTGGCTGTGCTGTACAATGACATGGACTGGGCTGTTGTAAATAAACTGGGCATTAAGCATTTCCTGATCTTCCCTTTACTCATTATAAGATTAATGCATGAGCTTTTCCACTGTAGAATAATGTGCAATTTGTAATGTGGCCATGTGAGATGAAGACTTGATCTTTTGTAAAGCCCAGGTTTCTGTTTACAAAATGGGGAAGGGGCAGTTTAAAATTGCTGTTGGCCTGTGCAAAGTGCTTCAGCAAGTAGTCAGTCCTGTGCTGTATGCAAGATTTGACAGTCAGTTGGCCTGAACTGGTGATGCCTGCTGGATGACCTCTTCAGTTTTGCATTTAACTTTCAACATATTGTCCATGTAATTCAAGTGGTATTTTCATCCATTCCTTTTCAGGCCTTTGTATAGAAAGGCAGACTTGGTATTTCTGTGAGGTTCTGGCATGGCACTGGTTCAGAGCCACACAAACCTGATGGCATCTCCCCACTTACCTGCAGCAGTCAATACCTGATTCCAGTTTTATCAGGACTGCCTCAAGCTTAGGAATTCCATGAAAATTGTGTATTTATCCTATTTGTTCAAGTTTAATATGCCCAGCCAAGCAAAAAGGAAACCAGGTAAACATTTGGCTAAGTGGCATTTACATTATTTTTATGCTGGGCTTTATCTGGCATGTCAGACACACACTTAGTATTTTATAAACATGTCTCCCAGCCTTCAAAAATGCAGATTTATGATTTTGAAAATATTTTACCTAAGCTGAGAGCATTTAGCTTATCATAATTGGGTTGAAGGGTTGTACATATCTCACCCAGTCCATTCTGAAGAAAAAGTGAAATGTTTCCATTTTTCATGTGTGGACCATGAAAAGGTGAAGGTTGACTCTAATGACAATATAGAAAACAAGAGAGAAATGTAAACCAAGCCAGTCTCATGTGTGCTTGTTCAGTAATTTCTTAGTGGTAAGGAGTATTTATATAGCACTGAAGTTAAAATATCTGAATATCTCAAAGCATGATGATGATTTTGTACAGTGAACTTTTATAACTCATATGAAATGAACCTGTCAGTCATCATTAATGGTCTGTGAAACCCTATCTCAGGCTGAAGCCAACTCTTTCCCACAGAAACATTGTGATAAGCTCTGCAGTGTTCCCAGTAAATCAGGGAGTTTCACAATGAGTTACATGATAAGCTTTGCAGGATTGCACAGTAAATCATTGTGTTGAACAATTACACAGTAAGCCTCCTTAGTTTTTTCTTTATGGCAGCGTCTGTCAGCAATGGATAAAAGTCAATATTCATGTTTTTATGCTACTTGTACTACCTATCTCAAATACAATTTATGGACACTTCTTAAGGTTGGTGGTAAGACCACTCTTTTAGCCTTATATGCCTGCATGTGTGTGATGTAGTTAATAAAGTCCTGGGGGACAGTGCACAAGGAGCCTAGAGAAGTCTAAAGGTATCACAGGCTGACTTGGTGATGGGAAAAGTACCCTTGGCTTTCAGTGGAGCTGTGCCAGTTTACACTAGCTGAGCTGGCTTTTGTCTCAGTTCTCCAAGATGTGTACTAGGATTTCGAATTTATGCAGGCATTCACATTTACTTTGCTCTACCTCAGTTTTGATTCTCATTCAATTTTTTTCAGTCAGCATTGCTAGAAGCAGCATCTTTCCTCCTAAACTCTGTTTTATTGATTCTTGTGGTTTTCAAGACCATTTCCCTCCCTAACAGCTCCTCTTATGTAATTTAACCTCTGCACCTATTTGGTAGGTCCTATCCCAATTTTTTTACCCCCAAATTTCAGCTCTTCAGCTTCAGTTGTCCTTCAACACTGCAGGCTGGTACTTAGCTTCTTGCCTTTCCTCCCAGGCTAATGCCTGGTGCCCCTCCCTGCCTGTCTTCAGGGTTCAGACTTGTCTTGTTTGCTTTGCTTTCATCTCCTCCTCCCTCCCCGTGTCTCACTGCTTCCTAGAGACTTGCAGGGCCTAATGCCAAGTGCTCCAAACATGCAGTTTGCATTCTTCTTCCTTGGCAGAGCCTCCTAAACTCCCACTACTCCACCCTTTGTGTGCCACTTCACAAATGCACACCTTCTAATCTTCCAATCTTGACAAGATGAAACAATAATACATGAATTTCCTGGTGCCATTTCAGCACGGCTCCTTCAGGTGTATTAATAGTTGGTGTCAGATTGTAGGAGATGTCTGCCTTTCAGAGAGCAAGGAGTTGTGTTTGCATTAATGCTGCCTCAATGAAGCATCATGTACTGGAAAGGGCTATCATGTACCCCAGAGCTGCAGGAGCCAAATCCCCATCTGCAGCACAGCAGAAAAGCTCCAGTGACATCAGGGGCTGTAGCTCAGGTTTGTGCTCGCTGAAGGGCTGGCCTTGAGTGGGGACTGTGGTGTGCAAGCCAGGAGATAGTTACTGAGGCCCTTTTACCTCTTTTGGAAACCCACTTTAGACACAGAAAACCACAGGAGAAGATCTCACTGAAAAATAAGAAGTGTTCACATAATGCTTTGTGCTTTTAGAATGACCCTTCACATTTGTTTTATTGATGAATAAATTGTTAGGAAAATAAAATATTTTGGTTCATGAGCTTAGAGCTGCTGCTGTCTTCTAAAATCCTGGCATGAGGCATTGCCCTGTTAGTGTACATGAGAGTTGCTAGTGGTAATCTGTCCTACATGGTGGTGAAGTCAGGAAGGAGCTCAAGTCTCAGCCAAGGTTTGTTGCAATCACTGAGAGTAAAGTTTGTGCTTTCTTTTGTCTGTTTGAAGTCACCTTATTGTTCTCTATAGATGTTCAGTTAAGGTGGTTGTGAGGTTAGGAAGAGGAAGGAGAGGTGAAAAGTATGGAACCCTTTCTATTCTGTGTGCAGAGCAGATCATGTACAGCATATATTGCTAGTTGAAAAGCCCTCAAGAGGATGCCACAGGGCTCTGATGTAGTAAGATATGTGCAATATCAACATTTGCTGCCCTTATTTGAAATGTCATAAAATGGGATGTGTACACTTGGTGCAGAAGGCTGTGCAGCCTCAAAGAAGCGTGTGCAGGTAGTATATTACAGCTTTTTCTGTGTGGTGTGCATCTGTTGTGGCCAAACTACAGATTAAATCCTGTTTTGGAGCTAGTGAAAATACTGACACATGCTGTTGCCTGAGCAGCCTCCAGACATGGCACAGAACATGGGTGCTCCCCTTTTGTAGGGGAGCTGCCTTGTGCTGGGATGCAGGGAGCCTGCAGTTCAGGTTTGTCATTGGGGGGTGTGTTTGGAAAACATGGTGGGGGGAACCCGAAAGGCTCTGGGAAAGCTGGAATGGGATGAGGCTGTCAGGACAACAATCAGACCTATATGTGACCTATAAGTGTAATGTATGTATTGACACCAGCTTTTTAAAGCAGATATTTAGGAGCCAATAGATAAATTTACAAAAGGATTTCATGCTTGGGAGCTGGGCCTTTGAAGCTGTTGTTCCTCTCTTTTATAAAAATCAGGAGACATGCTGAAATTGCAAACTGCCTTGTCATCCCTGGAATCAAATCTTCAAATGAAGAGGAAATCTTTTCTTTTTCCTAGAAAAGATGCACTCACTGGGTCTTTTCAGATACCATTTCTATTTGTGACAGGAACTTTTTCAAGGAAATGAGCAGAAGGTAGAACAGCATGCTGCTTCTGATTGTACATTTCTTAATATGCTTTAGAAATATACACACTGGCAACACTTTTACAAGAAAATGCCTCATCTTTCATTAAAGAATGACTTATAAAAAAGCCTTGACTTTTGTATGGCTGTGTATTTCATTAGGTATATTTCATACTTCTCTAGCAACTCCTAAATGGCAAATAGTCCTGAGTAGTAATGGGAAAGCAATTTGCTTTAAATGGTTCATTTAGGTGAATTTAGCAATTTTATTTTGTATATAAACTGAACAGCTTTTCTTAGCTCAGCTTTTCCACTTACCAGAATACAGGTGTTTAGTTATTGACAGAGATCACGCAAAATCTCTGTAAAACAGCTTAACAAAACCAAGAATTCTTGCTTTCCAAATGTTATTTTTAATTACTCCAAAGACAGTACTTGGACATTACCATGAGCAGGTAGAGTTAGCTTGTTTAACACTAGTGGGGAACACATCTGATTTCATCAGATTTCCTGTAAGCTGTAGGAACTGTGTGTGCCAAAAAGCAACTCAGTGAACACTAACTCCAAGATAGCACCAGAAGTCAAGTTCTGAGTGTTTTATATAAATGTTTTTTCCCAAAAGTCATCTTGTAACTTTGATCCTCCTAACATGCTACTTCTAGCACAAATTCCTTTGAAGCAAAACAAAAGCACTGAGTAAACAGAAAAGCCAAGCCCAAAAGGATTCACATCAGCAGGCTTTGCAGTGAAATCATAGTGTAATCTCAAGCAATGATTTCTCTTACTTCCTCCTTATTACCCTTATTTACCCTTCCTTTATCCTGATGCCTGAATTAAATCACTATACGAGTGCTTTTCTTCTCTGAATGTCCTTTAATTTGACAGCCTCATGGCCTCAGTGCCCTTCTTTGCCAAATATTGCCTTTTTGTAGACACAAGTTAATTCCTACGATATCGTGAGACAGGGTTGTGCACAGTGAAAGCCCAGCTTGTAAAGTGCCTCGTTTCTTTCCAGCCCCTGAGGAATTGTGAATGTGTCAGTAAGAGCAGATAAAGCTATCAGCATGTTCCTTCTGCTTTCTTCTGAAAATTTTTCTCAGCCGTATCCCAAAACATGGGGTGTTTGTTTTCTTTCTTTTTTATTTTGCCCACTACTTGCTCCATCCACTTTCTTTGTATCTCCCCCATTTCCCACCTCCCCTGTAGGAATGCAATGGCAATATATCTTCACTTAATCTCCTTGCTGGAAGGAAGTGCACTGTCACTCATGAGCCTTTACACCTGCCAAAGCTAATGAGCTATGTTTGACCCTCATCCTGATGGATTATTTAGAACTTCACACTCCTGGGAAAGTTGTAGTGTCCCAAAGGAGCAGCTGAGTGCTACTACAAATATTTCTAGTAACAAAAGATTTAATATGCTTTATGTAATATAGATATTGTTGAATAGACCCTATTTCAGATCTAAAATGCATTTTTTCATTGAATATCATAATTCAAGTTTCAATAGCAGAAATATAATATGGGGTTTTTTATTGATAGATGCTTCAGAAGTTTATTTGGACCAATGGAGGTGATGCAGAAACAGCAGTTTTTAGCAAAGGTCCTTCTGCCTGGCCTGACCTGTGGTCCTGTACTTTGTTTTTTGGTGTATGTCTGCCCTCCTTGTTTTTGGTGTATGTCTTGTCCTCCTAATCACTGATGGCAGTGACTTTACTCCTGAGTGATGGGGAATGAGCTGGGATCAGAGCTGGGTCCTAAAACTCGTTGTTTGGTGACATAACTCAAAATTATGACAAATAGGAAAAGGAGATGGGTAGTTGCTCTAAAGACATTAAGTGATTAGTGATGGGTGAACATGATGTTTGTGGTCTGATAAGAAAAGCACTCAGAAAACTACTCACGCATTTTCCAAAGCTTGTCTGCTGGGGAAGGGGGCAATGAAAGGCTGGTGGTGCACCCTTGAGACCTTCTCCATGTCCATCTGGATGTGTACCAGAGGGGCAGTGCTGCAAGTGGCACTCAGCTTTGGGACAGGTGTCCCCAAAGAGAGGGCAGGCTGGTACTCACTGAATTGTTGGGGTTTTTTCTTTTACCTCTGTGGATAGACTGTTATTTTTTGAGGAATTTTCAGATTAATGTCTAGACAACCTAGAGAGCCTTTCAAAAGATCCACAAACCCTCTGAGCCAGTGAGTTGTATTTATCTCTTAAGGAACCTTGTCATTAGTCTCAAATTAAAAATGAGCTGTCAGTTTCTATTAATAATTAATGCTGAAATGTTAGCACTTTGAAAGACTGTTTCAAGTGTAACACATTCCATTTAATGCTGAACAGTTTTATATTTACAGTAATTCCACCTTTCATCCCTTAATGTCAACCTCTAAATCTTTAATGCTTTAATCACACTTCTTATTTTGATATCCCAAGTGAGCTGTTCTAACCTGTGTCCGCTCCCTTTCGATAAGGTGCACATTTTATCCTGGAAGGTTAGTCAGCAGCACTTGTTAATTATTAAGGAAAACAAAATGCTATTGCTGAAAAATTATGTTTGTTCCCAGCTGTATGTGTTACCTTTAATCTGTACTGACAAGAAGCAAGAGGAATCATAAAATAATCAGAGGAGCCAGGAGAGAGGATTGTTTGTGAAGAATATTACCCAGCAGATATGTAGACAGCCTTGATTTGATTCCATAAATGAACCTAATTACTGGGTAATGTATTTTTCTATGGAAATAACATATCTGTAAAATACGTAGTTAAAAGAAGGCTCTCTGAATTTGAAAGCAGATGATTTTTGCTTTTGAGCTGTGATTCCTATAGCATATTCCTGGGCAGCACTCACTCACTGAGAGCTTTGGTCTTGTGCATAGGCAACACAAACATTGCCCATCCTGCAGCATATGTCTGTGAGCCATGTTCTTTATTTGCAGCCTTCCAGTTGTGAATAGGGGAGAATTCTGTAGAGAAACAGGCCACATAAATGTGTTGAAGTTTTCTTTTTTAGAATGCTTCTCTCCTGTAAATATCCAAGACATAATAAAATAAATACTTGGAATTTTCTTAACTGCAAAGCAAATAATGAATATTCTAGAAAACTAGAAAAGGCACTTGCATTACTTCCAAAGAAAGGAGACATTTTTGAACTTGTGTCTATAAAATGTTGCTCTAATTTGTTTCCCTTGCTGTTTCAGAATAACTCCTTGAAATGAGATGTAGCTATAGCATGAAGGGTATTTGTGATCAAGTTTACATAGTTTACATAATAATAATGGGTTCTAGAACAATATTAAACTAATAACCTACTGCTTAATTACTGGGATCAGTAGAATGAGACTCCACCCTGTGTCTAGCAGATCCATGTGCCATGTATAACATATCTTGCTGCCAATTTATGTTAGCAATTTGTTATTCAGGCATGTTTTTTCTGGTATAGGTACTTAAGACTCTTATCCATATCTTTTTCCACAAGTACTATTGCATGGAGAAGGCAGAAGGGTGTTTGTTTCACTGTAACAGAAACCTCAGCTTGGCCCTTCCTTTGCAGAGACTGGAAACAAAGTCTGGTGCTGGGGAGGGACCTGCTTTGGCCTTTGGGAGCCCCTATGGATGGGCCCCGTAAGGCTGTCCTTGTGTGGACCATGTTTTAATCATGTGTATCTATCTCTGGGAAGACACTCAGCCTCTGAATTTGAATGCTAATTATTTTTCTTTAATAATGGGTTATTTCTTTTATTTCTCTGTGTCATGTGCTCCTTTCCTTCACCTTGTTTGTAGGCATGTTTCTCATGGGTATACTTGGAAATCTCTCCATTGGCTTTGTGTTGGCAGCGGAGAGTTCAAACACATGTGCGACTCACAGCAAATACTACCTCAATGCATGACAATTAATTTGAAATCAGGGGACTGTTAGACTGAGACTCCAAAAATCTCTATCCTGTTTGGCCTGGCCATTCCCATGAGGGCAAACAGAGTGCTGTGTCAGTCAGGTAGTGTTTTGCACCCATTTCACCTAAGTGCTAGTGAAGGCACCATGTGCAAAGTGAAGTTTTGATACTGTATTATGATCAATTCTAGCAGCATTTCCACCACAGATGCATGTATTTCAGTGAGACCAAACTAGAGTGAAAGAAGGTAGGATATTCTCAGCCTGTGAACTTATGCTTGTATTATCAGCTCTCGGCAATATTATCTGCTTCTTTTATCAGGCTCTCATTGTCTGGGCTTTTTTATAATTATATGAAGAGTGGATGAAGTCCTATTAAGTTGTCTGTGACTAGAAAAAGAATTACTGCACTGATACTTTCAATCCTCACTGACATGTAAAAAAGGCATTCAGAGTTTACTGAACCTCTGCCTCACACATCAAAAAAGAAATAGAAAAATTCCTGCTGATACATTATCATGCAAGCATCCGATTCAGTATTGTCTTGCTGTGGAGACATGCACAACATACAGGAAAGACTTAATATTTATAAGATGCCCAACAGGACTAAACAAATGGACACGTGCAGAATGTGTACGCTATTCATTAAAAGCATGATTAGTGTTTCTATATAATAGATGTGCTGTTAAAGCACAGTGGATTCTTCGAAGTTTACAAGTTTGTTATGAATTGATTTATTCATGAAATGCTTTGTTTCTATGACAACTTTATTGGTTTGCCTGTGGTCTAAATACATATAGGCATGGCAGGAGTTCTACAGTACTAAACAAATTACATGCTCCCACCTGAATGGCTTGATGCCTTTAGGGAATGTACAGAAATAGTCCACAATGAGGGCTGAAATCACCATAGACTGTGCCAGTGTGAGAGGGTTTACTTAATAAAGAAAAATGCTTAAAGGTCTTCCACAGGTTCCAACTCTGCAATAAAAGCAAAAGATGGAAACGAAGAAAGGAATCTGGTAGGAAAACATAAAAGGGACCCAAAACCCAATTGCAGAGATGCTAGTGTATTCAAGAAAAAGCCACAGATCAAAGACCAGCACTCTCCCACAAATAGAGCTTGTAAGAAGCTATTAATATTCATAACAGATCTAGACCTACAAAAGAAACTGGAGAGCTATTTTTTAGTAAAAAATTAGTGTGAAAGTATAGGACATTAGTTGATAAAAGGATAGGAAGGCTTGCTAGGGAGCACAAAACGGCATCAGAGAAAAAAGTCAATAAGTGGATCAAATAACAGAAATGAAAATACAAGAGCAATAATTAGGACAGGGACTTGTAAGAGAGGTCAGAGACCTAAACAGAGTAACAGTTTTCAAAGCATGCAAGACAAAAGTTATGTAGCAGTGCTTCTATGAGTGACCCCGTGACATTGGGGTCTCTCCAAGACAGTGTTGTAAACCATGGTAGAACGATGTTGCTTTGGCTCCTCTGTCCTGTGTGATGCAAAGCCTTTTGGGACATGATGAGCAAGAGCAGTGGAAACTGAAAGTTTTCAAAGCAGGAGCAGCAGAGTGCACTTTCATGCAAAAGCAAGTTTTCCAGTAATGTTTTTTAATATAAACAAAACTGCATAGTATTCTGGATCATTTTTAGAAAATTGGTATGAGAATTTCAAAGGGAAGAAGGGGCACTGATAATCCTCTGCTTAGCCTCAAAACCAGTGTAAAAATGCCTTAAATTAGAGCAAACTAGTGCAAATGCAAATTCTGTATTGGTAAACCACAGACTACACCTCTAGCTCTTCTGCCTCTCTTGGGAACCTGTGCTGTGGTTTAGGTGTTCCATGCTCACTTGGCTCAGACCAGGTTTTTGCCTCGTAGTTTGGCTATTGGGCTGTCATTCATTCAAGTATTTCACTGATTTTGTCTCTTATCATACAGTGTTCAGAGGACAGGCAGATTTTGCAGCACTATGGATTTAAGGATGCATTGCCTCCCTTGTACTGCAGTGAAGCCAGACTGTAAAGCCAGTGGGGTTCGGTAGCTAAGATTCGGCTGATGGAGTGCCTTAGCCAAATATTGTTTTGCATTTGTGAACCAGGTCATCTGCTTTGAAAGGTGACCAGGCTGATGCAGGCACTGCACGAGAGGCAGAGTCCTGAGGCCAGAAAGCAGAGAAAAGGAAATGCAGGGAGTGAGATGGGAGGCTGCACATGGCTTTGTGCTGGGCACACAGCATTCATAGCTCACCCACTCAGTAAGTGCCAAAGACATTTGACTAATTTGACATGGAAGCACTAATAAAATAAAAAGCTTCTCCAATTAGTGCATGCTCTCTATTATTTCTGACTTGTGTTCTGACCCAGTCCCTTCCATATTCCTAATTGCTTTTGCTGCACTAAGTGATGTCGCCTTCCACACATTTTTATGAGCTGTGGTCTCCTGCAAGAGGAGAGATTTGTGAGTAGCAGCCTCCATGATTGACTTGAGATGACACTGTTGCTTCAGCTGATCAAACTGAGTATTTAAAAACTATGGGATATCTACAGAGCTAGACTTTAGAGGGAGGGAGTGATCACCTCCTAGAACAGTGGGCCTAATTCCCAGCTGATCATCCTTGTGTATCTATCGTGCTTGCTTCAAAGCCCTTCATAGTAGCGATGGATTTGGTTTGAGTTTTTTGTTTTGGTTTTCTTCAGGCTGGGTATAAGCCTTGGCAGAGAAAGAAGTGTTGACATCAGCCAAATAGTTCCTTATTCCACCATGCCTTTGGGACTGAGAAAGTACTGCAGTAAAACTACTGGGCATGCTGAAACAAAATACAGGTGTTGGTTTGGTTTTTTTTTCCTTTATTTCTAGATACCAAGTCTTCTGTCTCTGGAAGGAGTAGTTGCCCTTTCAGGGTTCAGTCTGGATATGAAATGTGTAGTGAAGATCTCTTTTCTTTCTCAAGGAAAAGAATAACCACAACATCTTTCTCCATTATATTCCTTTCTTACTGGTTTAACCCCTATGTGGTGCAAATAATGCATTTTCAATTTAGCTTTTAGGTTAAGGAAGTACATAGGCTGAGCAGTGGAACAGGCTATCCCTCAATAAGGCACGGAGCCAAAAGTAATTCTAAATCTCCCTTAATGAACTGGTAGAGGTTCTGCTTTGCACTCCTGAAATATCTGCTGGCTTTTCAGCATTGTTCCCAAGAGACCTAACAAAGAAGGGCTTCTGGTGGACCACAGCAGGGCACCAGATGTTTGATGGGCAGAACAACCCCAGAACCCAAGGCAGCTGCTCAGAAGCCAGTGATGCAGGCACTGCAGAGATGGGCAGCCTGCATGTGCACACAACTCAGCTGTTTTGTTACAGTTCTTTGTGCATCCTCTTCTCATTTTGAGAAATTGGGAGATGTTTGGAACACGCATCACAGGGAGTGCTGCATCTCCAGCATCCAAGTAAGACTGTGGTACACACGTGGCACCATCAAATAATGCTGCTTGTAACAGATCAGCACAGCTCCTGCTACGTAGTGCAGGGGTTTCAGTAAAGAGTGGCTTTTGACAAACCTGCTTGGCAGTGTATTAAAAAAAAATATTTTTAAAATCTCATAAATGCTTTTATGGGCTCTTTTAAATGTTGTCTGAACTATGTAGGGAAATGTCATAGTTTATCCCATAACTAACAACAATATTTAGTTTAATGATGACTATAAAACAGGTGCAATAAAGAGAAAACTGTTCTGAACTTTCTTGACACTGTATTCAGCAAATGCTTGCTCTTTACCTGACATGCCATCATTTACTCTCTCAGCCCTCAGAGAACAGCATGATAGCTGAACTATCGACACAGTAGAAGAAATCACAGACAAGGAAAGTAAACTGTGATATTTTGAAATTAATGATGTAGTTCATTTGATGCATTGCATGCCTAATAATGAAAAATCTAGAGGGAAGAGCTTGCTTAATGAAATTTTGAAAATCTCTGCATTTCAGTCATAGACTGGGGAATGTCATTTGTGTGTATATAAGGATATGCCTTATATGATGTGATGTGGTAAGTCTATGCAGACTGTACTTTACACACACATCAAATGCTTAACTTAATAGAAATGTCCCTTTTCACTGCCTCTCTGGGTTTGGGCTTGTGTATGTTTGTGTGTGCATATACATGCATTCACAGGGGCTGGGAACAGGTACCCTTTTTCATTAAGTAAGTGACATTTTCATGCTGGTACAGCATCTATCTATCTATCTTCTTTCTGGCAAAGCTGTGTGCCTTTCAGTCAGCATCTGACTAAAGATCAATGAGAGAAAGCTTTTTGAAGGTGCTTTCAGGTCCTGCGGCAAGGGAGATGATCAGAAAGCTGCCATAAGCTTCGGACCCACTTGACAAATGACGAACTATTTTGGTGCTCTGTAAACTGCTGCCACATCAGTTAGAAACACTAATTAGAACTACTTTGCTGTTGAAAGTGTCCAGTGCATTAAATACCACTTCTGCTTATTGCAATTAGCTTATCCATTGACTTACACTTTATACCACAAGACTATCAAAGATGGAAATGCATAAGGGATTGTTTAATAATTTATGAGGGAAATTAGAACTGAATGGCAAATAGCTTTTGCCTGCTACCCTTTGACCTTTCATTCCTTGCAGAGCATGAAGCTCACATGTGAGATGTGCTCATCCTTGTTTTTTTTCTAGCTAGAGAAGAGTCAGCACACCAGGATGCACAAATAAGCAAATATCAGATTGTCTTTTTCTTGGTGATGTGGAGATTCAATGATGTGGGTAGCTTCTGAAAAGCAATAGGACATCATGGTACCACACAGTCTGTAAAGAGAGAATTTTATACACTTCCTGTACTGTTCTTCAAACTGGTTCTTGTTATCGATAAAGCAGGGAGATTTTGTTCAATAGATTGTATCATGTGGAATTGGTGATAATTTTTAATGCCGTTTTGTCTTTCACAGGGTTTCAAATGAAACAATCTAGTAAAGAAGTGAAGTTGTAAGGACTGAGACAACTTCATATTTTTGTTTTAAAGTTAAATTTAGAGTCCATAATATTTAAGCATACCATACGAATAAGAACAAGGAAGCAAAATTTTCTCGTACTGTAAAAGCCAGAAGTAGTCCGGCCATTAGGAATGCCATGACGCTACATTGTACACAGAAGTTTTTTAGCTGAGAGGGGAAAAGAAAATATCATTGCAAATAGCTGACTTGCAATCTAGCACCCACCATAAAATCACAAGGCTTCATTCCTCATTCTGCTTTTTTTACCTTGGTCTAAGCACTTATTCTTTCTGCTTGGATTCCCACTGATGATATTAGTTCTTAGTTTGGCTGCCAGGGTGTTAAAGACCAGGATTTGTAATCTGTTGTTTTAAATATAAGATGGCAATCTTACCACCACTCATACTTTTAAAGAGCTGGAATTATTTTCTCCTAAAGTGCTTTTTGGGTTTTTGTTCTCAAATTTTTGTTGTTTGCTGGGACCAGTCCAAACAGCACCCTTGTTCCCTTCCTTAAAAATTAGTAAGGTGTAACTGTAATGCACATTTTTTTTCCTAAAGTGCTCTTTTAAAGATGCAGACAGAAAACAAAGCAGCAATAGGCAGTTCCATCCAAAAGCTCCTAACAGGAGTCACCTTCAATTATCTGATTCCCAATATATGAAATTCTCGCTGTCTTTAAATTTCTTCATGATGGATGCAGAATATCTGCCCGAAGCCCTGTATTTCATCAGACTGCTCCATACAGAAATATTTCTAAAAAAAGTAATTACTATTTCAGTTTCAAAAACTTTAAATGATAGAAGAAAAAATACTATTAACAAAGGAAAGGGCTTACATGCACTTACCAAAATGCAAGTATAAATTACAGTTTAAAATGTTTTGTTCTTTGAAGCTATTTACAAGTTTGGGTTTTTTGGTTGATTTAGGGAAAAAAATTGTCTGGAAGAGCAGAAGAGAATTGCAAGATCTCAAGCCATAACTGAGCCTCCTCAGCCTGCTAACACCAGAGACCAAAGCAGGGATCTCATTTGTGCCCTTCACTTTTGCTGCCTGTAGCCGGGAGAAGGGAGAGAATTAGTTTGGTTTTTTTAAATTAGAATAACTTGAAAACCAAATCCAAAGATGATGCAACAGACCATGACTTAGTGTCACATGCAGAACTGTCTGAGGCCTGCTTTGCTTTGGAGCAGTTCAGCTCTTTGGGCCCTTGGGCAAGCTGCACTTCCTTCAAGTGGCTCTGCTCTTCTGGCTGCCATAGCAGGACATCAATGGAGACATTAATTTTTAATTTTTTTCCAGAAATTCACTGCATTGTTGAGAGTTTCTGGCTGTTAGGGAGGTCCAGATCTATATGGGAGTTATGGAAAACTTTTGAGGTTCAGCTTTGAATCCACCCTTGCCACCAGCAAAGTTGCTTATTGATGCCATTGGAGCCCCAAGAAGCAAAGCCTGGGCAGGAAGAGTGGAGTGTGTATGTAAGTCCCAGCCTGAAGCTTTGCTTCCCTTCATTTCTAATTGTCTGCTGCCTTCTTTTAAGACTGGTAACCTTAGATCAGAGGGAAAAGGAGGATTATTTTTAAGCATGATGAAATTTAACTTGTAATTGCTGTTTCCACAGCAGCCAATTGAGAGGTAAGAGCATAGCTTTACCAGGCAGCTCATAATCTCTAGGATTTACAGATGCTGAAAATGAGCAGGAAATCAGGGCAGCAGTGACCTACCTGGAGTGCAAGTATAACATACACTCACAGATCTCCATGCTAAACACACAACATTCTTAGCAAATTTTGTCTCTCCTGTGCAACTTTGAAAAATCTCATGGTTTGATGTTTGTGCCGTGTTTCACCTTGTACTCATCACTAGGTGAAATAACACTTGCATTGTGTTTAATGTCAGTTTTGGTATCCCTCTGCTTGAGACAGGGTTCCACAATATATTCCATTGCTGGCAAATTTCAACAGGGAAACAGTAACTTCCTCATTGACTGCTTCCCATGAGATGTTTCGTGTTCCTGTAAAATCAGCTACTTAGAAAAAAAACTCAGTATTAATTTTAGCTTGCTCTTTCCCATGAAACTGCTAAGACAACCCCTGTAAAAAGCAGCCCTCCTTCAGAAGTGCAGTGTGTGAGTGCTGCAATGCACGTTTTGAGAGCCAGCACTGATTTGCATTTGTCCTTCATTTAAAGCCCCCTATGGTGGCTTGCTAAATTTCTTCACTTCTAAGAAGCAATTTGGTTTTCCTACGCCACACAAGGTAAGCAGAAAGTGTGCTGTCATGTCCATGGTGCCTTTTGAAAGCCTGCCCTCACACAAAATGTGCCGTGGCAGAGAGCTGACTCTCTCTCTGCACAACCCTTGGTTCCTTAGAAGCAGCAAAGACCCAGCCCCGAGCACGGTGCTGGTGCTGCTCTCCCCTGACCTCGTTTCCTGGCTGCTGTTTGCCAGCAATGCAGGTACAGCACGTTGGCTGCTCAAGGCCATACCTGACCTGTGTGTGTTGGCCAAGATTATTGATTCAGAGTTGCTTTGGTGCAAGTGTGAGGGTTTCTGTCCTAGAGAATTGGTAGTGTTAATCAAATTCATATGTATTTCTGAGTGATCCCTGAGGAAACCTTAAAATTCATACCCCACACAATGTTCTGAAAAAAGTGTTTGTTATTGTCATTCTGTTCACCAACTGCTTTTCTGGATTTGTGTAATCAACAAATATCTAAATGAAGTATTGGCAATCTTTTTTGTGTAATCCCAAAGAAAACATGAAAGAGAAAGTTATACAAGTAGCTTTAGATAATGTCTCTTTCATATCAGGGAATATTTTTTTCTGCTTTAGACATTTTTTGTGCCTTTTTTGTTTGTTTTGTGTAGAAGACTCCTAGCCCAGTAGGCAGAGTTTGGCCTTTTCTTTAGAAAAAAGGTTTATCTGCTAAATATCTCAGTTTGTTTCCTTCCCCACCTGCTACTAATTTTAACACACTGCTCACTTGAGCAGCAATAAAGCTTCTTAAAGTGACTCTGTGGGCTATGTGAGTGTGGCCATGTCCAAGAGCTGGGGCAGGGAGCTTGGCCATTCAGGTTTGTGCCTGGTGAGGGTGCCTGGGTGTTCTTGGCCCCTTTTTTCCTGCTAGAGGCAGGATGTTTTGGGGGGGGGGAATCTCTCCAGTGCAAGGTCCTCTCCTGACAGTTCCCAGGTATTCTTCCATGGAGTGCTGCTGGGGCTCCAACTCCTCCTTGTGCCCCTGTGGCCGGTCTTACCCAGCTGCTCTTGGTGTTGAGGAGGTGTTATTACTCAAAGGTTATTTTTCTAATTGATAGAAAATAGTTAACATAGTAATTCTGTGTAACTTAACCAGTGTATGTATTAAAAACTCCCAACAGAAGCATGCATGTCTAGGACAGCTCAGTTGAATGCAGTTGTCTTGGAGGGAAAAGGCTGTTTGTGAATTAGAATTGGTCCAGAGATGTCATTTTGTGCTCTGAATTAGTGGGACAGCAAAACTCTTTGTATCAGCTTTCCTTGCCTGAGAAATGCTCTTGTGAACTGTCATAGTCCCTTAAAACTCCTGCAGATGGAAAAATTCTAGCGAGAATTTTAAAATGGTCTTTGAAAATAAATATAGGGTATATAAAAATACTGAATAAGCAGCTGAGCAGTAGAAAACTCCAAGAAAAATTGCTATTGTGTAAAGATATATAGTTGCAACAGTAGACTGATATCCAATAATTTACTACTAAGTTCTAAAAACCAGATGACTGCAAAGTGTTTGCTAAATCATTCTTTTTCATCTGACATGTGGTTGGATTATGTGAACTGACTCACCATTTAAATGGGGCTACTGAGATTGGTGTGTTATTGATTCAGACAATCCTTGACCCCAGGGATAACACTTGCTTTAACAGAGGAAACTGGCTTTTAGAATCCTACATCTCTCTCTGCATCTATGTTGTTTGACAATACTGAAAACAAAAAGATTAGGGAAGCAAAGAATGAGTTAAACTGGCAAATTCAAGCAGCTTGTCTGATGAAATAGTGCTGGTGCTCTCCAATAGAAAAATTGAGAGGTGCTGAGACTTTAGTCCTTTGGATTCAAATTCTTTTCAAGAAAGCTGTCAGTGGGCACTTGCCTGCATGCCTTCAGAACGCCTTTTTTTTTTTTTCTTGCAAAAAAACCTTAAAATAACAAATAAGTAATGCAGCAGACTGATAATCACAGTCTTAATTAACTGAAAACTTGCACTTTTTAAGGATATCATCCCTAGGCCTGCTTGTCTACTTTCCTAATCTGTCATTCATCCAATTCTGAACAGTTATCAATCTCCAGACATTGAGCAGGTAGCCTGGCACTTGCCCAATAGGTACTGGATGATGCTGCAGCTGTTGAACAAGTACTTCATCAAAAATTATTCTTTGGCTTTTTATCAGCTTTTTCAAATCCTAGGTTGCAAATCAGTTGCTTCCTTTTTAGTTACACAGAAAAAAAATGAGATGCACCTGAATACTTTTAAAAATAATTACTTCTAATACTATTTACCAAGGCAAACATTCATCCATCCTCATGTCTTTCTCTGTAGACTATAGCCTCAGTCTTTTATTACTCTTTCATATGCAAACACTACGTCTGTGTTATAAGCACTGAGCATAAGTCAGATAAAAGCAAAATCTGATGTATTAACAATGAAAATGTTCTTCTGAATAAAAACATGGATTACCATGGAATTTTTGCTAGGATTATGCTAAGAGCCTCAGAACTTGTCTCTGAAAGACTTATTCTTCTAATCAAAGTGAACATCCCATTTTTCTATGCCTTTTTCCCAAGCAGGTTGACAAACGATCTCTTTATATGTACAGCTTTTCCTTGGCACAAAATTTCACTAAAATCATTAGTGGAGAGGGCAGTTGACAATGTCTTATGGGTGATCTTCCTTTAGTCTCTCCAGTGCTATTGAAACAATATGCAGAGTGGGTTGGTCTTTGGGAGCCTGAAATCTCCCACTCTGAATGGTGTTGTGAAAACAAATCTCTTTTTGTGTGGGAGTATCTGCACAGAACAGCTGACGTGGGCTCTCCTTGCAGAGCACCGGCTGCCATGTTCACACTACGGGGCTGTAGGTTCCGTGGTGGGAGGGAGTCAAATGTGGATCCCGGTGGGATGTGTGTATGCTATGGAGATATCTCTCTTGGAGTTTCAGACAGCCCTGAGCCATTTGCTGACCTTTTGAAGGATTCCTAAAGCTGTTAGTCAGAAAGCATTAGTGTTAGATGCTGACAGTTCTGAATGGGTTACATACAACCTGTTTCCTTTGCTTTTACACGCTTGGATGATGCTTTACCAGTGCCAAGTGGTGGCAGACAAAAAGTTATCAAAAATGGGTATGGACATGGGTGGAGGAAAATACTGCGTGTGCAGAAATCTTGCTTTCCTCTCAGGACACAGGACTGCTACTCAGTGTCACTGGAGTGCTGGTAATATATAAAACAACAGCCCTGCCCATGCCCACAAAATGCAATGGCAGTGTCCTACTGCCATCTGTGACTCAAGTCAAAGCACAGTCAGCACAGGTTCAGTGCATTTTTCCTAGTAGTAAAAAAAATCTGGTAAAGTCTTCACAGTTATTCCTAGATGGATCAGTGTAGCATAATGTAGTAGTGCACAGATCAGATGAGTCATATTGAAGCTGACTCTATGCTGACAGTGAATTGCTTTCACTTCAGCAAATTCTTGAAGCACCTCATTTCCTATGAGCTAGATTATTTTTTCATAAATTGTGGACAACAAATAAGATGAGTTTTAGCCTTTGCCTTTGTTGCTGAATGTGGCAAGCTGATCTGTGAGTAATGGAGCCAAAAAGAGCAATCTGTTCCAGAGCCTCCACAAAGTTTTCCATTGTTTGGGGAACGAATCAGTCCATTCTCTACGTGAAAGGGAAAGTCACGCTTAGAAACTTGATTTGTTGCAATGATCTTCTTTAATGTATTGCGCTGCTGGTGACATTCTCGCTGATATTGGGGTCCTTTGTGTGCTTTGTATCAGTTTTATTTTCTTGCCAGGAAATTGGCTTCCTTACATATATAGGTGTTTCAGCCTTGGATCCTTTCGAGCCCGGAAGTGTGCCTGCTAACATGCTCCAGACCTGAATGCTTCACAGTGGCACGGAACCAAGGTGTGAAAAGCTGGCATTAAGGATTTTTTTTACTCCATCTTCCTATTGCAGAGTTAAGTTTCTTCTTAAAATTAACTCTACTTATATGGAGCATGAAGAGTCATTTGAGAGCTCAGAGTGGCATTTGGAAGTGCATGGCTTTTGCCATGCTCAGGTGGTGCTAGATTGGAGCTGGTTCAATGTTTCTTCTATACTGAGACAGGACTAAGAGAAAAATATAACTTGAATTTGTGTGATTTGGTGAGTGCTAACCTGGATGTCCACTCCTCCCCAACAAGAAAGGACTGGTTTTACAGGGAATTTCTAGCTAAAATATGTAATAGGTGTCAGTATTTAGAAACCTTTAACAAGAAGAAAGAAAACGGAGACAGAATTGAAAAAGAAAGAGGGAAAGGGAGTGAAGAGGAGCAAAAGTTAACCCATAAGGGCAGCTTTATCTGCAAAGATGGGGAAATGGAGAATGCTGGAATTTCCTTTCTCATGAAGATGAACAGCAGGTGTTTCTTTTCTCTTAAAAGGATTATATATTTATGTATATAAAAAGTCATTCACCATTGTCAGGTGTTACCATAGCTTCTGGATAGGCAGTGAGCAAGAGCTCATTCTTCCAAATGCCTCAGGGCCTTGAATTGGGTGTGTGAAGGGTGACTATGGAAAAGGTAGTAGCCTCCATTCTTCATTGTCTAGCAATGTGGATTGCTATAGGAGCAGAGTAGAAAGCCCTGTTGGGTTCAGGGGTAGGCACTGAGATTGCACTTTTCCCTCTTGTATAGGACTATTGACATACTGATCCCTTCTCAGCTCAGAAAAAACCTAATTAAATAGCTTCTCTTCCCGTGGCAGCACAGGCAAAGGCTAGGAGGATGAGGCTCATGCCATTATCCTGAGCTCCCTCTGGAGTCAGCAGAGCTGCAGCCAGTGGTGCTCAGCTCAAAGCTTTCATCATCTCCTCCAGGATCTTGCCACTCTAGTGTTCTTGCATGGTCAGACTAGCTGGGTACAAGTGAATCCAAGAGGTCACACAGAGTTCACACAGCACCTGTCCTGTGACTTGGGGAGGAAAGTCTGAAGTCTCATCTAACTGGCTGAGAAATTACAGTGTAAAGAAAATCATGTTTTCTTTAAGATTGCTTATAAATCTTTGCAGTTTTAGGGCAAGCTCACGATGGTCTAAGGCCACCATCAATAAATTTGGGATCCCAGATGTTTGCAGTGCAGGGCCCCTGTTGACCCCTAGCATCAAGCTGTGCTGAGGTGGGATGTCCCTGCTCCTGCTTGCCAGGACATCTGTGACTCTCCCAAGCTCTCCTGTCACACCTTTTATGCTTCATTGTGCATTTCTGTTTGCTGTGTCCTACAGAAATGCCCTGGTCTTCCAGTGACCAGAGCCCTGCCCCTCCCTGCACCTTTCCTGCTAATAACCCAGCATGTGCCTCGTTTGGCAGGGGGAAAGGGACTTACCCAAGGCTTCCCAGCATCTCAGAGGCTGTGTAAAATCCAGGCAGGGTCACTGGTGTAAATCCCAGATGTCCTCTGGAGGCTGGAAATGCCTTCCTGAGCCACTTCAGCTGAGATGCAGCTGAGTTTGATCCATCAGCTTAAGAGAAGACTTGAAATGCTTGTGAGAAGTTGCTGCTGCTGAGAAAGGAGGTTTTTTTTCTGATTTTTTAAACTTTTTTGGTTTGTTTTTCTCTTTGCTCCTCAGAGACAAATGTGGGCTCAGCTTACAATGAGTTAGGACTAGACCAGACTCTTTTTAAAGAAAAGCTGAGATTCCAGGGAAGGATTTTGTTCCTTTTGTCTACTTTTCTGTAGAAGATGCTCATTAAAAGGAGAGTCTGAATTTCAAGAGCAGGCCTATTAGAGAGGTAGAAAGCAACTCTAAGACTTGACTTTGGATCCTGATTTTTTCCAAAGTCTGCTGAAATTCAGATTTAAGCTGGTGTGATGTGTGCTGCTCAGAAATATGCCTTGCAGAATATTTCTGGGCTATACCAGGCTCAATTAGTTCCTGGCAGCTTCTGGTGGTCGTTTTGAAGCACATTCTGTGGGGTGTTTTTTCAGGGGTCATTCAGCAATGTCTCGCTACAGAGAAGAGCACTATTGAGCTCCTTGGAAAAGCTATGAAATTTCATACACTGGCTGCAACCCCAGGAGACTAATCCAGCCCCAAACACTATCACTCTTAGATTTGTGTTTCATTCAAGAAGTCATGAAGCAATCTATTTTGCTAGGGAAAAAAAAAAGAAACCATTATTTTATCATCATTCTGAGTACTTTCCATAGGAACAAAATTTATCAAAAATGCCTGAGATCTTTGAGAAATATCTCAGTTGTGCATAAAAGCATTACATGGATTGTGAACTTAGCCTTTCTTTGGGTTTTTCTGCTTGTCATTTTTACTTAAATACAAATATTAATGAAGACCTAAACGTGCCCTTTTGCTATTGCCCTTTATTTTGCTTTTCTATAAAGATTGCTCATAATCCTACAGCTATCTTTTTGCACTTTAAAAGGTTCTTGCTTCTTATTGCTGTCAGGATAATAATGCTGCATCATTCCACCTAACTACCAATAAATAGAAATGCAGAGCCATGACTTCTATTCAAAAGCATGCAGGCTCCTTTGTATGTTTTGGTATATATAAATATATCTTTCAACTTGTAGCTGTAGTACAACATCTGAATTAAATCATGACTTATTCTTTCTATTAAAGCTGTGTTGTCCTTGCCATTATCCCTTTTTCCAGTAAATGAGTACAATGAAAAATTGATTCTAGCTGTATTGGACTGCAGCAAAGTAACAAAAGATGATTGTTACATTATCAAAGTCCTCACTGCATCCATAATATAAGAATTGAAAACACCTGTCTTTATCTTCTCAATCAATATTGCACCTGAGTCACATTTTCCTGGAAAACGCTTTAAAAGGTGTCCACTGTATGTTATTTAGATTTAACAAATGCATTATTCAGGCTGTCTTCATTTATTTTGATTACCTGAGATTGCTCTGCCATCCCTGTGAGTTATAAAAAGCCTAATATTAAAAGCCACACTAGACTAGTATGTCAGTAACAATATCAGATGGCTTCTCTTATGTGAAGCCATGTGACAGCTGAACAAGTACACTTTGTAAAATGTATGTGGAAAACTGGCATTCAGTGGGGACATTTTGTGTCATGGTGCTCTCTTTCTATGAAGTAGAGCAGGGCAGAGGGCTTCTGTCAAGGGTAGCTTGAGCAGTATGACCCAACTGGAAGCAGATTTGGGGGAAGTGACGGTGGACATTAGTCTGCATTTCTAGAAGGGATAAGCCAGAGCTGGTTGCCTGAGACTGTCAGCTGTGCTTTACAGACATGCTTTCTAATACTTCTAACATGCAGTGCTTAAGAGCAGCTAATTTACTGCATGTCTCAATAGCAGTCTGAAACTGTTGAGCAGTAAAGAACAGAGAAATAAGTGAGCAGCTCTAGAGACACGGCCATCATTTCAACATGTGCATTTGCATATTCCATCTAATGCCTCAAGTCAGATGCCTAAAATTAGTAGATTTATTTGGATGTGTAGAAATAATTGTAATTTGTTTCACAGCAATCAATTTGTGATGCTTTGATTTCCCTTTCTGCAGAATTAAATTATTAAGGGGCAAATATGATTTTCAAGATACTTTTTATCATTCTCTCTGCTTGAAGTTTTGTCAAGTTTGACACACTATAACCCAACATTCTGCCATGAGTAATAAATACTAAAAAAAAAACCCAACCCAATCAAATAAAAAACAAATTAAGGATGAGACATGCAAAGAAATGAGGGACAGCAGGCTAGTAGTACCTTGCCAGGAAATGTGACCATAATAGGGGTCCCTTTTCCATATCCTCCAATTATCTGCAGCCATGAGAGACAGCAGCAGTGGTCTGAGTGAGGAGACTGTGCCCCTCAGCTGCTGTGTGGGGCAGTGTTGGGACTGCAGGGAGCCAGATGAAGGGTTGAGTTCTTCTTCAGAGGTGCCTTCATGATCTTCCACACACAGACCTTCTCTCTGGCATGTCCCTTAAGGCACAGGCTAATGGGAATTGCAGCATCTCCACCCCAACAGAGACACTTAGGGCTGCTGCAGTGGTGCTCAGCAAGGGCTCTCTGCTCCAGGATTTGAGGCTGGTAACAGTCCTGCCCTAGGCAACAGGGAGAGATGATGGTCATCTGAGTCCTGCCCCAGCTCCTCAGCTCCCTGATCAGAGCTGGGGCAGGACTCAGGGCAGAAGGAATGTCCTTGCTATCCAGGAGAGGTCTGGAACTCCACCTGAGTGCTGTTTGTATTGCCCCCAAGATGCCTGGTGGTGACCCACAGTGACGTGAAACACACTTGGGAAGCAGGAGGAAACAAGCTTGAGTGTTCAGATTTTGGTCAGTACCTGAGGCTAACTCATGCCAACTCATTCCCCTAGTCCTGAAGAGCAAGAGGCCAACCCTGTTCCAGCAGTGAAACCATCAAAGCCCCTGCCTACACTTCTCTTGCATTTGGCAGGAGTACCCATATTTTTTTCCATCCTCTGCACTCATTTTGTTTCTCTATGTAAAAACCTTGTTTTTTTTGTTTTAGCAGAGGAGTAAGAAGATGTGCTTAAAAAATAACTTCAAAGCCCTTAGTCATTGCACAGCTACAAACACAGAAATGTTCCCTCTCACTCTTTTTTAATCTTGGTTTTGGTTTTTTGTTTGTTTTGGGGTGTTTGTTTGGGTTTGTTGTTGTTGTGGTTTTTGTTGTTTTGTTTTTGTTTTTACAGCTGGGCACAGAAAGACTGGACTGGTAAGTCAGAACCCCAGCTTCCCTGTGCTGAAACCTGGCCCTGCTGCTGCAGCATGCCCTGGCACCACCCCATTCATGCCCCACTGACCCATCAGTACAGTGTTTTTCCAGGATCCAGTAAAGCTGTGAGGTTTCCTCACTCATTTGTGCCAGTTCCTCAAGTCCCAGAGGGGTCAGACCTTGCTGTGGCTCTGTACATGGGGGCACCAAAATGAGAGGGGAGCAGAACAGCCTGGGCAAGTGCAAAGCCTTGTCTTCAGCTGGCCTGGATATTTCCAAGGGATAATTCAGCAACATCTGAAGTTTGCCTTGGCTCGGGGAGACCCTGAGTGCCAGGATGCCTCTGGCAAACATTTTTAACCTTTAACTGGCAATTTCACATTGATACCTTGATGGGAACAGGCTTTCTCAGGAGCTGTGCACCCCTCTGCTGCCAGCACAGCCTTGCTGGTGGCATTTTGGAGCTTCTACTTCTGATCCCAGCCAGACCAAAGGTAAGGAGGAGAACAAGAAATTACATGGAAAAATGTTAAAGGTTACTCCTATTGGAACTTGACCTCTGTGCATCTGTCTGGCCCCCTTCCACATGCCTGTCCCCTGCACAGAGGTGTGCACAGAGGATATCTCAGCTGAATTTCTTCCTCTGCTCAGGCCAGGAGTGTTCAGGAGGCTCTGCCTGCACCACTGGGGGGTGATGGGAGGGGGCTGTACACCTGGATCTGTGGGAACCTGCAGTCTTGCTATCTGCAGAAATGAGCTGCAAAGCTGCTGCTAAGCTCTAACCCTTAATATATTCATATTCTCTCATCAATGCAACCAGCAAGTGAACTAAAAACTGAGTTTATGATGCAATTCTGGCTTTCATTAAGGAATTTTGTACCTATTTAAAAAATATATGCAGGAGCATGTTGCTGATTATTTTGAGAACCTATGCAAATTTATTGATTTGCAGTAGGAAAGCCTTGCTGTGAAGTGTAAATTAAGCCATTTAAATCATCTTGCATGGTAACTGGAGCATCAGCTCTGTTTGTTCACTGACTTAATACCCTATTTCCCGCCATAGTTTTATAGTTGCACTTGTGGTCATTGCTGGCTTAAAAGAGCTAGCTGCTGTGCTGTCCTCCTGCTTATCTTTGTCAGCAGATAACCCTCCTGCTCCCTGGGCTGGGTTTTGTTTGTTGCTGTTTGATGGTGTCCCAAAGTATGCTGGCTGCTCCTTTGGCCCAGCAGGACTGGCTCCCCTCAGCAGAACAAGACAGGGGGCCTCGACTGGGGGCAGTCTGCAGAGCCAGGACATCAGCGGCTATGTCAAGCTTTGCTTTTGATTGCTACAAATTACTTTAAAAATGTCTCTCTGTGGGCAGAATTTCCACCTAAATACTTCTGCCAGACACGATCAGGGATATGTTCAGTTTCATCCCCATCCCAAGCCACCAGCGGGTCAGATGTAATTGAAGATTAGACAGACCCTAAATTTTTTTCATGTCCCTGCATATGAAAATATGGACGCTGTTTTAAAGATAGACCAAGGGATATATTAACACATAAATCCTGTAGATAGTTGTATTGGCTCTCAGGCAAACGTACACATGAGCATGTTTTCAGAAACATGGAGCTGAAGGCTGAGGTAGAAAAGATTCTCTGGCATCCCTAACTGAAGCTCTGCCCTCAAAGTGGGGGATTGCACAGAGTCACACACCAGACAGGTGAGGGCTCCTTTAGCAGGTGCTCTTCACTAATTAAAAAGCTGAGATGGAACTTTTCTGTGGTGGAATAACTTTTCCCTTCACCTATGTTTTATGCTAACAGCACAGTTTAGGCTTTTAATGAGTTGGTCTCCAATCTGCTTTTTCCTGACAATAGAACTAGAGTAATTCAGTAATTGAGGGGTTATTTGATACAGGAATAATGCACATATCCGTCAAGGCAAAACCACCCTGACTTTTGAAGGCCTTGCATGTGATGCACACAGCATTTGCCTGTTTAGAAAAGCACAGGCTTTTAGGATTACAGACCATTGGCTGAGTCCAGTGATATTGAGTGACTCAAAACTGTAGCTCAGTCCTGCTATGCAATGCTGCATCCATTCAGGGAAAAAACAATGTTCTAAAACTTTCAGATGAAACAGAGAGAAAAAAATTAAATGCAAATGTTAAAATGCATGTTTTAGTTCTCACATTTTACAAATTTAAGAGGTGCTGAATTTTACTGACAGTTTTCTTGGCAGCAAGTGAATTCCAAAGATGCACATGCAAATATTTGTCAAAACTGAATTTTCAATTTTGCATGCATAAGGATTACTCCAGAAGTGCTGGCATGCTCACTTGCTCCCAGAAGAAAAGTAATGTCCTGTGGTATGTCTGGCCAATCACAGAAAAACTGTGTATTTTTAATTTTAAATATTCTGATTAATCCATAGAGTAAAAAAATATAGTGAACAAAAGTCACTGAATACATTTGAATAATAAATTCAAGATGGTGTGATTGGCTTATATATATTCCCTAAGCAAGGAGAAACAAAATTAATCGAATAAATTATTCATTTTGATTTATTTGTTCAGGTCTGTTTTTACAAGTAATGCCTACTAGTGATGTCTGAATTTTGCAGTTTGCTACAGAAGCTCTCATACCGTGTGTCCTATTGTCCTGGTATCCACTGCTTTGTTTGGGTCTGATTTCTTCACAGGTGAGCTCTGCATTTGCTGTGATGGTGTATCTTCTGTGAAAGAGTTGCTAAAAGCAATCAGGTCTTTAGTAGCAGGCACTGAAAGTCCAAGGTGCTCATTGACCAAAAGTCATTAGAAATATAATGGTGCCCATTTCTACTAAATCATTACAGCACAAATAGCATTGCTCTGCCTTGGCCTTTGAGCAGAATTAGATTCAGGTTAGAGTGCATCTGTACTCTTACCCAGAAAAGCACTCAGTGCTGCTGTCCTAATTGTACCCCAGATATCCAGACCATATTTACAGAGAGGATTTAATGGTTCTGCCACCAAAAGTCTGTTAGTCTTTCATTGCATTTATTTTCATCAGAGAATCCAATCACTGTGTTCTCTGAGATAAATACAGTAATTAAAATATAATTCTTCTTTCTTTGATAGCTACGTCATGTATGGTACTTGTCTACAGTCTTGTTCCAAGCTTACAGAGAAGGGAGAGCACAAAGTTGAACTATTAAAGCATTTATCAGTCTCCTGACATTGATAAAGCCCTGCGCTGGGAAGGGGATAGCGAGTTTCTCAGCAGAACTGTGCCTCCTTGGCAGCACAGTGTGCTGGGCCAGGAGCAGCAAACCACCCCTCGTGGTGGCCGGGGAGCTGAGTGTGTGCAGAGGGACTGTGGCGCTCTGAAGGGCAGTGGCTGCAGCCTGCCTGAAGCCCCAGGTCTCACCACTTTCGTGAAGCCAAGCAACAAGATGCTAAAGCATCGTCTTCCTCCATCCACTAAAGGTGAGTGATGGAATGACAATTGATGCTGCAGCACAGTCCTGCTGAGGGGAATTTAAAGTGCTAAACAATGTGTCTCTGCTCCAAAACCCACGTGTGAAGCTGGGGGTTTGATCAAGAGCCTGCCAGCCACATCCTGCTGCCCAGGCAGCAGCCAGGGCTGGTGCACAGGGGGATTGTGACAAGGCTGGCAAAACCTGGAGCAGTATGGTCAGGTTTGGGGTTTTTTTTTGTAAAAAACTGCCAGATGATTGTGAATTTCGTTGCCAAACATGACTCTATTTGAAACACAAAAGTGCACAAATGTAAGTGGCACTGTCAGCTACCTAAAAATCACATTTTTGGAAGTCTGTAATAGTTGTTCTGTTCCATATGTGGAGGGATTTTTATGAAATGTTCCAGGCAGAAAGTGAAAAACTCTGTGGTGTACTGGCACGATAAAGCTATCTTGCATGAATGCAGTGCTTTCCACTTAAAGTGACTTGCATAAGTGGAAATATTATCCCCATTTTGCTGATGAAGAAACTGAAGCCCAGCATTTCCTTTGAGTCACATCCAGTGAGCAAGGATAAAGCCAAGAATGAATGTGCTGACATGCAGGATTTCCCATTGCCACCAGACAGGTTGTCACCACTGAAAATATTTCATTCTGACTTTATAATTGTCTTCCCCCTGATTAAACCACCATCTTACTAACCACTTTATTTCAACAGGATAGAAAATAAGGAATTGTCTGTATTTGCTCCAATCTGTTCTCCAAGGCATCTCGTGATGTGGCAGGAGACTTTGCAAGCTGCACTTGCAGTGACTGGGCACACCAGAGAAGAGGCCGTGTCCTAAATTAGCTGATGCAACAGGTGCCTGCACTAAATCTGTATCTGTGTAGGTCTACAATATATGGAAAGCAGCAAAATGTGGCTCCTAGAAGACTTACGTTGTCTGTAAGGAATCATTATAACTTTGGTTAGAATTGTTAACCATTCAGCAAAACAACACGAGATGTAATTATGTGAGTTATTGATCGGTGCATATTAAGAAAGACCTTCATTTGTAGGTCATTATGAGGCATTATTGGGGCCTCCAAGTGCATCAATAAAATCATTTTCTTCTTCACATGGATACTAAAGAAGACTTAGAAAGATGCCATTTGCAGAAAGCTGCTTGTGCCAGTAAATTATATTTACATCTGCTGCATATGGATAGGCGGGATACAGGCCAAGTATGTGATGGTGGGAAGCAGCTTGCTGCTTCTGTTTTGGGAAAGTTCATCACGGTTGAAATTTTGGACAAATTAGATTCTGAATCAAGCTAGAGAGAGAGCAGCAGATGAGCTCAAAACTTTAGTTGCTCCAGAAACTCCATTCAGAATAATATACTATCTCACGTGTCTTGTCTTTCCATCAGAATTCTGAGGATGTTTTCTGGTTGCTGATGGGAACAGAGAAGAAGAGAGGATCTTGCACTGAAATGGAAAAAAAAAAATCACATAATCCGCTTCACATGAGTTTTGTGTTTGGAAAATGAGGACATGGAAGAGGTCCATCTTTGCTGCCATTTGGAAACAACTGCAAAAAAAAAAATTAAAAAGGTATGAAAGTCAAACTAGGCCAGTGGCAAATCTTCTGCACTGGTTTGTGCCCAAACACAATATAGATGATAGATAAATTCAACTCCAGTTTTTGGGCAAATTGTAATGCTTGGAGATGAAGGATACAGATACAGGCATTTTGTCCTCAGAGGCAAATGAGTGCAGTAATTTCCTTGGTACAAAACCAGAGCTAAACAGACACCTTCCACAAGGTCTTCTGGCCTGGCTTTGCACCTTTTTAGGCTCTTGTCCTGCTGCCACCTCCCTCCATTGGGCAGCAGCTGGAGGCTGGTAGGGAATAACCTGGAGTGTTATTATCAGGTCCAAGGTGGGATCTCCACCTCAGGCTTCCCCTTGGACAGGAGGATTCCAGGCACAAGCTGCTGAGGCGTGGGTGGTGAGCAGCTTTTTCCTTTGCTGGTTGTACATTTTGTCCCTCTGGATGAGCAAGAAGCTGGATCTGCCTCCCAGTGCTGTGTCCAAGGCAGGAGGAGAGCACCCTGTCTGGACAATCCATCCAGCAATGCAGCCTGAACGTTGCTGTTGCAAATCAGGAACACAGTGCAGACCCTGACATTGTTTTGCAGTGCAGAAAAAGCAGCCTTTTCTTTAGAGAATGTGATAAAAATGGGCTCTGGCTTAATCTCCACACCTGAGGCTGTATTAGTGACTCAAGCAAGCAGAGCTACTGCTCTGTAACCCAAATAATGTCTGAAATGCAGCTCGGTGGAAATGGCTGCACTGCATGTTTGGGGAAACATAAACACAGAAGGAAGGGGGAGAATGAAGGGCTTTTCAGTCACTGTGCTGATAGTTTCTTGGCTTGTAGCTGTTACATGTGGAGAGCTGGCTGAAAGGTCACCAGGTGCTTTCATGGTTGGCTGCTGACAGGCGAGATGTGTGTCAGAGTGGGTGAGCAGGCTGTGCACAGCTGTCCCTCCCTTGCCGGGGATGAAAGTCCCACGCGCTGGCAGAGGGGCTCAGGGGCTTCTCAGCCTTGCTGCTGCTTCTGGAGTGCACAACAGGGCCCTTTTGCAGCACTCTGCGCCTCACCTGTGTGCAGCAGCACACAGAGGCCATGGCTTTGTCCAAAGTCATGGACACCAACTGATCCCTGTGCGTTGCCTGTCCAGGGGGCCTCTGGTATCAGCACGGAGCATCCTGCAAGGATGCCACTACCAGCCTTTGCTGCCTAGGGCGTACCCATGGATTGTCTCAGAGCACCTACCTCTGTTTCTCTGGCAACTATTTCACTTTAATCCATGTTCTGAGTCACACCCAGACAGCGACAGCTCACCACAGGAGATCACAAACACTGAATATTTTGCAAATCTAAAATAAAATTTTCCTGCCATGTATGTGGGGTGGAGACCAAAGGAGACTGAAGACCCTTTCCCAAGCCCTCACAGGACAAGTGCTGCTGAGGCTGAAGCAAACCTGACTCTACTGCAGGCAGACTTCTGCCTTAAACTCAATGGCTCCTGGCAAGTAAAATTACAGCAGGTACTATAATGATTTGCAGAAGTAAATGCTTATTTCACCAGAAAAATGCAAATGTCTGGTGTAGTCCCACGAAGTGTACACTCCTGCTGATGGCACTTGTTTATGGCTATCCAATTTTGGATTATGTTTTCCTCTCAAATTTAATAATCTTGGCAAGTTAATTTCAGCCTGTTCTTGACAAGGAAAGTAACTTTGAGGAATGTAGTTTTGATGTGTGTCAGTGCCAGCCCTGGGCTCTGCCACTTGCCTCCAAGGCTGCTTCTTTCAGTAAGGGGCATGCCCCTCACCCTCGTGGGCTGGTGTGACCAGTCCTTTCTCTTTAGCTGGAGGGGATAGCTAATCCTGGGACTAAAATCCACCCCACCAGAGACAGAGCAGCTCCCAGCAGATCTCAGAGGAGCTGGGATGTGTCTGCTCTGGTTTCAGGGCTCCCTGGCAAGCCCTGCTGCCAGTGCCCAGCTGCCCCGTGGCCAGGACCCAGGCATGCCTCTGCCTTGAGCATCTCTGGCTGCCCTTACTCCATCCAGCCCCCTCCTCTCAGGTGATGAATGCTTGGGTGCGTAAATTCAGAGAAAATTTAAGAAAAATTGGCTAGAGAAATTAAAACTGCCTCAGGCAGCTTAACTTGTACAGCGACACATACAGTACTTAGCACCCTAGATTTCATTATTCTTAACAGCATAACTGGAGTCCTATTTTCACACATTAAATATTCTTGGATTTTTTTCCCCAATGAGCAGACATATGATTTTTTTTCTCTGCCATCAACATGCATGTTTTGTCCTTTCAGAGACTTTTTTCAAATTGGAATACAGATTAGTTTTACCTACGATTTAAAGAACTCCAATGCTTGGTAAGGCCTCAATTCCTGTTTTTTATGGAAATGCATAGCTGTGGGGCTATGGGGAGCTGCTCACTGCTTAGCACTTCTGAGAGCAGAGCCGTGCAAGAATACACTATTTTCACGTCTAGGCTTTCACAAACAATGTGAAATTTTACTGTTTGCCATGAAAAAAACAGTCTCCTTAAGCAGGAATAGGCATGCTCTTGTGCTCTCCCAGGCCAGACCTGCAAAACCCTGAGAGCATGAAGGGAGAGGAAATGTCAAAGCCTATAACAGGCAGGGACAAAATGACCAAGGCCCATTGTGTGTGCTTGGGGTAGAGGCTGAGGGTGTATAATGAGGAGGCTGGTAATATCTGAGATTTCTATTTGCCACTGGAAACAGTGAGGGGAAAAGACCTCCCCACCAAGCCCTGTGGCAGGCAGACTTCCAGATAAGATACCCACGGTGTGGGTGGGAATACTCCAGAAGGCGTTTGCTGAAGTGGACTGTGGGGCAGCTGGGGGTGGCCAGCCTTGGGGGGGAGGTTGGGTGGGTCCTGTCATGGGCTTTGGGAGGGTTGCTAGCATTGGTGTCAGTATTGCTTTTGCATTTCCACTTCCTGGGTTAAGACAGTGTCTGCAATGAAAGCTTGTGTGTCAGGGTTTCAGTCAAAGGCAGTTTTTGTATGCACACATCCCTGCCTAGATCTTGCTGGGGTTTTCCTCACATCCTTCTAAAGCCCTCAAGCCCTTCAGGGTGAGATTTGTGCAACAGAGAGCTGTTCATCAGAGAAGAGAGCCCAGGGAGTCTGCCAGCTCACTAAACATGGGTGTCTGCATTTGGGGGTGCTGAGCAGCTTGCTAGGCTCCTCCGCTGTCTAGTGTAAAGCCCTGTGGACTGAAAAAAAAAAAATCTGGGGCTGCTTGTGGAACTGAATCCCATCCTTGGGACTCTATTCTGTGGGACAGAGGGCCCCCTTGTCTCTGCTGACATATCTTACCCTCCCCTGGCACTCCTGGGGCTGTGGGTCCCTGCTGGTGCAGTGCTGTCCTGCTTTCAGGGATACCAGGCTACCTCGTGTGAAGTGTCAAGTGGCGCTAGACATTGATGATTAGGAACTCAAATCCTTCTGTAATTGTCCTGGGACCACAGTGAGTGAGTGCTCTGGTGCAGAGTATCATCTTTCCTAAGATGATCTTCAGGTGTTTCCGTCCTACTGCTCATTAAACGTAAGCCTCACCTGCTGGGATGATCCGGGCATATCTCATCTAAATAATTCCTTGCTATTCCAGGGGGCTTAGATATTCCTGGCAGCTTTGTCTGTCTTGTTCTCAACCAGTGAAGCACAATTTAATCTTAGGACTTGAAATGTTTTACTCTAATGAAGTCTCTGAGTTTAGAGCACGGGTGAAATGTAGTAATTTATATGGTACAAGAGGTCAAACTAAATGAACCAATAGTTCATTTTTGGCCCTAAATTATGAAGTTCACAGAATGATTTCTAATAATGAATGCATTTGTAAAACTTGGATGCCTTCTCGGGGATAATCTGCAAACAGAAAAACAACTTGTTTTGTTAAGCAGACTGTGACAAACAGTTCTTCCAACTTTATGCTATGCAGACATGTATTTTTGGATATTCTTTGGGGGAAAAAATCTACTGCAGTCAAATCTACATAACCTGCAAGAAAAGAATCTGAAACAAAACAAAAGATATATGTAGATTATGAAAGGTAGAGAATCAGGTTGGAATTCTAATGTAAATGTATGTCACTATCAGAAGAGATCACTTGTAAGGCACTATTTTAACTTGAAAAGCCAAGAACTAGAATATTAAAGTGAAAGTCTTTTTACATGTGCATTTAGAACAAAAGGTACCCTGTCATTAGAAATGATATGTTAACAGGCAGATGAGGGTTGTTGTTTTCAGTGTTTGGTTTAAATGCAATAAAGATGAACAAAATTAAAATATGTTCATTGATGCATGAGGATGAAGTCAAGATCAGAAGTACAATTTCCTAATTTTTAGATTTATTCAAAGACTCTTCCTTTGTATTAACTGCTACAGATGTTTAATGAATACTTAAAACCAAACACCGCTTCCCACCTCCCCCCCCACTGTGTTCAATGTGTTTTGTACAGGCAACCTGATAAAAAGGATATCTAGGAGGAGGGGAAAGCAAAATCAAAGTTGATGTATCAGAACATCTACTGCATGTCTAAATACAATGAAATTTGAACTGTGTGGGTGTATTCACTCATTTTAAAGAGCGTTCATTGATTTTAGTTTTATTATGTTTGGAATTGTGGTATGTTACACAAAGACCATTTTACTGATCTTTATGATTCCATAAAAGCCTATAACAATTTGGATAAAACTGGCTGCTCTGTATTTTTTCTTTGTTTCTGCTGTTAGACTTTATCCTTAGCTCCAGGTATAATGAGAACACAGAGCTTTCTCCTCATCTCACTGAAAACTATAGAAACATTGCTACAGACTCCAGGGCATCCAGGCACAGGATACACCCTGGACCCTTCAACAAGGACCCCTGGTTTGGCCATGTGTGGAGTTGGGACAGTATGAGGCTGACATGAACTGAACCTGTGGTAACAGAGTGTTGGAAAGGTACCAGTATGACCAAATTTCCATGAGATTTCAGAGGTGCAATGATGAGGTTCTGATGAGATTCTCTCCTCCAGCCACCTGTCTGAAAGTTCACTTCCCAATGTGAACATGGAAAGAAGGGTAAGCTTGATGAAAAGGTGAGGTGTCCAAGCAAAACTCTGAATTTTTCTTTTTTCCGTACAAACAGGAGGAGGGAATTGTAGTCTGAGGAAAAGTAAGACACAATATCCAGTAGTGTCAGATATAACCAGGGAATGGTAAGAGGACTTAGAGCAGGGGAGTGGGAGTCCTGAGAGTTGGGGAATATTTATAACTCTGCAGAGATCCTACTGTGTGGACTTGGACAAAGTGCTCCAGATTGATGTGAATATCAGTAGCGATACATAAGACCCCTGTTGGCTTCCACGAGCTTTGAAGTATGTTTGAACCAGACTTCAGTGGCTCAGTATGCACTGCACTACCTGCTCCTCTTCTCCCAGGCTGAAGCACAGACCTCCTGTGTGGAGCTGCCAGGCCAAGGCTTTTTTTTCTCCAAGACCTGGAGGAGGCAGAACAAGGGTACAAGGTATTGGAAAGAAAAGCCTTTGTGTGGAGAGACTGGACAGTGAAGGACTGGAAGGCATCACTTTTATGGAAAGAGGCCCCACCTGGCTGGGCACTCCTTGCCTTGAGTGCCCAGGGCAGTTTTCTCTGGGCACAGCAGGGTCTGTTGGACACACTAAGACATGGCAATTAACCCTTCTGTGTTAATCAGTGCCAACTGGCCAGTGCTTGCAAGGAAGTCTGATAGGACAGGGTTACCGTGTGGGTGGAAGCCAGAGGGGACAAAAGGCCAGTTGCTGCCAGGCACAGGTGAACCATTCGTGTAACCTGCCCCTCCCAGCCTATGTTTGGCAGATGTAAAGCTGTAACTGTTTTTCTGTTCCACAAGTGAGGTTTTCACTATGGTTTCATTTCATCTGATGGGTGAGACATATTTCCTATAGTTAAGTTGAACAGACAGCACATCATCCTGGCTACATTTTTCAAGGGTGTTTTTAAGTTTGTGCACACAGGTTTTCCACAAGGACCCACTTTTTACTCACACTCTCCCTTTGCTTAGTGATAGCAACCAAACCATGCTACATTCAAACTCCTAAGCTTTGAGATAAAAAAAAAAAGATTTTCTGAGGAAGGGAGCTTACAGTCTAATTAGTTGATGGTGTTTCTCCTCACACAGTTTGTACTTCTGGATTGAAGGTTGAGGCGATTTAAGCACTGGCTTTCACCACAACGAGCACCCAGAGCTCAGCTAAATTCAGGCAAAGCCCAGGCTTCCAAGGCACAGATTGTATGCCCTGTAACACCAACCACTATGAAGATGGAGACCTTAAAACTGATGCTGTTATTGCTGATCCCAGCTGGAGAAATTTTGGTGTCAGAAATAAGCTCATGTTTAAAGAGATTTTTCTCTAATCCTGGCATGTTTCAAAATCCTGGGTGAGATTTAGTTAAATCCATGAAGAAAAAGAGATGAAATTCTAACCTCAATATCCACAAGCGCCCTGAACCAAAATGGACACCACAGGATCATTAAAGAGCTTATCTCCATCTCACAGACAGGCCAACACATGCACACAGTGGTCTGTGTGTCGCAGGGAGGTGTCACACACCGGGACGCTGGGCGGCTCGTCAGTGTGCCAGGGATGCCTGTAGCAGGACACAGTAAACTCATTCCACTACAGTAAGTGCCATTGCTGCCCAGCCTGCCTTCCTCTCCTATTTATTATTAGCTAAACACAAGTATTTGTTCCTCTCCCATGCTGAGACCACTGGGGTTGGGAGTGGAGGGGACGCAGCACTGCTGTGTGGGAGATGGGGCAGCGTGGGTTCCTTGCCTCCTTACTGGCAACCTCCCACAAATTCATGATTAATTACCACTCAGAATTCTACTAACAGTCTCAACTGAATTACTGTGGGAGGAGAAGAGGCCCAAAAAGGAAAGTTCCTGGTTTTGTGACACCAGTGTCCTTCAGGAAACTCTGGTTCAAAGGGCACTGTTGGCAGTGTAAGTGTGGGGGGAAGGAAGCCGCACGCTGCTGTGCTCCTGGTGCTTTGCCATGCTCTTTATCTTCTCCAATTCACTTCTGGAGTGCTCTGGCTACTGCAGCACCAATTCAGTAGCTGCGAGTGGAAAGTCAGCAGCCCTAATGCAACAGCACAGCAGCATACTTGCATTAGAGTCTTCCAAAAGAGACTCTTCAGGTTTCTATCAGAACATATTCATGACTTCTTGTATGTAAACTGGTCTCTTTCAAGATGTTGAGTTGTGTTCTTAAAAAATATCCTATTTAACTCAACAGCAATGAAGCTGAGGGCTATGGGTTTGCTTTAACTAACTGGTTAATGAATTTTTCACCATCACTTTGTTTCACACATTGTCAAAACAAGAAGCTTGTGCTTCAGAGGGAGGCTGGGTCATCTTATGTAGCCTCTTTCAATGCTAATTTTAAAATTTATTGAGGGTATTTGTAATTTTTTCTGTTTTGAATGTATCCAGTTGCGCTTTTTTTTTTTTTTTCAGAATTCTGCTGTTTCGACTCTACTTTTTGAAGCAGTTTCTTTTCTGTCTGGATTTAGTGTGCGGTTTGTGTACTCAGGATGCTCAGTATTCTGTGAGCTTGCTGTTTTGCAAGGCATGCACCACAAATGTTACATAATTTTGCTCAGTTTAGGACAGATGATCCTGGCTTGTGTGAGAAATAAATTTATTTACATGACATCTATCTCAATGGCCAGTAGGATAGTCAGTAAAAATGTCAGACCCATGGCATGTGTAAATTCAGTTCTCAGACTGGCCTTGGTCTGCAAGTACAGTCAGAACCTGCACTTGAGTGCCATACAAACAGAAACTCTTCTTCATGTAGACAGCTCCCCTGGCTGAAAATATCCATTTCCTTCTCCCTTGCTGGGAATACTACAGTATTCTTACTGAGAAGCCAAGGACAGAAAAGTTCTGGTGCAAATTCTACTAAGCAGTTTTCCAGGGTGGTATTTTTAGACAACATTGTCTCTTGCATTCTTTGCGCTCTCCCAAAGACATGGTACTGTGGAGAGCATTAGAAGGTAATATCTGTGTTAACAGGATTCAAATGCACTCTGGTTTTTACTCTGATTTGCACCCACATTTAATTGTTGCAAGATATTTGTGCCTGACAATAATTTACTGCTGGTGCGAATGTCAAGATGTAGCCATTTAGCTCACTGATTTGTGGGAGCAATGAGGTAATTTTATGCCTAGGTCCTCTCATTTGTACCTGCCAGCAATGCAGAGGCAGTCTTTCCTAATCAAGCATTAAAAGTTCTTCTTGATTAATCTCTGACTTTGTTGGAGACATTCCAGATTTAAGCCAGTGTAATTCATTTCAGGATCAGACCCATTAAGCGTTTTCCAATGAGTAATATACTGTGTCACTCTTCTGCTCTTAAAGATTTCCAAAATCACAGAGGTACTGGTGTTGATCTGGGAGATACACGTATCTTCTGGCTCCACTGGCACCTTCTGTCCCATTTCCTGACTTTTGGAGATTTTTCTCTAGGTGAAATTTCTTTATTTCAATTTCTTTCTGCATTCAGCTGGAAGAATTAACAAATGGTGAAGTGTGATACTGTCGATCCAGTGCTCTGTGTGGCCAGGCAATCAGGACAGAAATAATTAACACAGAAAGTGGCCTGCCAGTATCCTGCTGAATGAAATTGGAAGGAGTTCAAATACAAAAAGATTTTTTAGCTTACCACTTCTGGGCTACACATAGCAATAGCCATTTGGAAGGACAACTGCCAGCTTCCATTTCAGATTGCTTGACAGCACTAACTAGAGCACTAAGAGCATCACTCCATTTCAGCAGGAGCCGTTAGCCAGATTTGAGATGCGAAGCATTATTTCCGGACAAGGGAAGACATCAAAGAGTGAATCAGGTGCTGCTCTGATATGTTGTAAGAAGGTGAATTCCTCTGAACATGGAAGGAGATGTGGTGTGGGGAGTGCCTCTGGTTTCTAGCCTGCCAGGCAGCCACACGTGATGTCCTGGCTGTATGGAGACCCTCTGCTCCCCTGGGTGCCTGCTACTCACTGCTTCCTGCCACCTCCCTGTCCCTGTCTGCTGCAGCATGCCACTACACAGGGACGATGGCTGGGTGTGGGCATGGCCACACAGTGCCCAGCTGTGTCACAGTGTCTGTGGGGTGATACAGGGGACGGGAGCTGCAGCTCTCTGAAGACCACTCTCCCCTTCCTCTTTCTGCCAGTTTCAGAGACAGCTGAAAGCATGATGCAGCATGAGAAAGAACAAATGGTGGCTGTAAAGGTTAAGAAATCCTCCTTAGGAGCAAGGATTTCTCCTGCTGGAGATGTGACCATCCCTTCTTGTGCCATGGTATAGCATGGTGTACTGAGCACCTGCTGAGCATCTAGGTTAAAGATGTGTTTGTATGACACTGCTATGCTTTAGCTCGTTTCTCTGGCTTTGCCTCCCAAAATGCTTGCAGAGCCATCCTGCTATAGCAGATTCCCATGCAGAGAGTAAGAAAATAGTGCTTTACTTGCTGTAAACTGGTTATCTGCTCTGATAAAAACTGCAGCTGTACAGACAAAAATTAGTTCTGTCCTGGCAAGCGCTGCATACCTTTCATGCCCTACAATTAGCAGTGTGTTGCTTTGTCTTACATCTGCCTACATATTCCTTTCAGGAATATGCTTGGTGCTTTCAGTGTTTGCAGAAAAGGCAATGGAGCAGACAAATAGGAAAAACAAGGGAAGAGAAAAAATTAGGAGTAGCAAGCTTCTGAAATTGTTTTCCTTTGGAAATTGTTCAGACTGGTGAGCTGAGATGCCTGTGGCGAGACTGCATTGCCCTGTGGGGGCTGCCAGTTTGCATGTACAATGAACTGCACAGCATTTCTTCCAGGATCCCCAGATCTGCCTTCTCCTGCTTAGTGGTCCTGAGATGGTCCACTTGTGTCTCTGCCACTGGTATTTGTCATGGACAAGCCATTACCCCAAGATCTTACAGACTATGACCTTGCTCTTAAAGCCCCTGGACGCCCAAAGAGAAAAAGTGCCATGCAGTAGCTATGCGTTGTTTGTATTTACAGGTAAGTCTTGCCCTTCCTTTACTTGTGTTCTATGGTTATTCTTGTTGAGCATGAAAATGATAGTCAGTCTCCTCTTTCTGTGGCAAGGAGATCTCATGATGGACACCTGAGGAGAGAGGAAGAAGCACTGGGATCTAGCTGAGTATTAACTTTGGAAAATGGCTTCATTAGCTGCTTGTGAGAGTAGAGTTTCTCACTGACATTGTCATTTGCTCCCTATCAGACGAGCTCTGTTGTCTTGGTCTGCAGGTCCGGGGAGATGTACCTCTTAGAACCAGGCATGGCATGAGATGCTTTATTAAAATAGCACCATAATTATTATGAAGAATTTTACTTCAGGTTTTTCCATGACTTCCATTGCATCTTAATTTTTTCCTCAATTTGTACTGAATGCATGTGTTTCATCCTTCTCATGCATCCTGAATTCAAGTTTTAAAATGGACCTTGCTTAATTTGACCTTATCTAGCTAATTTATCTTGTGCCTTGGTTTCTAAACAATGTTAAATGGAGCACGTTTCCTTGTATCTTCCCAAGCAACTAAGTCTCCTGCAAAATTCAAGCCATTAAAAGTGAAGGTGATAGGAGAAGCTCCAAGAAATGAGTGAACTTAATATAAAAATTTATAATCATGTCAATTCCACTTTTTAAACAATTTCTGAAATGTTAGTTTGCTCGAGCGGCTGGTCAGAAGCACAAAGGTTAGGTTAAGCTTCCTTCGTTAATGGTTTGGCTCAATGCACCCAGCAGTATAATGTATTTTATCAGTGAGGGAAATGATATTGGTTTAAGAGGTTTCATGTAACAGTCATATCCTGGCCAAATGTAATTTTGAAAACAATCAAGGCCATTATGGCTCACACAGAAAGAAAGATAAAGACAGATAGCTGTATATGGGTTTTTAATAAGTAATTCACCCTGGGTCTTGAAACATCAGATTGCCAAGTAATATTATTAATGTATAAGCATGTTGCTAAAATCATGTATTCTTTCCCATTGGTTGACTATAGATATGTTTCTGATGCAAATATCATGTAAGTGTTTTGAATCCAAGCTATGTAAATAGACTATATAGTACATCCATCAAGCAGTTGACTTGATTATTCCACACACTAAAGAGCATTTTCTGACATCAATCTACATTCTGCCTAAATAGAACATTTTTCACCAATGATATTATGCATCATTTACTGTATATTTGATACTAATTGTTCAGCATATCGATCACCTGTCACTCAGAGTTTAGTGATCTTTGCGACTTGTCCTGGCAACTTGGAAGTTGCAGGCAGTTGGTTGCCCATTGTCTGTGGTAGCAGACTGAGATTTCCTGGACAGTGCTGAAATCTTGCCCTGGGCAGGCAGCATGGAGAGGAGTTAAGTGGGGGTAAGGGCCTGCCAAATTGGTACTTGAAAAAATTACACCCTTTTGATATTCAGAGATTAGGCTATAGCAGCACACAAACACACTGCAAAGGTTAACAGATGTCATTTATTCTGTGCCTTTCTGTTTGGAAGCAGTATTTCATTAAAGGGTCAGGATGAGGGCTGACCAGCACCCTTTACATGGATGAACTGTGCCATTTTGTTCCATGAGTTCAGGATGCAGAAGGTCTGCGAGCTGTTTCTCTTTCACAAGTGGTTGAAAACAGGGATATTGAGGGACTGGAGAGTCTTTTTTGCATGCAGACTCTGCATAGAAGGCAGTTACTCACCAAAGGACAAAACATATTGATAGCTAAAGGACATGGCTCTAACTATCAGAAAATCTCCAACCACCTGATAAAAAAGGATCTGTTTTAATATAAATATGTGGAACTCTGATCAATTTTAAACATCTGCTTCATATATGAAAATGTGAAGATTATTTTAAAATAAGTTTAACTGCAGCTGGAGGGGGGCTGTTAATATTGACTGTTCTGTATTTCTCACAGCACATACATTATTGAACTCAAAAACTACTGGAAGCAACGGCTTTATAAATAGGAGAAGAATATATTGATTTAATCATTTCATTCGTTCAGCAGTTCTTTTACAACATTTTTTACAGCACAGAGTGGGGACTGTCTTCTTCCCACGCACTTTATTCACCAAGCAGGTCATATCATATCTTTACTGTATTTTGCTTTATAACCCCTCTGTGTTCTAGGCCTTTGCCTTTTCAAACTATCATAGCTCCTACTCCCTCCATGTAAAATCACTGGCTTTACTCCTCCCCAGATCTTTGCTTTAGTACCAGGAGTGCTGGAATGCCAGTGGGGAGCCTTAGGGGCACTAGGGATAGTCAGGCATGGAAGGACTAAATGAGTGGCCCACAGGAGGGGGAGAGGAAGGGGTAGATTGAAAATTTTTGATGATGAACAGTAAATTTTCTGGAAAATAACATTTCAGGGAAATCAAAATAGGTTAGGGTGAGAATCAACACATTTACAGCCAAGGAAAAATACCTGGGAAGTGGCATGTGGCAAAAAAATTTTGAAAACCTTGAGGCAATTCACTCTGATATTTAAAGAACCCAAGCCTGTTGATTCTTTGCTTTGACATGTATTTCTTAATTCCAAACTGAACTGAAAGAGGGGAAAAGATTATGGAAAGGATTGAAATAACCCCAAACTTGAAGCAAAACTTTGTCTGGAGTTGAATGACAACAACTGACTGATCTGATTTGAAAAAAAACCCATGGGTTTTTTTCAGTCACAGAACTCAAGTGTTTGTTATTTTCCCAGCTTCACCCGTTGAGCCCCTGGTGACCTACACAAAGTGTAATGAATGTACATACTAGCTGTTTCTTTCTTAGTCTGACCCCCAAACTATAGTCACCTGTTTCCACTCCTTTCCCACGTTTTGCTTTTTTTTTTTTTAGAAGAAAGGACTGTACATTAACACAAAAACTGGGCCAAAATCAGTAATATAAAAGAAACCTGCAAGAAGTAATATTAACACTGTCTTATCTTAATGGCTTTGCTTTTTTCAAAGGCATGGTCCTACTCGCTTCTATGGGGATGTGGTCTTCCTCCTGCTCTGGTAATCTGCAGCCTCAGAGGTTGTCCATGTTTCTCATTAATTCCTGACTCTCAGGTTCCAGACTTCTGCCAAAGACTTTCCTGAGTCATTCTGGGGACATCTGTAACCCATCACCAAGCAAGTTAAAGGAATTCTCACATTCAGGTATGTGATTGCCTTTGCCGTGTATGTTTTGCTTCGAATCTTTTCAGCTGTTGTTGTGGAGACCTTCTTCCCAGGGGTTATTTATAAAAGATGCTTTGATTCAGGCAGCCTGTGGGTTGTGTGTGTGTCAGGTAGTGCGCACAGTGCGCTCCTCACAGTGGCTCCTTCTTCCTCTCTGCTCTTCCCTTCCATTCTCTGCACAGTGCCTTGGCTATCCCCTTCATCTCTGCCTCCTGGCTCCCTCCCTCCCACCCACTGCTTCTGTCATCCAACACCGAAGAAATTTGCTGGATCCACAGCTGTTTTTGGAGGGAGAAAATTGTCTAGCAGCAGCTGCAGCAGCAGGCATAGCGGCGAATTACATGAGGATACAGATTATCTGAGCACTTGTTTCAGAGAGGTACAGCTTATCTCAGATGTAGACTCTGCATAAGCAGTATGGAAATGCCAGCAACCCAGAACGATACGGCTGCCTCTGTTTATTTAGGCTCTTCCCTGCTGGGGCGGGCACGGCCCATGTGGGGAGGGGGACACAGTGGGGTCGGGGGCTGCAAACAGACAGCTGCCCTGCCTGCACCTCTGCCTGGCCCCAAGCACGGTCATGGCACCCAGAGCAGCCAGCGTAAGCTCCTCAGGGCAGGAAATGTTTCCCTTACTTACCCATGAAGTATCATGCAGAGCAGCAGTGGTTTATAAATAATAGATGTTTAGAAACACTCAGGAAAAAAACCTTCAGTAGAATCTACACAGTAAAACCTTACCGAGGCATCCCTGAGACTGCCGGAGCCACAGGCACGGTGAGCGGAGCCGTAATGTGCCCCCATTCATCTCCCTAACAGCCATCACTCTCTGCTTTACATAGCTGTTTACTTTTCCAGGCATCTTATGCCACAGCATTAAGACACAACAGGGTGTGCTTTACTGGGACATTAATAATACATCGGGTGCATTGTGAGCCGTGACTGCAAAGGCTGAATGACTTCAGTAGCCCAAGAAATGTATTAATGCTCCGGTAAACCACATCCAAGAGTGGTAATTCAAGTTTTATTTTGTCATTTTATTAATGACGCAACTGACATGACATTATATGTGACTCCATCTAATGGCACACGGGCAATGAGGGGGCAGCAGGCCACAGGCAATGCCAGGCACATCAGCTTCTGTCCTCTGCATGCAGGGAGGGCAGCTTGGTCAGGGAATTTTAACCAGCTGTGTATGCTTTGGGGAAATAGCAGTAGTAGAGACAGCCCATGAAAACCTGTCTAACACATACAGGGAGTCTGGTAATGTTATTAAAGGGCACATATACTGCCTGAAATGGGAAGATGGATCTTTTGTATATGCCTAATGCTGAAACTAATAGTATCCTTTGGTAGAAAACCCTGGGACACTTGGTAGTCAGAGAAACGATGAAAGATAAGAAAAAAAGAAAGAAAATTACATCCTAAAGAATGTGAGAAATAAGGAAAGACAGACACCAGTTTATAGAAGCATCTCACCTCATTAAGCATCTTAATTCCCTTTTATTGTTGCTACTGCACTGAAGCCTACAAGATGTATGCATGATTTATAAGCAGTGCTGTGCATCAGCTGAGCAGTTTTATATAGGGCTCTGAAAGGCTGAAGCACATGTGATACTCGGGTTTAGTTGGGTGTTTCTGCAGTGTAAGAATCTTGCCTGATTTCATTCATGGTGTTACTTGGCTCTGCCATACTTGTGTGTTATTATTTTGATAAAGTAACTTCTATATCAAATGAAGCCAGGTAAGTATGAGCCCACTTTACTTGGATATAATTTTAAAATTAATTCATACCTGGATTGACCTGCATTTCATTTAAGTCCAGTATATAAATTACTGATGTTTATTTGGACCCAAGAAAGCTTTATATATAATTTTATAGTCCTTGAATATATTTGTTCACTTTAGCATATTTTAGATTTTCTTATATTCTTGACTGTATAGCTGTACAGTCATAAAGAAAATGTAAAACAACAATGAAAAATGCCAGTGTTCAGATCCCGAGATAAATCCAATAACAGCTGTGACAGGATTGATTACAACAGAATCAGCAAAACCTCTAGACTCTTTTTAATGTGGTTTGAGACATAAAGAAGATAATGAAAGATGTTACTTGACAGTAGTAGGATCTATGTTTAGAGCTAAAAGCAAATGGCTCTGAATTTTGGGGTTTTCTGTTGTTGAAACATTTTTCCACTGCAAAATAAGATTTTTGTCAAAATAGACATATTCACAAAATCACATTAATTTTGATGACATTTTCTTCCAAAAAAAAAGTATTTTTCAAGTGAACCTTTGGAAAATTCTATTTGGAAAAATTAGATTAAAATGAAAAGCACTTTTGGAATTCAATTATTCATGCGTATTTATTGTTTCAGTGTCATTTTATGCAATGTCACTAGTGTTATCATTTTCTGTTCTCATCTTACAGAACCTAGTCCTATTTGCCTTCTCTTTCTGCACCTTCCTGCATCTCTGGGTAATTTCATCTGCAAACACACCATCAGCTACTGTCCTTGTAGAACTAACTTGCAGATCTACCTGTGTGCTCCCGACCTGTCTTCTCAGTCCAGCCTCATCTCTGGGCTTGTTTCCTTGTCATTTCATGTAGACGACAGTCTGTCAACTCAAGCCCAATGTGGAAGAGACAGAACTTTTAATCTTCCCCAGTTCATGTCTTCCCTGCTAGTCCCCTCTTTGATCACAGCAGACAACCTCACCACCCTGCTTGTCACTCAGGCCCATAATTTGTGTGTCATCTTTGACTCAGATACTTTCTCAAGTCCTCACATCCAGGATATGGCATAATCCCAATGACTGCTCCTTCTTAGCATCACTAAGGTGTTGCCTTTCCTGTCCATCCCCATGGCTGAGGCCCTTGTCGAGCATCTTCTGTGTCTCAATTAGTGCAACACATTTTTTATCCAGCCTTGACAAATGCAACATAGGTCTTTTGGTGCCCGCTTAAAATGACACTGTAAGTACTATTTTCTTAAGCTATCGATCTCCCATTTTTATGTCCAACCTTCTTCCCTCTCCTCATTCAGCATTGCACCAAATGGACCTGTGTGTCCTCATTTTCACCCTCTGTCACAGTATGGATCCAGTTATCAACAGCTGCGGAGTACTGCCAGCTGGGGTGACCCTGATACCAGCTCCATTTGCCCTTGTGCTGGAGGCTCAGACTTGCACCCCCAGCTCCTCCCACTTTTGAGAGGACCATCCTGCAAGCAGCCACCTTGCATCCTCCTCCCCATCCCACAGTGAAAGTCTCCAGGCTCTCTTTTCCTAACTAGCACTGAGCTCTTCCTTTGCTGCCTGTCTCCTTGCTCACTATCATCCTGTTTCCCCATATGACATCATTTATTTGCTGTACCCCACTGCTGTCTCTTGCCTTATGTTGTAAGGCTTTAGGAGCATCTTTCTCTTTTGCCTAATAGTTTGAAGTTCAGCCCACAATCAGGTCTCTTGGGGTACAATCCATTACACTCATACACATTACGATAATATAAGCAGTTACTCTTCATTAATATTATTAGTGTGAGAATATGGCATGGTATTTATCAACCCAGGCCCTTTTATTACTTATTTAATATTCTACTGTTTTATTATCCTCTACTTCTATATTATTATTTTTATTTGAATAATTAGCTTTGATAGCTATTAAGCAAATATCTGAAGCCTCCTATTCTCTAGATCAAAGCATCTCCCACTTCTGTTATAATGAAACACTTGAATTCTTGGACAGTCTGAACAGAAAACTTAGGTAAGAGTCAAAGTGTTTCATTACAAACAATGAAGAGATGCTTTGATCTAGAGAATAGGATTTTGACTATTAATTTTTCATCTTTAAGATAAGATACATTGTAAATATAAAGTGAAATCACTGTAAAGTTCAGCAATTATATTGCATAATTTGCATAATACGTTGGGGGAACTTATTCATCACATGAGGTGTGTCAGAAGCCTCCCTGGCCCACCCCCTCAGGTGCTGTGAGTTTCAAAATTCAGTACCAAACTCTCTAACAAAACTTGAGTTTAAAGCTGAGAGGACATTGCTGGGAGCTTCCTGTGATGAAAAGGTACAGTCAGGCCAATGCTGCAGTTGGTGGTGGTCCTGCTAGGCAAAGGGTGATCACAGGGGCTCTCTGTGATCCAGCTCGTGCAAGCCACAGCTGCTGCTAGCCTGACACAACAGCCTCTTTGGGAAATCTCAGGTTTGCACTGTGAAATTTCAACTGACATTTTTAGTTTAGGTTGTTTTTTTTTTTTAATTCTTTCTATTCTGGCACATTTTGATACCTGACAATGCTCTCATTTACGGTGGGTGTGAAATAGCTGCCTTTCCCATGAACAGTTGTTCAGGTTCTGGGTTTTGCAAGTATATAATTTACACTTCCACCTAAAATACACCATTTTGCCATTTTACTTTGCTAACAGAATGCACTTTAGTGTGGATATTTTGCAATGTCACCAGAAAGTGGGAGGAGAAAAGTGTTAAGGACTGCCAACAAAAAAAAGAGGGAAAAATACTGTGAAAGATATATTCACTGTATACACAGGGAAGAGCTATCTTCTCACAGAGATTTCCTTTAAGCCATGGCAAAGGTGACCACTTCTTAAAGAGTCCTCCCTGTTCCTGCTGAGGAATCCATAGCCTGAGAAATCCATAGTGCCTCTTTCAGGGGGTGTGAGGTCCATGGAGGTGCTAAACTCCCAAAGATCCTTTTGGGAACCAACAGATGATGGATTAATATATTTCATAACAATCTCCATGGAGACCAAAGCCGGGCTGGCGTGCTTCAGACTGATGGTGATAGAAAACCCTGTTGGCAATGTGGATTAGTGGGTGCTCCTGTCAGAGTCAGAGGCTACCCTGGATGATGTCGTTTATCTCAAGTGTAAATCAGATGTGACTCAGCGGCAGACGCTGCGCAGCCAAACATGCAGAAAAGTCGCGTCAGTGTTGAATCAAAGCCTGCAACGCTGATCATTATTTCAAGAGAGTTATGAGAATGCCATGAGTTTCAAGAAGATGATCGGCGCTGCTGAAGAAGTGAAAGCCAAGAATTAGAGATATACTGATAGGAAGCTCTTTGGATTTATTAACTGTTTTGTTTGGACTTATTAAAAAGGAATGACACCTGTTAAAGTATATCACAGGAATGAGCTATCTAGCAGCCCCAGGGCTGTGACTGATGGGGAGCTTCTGTGATAAGGTGAGGGCTCTCTATTGCTTTCCAATGACGAGGCACTCAGGAAAAAAAAAAAGAAAATAAAAGAAAAAAAGGTTTTGCCTTATAAATTGCTTGTTCAATTCAAGAATTTTCTCAAGCAAATGGTCCAATTCTCATGAAATACAAATATCTGGGCATCAGTCTGAGCCATTTCTGGTGTTTTTATGACAATTCCAAGTACTCCCATAGCTGTGTTATTTAAGGATGATGTGCACTGGCAGGTCAGATTGCCCAGTGTGAGTGGGGGCAGGAGCCAGCCCTGCCAGGGCAGCTGGTATTCCTGCCTCCTGAGGGGCATTTACTGGGGAGACCTTGGCACTACCCAAACATTGCCATTGCTGTGGAGAACATGGATGAGTGATAGGACTCTGACCATTCTTTTTTTGCTGTCTCTTCACAGTGGTATTTCAGGTTGCTGAACTGCAGGCTGTGCCCTACGTCTGTCTTTACGGAAGCGTTTCTGTATTAACCTCTGCACTTCAGGTGCTGTAGGGAACAGACATGCTCCCTCCTTCCCACCTTTCCACCAGCCTCCTTGTACACATCTTGCAAGCTTTGCATAAGCAAGAGCCACAGCTGAAGCAGCTTGGGGCTGCTTCAGGGGCAGCAGGAGCATCCCATCTCTTTCTGTTCCTTCTTGCTGTCTCTCATCTCTTTCAGTGTTTAGTCACTTTTTGGTGTCAGCAGCTTTCTCTCAGTGCAGAAGTGAGCTGGGTACTCAGAGGTTTGATTCACTCACTGTACACACACACCCCGGGTCCTTTGGAGAGGTGTTTCTAATCCCCTTTCCAGGATGGTGTGTTTGCCTCCCTTCTGCCTGCTGTGCCACCCAGCACCTTGCTGCCTCTGGGGTTTTCTACTGTGTGTCTTAATAAGCAAGTACAAGTCACAAGGTAAGATAAATCTCTTCATCTCCTTTTGTTACATCTGTAACAGCCTTTGAGTCATGTCAAAACAACTCTGGGCTCACTTACCTGCATTCAGGAAATTCTTCTTTACCAATGTACACTTCAGACTGTGTAAAAATGAGGCGATTTCTTTTAAATGGTAATTGTCAGTGAGAACTTCGAAACACAAAAGATGCAATCCTGCTGCATGGAAGGTCAAAGAGCATAGCTTGATAGGTTCTAAAATACTTTTGGAGGTGGATTTCCGACATACACCTGAGCTATTTACCATGTCTCTTCAACTAATTGTTTCTATTCAGACCATTTTTCTTTTCACTTTTAAAGTAGTGATGTGTTGAACCTCACCAGGAAAACTGAGATTCAGCTGGCTACCTTTCTTTTTTGGAAAATAATCATTCACTCCCCCTATGATACTGCAACAGGAGAACATCAGATCAGACATCCTGTTTTACACTGTTTTCCACCACTGCCCCATGGGGATGATTGGTCTTTTGTGCATAGTCTTTTTTTTTTTTTTTCTTTTGGGCAAACTTCATTGTGTCTTATTATTGAAAGTTAGAGAAGCAATTGAAGACTGATTACAAAGACATGGTGTACCATGGGAAAAGTCCAGTTATACAAAAGCTTTGTTTAGAGTCAACTAGTTTGTGTTCTGAAAAAGCTACTGCAGACATCCCTGTTGTTTTTATTGATCTTATAGATTGGGTACTGGGGCATTTAGAGTTTGGCTTTTCTTTGGGGACTGGCATATTTTATTTGAATTTGCTCAAATTTCAACAGATTAAAGTGATCTGACAGCTTTTTGAATGTTGGCCTAGAAAAAGAAATAGTTTCTCATACCAGGTGAGACAGCTGTCTCCAGAAGAAGAGTCATCACTCCACATTGCCACCAGATTTCCCGATGCCCACAGACTCTGGTCAGGTAGGAAGCCTCTGCCAGGGCAGCCTGGCAGGTGGTATTAGGTCAAGAATCCTGCTCTGCAGCCACCTCTCGCTGTCACTGTGCCTCCCTCTGGGGCTTCAATCAATTCAGATCAAGCAAGTCCTGAAAATCAGCTGGGAATCCAATCCCCAGCTCCCTACACCATGTACCTTGCTTTCCAAATCTTTTCTGCAGTGGCATTTTCTGTATTTTAAACAGAAATGTTTCAAAACTGTGATATTCTCAAGGATATAAAATAGTGCTGTAGTTGCTATTTTTCTTAATATTAAAAGGTTAAGAAGCCCATGAAAACATATAGCTGTGTGGAAATTAATGATGCTTATCTCTTGTAAACTACTGCTGTATATGTACCTATCCACTCATAATGTTTTAAAATATACATAGCAGAGTGCAGATAGTGATAACACATTTGATTTTATCTGCTACAAATATATATATATTTGTATGTCAGACAAATAACTTCTCTTTCTACTCTCTGTATTGATAGAATCCATAGAGGATTTAATCTCTCTGAGTGTGCTTCTCCATGTTATTCATCTCAACTGTGCACTCAGAAAGTTCAAATATTTAAATTGGTTGAAAGTTAGAATATTAATGGCTGTTCTAAGAAATTCAATAACGGTTACATTTTCCCAGCTGATGGATACTGTCACAAATGGCTACCTCAGGAGTGCAGGTAGTTAATTACTCAGCAACAATTAGGATCTTAGTCCAAGTACATGAAGACTTCCTAGTATGTGTAAAGAGAAACACTGGAGCACTCTGAGATCCTGATTGCTGAAGGAGTCTGTTACCAATCCTAGCTGACAAACCTTGGAGCAGCTGTTGGCAAGCAGTGTTGTGTATCACCTAGGTGCTAGGTCTGGGAGAGTGCAGGTTACCCCCTCCAGAGGACACAGGATTTAGTGTAGATAAACGTTGTTTACTCTTAAAATATAAATCCTGCTGAAAGAGAGGACTGCCAAGGAGAAATACAGTTTCTCTCCAAAAGTGCAGGTTTTCAATTAGAAAGACAGAAAAAGAAGCATAAAATTTGCAGAGAATTCAGCAGGCAAGGAAGCAAGCCGTGTGCAATGTTACCCTGCAACTAGCCACCTCCTCTTAGTGCAAAGACAGAATTCATGCTTCATTTAAAACCTGTTTTTAAGTACACCCCTAATTATGAAATCATTACCCGAGACCTGCATGATAAGGAAAGAAGAATTATTATATTAACCTGGGGTCCTCGGTGCACTCAGAGGCATCACAAAGCAGCTCTCCTGCAGTCAAAGCCTGCGCACTCCCTCTTTTCTCTCATCCAGTGAGTCACTTCTTCCTTTTAATCTCCTATTAAAATCCTTTCTATCCTCTTCAGTTTATGACTCTGTTGCTGCAAGGTGGTTTGTGGCACTCAGTATGGCTAATCCTTGGGATCGCATCGTATTGAGAACAGAATAATTGAAAACAGCTTGAAGCAGTTGTAGTTAGGCACACAAATCAATGACAGATAATCATTTAAGCACAAACTGAAACAGACATTTACATGGAAAATAATCATGGCCTTGGAGTTACACCCTGTTCTTGCCATGCAAAATCTTTCATGAATTTGGCAGAGTACCATTGGATGCTAAATCCCATTGCCAACGTGCCCATTCCTTTGAGACAGCCCTGGCAAACCCCTGCCAGAAATCCGAGCCCCGATGTAAAAAGGTTTGGGTGAAGAGCTGTCCACCTTTGGGTGAAATAAACTACACTGGCCCCCAGGCTCTGTGAAGGACTTGGTCTGAGATGAGTGGCCCAGAGCAGTGCAAAGCCAGACAAGTGCATGGGGCTGCATCTCCCCTTTCAGGCTTCTGCTCCCATCCCAAGGCCCCACCAACGGAGGGCTTATGCTCAGGTGCACTGTTCTGGGTATGGAAGAGCAATGATAATGAAGAAAAACTCCTACATTGGAATGTTTCCTGGCTTGGTAGTGCAGATGGGAGCACATATTTCCCTGTCATTTTCCACTGACAATCATATTCATACCAGCTGGTTAAAATGTTTTAATAAATGATTACCTGATGAGAACGCTTTCTCATGGCTATGGTGCTGGGGTTTGCTCATTTTTGCATCCAAATAACCATTCAAATTAAAAAGCAGAAAAAACCCAATAAAATTTAGAATCTTTAGAAAGGCACTTGTAAACCTAAGTCCCAACACACCTAAAGAGCTCTAATTTGAAGAAAATATGTTGGGGATGTCATATGCTGTCTGTTGCTTGTCCTTGGGGGCTAGAAGAGCTGAGCTGCCATCTCTGTCTGAGGGTCCATTCCACAGCCAGATGAGTGAGTGAGCATTGCTATTTGTGTGGGTCCACAGCTCTGAATTTCTCTGGGTGAATTTCTCTACAGAGAATATTCCAGAGTGAATATTCCCCTCTGCTTCTGTGTGAGACTGGGAGTCACAGCTGGCCCAGCAGCCCCCGGCTCCCTCACTGCTCTCTCGGCTGCAGTGCCTCTGCCAGGAGCTGGCACCCTGCTGCTTCTATGATGCACATGCAAGCACAGAAACCAGCCCAAAACTTAGTAAGTTCTCACTAGTCACATCTGCTTATAAGTAGGTAGGTGGGGTTTTATCCTATTATTTAACCTTTTGCTTTGAAAACAACACCTGCACCAGAGAAGTTTCAAAAGTTTAGTTGCCAATTTTTCTTCCACTTTACATGACTCTGGTGAAAGGGTATTATTTATCAAACTAAGCATGTATTATAATCTTCGCAAAATGGTAAAGATCAAAGACTGCCTTGCATCAAGCAGAATTACAGTGCCATAACATTTTTTCTTGTTACAGCTGATATCAATCACGGCATGACAGCAAGCCACAGTGAAGATTTTTCAGTCGGTATCACTGACACTGCAACATCTGAAATAGACCAGCCAGCTAGCATGTGCTCTGGGTGTGAAAGGGAGCAACCAGCAGCATCAGTAAGTGCCTTCGGTCTCGGTGCTGTTAAGTACGGCCATTTGGCAGCAAAATGCATGCACACAACTTTAATTCTGCCCAGGGCTGGCGTGGCCTCATAAGGGACGAGATAAAAGCCTCTATGAGAGGAGAGGGCTTGATTTCAAGTGACAGTGGTGACATTTTCAGCAATGACCCCGAGTGCGCAGAGTCTGCCATATGATACTGCTGCCCCAAAGGCATGTGCACCACCCTCCTTTCTCTGGGAAGAGGTGGGAATTTGGATGAGTGGTGAAGCACCGACCCAGCAGAGCCCTGAATAACATCTGGTTCTGCACACAGCAGCTTTCCTGCACCAGCCGTGAGGCAGTTACTTTCTTCCCACGACTCACAGTCCTATCTTTGTTTACATTAGGCTTGAGAGTCTTCTCACCATGGCCACAGACTACCCAAGGAAAGGAATGAGATTTCTCTTGCTCCTCCCCAGGACCCTGCCAGGCTGGTGAGTTTTACACTTCCAGCACTAAAAGTACTGCATGCATTGTGTCCCCCAGACTTACCTCTGGGAGCATCTGGTGGAGAACAGAAAGGAAAGGGGAATTATACGAGATCTGTTTGCACACGTGTCCCTTCCATCTCTCCTCTGCACAATAAAAGCCAGCCCATGTACTTCTCCTTGCAATAGATACAAGTCCACAACAGCATCTTTCCATGCTGTGCTCACAGCCTGTGCTTCTGCCAAGTGCCACCTGAGCTCCCAGCCCATGGAGAGCCCCCCCGGGCCCTGCAGCAGGAGCTTGCAGCAGTGGAGCACACGGAGGTGCATCTTGCTGTGAGCCAGCACCAGCAGGAGCAGCAGGGACCAGCCCGGGGAGCCAGTGCACTGCTGCACACAGGTGGGAGCCCAGGAGCTCCAGGCAGAGCGAGGCTGTGGATGTATCGAGCAGTATTGATTCTGGCAGTGACTGGAGCACTTTGGTTTCTGTATCAGGGTTATAGTAACATTGCAATTTCATAAAATGCAACTTCACTTCAAATGGTCCTGCAACGGTTTCTCAGGCACTTCAATCTCTTTGCAAGGAAGAAGAAACAAAGTCAGTTGGGAAAGTACAAGGTTCAACAAATTTAAACCCCTTGCATTTTCAGGATGCTTCTGCTATTTGAATACAAAACTGCATGGTTTTAGACAAAGTGCCCATCTTCAATTTTTCAGACTCCTTTTCCTTTGCTGCTGAGAACCACACAATGTACATCCCTGCCAGTTACTTAAATGCTTCTAAAAACTTGAAGAATTATTTGAAAAAGGGCATTCCTATTCCTTATGCATAAAACATGCATGCATATTCATGTAAAACATTTAGAAAAATTTGTACCAGTTATAATTAGCATGTTTTGTGCATTTATTTTCTTTGCTATTAAATAACAAATTTGTGGTAACCATAGCAACTGGAACATCACATGATACTGGTGCTATTTTGGGGATAACATAAGTACCTTTCTTAAAGAAGCATTCACACCTCTAAGCTATGAATTTTAATAATTTTCACGATAAAGTATTTGTTGGGTAAATTGTATTCATTCCTCACTCTGATGTTGATTTAACGTGGAATGCACTACCTTGTATTGCAGTGCCTATGACCACTTAAAAGCTGTGATGAGTCCTCTTGTTTTGCAAAAAGGCAAGCGACTTAAGAGAGGCAAAAGAGAAGCTACGTGTGTTGAGGGGGAAAGCACAATAAAATGAAGGATTTCTCCTATTGTTTCTGGGGAAGGAGCTCCCATTGGTTGTGTGCCTCTTCACGCATGAATGGAAGAAAGGAGGAAGGATGGGCTTTAATCCTGGATTGGTACAGCTCCCACTAGAATAAGCCATAATCTTGGATTCATATATCTCCTACTGGAATAAGCCAGAGGTGTTGCATCAGCTCGAGTGGTAGATGGGAGAGGTCCTTGGGAAGTTTTGTGAAGGGACCAGTTTGACCATCTAAACCAGTTCCCGCCTGCTGCAGTCAAATGTGTTCTTCTACTGAGTATGTGCTGTACACCACGCCTTATACCATGGACCTTCCAACACATCCCTGAGCCTCCTAGCTAATGAGATAAAGAGCAAGAGATCAAATGCCACAACAGTAACAAGCCATTAAAAGAGATTAGGTGGCAACAAGGTCAGTATCCACACGCTAGGGTAGGGATTCTCTTAACTAAAGTTTGCTGAAGTGTCATATTACAGATAAGAACAAAATGCCTCAAGAATCCCTGCCAATGTTGTGATGAATTGAGGAAAAATGGAAGAACATGGAAGAAATTCCCTTCAGTCTCTGAAACTGGTAGTTCAGTTAATTGTGAGAAGGTAAGATGAACCAAACAGGCACTGATGAGAAATGAACACTATTAAAAATACGCTGCCCACACTGATGTTCTAATGAAAAATGCTGGTTGACATGATTAATTGTTTTATCACAGAAGTGTCTGTAGAGATGAAACCCACCCTGAGCGTTCAGGATGGTGTTATCCATCTCCCAGAGCAGAGGTAATGAGGGATCATTCACCCTGGGTGGCTCAGGCAGGTGATTTGGGTTAATACACACACTGAAGAGGCCATTAGGCAGGGAATTACTTTGCCTGAGTCTGCCTGCCCAAGGTGGAGTTTGGAGCAGAGGAATTTTGCTAGAAGGTGAAGAAAGGTGCTCGGGCTGAGAAAGAGAGCCATGAACTGGAGCTGTAAGGAGATACTGGAGTATGTACAAAAAATGAGGGGTTGCAGGGCCTGCCAAGGCTGTGCTGGCCAAGGGCCCCAATGCCCAGACAGTGTCTGGGGCTGGCGGGTGGAGCCCCTAGTGCAGCTCAGCAAAGCTGCAGGCAGGCTTGGGGCAAGTTGCAAGGAGTAAAAGTCAACGAGAACTTTGAGTTTATAAGCTCACCTGGGTTAAACCTTAGAAATCTGAGTCAGACTGGGGGAATGAGCCAATTCAGAAAGTAATTCTTTGTCGCTGGCTCCACTCTATTCTGCTCACCTTCAGTTTTTCTTAATTTAGGTATATCATTTCAAATTTTTTAAGGTCATCCTTTCTTCTGACTTTTGTTTTATCAATAAAGTCTGATTCTTCTTTATTAAAAAAATAGGGTTTTTGTTTTCATGACTAATTACAAATGTTCAACTTCAGCTATTTGGAAATTATGGATTTTGTTTCAAAAAGTGCTATAGCAAACAAATTGAAAAAGAAATTAAAGCCAACATTTAGATATCTCAAAAATTGAAAGTTTTGATTATCCCAAACTAACCCTTAACTGTTTTCTATCTTAGCTTGTCCCCCAAGATAAATAATCCAAGATGGAGCAATCCTTTTTCACTCCTCTCTTGCTACACCCCTGGGGCCTTGCAGTGCTTGTTTGAGTAGGCCCTGGCAGGATGTGCTGTGTGGTGCCTGCCTGGGAGAAGAGGTTCCCTGTTCCCCTCAGCACTCCATTTGTTGTGTCACCCCTTGACAACTGAACCTGCTTTGCTCTCTCTTGCTGCAGCTCTTGCTGTCTCATGTGTTTCCCTGTCCACTGCCTGTCTCCTCCACCAGTGGCTGGGGCATCTCCTCCCTTTGCCTATGCTCTGGATAGGGAGTGGTCCTTGGGTTGGCTAAGGAACACTCAGTCTTCCCTCACTCCAGCACTTCCCTCATCTTCCATTCTTGTTCTCTTCCAAATGCCTGCTTCTTCAGGAGAGCCTTGGGAAAAGGTCAATGAGGCAGCAGTGTGGGGTTTCAGCTGAACACATATGCAGGAGCCCTGAGGGGTGAGGCAAAAGTAAACCTATTAGAGGCAAAAAGGGAAAGTTGAACAACATGCTTTTTTCCTTTTCTTGATCTATTCTGCAAGACGGGAACTTCCCAATCCACTTTCTGTTTGGAAGGGGAGCAACACAAAGAAAAGGTTTGGAAGATGCTGGCAAGTGATAAAATACAAGGACGTTCTTTTTCTTATATGGTAAATGAATGGCTTTCTGCCTTGCCTTTTGTTAAAGCTCTTAATCCAGCCTTTAAATAGGCACTTTCCCTTTGGACTGACTGTTTAGATATGAGATTAGAGCTGATCTGAAGTACTAGGATGAGAAAACAGAAGAGGTATATGAAAGAGAATGATACATTGGCTCACACTTCTGAACCTTCTCTTGCAGCACTTCTCATATACTGTATGTAAATGTTCACAAGTACAAAGTGCACTTAATTTTACCGTAGACTGAAGCTACAGCATGGGCTCTGAGAAGCTTGGCTGTTTGATCCCGGGGGGCAGCTCACCTGGCTCGGGGCAAAGCACAGATTCTCTGCCACAAAGCAGAACTCAAGAGGTTATTTTATTACGTGGCCTGGTTTAGATTTACAAAATGCTGGATGAACTCTGCATTTAAGGATGCTGGAAGTGGAGATTCACACTCCCAGATCTCAGAAATGGCAACAGGAAGCCTGACCAAGCAAAAAAGTCAGCAAAACGGGGACTTGGGACCAAGAAAACTTGTAATCAAAAACCAGATTATCTTCAAAGAAAAACTATGTTTCACATTCTTGAAAAAACTTTTTACCCTACTTTTTAAGCTACACAAACTTTTGCAATGAAGCTGTAGTGTTTCTGGCTTTTTCTTTGGGACTATTCCATGGCTTTCTGTGAGTAAGGCTGTGGCAATGCATTGTTCTTCTTGGATTTGGAAGTCCTCCAATTCATATTCCGCTGCTGTGGAAAAAATCCTAAAAGTTCACAGACTTGTCTTGTTTCCAAAGACACTTCTGACCCAGGCAGCATATTGTAAAATCCTTAATAATTTTCTGCTTACTGGAAATCTTCACTGACTGAATAGGAATTTTTCCTGAGTCAGATATTGGAGGAGAGGGGAGATTTCTAGTGTGATTCTTAAAGATTAACATATATATATATATGTGTGTGTGTGTGTGTGTGTGTATAAAAGCACAGTGAGAGTATAAATATAAAATATGATGCATATATTTTCTTCTAAATTTAAAATGAATAAATTAATCACTTGCTTTCCATTTTATATTTAGGAATATTTAGATGCTATTTGATGCTATTTATATTTTCCAGGGCATCTCTTCATAAGAATAATTTTTTTATTAGGTGCTACTAGGATTGTATTTTAGAAGACACTTAAAGGCATATAAAGAGGTAAACTGCCAACCAGCACTATCAAGGTCATTTGAAAAAGATGCTCAGACTAGAGAGCTGCAAAAACAAACTTAGTTTCTTCTGTTTCTTGTATTACACTTGTGAAAACCAAGTGGAACTTTGCAGATCAATAATTAGGCCCAAGGAAAAAAAAAAGTACATGCACGAAATCTCTCTTGCGCTGCTTACATCTACTTTATGCATCGGCAGACGTAAAGATCAATATTTGTGCAAGTAATGTCCTGAGCAGATTTCCTTCCCCACTGAAAATACTGTGTGACTAAATTGGAAACCTTTAGAGGAGGCTGTGCAGGATCTGCCCTGGGTTCCCAGTCTGAGGCTGTCAGGACAGAGCTGGTTGCTTGTAACACTCCCAGCTCTTTCACTGAACAGTATGAACAGACTGACATCCATGTGCCTGCTCTCTTTTTCTTTAAAATAGTCTTTATCCCCATTGTATACTCCTCTAGACTACATGGGCGAGTTCTTCTGATCTGCTACTGGCTTTTGTTTTCTTTTCAATGTAAACCTGTTATCTGTCAAAACCACAAGTTACATTAACAGCATTTAAAATGGTTTTCAGTATTTCTATGTGATACATTTTTTCCTCTTCAGCTGAAAGCTGTAAGAAGTTTGCTTTGAATTCCTCCCTGAGATATCTTTTTAAATACCAGTAGAAGGGAAGTTTTACTTCTGTGCTCTAAGCAGTGCAACCACTTGAATATCCCCTATTTCAAATACAAAGCCATAGTATTTAAAACATTAAAATAAATCCTTTATTTGACTTCAGTATCAGTATGACTGTTAATAAAAGGTGTGTCCTTCATTGCCTGCTTTAACATGACACAGAAAAGGTTTCATTTCAATTGAATTAAATCTCAACTAAGTTAACTAATAAACAGGAATATCAGGCGGTGGCATGGCACCACCCAAGTTACTAATGCAAAATGATGAGTGAGCAGTGAAAGGTCAGTCCTGCAACTGGGACCTGCAGATGCAACCTGATTTTCATATTGATTGTGTTTTCCAGTGGGCTTCAGGTCAGGAGCTGAGACCTCAGGGCTTGCTCTGTCTGCAGCTGTCTCGCTGTTTTCTTTGCTTACCTTGAGCAAGTTCTGCAGTATTTCTGTACAGCTTCTCCAAGGATAAAATAGGTCTAATGTTTATCAGTGTTGCAAAGGCATCAATGCCTAGGAAGAGGTCTTAGGTGCTCCCTATGAGGAAGATGCTATGCACAGTAAAAGATTCACTCTGTGTGTGTGTGTGTGCATATATATAATCTCAAGAGTTAAGGTTTCTCTCCAGGATTGCAGGATATTTATTTTTTTACCTGTTATTAAATCCACTGTGAATTACTGTGCTTTTTTTTTACAAAATGGGTTTGCAGCCAGGAAAAGAGAAGATACAGGCACCTGTTCTGAGAGGGAAGCAATATAGATTTGTAAATGTTATACCAAAATCATTTGTTGATACATAACAGATCAGTATGCAACTGCATAATAAGGTTGAGAGATGAGATTAAATGTTCAAATAGGTATACTAATTAGAAAGGACATGTACATCCATGGATAGAGAACCTGATGGTGAGAAAATGACAGAGATTCAGCACTACAGTGAATTATAAATGTCAAATTACAAGGATGCATGTAAAAAAAGCTTGTAACTGTTAGGAACTAGACTCTGTATTCATGTGAAAGCTGTTGCCTTTATCATCTTCTTAGATCCCTCTAAGGTGTTCTGTCATTCACTGTCAAATTTTCTACGTAAGATAGTAAGACGGATGTCACACAAGTGTCCAAAACTGCTCCTCTGCCTTTGTCAGGACACACCAATATATTTAGAGGGATTTGTAAGCAGAAAGAATATTAAGCAGGAGATCTGCTTAAGCATTAGCAGTTAGTTACAGAATTTTTCCCCCTCGGATGTGACAAAATCTAACACATGCCCAAAATGTAGGGGAAAAGGGAAGCAGCAATGTGTGTTCAGATGTCTGTGGGCTCAGTAGGTTGTTAGAGAGCCATAGTCTGCACAATAAAAATGGATGCTAACTAAATTTTGATGTGCAAGAGCATGTCTTTAATTTGAAGGTATTTTTTTTTTAATTAAAAGGTAAATAGGATTTATTATTCTTCTCACAGACCAAGAGCAGCAATAACACCTACAGAGCTCTCAAGACACCTGAAGAACTTTTTTGATGCATCTGGTCCATGGGGTAGGTACATTTAACAGCTGACTACTTTAAGTGATATTTTTTGTTTTTACACAATATCGGTTATTGCTTCTAAAAATTTCTAAACATCAGTTGCAAAATATTAGTTGTGTGAAATGTGTAAAATACTCAACCATGAAAGTGTGGTGAAATTTCCTCCCCAGGTATAATTGACTGGCAAGACATTTGCCGTGGTGCAGATGACTTGCATTAAGCCAGGCCTTCACGTGAATATGAAGGTGCCAAGTCTGTCTGCACAAGCTGTGTTCAGACCCTTGTGCACACGGGCCTCACAGAATGCTGCAGGGCAATCACAGCTTCTGAAAGTTCCTTTTGGTAGCTATATCCTCTCCTCCAGCACAAGCCTCCAAGTTTGCAGAGTTTATAGTTCATTTCCTCTAAGGCCTTTGAGACTCAGCACCCTCAGCTACAGGTTTTGGGCAGTTGTAGTTCCTTCAGCAGAACCTATCCTCTGGCCAGGGAGCTCCTCACTCCCCACGTGCTGAGGTGAGTCCGTGGCTGCACCCATGGCAGAAGCTCTCTGAAGGTTTCACACATTTGTTGAACAGAGCAACTGAAGGCCAGAAAGGAACCGAATGGGCCAGCTCAGAGGTGGGTGTTGTGTGTGGTCATGTCACCCTGCTCACCCAAACGGCCGCACTCTGAAACCTGAGCATCTTCTGCCGGCTGCTCAGCAGCACTCAGCAGCCACAACTGCTGTGGAGGGGAGCTGCCCAGCTCTGAGAGACAGATGCTTCTCTTGCCAGTGGTCAGCTTTTCCAGTGGGGAGCCCAGCAGCTCACATTTTGTTAGGTTGCTTGAAGCGAGTACAATGGCTGGTGAGAGATGCAGGCTGCTGACACCAATCTCTCTAATATGTTAAAGCTGGATCATGTTCTGCTCAGAGGGTCTGATGGTATCAGCCTCCAGAGAATCAGTGTCTGACACTCCCAGTCTGTTGTTCATATTGGTTTGGTCTCAGCTGAGCTATTTCTAACAACGAAGAACATATCTGAGCGAGTTACAATTTGCTGTAATCATATTTTTTTCAGTTTTTCTCTGTGATAATTACTCCCATAAATATCATTGCTTCACCTCAGCTCAACAGAGTGCTCTCTGTTTCTGCGCTCAGTCTCATCCTTCCGTACTTGGATTGCTGGGGAAGAGCAATGATATCTTTTGTTGTTACCAGAACCACTCCAGCTATGGGGCTGTTGGGGCTTCCCGAGCTAGTTCTGTTTCTTCGCAGTATTAGCTGTTAAAAATTGCCTTCTGAATTGAAAACAGGTGAAGAAAACACATTAAATTGCACCTATGCTTAAATTAATTAGTTTATGATAATAGTAGTAGTAGTAATAATAATAATAATAATAATAATAATAATAATAATAATAATAATAATAATCATGGTTTGACTTGGTTTTCAACCATGCAGAGACTTGAAAACCAGAAGCCAGGATGCAGATTTTCAGTGAAATGTCTCTGGCTTTACTGCTGGTCCCTGGGCTTAGTTTAATGACAGAGGGTGTTTTTAATGTAATCAATGGGCTGAAGACCTCAGGAATTCCAGTCCCTAGCATGGATACTAACAGATTTTCTTATAGAGCCTTGAAGCCCAAAGACTTTATAAGAGTATTGTCTATTTTTGACTGCTGGTTAAGAATCACAGAAACATTTCAACTTCAAAGTGCCAGGCATCAGCAGTACCCAGAAAGGAAGTGCTTGGTCTGAGACCTTAAGATGCAACTGAGTACCTGGGAAAGAAAAAGAGGCAAGAATAGGAATACTGCTGTCCCCATTTTAAAAGTGGTGAAATATGGTAAAAGACTAAAGGACTAGCTAAAGTTACCTCTGTTGCTTATGGCAGACCTGGCATTCGAAGCCACATCTCCAGATTTCTAATGTGCCCTCTTAACTACAAGGCCATTCTTCCCCTCCAGAAAATGATATATAGGTATATAAATGTGCATTGATGTAATGCCAAGTTATAAACCACAAGCCTTTCAGAACTCATGTCCCTGATAGATTACAAAAGAACTTGAAGTCAGGAGAATTGTGGTTTGTCTGACCTTATGCTAATCATTCTCCCTACTTGTGTCTTGGTCAAACTGAAAATGGATAGAATAATGAACCCTTTTGAAAACCGTAATTTCTGGGTGTTGGTCATGACCCAGTTTTTATAAGTTGCTAGGATATGGGTATAATCAGGGAAATGAAGATTCTATCTTATGAGACAAGACCGAAAAGCTTGATTTAAACAAAAGAAATGATGAGAAGGAATATTAGTACACTGTGAGGGGAGTAAATATCAGAACTAATTAAGTTCAAGGACAAAATTGGCATCTGAACAAATGGATATAAACGGGCCCCTAATAAACACAGACTGGAAATCTTAAGCCAAGTTATGAGATTCTGGAACAGTTTTCCAAGGGGAATAGTAGGGCCAGAGAAAGTAAGGGCTTTTAAATGGATCTCAATCAGTTTGTGAACTGGGTATCATGTCTGAGAAAACCAGAGAACCAGACTGTCAGTTCAGGCAAGTCCAGTGTCCCCAGGTAAAAGCCAGGACACCACCAGGATGTAACACCAGATGATGTTTTGGAAAAACATTGTGACTGGCTACTTCTGTCTCAAATTCCATCATGTGTATTTTGTTTTTTAGGCTCCTCAGTTCAGAGTGTCTCCAATTCCCTGATTATCTCACCAGCCTCGCACTTGAGGTCTTATTCAACATTTCCAGGTAATCCTTCCCTGCTCTCAAGAGCCAATGCAGGAGCAGACCTGGAACAGGTCAAGGTAACATTGAAAGAGAACTCCTTGTGTTGGCTGCTGAGGATGGTAGAGCAGGGTGGTGGCAAGGGCGAGCGGGGGCAAGTGGCAGGACAGAACACACAGCGTTTTTCTGGAATGACTGAAGCCTCTGTGCAGAGGCTGGACCCTACCCCCACGGCGCAGCCCTCTGGAGGGGACGCCTGCCGAGAGTTTGCTGGCAGTGTCTTCAGTGCCTTCCTTCCCGAGGGCAGGCGACCGCCCCTGCTCCTGCAACAGGAGAGTGCAGGTGCTGGCGCAGCCCCGCACCCCCGGCGTCCTGCCACGGGAAGGGGTGGCTGACCCGGCTCGCCTCCTTTCCCTGCCCTGCCTGTGCCCACACCCTCGTGTCCTGCCATCACCCCGGCTGGGGGCATCGCCTCGGGCCGGGCGGGGCCGGGCGCTCCTCGGGCGGGCCCCGGCCGCGCCCGGCTGCGGCCCCCAGCGCGGCCAGCAGGGGTCTCCGCCGCTCCGCGCCGCTCCGCGCAGGCGGGCTGTGCCCGGGGGCGGCCCGGCCCGGCCCGGCCCCGCTCCGCTCCGCAGGCACAGGGAGCCCCCGGCAGCCCCCGGCAGCGCTCTCCCCCCGCCTGCCCGCAGCCCCCGCCGCGGCGGCGCTGCCGCGGCTCCGCGGGTGCGGGACGGGCCGGCCGGGCCCGGAACGCCCCCGCGCAGCTTCCACCCGGCGCGGCTCGGGGCCGGGGAAGCGGGACAGGCGGAGCGGCAGCACCCGGCCGGGATGGGCGGCGGCTGCCGGGAGACAAAAGGCCGGCGCGTGTCCGCCTCTGCGGCAGCGCGGGGTGCGCGGCCGCTGCCCCTCCCCGGGCCGTCTGCGGCAGGGACCGGGTCCGCCGCCTGGCCGCAGCCCAGCCGCCCTCCCCGCCTCGCTGCGGCTCCGGGAAAACACCGTCATACGTGGAGGGTGATAGGCGGCGGCGCGGCGCAGGCAGCCCGCGGGGGCAGGCGGCTCGCCTCCCGAGCGGATGCCGAAGCCCTTGTGCACAGTGCTAACCCCGGGCAGGAAGCGGAGAGAGGCTAATAGAGCGGGTCCTTACAAACCCGTGTGTAGGTGTGACGGGAAAAAGGGAGCGGCCACCTTTTATTAGGCACCGAATCTCCTGAATTATAAGTAGCAAAACCCTAACGCCGCAACACTGGGCTGGTTGGGGTTTTATTCTCTGGTACGGCGTTTTGTTCGTTACCGTGTAAGCGGTGCCGATGCGTGCGGAGGCACGGCAGAGCGTGACTGCCGGAGCGGCACCGGGCGGTGCCCAAAGTTCCCGCTGTCCCCGCAGGAGCAGGAAGCATCCCTTTGGGTCGAGGGGCTGGGGCGGAGGGAGGGGCTGCTGCCGGGCTGCCCCCTCGCAGCCGCCGCCGCAGCCCGCCTGGCTTCCCGTGAGGTCTCCCTGGGATCGGGAGTGAGAGAAGCAAACTCTGAAGTTGTGCCCGAAGAAAAGTTGCCCGACTGGAGAAGTCGGGGGGATCCTGAGTGTCGCCACCCGCTCAATCCTGTTTGGTCCTGGGTTCTTCCTGCTTTTTCTGCAAACCCAGGGGAAGGGCAGGGTTTGCCTGGGAAGCTTGCCGTAGTCTTATGCAGACAAGGGGAGAAAGGAAACAACGCGTCTTCAGAGTGGCACCTCGCCCTGTTCAGTCTTCTCGTCTCCCGGCCGGGGTTGGAATGGAGGCTGAGGGCGGCCTGAGCAGTGCTGGTGCCGGCTCTCCCCACTCGTAGCCCCTCCTAAAGAAAACACGTCTGAGCCGTCGTGGCGAAGAACCAAACCCAACAAAAGTTGGATCTTTTTCGAAGAGGGGCCCGGGGGCGCCGAGCCCGGCGGCTCCCGTCCGCGGAGCGCTCGACAGCGGCGGAGCGCTCGTCGCGGCTGGGACTTGACCTGCAGAGGGCAATAGTTGGACGCAAATGCCAACAAAGGCAGCGGGGCTCGCTGGCTCGGCGCCGCGGCCGGGACCCGAGAATGCTGTGTAGGTAGGCAGCAGTGCTTAATTAATGTATATTGAAACAAAAGATCGGGTAAAGTGTTTGATTTGTCTTTAGGCTACGTTTTCAAGGCTAATCTAATTCATAACTGTTAGATTTCTTTAAAGATATTAACACAAACTTCCAGGACAATCATGGGGTTGACTCCAGGATTACCCTAAATGATAATTGTTTACCGGAACGTTTACATTCAGCTGCTTGGATTCGTATTGTTTGCGTTATTATTCTTTGCGACTCAGACAGGAGAGATGGAAACGAAGGGGAACTTTCCTAATTGTTGTAGCGATTGTCAGGGCGACCGCGCAGACTTTGTGGGAGGAGGCGGCGGCGGCGCGGCGCCCGGCGCGGCGAGAGGGGCCATTGTGTGCGGGGCCGGGCCCGTTCAGCACCCGGCGGGCGGACAGCTCCGGCCCGGAGCCTCCGCCCGCGCTCGGGGCGGGCGGGAGAGAGCTCGCCTTCGCTTACCCTAGGAGTCCTTCTCCCCGCTGGTAATGGATTCATCAGGGAGTGGAAAAGAGCGCACTTTGTCTCCCCGTCGGTGTGTGTAGATGCGGCTGCCGTAGGCGTCTGTTGCTTGTGTACATACGTGGCTTTAATAATTACACATAAGACTCTATAACCTCATAATTCAGGAAAGACTAGAAAACGCGACCAAATTGGAGTGTTGGCAGCAGGGGTGATTGCAGGTCTGGATGCATACTCCGTCTCTTCCCAACTCGCCGCCCCCTTCCTCCCCCCCCCCCCTCCCCCAATCATATTTATCTGGGATTATGTCAAATTTCAGTGATCGGAAATTTCTTGCCCAAGCCCCATTCCCGCTGGAAAAAGTCAAAAGGGTTCCTGGCATTAACACGACCTTGCATCATTCCTGATGAAATTAGCAGAGCTACTTGTTTAGAGCTTTGCTAGGGATGCACTTTGGTGACAGTAAGAAGTAAGAAATTTGGGGTTTAACCCCACATCTGAGCAGGATCCGTCTGCTTTCACTAGCTGCAAAGCCTGAGACCAGCACTTGAAAGCGCCTTAGACCCGCAGTCCATTTTTCACTTGTCTTTAAGTGCAAGCGATGGGAATTGCTAACCTCGGCTAAGAAAATTTCATTTTCCCCATCCTGCTAAACGGTTCTGGTCGACATATGTTTGTTATCAGAGAGAGGTGCTATGAACACAGAGCCATTTTCTTAGCAGCTCTTTGACTCTGTGTTACCATAGTCCCACACGGCATTGGTCCTTTCCCGTTGGGAAGTCATGAATAAGAGACTATGAAGCTTGCACGTCAGATCTTCCTCAATTAATCCACCATTAGCATGTTCGGGATCCTCTACTGGATGGTTAACAGCAGCTTTGGTAACTGTATGCTGTCCATACCCAATTATGCTCTGCTAAAAATGAACTCTGCAGAAGAACCTTCCTGAGCTGTCAGTGTCTCCCGTTTTCCTATTTTAACGCTTGTGTGTAGTGGCAGGCGACAGATGGTGTAGATCAGATCGATTTGATTGCATTAGGCGATTTTTTTTTTCCTCCTCTCCCCCCCGACTCCTTTTCTGGAAGCCCACATTCATCTGAGAGGCGATCGCCGGGGACATGGGAAGCAAGAGCAGCCGCCGATGTGTGAAAGCAACGAGACATGGCCAGCCAGAGGCGCCGGGGTCCCTTCACGGGGTTTGTTAACATGGTAATCCGGCACCAGGAGAGAAAGCTGCTTTCTGCTGCCTAGAGCCCATTCCCCATCACACATCAGATGACTCCCTGGCTTTACACACAGTTGGAGTTCTGCTCGAAACCTGGATTTAAAGGGTAAGCGCTTCAATAGAGGTGGATTTCTGGTGGTTACTCGGGTAGGTGGCAAAAGGAGCGATCTTCCAGTGATTTTAAAAAGAGGCTCCCTTTGAGCGGGCATGAATATTTTCATCTTCCTTTTTTCTCTCTCTTTTTTTTTTTTTTCCCTCTGCCCCCTCCCCTTTCACTAGCGAGCCCCCTAATTCAGAACAATTTCTCACACGGAAAGACATCGCGCCTCTATTGACGGATGGGATCAATATTACCCCCTTTGAAATCTGCTTTTCGTGGAGAGCCCGAGCTCTGCTCAGACCTTCGCTCCTGATAGCTTAATTGTTTAATTCCCTCCATCCGATCCCCTCCCTTCTGTGCATGTATGTGTGCGGTGTGTGCGTCCCCCTCCGCGGGCACGGCGGAGGTGGCGGAGGTGCCCCCCGGGGCCCTTCTCCGGCCCCGCCGGGCTGGCGCTCCGGCACCCGGGCTCTTTTTGCGCGGAGCGGGGCGGCAGCGCCGATAAACATGGCTTTCCGGAGCCAGTGAACAAAGGTATTTAGTGCCGCGCCGCCACGGGCACCTCCCGCTCGGCGCGGAGAAGGTGCGAGGCGGGCAGCGCGGCGGGGGCTCGCTGCCCCGGTGCCCGGGGCGTGCGGCCGGCCGGGAGCGCGGGGGCCGGGGCGGGCAGGGGCGCGGGGCTGGCAGGGCCCGCGGGCGGCGGCGGCGGCCCCGGGAGCGGCGCGGCGGCCGGCTCTCGGCGCTGTCCGTCGCCGCGGGTGCTGAGGGGTCCGCGGGCGGGGGTGCGGCGGGCCGAGGCGGCGGCGGCGGGGCTGGGCACGGGAAGTTTCGGCAGGCGCTGTATTAGCGGGGAGTAGTGGGGGGGCTGTTGTTCGGGGAGGGGAAGGGCAGTGTCAGATGGACAAGCGAGAACAGCGCTGGCGCCGCGCGGGGCTGCTTTTCCCCGAGAATCGCATTCTTTAATATTAAAAAAAAAAAAAAAAAACAACCCAAAAACCAACCAACCAACCAAAAAAAAAAAAAAAAAAACAACCCCAACCCTACGCAAAGTTTGGATTTCTGCCTAATTCTCGATGCATTTGTGGAGCGCCTCCCAATTTCGGAGAATATCAGTCTAGGGTATCAGTATAGAGTGTTTTCGCCATGACTCGGTGCATTTCACTTTTTCGAACCGCTTTTGTTCAAGTTGAAGGAAACCCACTGCATCAGTTATTTGAGTTCCAACGCCAGCAAATGGGGTTACAGCCTTCAGTTTCACAGCGGGGAAAAATTACAGTGTTTGTTATTTACTTTCCAGCTGCCATTTAGAATACGACTAGAAAGCTTGCTCTGTTAGAGGATACAGGAAATAACACCTAAAATGAGATTAAAATAGAAGAGAGTGTATTGGAGATAATTTTTAAAATTTTTAAGGTAATGTAGCTATTAAAGTATTTTTTTTTCTCTTTCTCTCTTTGTTTTTCTCATTTCTTTCAAATTCAAGTAAGAGTCTGTGATACAAAACAAATGCTGTCTCCTCGTATGTTTTCATAGGAAGCATAGTGGTAATACATCAACGGAGGCAAGGGCTCATGTTAAGGAAAAAATCTGTAGAAAAAGCAAGCATCTTGTATTAATTTCAGTTGGAATCTAATCAACAAGCTGGTCAGTCACCGAGTGCAGTGGATAATGAGGGCTGTGTGTGCTGCATAATTACTCATGGCTGAAGAAGTGCGGAGTACCCCTGCTCTGCGCGGGTTCGGACCGTGCGGTGCTAATTTCATTGCCCCCTCCCCACCGCTCACACGGAAGCTGTTCTCAGCATCAAGAGCCGGGGTGAAATAGCACGGAGAAGTTCCTTAGCGCTAGGCGAAGTGTGCTGTGCCATGACGTTGCAGAGATCCTTTCTATTTAGTTGGCGAACAATAAACGTTTATTATCACCGCGGCAGATCATCAGACAAAGCTTCCCCCTCCCGCCTCCCCCAGGCACGAGCGCTGCTGATAAGGGAACTGCTCCGGGTGACAGGCAGAGCCGCAGGCGCCATTCGGAAATAACTTCTTTTATTATTGTTATTTTTTCCCCCGGTTCGCCTTTCGCAAACCTTGGCGGGGCGGCGGCAGGTGTCAGGGCGGAGGTGCGCTGCCGCCGCCCCCGCCCGCGCCGCGGAGCCGCCTGCCCGGCTCGGCGCCTCGCAGCCGCCCGGCTCCGCCGTTCGGGCACACGCGGGGAGCGGAGCGCGCTGAATGTCTACTTTGAAGCCTTTTTCGCCTTAGATTTTGATGGCTCTAGGAGGCCTGACAGAGGAGTGCCTCTGCTGAGATCGGAGCCTTTGCTATTTTTTTTCTTTGATTTTTTTTTCCTCTCCATCGCCTTCCTTTCCGCCCTCCCTCCTCTCGGTAGCACATCGAGTCAGTGTGAGTCAGGACTTGTAAAATGCATTTCCAAAGCCCAGATGAAAAGTCTCTCAGGCGTGTCTGCTGCTTTATCGGAGCTTTCCCAAGCCCACCTATGCAAACAGATTTGTAATATTTGTGTGCTTAACCGTGCATCTCTTTTACAGGAATCTGTTGCTGCGTGTGACATCTCTTGCTAGCTCCCGGAGAGAATTGATGGAGCATACAGCTAGGGAATAGGATACCAGAGAAGCACAGAGGAAGAATCCAGGCAATCACCAGGTAAAGTCAGCCTTACTTTGATTTATTTCCTTTCATCTCGCCTGCAAGCTCTTGCCCACTCCAGTAAGAGAGCAGGAGAGCAGAGGGACAGTACGTGTGTGTATTAAATGCCTACTCCTCTCGTTCGCTTCCTTAGGATGGGAAGGTTCAGCGTCCACTGGATATGGGACAAGATCGCTTGGCAACCCTTGTGGATTCTCCTTCTTGTGGAGGCGAATTATAGTTATGGATTTATTGTCCCGGTGCAGCACTTCCACCAGCAGCAGCAACAGCAGCAGCTTTCTGACTCTCTTCGGTGACGGGTATTCTTGGGTGGATAATACGGATTACGTTGTTATTGCTTAAGAATACGCGTAGTCGAGGAGAGTACCGGCGGCGGGCAGGCAGGCAGGCAGCGCGACCGCCCCCAGCCCACCAGCTGGCTCCTCACCTCCTCTAGTTGCCAAGGTAGCACCTTTTCCATCTTTTCCTATGCTTTGCAATGTTTCATTCTGTGTCTTTGCCCGGGCGGGGGGAGCTCGAACGCCCTGTCTCTTGCGGAGGGGGGAGCCCGGTGTCTGTGTGTGCGTGGGAGCAAGCCCAGGGCTGGGCCAGCTCCTCGGCAGAGGGTGGCCGGGGGAGCCGCGGCCGCTGCGGGCTGCGCCTTCGCGGGCAGCGCTCTTCAGGCTGCTCCGGGGCCGGGGAAAAGCTCTCGCCCCGTCACTGGGCCGGCAGCCCCCAGCCCGCTCCGTCCGCGGCCCCTCGCCCCTCTCCGGCGTGGGGCGCGGATGGGGAAACCGAGGCGGCCGGCCTCGCTGCCAGGGGTCCCTGCCACCGGGACACGGAGTGCCCGCAGGGCCGCGCCGGCCCCGGCTCCGTCCGCGCCCCCCGGCAGAGCCCGGGCTGCCGCCCCGCCGGCGGGCACGGCCCCCGCAGCAGCCGGGGCGTGCGGGCTGGGGGTGCCCGCGGGCGGGGAGGTGCCGAGCACGCCGTGCTAGCGAGGCGAGGGACACCCCGCACGGCCGCAGAGCGCCCCACGCCCGGGGAAGCCCCTCTTCCCCGGCTGCCGAGGGGTTCGGCCATCCAGCGGGGCCGCTCCTGGGGAGCAATTTGAGGCCTCTTGCTTCCAATGGAAGCAATGCCCCTCTTGCTCTTTTATCCTCACCCTGCAACCCGGTGAGGGCAGGATTAAGAATCCGCCTTCACACCAGCTCCAGCCCAGCAGATTTTATCAGCTTCTGAGGCCCCAGATCGAGACACAAGTTCAGGGCCGGAGCTGAGGGTTTTTTTCCCCTCTGCAGCTCAGGTGGTGGCTTATTTGTGCCTTTTGAAGAACTCGGGACTACCCAAATGCTACTTGCAGCTGGACAGGGGGGAGACACAACTAAGGGAGTGTTGATTCCCATAACTGGCCAAGACGTGCCTCATCGCTTTAACACAGAAAAAGTACATCTATTCTTCTCTCCAATCTCAGCAGCAGGGTACAGAATTTGGTTAAAACCTTGATAAGTCTTTCAGATCTTATGCTTAGGAAAATCCAGGCATAGCATTCATAGTTCTGGTCTTTTTTCTCCTGCTCTTTTGCCCACAAGCCTGGCAGAGAAAAGGAGCAGGGTGTGATCATGCCTATGTTTTGCCATTCAAGGCCTCTCGACATGCCCATATGATCCCAGGTCTTGTTGCCATGTAGTTACAATTGTGAGACCAGATTTCAGCCTTAAGTGAATTAGATCAGAAGCCATTTTAAAGCAAGACCAGGAGTCCTGTGATAAGACAGCCTTTTTGAATGCATCCTTTCCCAACCTCAGCTATGATGGGGCTAGGAATGATTTTTAGTGTGGACAAACCAGACGTGGGGTGATCGTTGAGAGCACGAGGTGGACTGATGGAGAATGTCTTTCTCTCTGTCTCTTGCTTTGAGATTGAAAGGCTGTCAATGTTCTACTTAATAATTTCCAACAACTGCCAAAGCAATCTTAGTCTGTTGCCTTTAGTAGTGAGTGGAGCGCTCGTTGTAACACAGACGTGTGGATCTGTTATTCTTTAGACACATCTTTGATGCTAGCACTCTGATCCTTGTGTTTCTCTAATACCACTTGAAAGCAGATTTTTTTCCTTGTAGTTTAGTATGTTCAACAGCCTCAGAAATAATGTTAAATTATGCTTTAAAAAGACATGATCAGCTGCTAAATCATAGTCAGATCAGCACCGTAACACAGCCACATTCACAAGTGCTGCAGGAACAGCGACGGAAACACTATTTTAAAATCCAGGTTTGTATTACAAACCTTCCTCTGGTCAGAGCTTTTAGTTTATGTTTTCCATTGAGTCATGACTTTGAATATTATTAAGAGTTCCTATTTAATCACACAAAGGGTGTGGATTTGTTTGCTCTTTGCTTGGTTGAGTACCTTGTGTAGTATATATTGGACTGGTACTCATAAATACAAGCTTAGCAAATGGTTCTTTATACTTGGTTTCTTCTAGTTGCTTTCTGTAAAGCATGATGAGATGGTTTTGCTGAATAATGCCTTAATGACAGGGCTGATGCATTTTTAATGCATGTACTCTTTGTCATTGTCAAAATTAACATTTTGATGATTGTAGATTTCTCTTCTCTAAAATCTTTTGGGAATTGCTATGCTATGTGGGTTAAAAGAGTGAAAGTGTAGGATCCGACTGGAGAAATACTGGATATACTCGCCGAAAGGATTCTAGAATATTGTGTTAATGCTCAATGTGGACTCTTGGGTGATGTTTCCCAATAGCATGGCCTCAGAGGGACTCCCCCCATTTATTAGCAGTTCCAGGGTCTGTCACATATATATATTGAAGGACAGAAGGGGTCATTTCTGAACAACAGACGTCTAAGTAGTGACTATTCATACTGTGGGTCTGATCCTGGCAATGCACGTAGCTGCCACAGGACTGCTCAGGAAAGCAAGCTTGCTCACGTTAAATACAAAATATTTAGGGCCAAATCCTACTATCCAGTGCAATAGCAAAGTCCCCATTGATTTCACTGTGGGAAAGATTAGACCCCTAGTGAAAGGGATTTTTTTTTACAATGCTACACTTCCAACTTTGTTTTAGAAATTGTGAATCCTGTGTGCTAAAAAAATAACTCTAAAACCTCTCTGCCTCTAGTAGTTTAATGATATTTCATTAATGGAAGAAATTACTCTAGAAGTTTATAGTGGAACACAGTAAGAGATTTCTTTATAAATAAGGGGGTTTAATTGTACCAGGATGAGCATTTCCTAGGACATTTTAGAATGAGGTTTGTGGCAGCACCAACTGCGCATTAACAGCTATTTTGGTGAGGGCATATTTAATTAATTCAGAATGCTAAGTTTCTGTTTTAAAATGGGTTTTATAATCTGCATCCTGGTAGAAAATTAAATTAAAAAATTACCCCAAAAATAATTACTTGAACTTAGCCTTGTCTTTAAAGGCCATAATCCTATGAAGATTTATATCTCTGGGTAATTTTCTCTGCTGGAGTAGCCTTGAAGGCTGCTGCCATAGGTAAGTCTTTGTCATGTCAGGGCCCCCAGAGTGGCACAGGCGGTTGGTGGCAGAGCATACGCTGGTGTGGCGGTGGCCCTGGTGCAGCGCAGGTGACACTGTGACACGGGCTGTCCCCCACCCTGCCCAGGCCTTCCCAGAGCAGGGAGCTGCCCAAAGGGCTGTGTCCCTGGGCACAACAGGCACATCCTGCCCCATGGAGGGAGTGGGAGAACAAAGAGTAGTTTTGGTCCCGGCTGTCCTGTGCAGGCAGGGTCACAGCCCTGCCTGGGTCTGCCCATAACGTGAAGCATTTCTCTGCTTAGCAGTACCCTAAATTAAGTGGTAGGAACTGCCATTGGACTTCAGGTGCTCTTTCCAGGAATAATTAAAACTACAGCCCTTACATATGTATATATCCCTGAATGGTAAAAATATACACATATACACACAGGCACCCCTCTCTGAAGAGAGGCTGGAGCATAGCAGAAAAGCCCCATTCTCCCAGACCTGACAGAGGCACAACACCCACTCACCTCAGCAGGGGCCGTGCTGTTGCAGTGCGTATTTATGACCTGTGTTATGATTCCTCTTGCTGCTGCAAATTTGCCTAAAACAAATGCCCACAGTGCTGCATGTAGATGTGTACAGTTATGCAGATGTTTTTACTTTCTGCTTTTAAGACTATATATGATTTTGATGGGAGTGTAAGTTTTCTTCCCGTAACAAGTTATTGTCTTTTGTGTCAGTTTAGGTGGCTTCTAGTGTTCATAGGTTTTCTTGAGGAAGCTGAAAACAGTAATATCTATACATCCATGCAGCTCCACACATACTTCGCAGCTGTAAGAATAAGCTCACTAGCCTTTTTCTCTGCCTTTTTACATCACACTAGCCGTAATGTACACAACAAATTTTTATGCACTTTTTAAAAATAGATCACATCTTTTTACGTACACAAAAGGCTTTTTCTTCTCTTCCTTTTAATAGATTACTATTTTTCTGAAAAGCATCGCCCCCAGGTATTACCCATAGCTGTTATGACACCTCACCATTTAGTGTTGTAATGGTAAATCATAACACTCATTATTAAGAGCCATAAATTTTTACCAGAATCATCATCTACCTCCTGAAAGCTTGAATGGTAGAAACATTTCCTGGGCTAACGCCCATGATGATTACATGCTTTTTATTGCTATCATTTAGTAACCAAATTGCTCAAAAATCAAAGGACTTGATTATCCCATACCTGCAATGCATAGAGCTATTTATAAATGTTGGCTCGATAATAACAATGACTCAAAAGAAATTTAAATGACAGGCCAAAAATAAGTAGTCTAAAAGTGAAAAAACAAGCCAGAATTCATAGAGGTGATGGAAAGAGTCTGACTGCAAAGGACAGAAAGGATCCTGAGGAAGGTAAAGAGAAGAGTCTAGGAGGTGATGGTAGAAGGTAGATGTGACCCAGCTTTTTCAGAGTCAGAGGGCAAAGGAGAGGTGGGGCACCGGGGACAGTAGGTGAGGAGGCATCGCAGTGTGGCGCTGGAAGTATGTACCAGAAGTGTTGAAACCAGGGCTAGAACATCACACAAGTTTGGTAGTTTGATTCCTGGAAAAACAGTATCTAGTTATAAGCAGCCAACAAAAAATTAGGTGAAATGTTCCAGAAACTAGAGCGGGTTGATTGATGGGAAAAATAAGAGCCTTGAATATATACCTGAAAGGTGGTTTAGGTATATTTATATATATACACACACACATATATATATGACTATACATACCTAGCCTCCTAGATCTCCTGCAGAAACCAGCAGGAAAGCAGTGTTGCCTGGTGTGTGCAAATAGACCTAGAAGCTATGAACGGAGAAAATGCAGCATGACGATCAAGAAACATTTCCTTTCAGTGAACCCAATACCCCTCTAGCCAGTGGGGATGATATAAAGCAACAGAGCAATCTCCAGGCAGGAAAGCCCTTGCCTCGGAGATGTAAAATTAACTTGGCCAAGACACAGCTAGCAGCAGTCACCCTAGGAGGACTGGAGAGCTGTCTGGGGAGGCCTTCTTGCCTCTGACTGTTGCAACACAGCTCCATGGAGCTGAAATGGCTCCGATAATTTCTCAGCACTTTATACCACTAGAAAGAAAGGCTAGGCCCACAAGAGGTAACTTACACTTTCCAAACTACTCAAGAGTATTTCAGATTAAGTAGGTATTTTATCTGTTTTGTGGTCAGTTGTCACCACCGTGTTGTTCTGTATCAGCTCATCTGAGTGGCACGCAATGTACATTCCTTTCACATTATTGCATGAGGCATGAAATGTTGGAAAAATACAGCTGACTTTAATATTAATGGCTGATTCATAACCTTGTTTATAATATTAGCAGTTCTTTTACTAAATCAGGACAATGCCACAAAGTTTATTAATGATCACAGGTCAAATCAATCTTTTAAATCGTTGGAAATCAAAGATAAAGTGATCAACAAGGGGCTGGTCTTCTCTAATTAGAGAAAGAGGAACATTCTGAACCAGAACAGTACAGCATGCAATTGTGCAGCCTGTTACCAAAAAAAGAACCATCTCACTGCATCTTCAGAGGCATTTACATAGATAATGTAGATTTCATATGACTACTTTTAGATTATCTGATAGTAATAGCTGTGCAAATATTCACATTGTCCTAAAAGATGCTGATAAAAAATCAAATAATAAAGGCATCGCTAATTACTGCATTATTAAGGATTTATTTTATTTCTTCAATTGAGGTGCAAAATAGTAAGAGCAGGGAGGCTTGATGCTTCCTACCATCTGGAAACTCTTCCTTTAATAATCATTCTTCAGGAAATAACTCACCTGGTTACTCCAAGAAAATGCATTTTGTATTACCTCTTCATCAATTTGCCATGATACATTCTTCTGTTTTACCGTTTATTGCTTGCTGTTTTACTGGAGCAATACTTATTACAGTCTTGATGCTCTAGTTGTTAAAAATGACCACTATGGTAAAAACTGTTTCTTGTTCCTCTGCCTTCCTCCACTGCCTTGCTGTCTCCCTTCCTGTTTACAATATATGCAAAAAGATTTGAGGGGATGGAAGGGACTTTCTGTCTCAACATGTTTTATTTTAGAAATCTCGGGATCATTTAATTTCCTAAGTTTTTTATGAAGGTCTTGAAGTATAGAGGAGAGCGGTGGAAACTTTCTCAGACCTCAGCTTAAGAGGTGGTGATTTTTCCATTTTTAAGAAACAGACCTTTTTCCCCATGTGTTTGCCAAGGTCTGAGTTATGCAGAACATAATAACATAATTACCTTCAAGGTTTCAGTACAATCCTTTCTGGTTTTACTTCTCATTGTCCTTTGTTGTGTTATGACATCATGTGGCTGTCCTGTCATGTGTCACACATGTGATAACATAGATCCACTTGCCTTCAGTTGTTCAAAGAACCCCTTGATGAAAACTCCATCTGTGAGTCCTTCTCTAGGAAGCAAGAGCCAAACCCACTCCCTTTTGCTCTTCTTGTTTAGATGCTTGTCATTTCTGTCTATTTAAATTCTTACCAGCAAAGAAGGCAGGACCAGTCTAGACCTTTGGTTAGAGATGAACATAGACATGTTTAGTTGTCTTTTTCTGGAGCTGCAGTGAGGCAGTGCTGCTCACTCTGTTCCAGCCTCCCTGGTAGAGAGGGAGGAAAAACTCCAGCGAGGGAAAGGATACTGAATGGGTGTGATGAGAAAGCCAAGGAAAACAAATCAAATAAATAAATAAATCCACACACACAATACCTCACTAGGCTTTTCAGGTTTTAGTTTTTATCAAATGCAACTCTCTTTTAAGTATTCCACATTGCTTGAATATAAAACTTAAACATGTGCCTCTGTAGAGAGGCTCAGAACAATAGCTCTGCTTTCTCTAATAAAATCTCTCTTCTAAGATTAACTCTGGAGCTAGCAGTGAGGTCAGTGTTTCATTTCATATAAGTCAGCTCATGCTGACAAGGGTCTGGCCTTCTTAGTGATGGGCCGTTTGCTGCTCAGAAGTGTGAGGAATGGCTTTCTGAAATATCGATAGCTCGCCTTCACTAGAGTTCATGATCAAATTTAGCTGGCAAGTATCAATGTGCTACAGCCAGACTGCAGGGCTGAGATGCTCAGGCTTGGGCCAGCTGCTAAGGTCTGCTTCCTAAATTAGAGGCTAACTCTTCCATTAGTGAAAATCAGTGGTTTATAACGATGTCAAATGAGATTTGTATCAGAGTGGCCCAGATTACAGCCCGGTCTTGGGATTTGAAAAGGAATACAAAAATAAGGCTGCAACCATTAGAATTCTTTTTTGATTTGGTTTTGTTATGCATATTTGTAAACGTGCCTATACACACATGCATTTTCTTCCCATGGACTTGTGGCCATGTGGCTGCCATTTAACATGGACCTAAGAGCACAGTATCTTCCTCCTGGTGTGGTTGGATTGACATGTGCAGAGATCTCACATAAAGGCTCTGGGATCCCGCTTTTCATCCATAAAAGGAAAGCAGGCAAGCTTCATCCCTGGCTAAACCCTTTGCACAATATACATCAATAATGAGGCAGCATCTATTTATACATTGCTCACTGGAAATGACTGAATTCAGACAGAAGTTGGTGAGGCAGCCTGAGCTCCACCAGCCTCCATGGAGTCTATTGTTAGTACCCAGGATGACTCCTCAGGCAAATGGAGGAGAGAGGCACGATTTGGAGCCTACCATGCCACAGGAGGAATACCAGCTTCCACACTTGGCAGGTGGTGTCTCCTCTCAGAGAATGCCTTCTCTGGCTCTGCCAGAACCCGGCAGTCATGGAGGAGGAATGCAGGAAAAATGGTCACAAGAGCGCAGCCCTGCTGCTGCTCCCCAGGAAGTGGAATGCTGACTTAGGTTTGCCCACAGGGTGAGAACTCCCTGCCTTTTTCCATGAGAAAAGGACATGTCCAAGACGGAATGGGAAGAAGGCAGTTCTACCTTCATACACACTGATGCTCTCTTGCCATATTGTTGCAGAAGGTTTTCAACAATATTTCTTTACCTAGAAAAAGAAGGATGCAGTAAAAAAGCCCCATTCAGCGTTATGGCATTGGTTTGGTACATCTGTGTGCTGATTGTCCACAACATGTGTCTGTGATGATGAAAACTGGCTTGTCTGTGAGATATTTATCATAAATAAGGTACTCAGAACTCCTTAGCAGAGCACAATCCAGACGTGCTTTTGCTCCATATCCTTCTTCACTCCTGCTTTCCTCTGTGGCTCTTGTGTACTTTGCCCATATGCTCTGAAGCTATTTTGTTTTCAGTTTTATGTATGTTTTATGTAAATTAGAAGAACAAGCTCCTCTGCTTGCTAAATTATAAATTGAGTGGAAATTGGCCGACTCTCTTTAGACTATGTAAGTTATACAAGATGTAAGTAATCAAGCTCAGCAGGCTGGGCTGGGGAGGGAAAACACGTCAATAGCGTGGGCCACGTGAGCCGTGTCCGTGTGTCTCTGTGCACTGCTGCTTGCCTTTGCAGCCTCAAATATCTCTTTGCTCTAAAGTGCCAATCCAACTCCTTTTAGACCATTCTCCAAGATGCAGGTTTATTGCCTCCTTTGGTAGTTTGCTCAGTATATTCAATATGCCTTGTATAAATGAACTGCTCTTAAATGCCTGTTTCCACTCTCTTGCTTTAGGATCAGAGTAGATTCAGACTGCCTCCTTTGGGAGCACTGATTCATTTTCCTTCCCTTCTTCCCCTGTAAGTTAAAATGCCTGTTGATTTTAGTGTCTGTCTCCTTGGCTTTCTCCCTGCTTTGGCTCTATTTCCCCTACCCCACACTGCTTTTCATATGCCTGAATCTTGCCCTGGGTTATCTTTTCCTTAGTAGCCCACTGCAACCTCACAGAGTAGGACTGTGGTACAAGAGCAGGAGCCTGGCAGTGGCTGGCAGCCTGTGAAACACTGCCAGGAGAGCAGGGAAGTTGGTTCGTGTCTTGGGTCTTGGTGAGATGGTGGAGAATCTGCTGCAGGGCAGAAAAGACAGTCTCTCTGTAGCCTGTGAGGGCACCAGTTAGACCAAGTTTTTAGAAAAAGAGGCCTAAAATCAGACACCTAGGCCTATCTTTACACAGCCAGGTAGGAGCAGCGTTATTCTAAGCAGATATAAGTACCCCTAAGAGATGAGACTGATTGCAGTCTCAGCACAGACAGGCATTGGCTGCACCAGCATTCACATGCTGCCAGAGTGACCAGAGCAGCCTTGTGCTGTGGCCAGCAGCCCATCCACCCCAGCAGCACCAAGCTGCATCTGGGCAGAGCTCGGGGTAGCTCTGCTCTCCATCTTTTAGCTCCATGCCAGGCAGCGAACAGAGAAAAACATCTTCAGAGAGGCAGTGTAGCGCAGTCCTCATCAACTGACCAGCATTTTAAAGCCTGCATCATGGAGATTGAATCCCATCGCCATGGAAAATCTGGTTAGAAATTTATTGCCGAGGGAGGGAGCGGAACTGTGGGCATTGGGTGGGCTCTGCAGGCGTGGCCCCGGGCACAGACCTTTAGCGGGCAGCTTGTTCCCAGGTACTGCACAGCCCTGTGTGCTCTGCTGACTCTGGCAGGGTTGAAGCATGTGCTCAATGAAAAGGGATCCCAAATGAGCAGTCAGATGGCTTTCAGGAGTCTCAGGCTAGGACTCACAGGGCTCAAAGGGGACCCTCTCTGCTCAGGCTGCGCCCTGCAGTTATTTGAGTTTGGGGTCTCTTTCACTGAGTTCATAAAATATATGCTTTTTGCTTTAATTCATTAAATACTTCGATTCAGTGATACACCTTCAGAATGTGGTTTATTCTGTGCAGTCAAATGTTTACTGAGGATGAGAAAATATATCCAACCTGCCTTTTTAGAGCTGCTTCTTTTACTTCAAAGGAAGACATAACCTTTTTTTTTCCTGGCGTGATTTTATACTGAACCTCTGCCTACTTTATTTATCAGGCCACATATAAATTTATTACCACTTGTGTTTCCAAATAAAATACTTATAGGTTGGTAAGTAGTCTATAAGTTGAGTTGCTATTCCTTGAAACTCATAAAAGGATGATTTTGATCCATGGAATCGCTAATTAAAGCTGCTTTTCAATACCCAAAAATTAAGTTAACAGTAATTAATGTAGCCAGCCTGGAACCTTAGGAAACTACTGCCAGCAAGTGTCTTTTGGTGCACTCAAGAGGATGCAGTTTGATTGTTGGCACCAACAGACAGGTTGGGAATTGTAAACATGGTAATTAGCAGTAAGTTTCTGGATCTCAACTTGCCAGACTGGCAGTCTGATTCTTGGAGTAGTTGTCGCATGGGAGGAGGGAAAAACAAAGTAAGGGAATTAGAGCAACCTTGCATTGCTCCACCAGCATATGCCACTGGACCAATGTTTTTCTTGGCAAAGATCTCTGACAAGGCGCTTAAAAGCAGCATTGCAGCCCTACTGCAAACTGTGAACCTCACTGCAGGCATCAACCAAGCAACTGGCTCTGGCTCTTCTGTTTAAACTACGAGTGTTGTTCCATGGTAAGGAATTTCAGAGTCTGAGATCCTTCCACTTCACCTCTGTGGTGGAGCACAGTGTTGATAAGGTTATCAACAATAATGGGATTAAAAGAGTTAAAATCCAGCTTTTGCGGTAATCCCGGAGTATTCTATTGTTGAGCTATCAAAGATTAAGGTTATAGTAACCTTATTAATCCTTGTTGTAGTGTAAATAAAAAGGAAATGTCAACCTTAATTCCACCATGAAATTAAATCTTCACTTCTCTAAATGATGATTCAAACGCAGCCTACTGCAGCCAATGTGGTTTATGAAAATGCGTAACCCATGTGAATTTAAGAAATCCAATCTGAGAGACAGAGAGAAATGGGGTGATAAAACATGGGACTTGTTTTGTTTAAAATGAAGAAAAATAGTATTAATTCAGCTTGTATATCTGCAGAAACTATACCTAGGACCAAAAAATATGCAAAGAATTAGGAAGGGACTGAACGCTCAAGGTGTACACGCCTGTGAGGCAGAGAATGCAGCTGCCAGCCCACAGCAGATAAGCCATCCCTGTGCCAGAGAGCAGCCACAGCACTGCTGGTCCTGCTCCATTCCTGTCCCCTGCTTGCAGGACACTGTGTGGCCTTGTTAGGGCTGCCTAGTAGCAGGGACAGGGTGCCCTGACACAAGAGCCCAACTGAGCATTGATCCACTTGTGCTTTCAGTGCTTGAGACAACGTGATGAAACCAAAAAAATGTCAGAAATGAAACGGTTGCTGAACCTTCTGCAAACAGCAAGCCTTCACAGGTGCTGGTGTGAAGGGCACACGTTTTCCTGGCTAAGGTGATTTCCAGAGGGGTGGGAGTTGCCTTTTTTGGCAGTGGATGGTTTCCTCCTCACTTGAGCTGGGCACAGCCCCTGCTCACTCTGCCCACAGAGGTTGAACCTATAAGTAGGTCTGAAACTGCCCTCTGGGACTAACTACCTGAAGAGAGGGAAAGACAGACAGACTTGAGCTTTGCTTAGAAGTCGATGGGATCTGGTCCAGGTAGATTTGTGCTTCTTTGTGGGTATGGGGTGGGGAATTCCAGTAAGCAGAAGTGGGCTGAGTACCCTTTGTTGTGCTTTTTTGACTTGGAGGAGAAATAAAGTAGTGGTAAAACAGGGTGATTCAGAATGATTATGCATATTAAGTATCTCAATCACTCACTCTAGGTCTAGGAGAGTGGTAGTTAAATATCAAGAAGCTGCCTATAGCAGGAACTGAGCTCTCTGGAGGGCAAAAGGCATTGAGAGAGAATAAGAGATGGTTTTAGAGGGGCTGTTCCCAGGGAAAGGGGCTCTGTCACCTCAGCAAAACCCATCTGTCCCATGGTTTCTCCATGTCCTGGAAATTACTCGGTTTGTGGACTAATAGAGCTGGAGAGGGGGCATGTTCTGCATCTTCGTATTGTTTGCTCCAGTTCTCATAAACTCTGATGAAGTTGCATAATGAAACTCAGGCTCATAAAAGAACTCATTTTAAGATGGGTTTTTTTCTTCTTCACTCACTGAATCAAACTCTTCTCTGGTGTGAATTGTCACAGCTCCAGAGCGTGCACCGGTTCAGATGTTCCCGCTGGGTCCTGGGCTGTCTCCATCCCCTCTGCAGCTGCAATTGCTGCCACAAACACAAATTGGCTCACTCTGGCTCTTCTTGTCTTTCCGCAGCGTAGGAACAGATAATGGGCCCATGGGGTTGTTCAGAAATATTGCTGGTTTCCAGTGCTAGCATAATGGTCCCTTCTAGGTAGTATCCCTTTCCTGGACAATTTCCCAGTAAAATAGTAAATGGCAACTGCAGAGCAGTAAAGGCAATGGCGTATTTGTTTGACTGACATTTCAGAGCCTGCAGAGCAAATGCAATTAGGATCCACAGTGTGCTGCAGTTTCCTTTCTTCATTTCCCTGCCTTGGAAGAACTACTGTTAGGATCAGCTGAAGTTTGGTCCCTGCTACCTCAGAGTGGTGGAGTTGCTCCAGGGATGAAAGGCAGCATGTGCCCAAGCCTGTGTGAGCACCCTTTGCACTGGGACCAGGCAGCACCTCAGAGGGCTCAGCTAGGACAGGAGCTGCTGCCACTCCCCTGCTGGCACTGCAGCCCCAGGCAATAGTGGCTTTGTTAGCAGGTGTGCACTTCCCCTGCACTCAGCACAGCTGACACCAGGGTGGCTCTGTGGCACTAACCCTGCACTTCTCACTGGGGAGAAATCTCTGTCCATGCCCATGGGTCTGTGCTGGGCAAAGCACCACAGGGTTTGGGCTACCCTGGCCTTCACCAGGGGCAACCGATGGTTTATTTGGAATATTGCAGGATGGACAGTTGATGTGCTTTGAGCACTTTGATACAGACTTGGCAGCAGAAGGAAACGTGAAACAACTGATGATAATTATTCAGACTTGCCTGAAGGAGGTAATTGAAAACAAATTGCTACTAAGAGCCACGGCCATGGTTAATTGTGGTGAAGCACTGTGGGCCACTCACCTGAAGGAAAAGACTGCTAGAGGACAAATGGGGATCAAAATTGTTTCTGCCCTGGTGGAGAAAGAGGGTCTCAGTGATATAATTTGGTTTGTAGGGTTATGCTGTAGCTCCTAGATTCTGACATGAAAATCCAAGCCTGCAATACTTTAATGGCTGGAAATAATGCAGCCAGTGATGGCAGGAGCAGCTGTGGCTTGCCTTGGTGGCCGGGGGATGGCCAGGCTGTGTGACATCCCTTGTGCCACAGGCAGCTCTGAGCTGACCCCCACAGGAGAGGCACAGGCAGCTGTCACAGCCCCTCCCAGCAGGACGGAGTCTGCAGTGTGCACAGAGCCACCACCCTACAGCCTGCTCCAACCGTGAGTTTTACCTTTCCTGTGGAACATTGCTGCCATGCACTGTTTTATTTGTTAGCAAATTTTAACATTGTGATGTCCGCTGCTCCTGGTGCTTCTTGGATGTCTGGACTCAGGCAGATGCTGATGCCTGTGTGAAACGATGAAGTGTTTTGCACTGTCCTCTGGGCACAGGGTCAGGGAAAGCCGGGTCGTGGGGTGGCATGGATCTGCTGCTTGGGGAGACAGGAGGGGGGTCTGCCCTTGCTGGGCAGTGGCTCCCCAGGACAAAATCTCTTTGTCTCTCAGAGAAGCTCCTTCCAAAATGCTATTGCAAGGATTCAGGAGATGAAAACAATGATGAAAAGGATGATTCAATTTTTACTAAATTTCACTTTTTCTAGATATTTTGATTCAGACTTCCTGCAGGATAAAAAAAAAATTAAATTTTGCAGCTTCCTGTGTCTGGTGACAAATTCCATACCAGCCTCTTTCAGGACAGATCCTTGCTGCAGGTTCTTGCATATTTGCTTTGTGCTCAGGGAACCAAGTATAGGAGCACACTACAGCCTGTGCTGCTGTGTTTGCTCCTTGTGCCAAAGTGCAAGTGGGGGAAAGACAGAACAGCATGAAAAACAGGAATGAAAGTTTTTTAAAGCAGTCTAAATGCAGGGTAACCCTGCTGAGTTTGTGATGTTACATGAGCATGGGCTGAAACAGCTCTGAGGGTTGGGCCACCCTAATTGGAGCCTCAATTGCAGCATTTCAAAAAGGACATTAAAGCATACACATGTAGCACGAGTATTAGAATATGAAAACCCCCATCTAATCTGAGATATGGGAAGAGCCATCACCTGGCTCTCTTTGGAAGAGAGAGATCTATGATCCTTTGATAGTTCAGCATCCCCTTATACAGAAAACCAAAACATGCTGATCTGACTTATTATTCTCATTATTATTGACAGCTTTTGGGAAGTTTGGTATTTTAGCCATTTCTCTTCCTTTACAACAAAATACCCCAGCGCTGTCAATGCAGAAAAGCCTGTCCCCAAACAGTGAGACTGGTGTGACAATGTTAGGGACATGCAGTCATGCTCCCCTCAGTGAGAGTCTTGCCTGCACAAGAGCTGCAGGCTGTCAGGCTTTCCCCAGTGGAATGGCAGCTCTGCTGCAGAGGGTACATGAGCAATTTCTCTTGTTTTTAACATGGGATCACAAGTTGCTCTTCCACTCAGTGTTGGGGTTGAAAAATACTGTCGAAAATACAGGAGACTGAGAAACCTGTGAGTATACTACCTGGATGCTCCAAATTTAGATATCATGATTGATAAGGGATATAAAATTATTTACTCTTTTTTTAAGCCAAAAGATACACCATTGATATGATGCAATTTGAACAAGTTTGTTTTAAGAATACAGCTGTGTTTTACAGTCAGGTGTGCGCCTGTATGCGCAGGCACATGTGAATGGAATAACTGCAGTATTCCAGCACTGCCTGGACTTCGGTGCTGTAGGAAGCTGGCAGTATGAAATATACTATGAGTTCTTCAGGGTCAAGCACAGTACCTTTACAAGAGCATGGAAGTCTGAGTGGTGCTGGATGAGAAGGTTTTCCCCTACATAAATGTGCGGGTAGTAAATAGAATTTCACAATCCTTTTATTTTCCTTTATTTCCTTTTATTTCTTTAAGCTGAAGCGAAAAAAGCGGGGGGTGGGGGGGAATGGGTTTCCTATGGAAGGAAAGGTTCTTGGCAGGACAACAGCTGTATGCATGCTCTAAAGGTTAATGCATACAAGGAGTTGCTGAGCGCAAGGGGTGTGTGGTGGGTGGAATGGTTTCACAGAGGGCCGGGTGGGATCACCTGGGGCCAGGACATTTGGGAGCTGAGGGAGCTTCAGTGGTCAAGGTGGTGGATTATTGTCATGAACAGACTCAACCCGCAGAAAAACATCAGCTAACCACACGCTCAAGGCCAATGCCGTGGCCCTGGGTTTGTCCCGTGCCGCTGCTCCTCGGGGTGCGCTGCTGAGTGCCGGCGCTGCTCCGCCTTAGTGTGGCTCTGCCTGGAGGCACAGGGAGGGGTGTCTGGGGACAGCCAGTGCTCCAGCACCCCCGCTCGCTGCTGGGGAGGGGTCTGCGCTGGGCCTGGCCCGGCCGGGCAGGGATGGCAGCCGTGAGCAGCGCGGCAGCAGCAGCCGGGGCTCCGCGGGTGTGCGCAGCTCCCGGAGCGGCGGCTCCGCCCGGCCCGGCCCGAAGGATGCGGCTCCACGGCATCAGCCGGGCCCCCGGCTCTCGGCCTTGGATTTCCTCTTGCATATGCGTAAAGTACAGTGTGGTGTAAGAGGGTTTCCATGGAAGGAAACTGAGGAAGCCAGGAAGTTATTTTCTATGGTAAATATTTATATTATTTAGACGAGTACAATCTTAAAAGTTGAATGATTTTCTTTTTCCCCAGAAATTTGGTATTGCCTTTAGAATATGACAGCAGGAACTCACTGGAAATCATAAGAGAGGTCTTGGTTAAAGAAACTGCAGCTAAGGACCTCTTTCCTTAGAAACTTCCAGTCTTTCTAGTGATGGATTCCAAATAGCTACTCTGAAGCTCTGTGAGACTCAGTATAATTTCCAGAGGAAACATCCCTCCAATGATTTAAGCCTGATATTCACAAGACAAAAGCTTTTGTTGCATTAAACAAATCCCTGCAGTTCTCTGGGTTAACTTGCTGTTCAGTGAAAAGCTGGGGACGCCAGATTGCCAAGTGGGTGAGGAAAGGTAGAGGGAATTGGTCTGATGAGCTGAGGAGTCACAATGCAGTACTGTAACCCTTGCTGCACCCTCCTTGCCCTGCGCTGTTCTTCCAGGTAGAAGTTAAGCCTCTGATACCTCAGTTTTCCTGCCCGATTAGATGAAATGAGATCAGGAAAAAAACTGTTTACTACAGCGTGTTCTAGTTTTTGGATCCAAACAGATTGCTGTACATTGGGTGTGAAACTCCCTAATGTTTTAGAAATTATGCTGGAACGTCTCTGACTGACAGCTCTGAGCAAAGCACTTTCTGAGGTTATGTAAATGCCTAAAAAGAAATCTAACCCCAAATCTTAGTTGTGTAGCAGATTTGAGGCCTGTGAATTCTAGGCACTGCCAGATTTTAAAGCCCTGCTGCTACCTTACCTTACATAAATTTTCATAAATACTTACAGTAAGTGTCCTAAAAAGATCTTTGGTTGCTCAAGTGAGCTAGAAGAAAGCATTGCAGGGCTGCCCCATCTCTACTGGTCACAAGGAACATGCAATTCTGCCCAGGGCTGCTTCAGCAAGAGTGGGGAACCTGCCCCCCTTCACATCCAAATAGAACTGTACATACCACGGATCACATCCCAGGCAGAGGAGGGAAGTTATTTTCATTTATGATGTCCAGTAACAGGGCAAAGAGACCTTTCCTTCTGTGTCTGTGCTCTAGCATGATGCAGAAACAATTTTAAGACATGTTTATAAATTCTAACCGGGTGTTGCAGCCCTTGCTGTGAATCTCTAAAGTGTATTTGAGATTTATTAGTATTGGGCTGCTTCTGACACAAGGGATGTGGGGGACAAAGAGCAGCAGCTCCTGTGCTATAAGGAAGCACAAAAAACATGTCAGTACACTTGTAATTTTATGCCTCTAAAATGTTGTTATCCAAATGCCATCGTACTTGCAACTATTCTGTGTGCATTAAATCTTAGGTCCAGAACCCAATCTCATGTTAAAAATGCGAAAGTAGATCATTGTCTCTCTAATGTTTTTGTGACAACCCTTGTTAGCTCTTATTGCCTTATCCTTTGTGTCACTTAAGGCAGAAAACCAAGAGTTTACAGCATTTAAAAAAGTTTAGAAAGATGTGCTTAAGTTAATAGAAGTCTTTCTTTTCAGGGTTTGAATAGGTATGTAAAAACAAGGGGATTGAATAATTGCAAAGTTGATGTGACAGAGCACACTAAATAATAGCTGTGATTAATTTTGTATAATCGTTCATGAATAATTGGCAAAATGTTTTCTGTATGCGGCAACTTCTAGAATGAGCTGACTCATTATTGCATTTAAGGAGTGGTACCTTGAGTTGTGATCTGACGCCTTTTAAAAATTGCAATTGATTTACTTTTTTGGAGAGATTGAATTAGGGTCCTAAAGGACCTGTGACATTTTTCAAACAAAATACCTGTTATTTCCTTACTTCTTTGCTGCTTATCTCAGGCTAGGTAAGAAATCAGCACTAAATTACAGCATTACCCACTTCTTCTCTCCTGATGGGAGCAGAGGAGGACAGAACACCTGAGCAAAGGGAAAAGATAGAAGAGGAACAGGGCAGAAAGAAATTACTGGAAATAGCAAAGAGAAGAAATGGGGAAAAAAAGCAGAAAGGAAAGAGAAGCACAAGGAGACAAGGACAAAAGTCGGAGAGCACGGGGCCTCACATGCCCATGGCTGCCCTAATGAGCTGCTGCTGGTCACAGGCCCTGGCTGGTGCTTTTCCACGTTCAGCTGGCCTGAGGTCTACAAGGAGCATGAGTAAGCACCAGTTCCCAGCTAAATCTCAGCAGGTTTACCAAACCGTGACAAAAGATGAAGTTATGTCCTATCTGGCCACACACTGGGCTGTAGGTCCTCTTTTTATTTTATTTTTTTTTTCTATGAGGAGATCTAGCTGATGTTTCTTGCTACTTTCAAAAAGAAAAAAAAAAAATCAGTCATTGCAATTTAAAATAAAATATACATTCATCTAAAGTGATTTCATATAAAGATTCAGTGATAACCAGATGACTCAAATCAATGCATTCTCATCAAAGGCCAAAGATTATTTTGTAAGATCTTTATACATAGTCTCTGCTCTCATTGTACCCTCTTACAGATTTGCAGATGGGGACAATGAAAATAATGTGTTCCATGCAATTACATGCTGCTGCTTTAAAAAAAGCCAAAGCCTGATAAACTTCCATATGGAGTAAACTAATAGTGTCCTTGTGAAAGAGCAACCTGAGCAGTTATGTCTTACTATTGATAGTAAAAGCAGACCTGTCAATGAGATTCAGTTTTCATAAAAAGCTAGGTTAAGGTAAGATTTGAAGGAGTTTGGCTTGGCATTTCCAACCAGTTGAGAATGAATTCTGGACTTGGGTTGGCAAGAGTTAGGAGCAGATCTTCTGTAAATCTTTATTTTGTGCTTTGGAGAGACCAGTACACTTGTCCTCTGGTAATCAGAAATATTGCCTACCCTCACACAAAGAGTAGAGATCTGATAAAAGCTCTGATCACAATTTGTGCTTTGATTTCCTCATCATCAATGCAATTTTATAATCACGTTTAAGAGGAAGTACATGCGTTCCTCACTGAGCAGGAATAACCCATCGGGTCTGAGCAGGAAGAGTTAACGTCCTAGACACAGTGCTTTGTACAAACCAAAGAATATAAAGAATATTCCAGGAAAGCCATAAAGAGAGATGATGCAGTAATTGTTTCTGGGATGTTAAAAATACTGTTGTGCTTCCAAGTTGCTGAGTGAGCCTGACTGCAGTGTCTGGCTCAGGGTGACTCTGGGGATGGCACTTTCACAGATATCAGCAATGCAGGGTAGTCCCAAGCAGGTCCTGAAACTTTAACATGTGATTAGGCCAGAAGGTAGTTTGGTGCAGTGATAATGATTTATTTAATGCAACTAATGTATGGAAAGATGCATCTGAGACAGTGTGGAGTCTGCCAAGAGCACTTTCTTGGACACCACAGTGATCAATCCAGGCTGGAGGTTGAAGGCTTGAGTACAGGTCTGTATGATCAGTCTACTAATTTTTAGTGGGTTTGAGCTGTTCTTAAATAAACTTTCATTAGTTAGGGTGGCACCATTAAGTCTACTTCCTACTGAGCAATAGGAAGATAGAAAGAGCATCTACAACAGTAATAGTTTTACACAAATTGATTTAATGTCTGGAATAATAGGAAGCTTACAGAGCTTGGATGAAGGATGAAGGAGGTGGACAGAAAGAGGTGGAAATAGAGGAAGAAAGCTCAGCTGGCTGCAGACAAAGGAGAAATGGGTCTTCTCTCTTTTCTCCTGCCAGCTGAAGCACACCACGTTGCACACAGGAGCAGGAAATGCTTGTGGCACACCTATGAAGCCATTCTTGACTTTGTGACCTGTTTAGTGACAGGTGAACAGCCCCTGGGTGAAGTGGGTGTGCTGCCTTTTACACCCTTTCAAAGTCTTACTCCACAACTGGGACCCACCGCAGGGTCCTTCAGGCCGTGGTTTACTGAATGGTCTGCTAAGGGGCTTAATTACAGTCTCAAATTCCCAGAGGTTTTTCTAGTCAGTCTAAAATATTTATGTCTGCAACAATTCAGATCTGTTTATGTCTCTTTTTTTGCCTGCTGGGTAAAAAGTAGTTTGGCTTTTACAATGTGTCTGTATACAGGGTTTTAGTAGCTTGGATTGCTTTTATATGTTTATAATGAAAGTAACAGCCCCTTAAAAATTGGATTATTGATCAAGGGAAGACAGTAGGTATTTTTAATCTTAGAGGCAAGACTACAAATAAATCAAATTATATGAAGTATTTTATTTAAAGGCATTTGATTTTATTAAAACTGCTACATCTGGTGTTTGCATAAATGGAATAATTCTGTTTGTTCATATGAGGGTTCAGAGGAAACCATGGTAGACGTTAGTGCTTCTCACTCAGTAAAGTGCACTGATGTCAATAAGTCAAAATCAAATTGCGAAAAAAACATTGAAAGATTCAAAAGTAAGGATTTGGACAGGTGTAAAATTCCCATTTTAGCTGATAAATTATCTACAGGAGTTGTGATCTTTTTGCGGAGATGCACATGATGCACTGAAAATGTAGGATACCATCATGTGCACCTGTACGTACACCCAGACATGCATACAATGTGTAGTTCAGCATATGTGTGTGTGGATGTATATTTCTAAACCTAAATACCTACATACATATTGCACTGTCATGAGGCACCAAGGGCTGCTTTTGGCCCTGCAGTCTGTGCCCCTTCTGTGCATGTCCTGGCCCACCAGTACCTGTAGCAGTCTCTCCGACTCTCCTGCTTGGAATGTGGCTCTTCCCACCCTAGTGATGATCAACTGCAGCACAAACACACTCCCTGTCCTTGTTATGACCAGGTGTCTGAATTTGGGGATTTGTTTGCATGTTCCAGATGTTTGCTCTGCCAGATTTGAACACAGGAATGTGAGGCCAGTGGGCTGAGCCTCATGAAGCAGAGAAGAGAAGCATTTAGCCTGGAGTTTGCATCTTCCATCATTTCCAAGGGTGAGGCAGAAAAATGGTTTCTCCCTGGGAGAAGTCAATCAAAGAGGAACTGTGTCTTCAAGGAGGCGGGACTTTGTGAATGCCAATGGTCTTTGTCGTTAACCAGCTCTCTTCAAGCTGGCTGAGGAGCTGACAGGATCTGTTGATTTACTCTCATGCCTTCAAAAGACAGGAACAAAATCACCACTGTAACGTTTTGGCAAAGCAAAATGTTTTTGTTTGCTGGCAAGGGTTTAACTCAAGTGCAGCCCTGCTGCCCTCTTAGGATGTCAAAGAAAGAGGCTTTGCAAGTCAAATGCTGCCTGCCTCACCAGCCTGTCTTACCCCAGTGATGAAGTGTTCCAGCATCAGAAGTCACCTTCTGTGTTCAGCTGAGCTCAACTGGAGTCATGCTCTCTGGCTGTGCTGTTAAGTGGCTCTGAAGATGTTACAGGTGCAGAGCTGTGCTGCTGTATTTCAAGTGATCATAAAAACTCACTGGATAAATTGAAAAAGTGTGACTTTTCATTGTAGCAAGCTTGGACTGGATAAGCAACTCCATCATTGTGCTAAGGCAGCAGATGCAGTCAGTGGAGGAAATGGTTCATGACCTGATGATGCTTTCCAAGAGATTCACTGGGGAAAAAAAGATGCTGGAGGCTCCTCATGTCAGAGTAAGACTGGTGGACAGGCAAGGGGAGCAGAAGGCTCAGACAGTGGGAGAGAATGAACAGAAAGGTGCAATGCAAGCAGAAAACCCCTTTGCCGTGCTTCAGGCTTACTCTCGTGCTCAAAGATGTGGGACAAAAAGCTATACCTTCAGGAAAAGCCCTTTCCTGAAGACCAGCAGAGCATGCCAGGAGGCTGCTGCAGCCATTGTCTCTGCAACCAAAGCGAGGGGCAAAGCCACAATCTGATGGGGTTGGGCTGCAGGGGTCAGATTCAAGATCTGGATCACCCGGAGAGTTGGGTCCGATGGGTCCCCAGAACCAGGGAAGGCCCTCGAGCCCTCTCCCCACATGGGGATTCACAACCAGCTGGGACAGGGTACTGCTGGGTGCTGGGATGGACACTCACCATGAAAGCGTCACATCAAAGCTGATCCTTAGCCAAGCAAACGTGGGCGGGCTGTCACTGCAGGGTGTCGGTCGGTGAGCAGCCAGCCCTGGGAATATGTGGGCTCTGGTGCTGAGTGCGAGCCGCAGCCTGTGCAGGCCCAGGGTGGAGGGTCAGGATGCTGCCCAGGGGCTTGACCTGAGGAAGGACAGCTTGGAGTCTTGCATAAATTCTCTAAAGGTTCAGGCTGGCCAAGTTAAACATGTCCCTTACCTTGGCTTTGTCACAACTTTGACAGAGGTTCCAGGTGTGGGTCAGAGCTGCCCCTGTACAGGGCACTTTCTGGGGCAGGAAGGGTGTGCAGACATGGAGCCTGCCACTGTCAGGGCTTGGCCATCATGCTCCTGTGTAAGTGGCTCACTGAGGAGCCCCTCGGGCAGCAGGTGGACACAGCCTCTGTTCCCTGCTGAGCTGCTCCATACAGAGGGCTGTGCTGGGCAGCCGTGCTGGGGCCATGGCTGCTCCCTGGAAGGAGGAGAGAGAGATCAGAGAAGGGAAGAGTGTGGACTGGGAGAAGGGAGAAGGTGATAAACCAGCTCCTTGAGGCAGGGGCTGAGGTTGATATGCTGCTGTTGTGAGCTGCATTACCTGACAGGACATGCCCCATGCCAAGGGTAGGTCATATTTCCTTTGACTCAGGAGGGTGTTGGGGGCTGTGTTTGCTAGGCTCAGAAAGCAGTCACTGCTGCACTGGATCTCTCCATGGTCAGTTGTGGTATGTTCAGCTGCCCTGTGATCTGCAATTTCTATTTTATTATTTACATGAACTCAGGCTCTTGCTGTCTTGGGGGAATTTCACCTAAGTAAGCGCTGGGAAAATTTACCTTTATTCAAATCATAAGCACATGCACCTTTGACATAATTTTTCATTGTATTACTTTGTTTAAGTCCTTCTTAAAGAAGTTAATAAAGCTGGCAGCACAACTCCATTGACTCCTCTCTCATTCCTGAGGTCCCTTTCATAAGCAGTTATATTAGCACCATTCATTAGCATCCTGGTTTTCTCTTCAGTATTACCATGCAATGTGCTTTCTTTTGTAGTACCTAAAGCTTGTGAGATAACTCTGTTTGCCTCCCAGTGGGGGAGAAGGTATCTGTAATCTGTGTTTCGTGTCTTGGGTCTCTTGAAAGGACTAGAAATCCCAAATGCAGTAACTTGTGGGTTTTCTGTCTTAGAGAATTAGGATGTCTTTGCATTACTGAGCAGGCAAACAGTGAGCAGTGCTTGATCAATAAGAGGCATTGCCAGAGGTCTGCTATAGTCTGCCACAGCTGACGGTAAGTGTTGCTATAGGCTATGGAACTAGGAATATAAAATGTCAAATGACAGTAATAATTCATGCATCCTGGGACATATAAAACCAACAGCATGTCAATAGCTGTGGCATGCTCTGCAGAAAATATGCAGGATTTAGACATTGCAGGAGTCTGTTTTATTTTAAACCACACTTTCCTTGGTGAAATATAGACGTTCTCTGTTTGTTAAAAGCATTTATTTTCAGTTTCATGTTGCTACTTCTCTATTAACATTCTAAGAGCCACACAGCTCAAAAGGGGCCCTGAGATTCAAAAAGCAAAATATATGTATTTACTGAAGAAAAACACATAAAATATTTATAAAACAGAGGGTGCAATACTATTTGAGATTCATGGACCATTTCAGCATTCATAAAAGCAAATATGGTTCTCATGTTGGCTTCATCTGGAATCAGACTTTACTAGAGAGGTTACCCAGGAGGGACCTGCCTTAAAATGAAACTTATTACAATCATTAATTTTACATGGAAAATCATTACATTTTACATGGAAAGCAGAATGTCTTATAAAATAAGTAAGAACTTCTCCAATATTCATCTTCTTTAAAAATACTTCAGGATAATTAATATCACTTTTTTTTAATGAAAATATATGAAGAGGGTGAATTACTGCATTTGGGAGGGCGCAGCAGGCGTAAGAGGAAAGACTGTGTGTATCTGATACTTGTTTTCCCCTGTGCCCCTGCTGCTTGGGAACCTAAAAGTGACAGGTGCTGTTTTACTGGCTAAGGCTCCCACAAAAATTCTTCAGATGAAACTTTAATGAGAGAAGGGTAAAAATATATTTGAGCAGCCCCATTCTTATGCTTTCAGCTGTTTGCTCCTGAGCACCTTAGCTGTGGGTTGTCAGGCCTCAATTTCTGTAAATTTGCTTGAAAGTAGATGGGCAAGACAGAAAAGTTCCATGTCCCTCATGATTATACGAATCATGAAGGGCTTAATGTACAGGTGATATTTCTAAAATAATGTAAAATATTAACTGAAAAAAGAGAGAAGGAAAAGCATCACAAAGAAATCCACTACGCATTATTTAAATCTCGCCCTGTGAGAGGCTGAGGATTCAAACACATACAAGTCGTCTGCTCTTCCATGTGACAGCAACCCTTCTGCTTCAGAGTTGCACAGTCCTGGCTCTGTATCTTCTTGAGAATTCTTTTTTAAAGTTATATTAAAAAAATCTTAAATATAATTTCCATTATTTGAAGACCATAAAATGATTTTGGTGCAGTGGACTGTACCTATATAGACAGGCACTAATAGATATTTTGGCACATCTTGCTGAAGCTAGCTTGAGATGGAGATGATTAAAATAAATAAAAAGCAAAATTAATCCTGCTAACTGCCTGAGACCTAAGAAAAGGGACGTCTTTGTTCTGACGAGAACATCTTGGCTCGTTCTGCTCCTTTGGCTTGGTTTGGGGAGGATGTATTTAACAGTCCTCCCATGATACTTGGCAAATATAAAGCTGTCACATTGGATCTTGTTTCTCTTTGTATTAAAAGAATGTCTATGGTGTTTATGTTATGGGGAAAAAGCACTATTTCTACTTATTGTATTTTCATTGTCTCTTTTCTTATGACTGTACTGTTTGCCAGCAGCCGAGGGGCCACTTTGATGCTTGCTTTGATGCCATGGTTTATTGTGTTGCACAGTTGAGCCTATGGTTTTCCTTTCAAATCAGAGCTGGCATATTGGGTGAAAAAAAACAAACCAAAAATAAAGCTTTTCTATAATTATGGTTATCTCATAAAGTCTGCATTTGTTACAGCTGCTGGGGTGTTGGAAATCAGTGTTTATAAATACCTATATATTCTGATTTGTTTTCAGCCTCAGAGATGTTTTTGTCTGTCTGTGTTCCTCACCCCTGGCCATTCATGCAAGCAGCCTTCCCTACCTGCACGCTGAGCTGCACTGCCTTGGGAAGATACCAGCCTGTTACCCAGCTTATCTGCATGGTACAACTTCACCTTGTTCCCTCTTCTCACTCTGAGGGATTAGTATCCAAAGAAAACCAAATTAGTCTGGTATCAATTCACCCAGGAAAGCGAGTAGCCAAAGCGACCAGAACGTTCCTGCTGGCAGAACCGAGTGCAGACGGAGGCTGGCAGGGAGTGTTCTTTGTGTGCTGCCCAGCTCCACCACGCTCTCTCACAGGCCCACGGGGACACCGTGGGTCCTGCTATGGGGAACCAGACTCTCCTGTGCCCACAGGAAGCCTCACTTGCTGGCTCCATGCTCCGTGTGGCAGTGCCAGTTAGGATGTGTATAATACCTGCTTGGATGTGTCTGTTGCTTTTCTCCATATGTCTTGTGGTCATCTGCGAACTGATGAGGAACCATTCTGTTTCCATTTTGCTGACGGAAAAGGAGAGCCTTTGAGAGGCTGAGTGATTTGTCCAGGATTATGCAGCAAATCAACGGGAGAAAAGGGGATCAGGCCATTCTACACAGGAGTGCCTTTAACTGTCCCATGGGCTTTCTAGGGAAAGGCATGCAGGTCCCCAAAGAGGCTGCTTCCAGCAGTGTGCCTCCATTATTTCTGTCAGATTATTGCTGTGAACAGTGGAGAAATGCATAATGTATTATTCATTTCTCCTACTCCTAAAATCAATAGCTATCAAAATACAAATACAATTTAAATCAAAACGCACTTATTGAGTGCAGATCCTACTAATTAGGTATGATTTCCCAACAATTTCTTAAATTATTTATCCAAGGGATGGGTGGAAGGCACTTTATATGTCCCAGAGTGAATATTATAAACCTCTTGTCATGATACAGAAAATGTGAAATGTAGTGCAATGCAGTGTGATTTGTAACCTTGATGAACTAATGTAATATCAATAGACATGAATCTGTGCAAAAAAAAAAATCTGTCTCATCATAACATCTAACAAGATATGTCAAAAGTCAATAACCTTGTGAAATGGACACGTATCAGTGAAGGTTACAGACTTTGCTGCTAGGAATCAATTAAAAATGTAATACCCACTTGCAATGGAAATTACTACACCATCACCAAAAAGGAGGTTTACATCATGCATGGACATTTGTCTTAAGGGCAGCTCCCTTCAGGCTGGCTGTTGGCTCTGTAAGCAATTCCACTGTAATAGATGGCTTTTTCTTTTCTTATGCTGGTATTACTTAGTTCAGACCCATAATCAACATGCAAAAATATTTATGCCATATCAATTTAAATATATTTTTAAAACCCATACAGAAAAGAGCCAATGGTTTTGAAGATTTTTGTGTAAAAATTAGAAAGCAGTTCTCCTGTTAAATGAAAGATTTACAATTGTCAGTCAATAACGTAGATCAATGTTCTTCAATTTTTAATCATAAGGATTTTGCTCAAGCTTCTTTGGATCTTAATTTTCAAACTTCTACTCCCATCCATACAGCAGATCTTAAGGTTCCACCACACCAACCATGTGTCAAGTGAAATTCTTTGTCCCATCATAAAGATGTGATACCCACTCAACAAATACTTTCAAATCAGTGATTTAAAAGAAGAGTATGAAATATTATATATGTTTTCTCCTCAATTTTTTAAATGGATTGATAAAATATTCACTTTTTAGGCATTTTACTTTGCCACTGTCATCTGATAATAATTTCAGGGCAAGTGTAACTTTGAGGCCAAAACTAAATATTTGAACGGGGAGGGAGGTCCTATGGCTTCAAAGACAGCAGCATGTGAGGGGCTGAAGTAAAACTATCAGAGTAATTCAGAGTTTAAACTTTTAGCCTGGTGCTTTCTTCTGTAGCCTTAATGGTGATCAGCTCCCAGGAAAGCCATCAGGAGCCTGAGCAAAAAGCTGTAGTGGTCCAAAGTGCCTGTGTGGTTCAGCTGCTGCAGGCAGCCCACGATCGCACGGCAGCTCGGCAGTACTTCAGTGCAATTGTGCAACCCGGGATTCAAGACAGAGCCATAACTCAGAATTTCATGGCATTTTCAAGCACAAGTCAGAATTTTAATGGTATTTCCACCTTCCTTATTAGTTGCACAGTAAGTGTCTTTCAGCCAGTGTTCTGCAAATTCCTTCCTGGTGGTCTGCAAAAGACACGGCTTGAAAGTCAGAGCATTGGAGGTGAATGCTGGGAGTGTGGAAATGGATCTTGAATTGATGGGAGGAATAAGGGATTCTGAAAAAGCACAGCAATAAGATGGCATGGGATAATAAGGGTAGTAGCAAAAAGTTTAAAAAAGCATGCCATGATTAAATTGGATATATAGGATAAATCCAACTTCAATTATTCAGCTATCCTTGTGTTTTTGTTTGTTTTATTTAATGAAAGTTTGTCTGGCAGGTATGAAAGCAAAGTTCAATCTGAGAGTGTTTGAATTAGAACTCCCAGCTGCATCAAGTGAAAACAGGCAATGCTACATTTAATGTTTTGCATTTTTTTATTCTGTTTAAATGTGAATGAGTCTATGGAAGGAATATCCAACATTGCAGATACTGTTTAGTGATATATTCTTCTTATCTTCTTTTCTTCTATCTAATGCCTTTCATACATGCTTAAAAAGTGTGTGATTTTATGTGTGACTAGATATTAGTGACTGCAAAGGTTACCTAAATTGAGACCATGGACTAATTTTATTTTAAATGCAGGGTAGAGGCACATCTGTTTCAAACAGATTTGTGAAATGCCTTTTGTGAGTTCAAACCACATACAGTAATGACCACTTAAGTGAGCTCCTACACACACAACAGTGCTAACAAATGCATCTATAAAATATCACTTGCATTTTAGTGTTCTGAAATAGGTGCATCCTCTCCATTGTCCTGGAAAATTTAGCCCTCTGTTATTGTGTAGAGGATACTAAAGAAAAGCATGTGTTCTTCCTCATGGAGGATGTGTTAGCTACTGTATAACTGTACTTGATAGATATTTTGTATTTTGCTTGGGTCTCCCTTTGAGAGAGGCATAACATTTTCTTGAGTTGTAACTAACACTGTTTTCTAGCCATGAATTGTTATAATTATATAAGATGATGAATATAATTGAGGTAATAAAACCAAAGCAAACAGTGTAGATTATATCTCCGGATTGTATTCATAGGTCAGAAGTGTGTGGTTTTGCTGTATATCGCATTGATTTCAGAAGGGTGTCATTTGGAAATGATCACACATGGAAGACATCAGCTGACGGGCTATGCCTTACCTATGAGCCTACATCAAATAGCTCACTTAGCCTTTTTCCACAGATGTCCTTTCCAAAGATAAAGGTGTGTGCAGCCTGCAGGTATCTACAGTGGGCAAACTGAAAGTAAACAAATAGAAATGTGTTCATTCAACAAATTTCTACTGTAAATGATTTTGCCTTAAACTGTGGAAGGATCAAATAAAAGCTTTGCAGAGCAGCATCTCCATCATGGAGCTGGGGTGGCAGGGGATTGCAGCAGTGCTGCCTGGCCTCTGCTGAGGTGCAATATGTCCTGCACTTGTCCTGTGAAGCAGGAAAATGCTTTTATATTTAATTTTCAGAGAGAGAGCTAAGACATGGACAAAAACCACAGGACTTGTCTGTACACCTAAGGGAGCTCTGCAGAAGCTGAGGAGTTGAAGAAAGCTGTGTGGAGGCCACAGCTAATAACCTAAACCATTAGACCATTCTCACAAAATCTGTGTTGCCAAATCTGTTGCCACTGAAATCAAACATTAGCAGCCAAGAACATCATGCTAATTAATTGCCTCAGGAGGACACAATTTCCAAGATCTAATGAAAGATGGAAACCCAGCTTCCATATGTCCCATTTGATAGCCCAAGAAAACACGCACACATTTTTCAAAGAAACAGTGACAAATGTCCAAGTGCTTGTCTCTCAGCTGAATAAAACTAATCACCAGCCCAGGGATAGAAATGGCTGCTCATCAGCTCCTAGCCTGAAAAGCCATCCCAGGATGTAGCTGACAAACCATTTTCCTTCAGAATGTTGAAGGCAGCTTCAGAAGGTGACAACTGAGCACCAGAGCACCTGTTCTGCCCACAGAAAAGAATTACTCCTGCCTTGTGTGCAGCCTTGTCATGGTGCTGGTTTATTTTAAAAAATAATAATTAAGAACAAAAAGTTAGCATGTCACATTCTTGACAAAATATTGGGGAGAAGGCAGAGGTATCAGTAGTCACAGGTATGTGCCAGGGCTGCCTTGCAGTGCTATGAGCTTGTCCTTGCTTGAACTTGACATTCCTGTAGATGGGGTGTTTGTGCCAGAATGGCAGTGGTGCACAGCCCCAGGGAAACCGTGGGGGCTGGAGAGCCTCAGCCCTGCTGGGAGAGGCAGGCCTGCCTGGCTGTGGAAGCAGAGCCCCATTGAGAATGGGAATGTCCTATCTCTGTGTGGCTCTGAGGCATGCAGAATTGTTCAGCCAGCTTAAAGACCCAGTGTTTCTTTTAAATATTTATTGTTTGAAGGATCCCTACATGCATGAGAAGGTCTGTGCTATGTAAAGACCACATGACGTGGTGGCTGCACTCACAGTCGGCCACGTTTCAGGGGATGCAGGAGTCAGCTCTGTGCGGGAAGCTCCCGCTCCCACTCCTGCTTTGCTGGTGTGAGGTGTTTCACACAATTCCCAGGTTTGTTTGGATAGAGTTGAATGACTAGCTTGTTGTAGCAGACCTGACCATGAGGCATGCTTTTGCTTGCCACAGCGACGGCCCCAGCCTGACTGCCATGCTCAGAGGATGGTCAGGAATGTCTTGGTGCCCAGCGAGCAGACTGGGAAGCACAGTGCAAACAGGGAAGGAGAACAGTTATAGAGCAGGGCTGTGACAGGCCTTGGTGTCTAATCCAGGGCTGCTGAGTGACCCCTTATCCACACAAACATCATTAGTATTTGCTAAGTGCTCAATTCTTGGAAGCATACAAATTTTTGACTTTCCTCTTTCACCTTTTACATATGATTCATGTGAAACTTCTAATCTAAAAATAGTATCTTGTTTAGTAAAAGTGGGCATGAAGAAAGCGGGTACAAATTGCACGGCAAATTTCCACTCTAAATATTGAAGAAAATGTATTTATTCTGTCTATCCTGAGGAGATTAAACAACAACAACAACAACAACAACAACAACAACAACAACAACAACAACAAAAAAAAGAAGGTCAAGGTAAGTAATTGTAGCACACCATCTATTGTGTATTTCCTCAAGATCACCCCAGCTGTACAGAATAATGGTATTTCTGAACTTCAGAAACTTCTACCACACAAAGGTACAGCATTTTGACAGGACTCAGTAAATCATTTAAAATCATAAGGGCCATTATGCAGACTGTGTGATAAAGTTAGAGACAGGGTATTTTTCTGCAATTGGCCTTCAATTTCCCTCTAGATTTTAGGTGACATAAAGCTCAAAAGGAGCTCCTAGTGCTACTCTTCCAGAGATGAGATCAACACTTATGAGGACATGTTTTGATGACACAGCTCAGAAAATTGAAGGGATTATTACTGTGGAAGGACCAAGGTGATAAGTACTATGTTATATATGAATAACTGTCAGTCAGACAAGCCAAGAAAGGTCATAATCCATTATATTAATGTCATAAATGTTATCATAAACCGATATCAGGATGGTAAACTGGGATTCTTGCACTTTTTAAAGAGCTGCTGTTCTTAAATGACACTGTCTGGGAAAGACATGTTGATATTAATTTTTCTCTCAAAATAAAAGACTTTTAAAGATTTTTCAGCAAAACACAAGTAGTATTTTACATATTTGTTTGGTGTTTTTAAACTTTTTTTTTTAAAGAAACTGACTGAATTATCACAACAGTATCCAAGATACCATGAACAGATGAGAGAGGAGAGACCAAATAATTTCTGAATATCTACTGTCCCCCTTTGCTTTATTTGAGCTGTAACTTTCACACTTCACTCAGACACCCTCTGGGGGCTACTCCAGCTGAGGATAAGAAAAGCAGGAAGGCAGAGGTGGAAGTTCCTGGCCTGGCTGCTGACTGCCCCAAGTCAGAACTGCACCTTTCTGTAATTCACTCCCTTGACATTAGTATTTTTCCCAATATCAGATATGAACTGTGATGATACTCAGGAATGTATGGCAGTGAAAAAAGACAATGGGAATCATGTTTTATGTCTTTTGTGTTGCTGAGCATTTTGATGCCCACAGAGAGCAGGCAGCTCAGTGGATGTTACCAGTGCATGGCTCCTCTGAATTACCCTAGGCTCCCAGAGGAGGATCACCAGGGATTCAAATGAGACTTTCTTCTTGCCAGCACCACAGAGTGCTCCATCCACTGCTGACCACTTACGAGCCAGCAGTAAATTACTGTCACTGTTCCTAACACAGGGTCCCACGTGAGAGTAAGGGAGGTGAACTCTGAGACCATGCAAAACCAAAGCCTTGTGTCCACACTCACCAACATTGCAAATTCTACAAACAAACTGTGTAACGCTGAAATGTGGGTGCATTGGGGGTGAAACAACTGGATCACTCGTTTCCAGCCTTGGGGAGAATGCTATGGTAAACTCCAGAAATGCAAGAGGAATTGGAGGTGAGTTTTCATATCCCACACAGAAGCCAAAAGAGAAAAGCAGGGTAAGTACTTCTCGAAAGTGCCATGCTGTGTTTACTGACCACATCAGATCAGAGCTATGGTTTTATGTCAGAACTCAGAATTCAACATGTCCAGCAGACTCCTGCAGATGTATGGCTGTGGTAACACTGACGTGGGCAGGAGACAGCCGCCAGTGAGTCACTGCAGCACTTCCTGCAGGAGCTGCTGTCTACAGTAGGCATCCACTGATGGAGTGTGCCTTGCAAAAATCACCCATCTAGGCTAGCTTGTACAATCTACAAATAAGCCATGTTTGTACCATGCAGGTAAAATGTTCTGGGTGTAACCAATGTGGGCTAACTTGAATTGTATAAATAACTGCAAATCATTACTTCAAATGAGAGCATAATGTCTGGAACCACAGGCAGGAAAATGCATTTACAGACTATCAAATTATCTTGGGATAATAGCGTAATGCTTTTCACTGCTGTACTTTGTGTTCTTGTAGCTGAGCAAAGAATACTACAGCTGGAAAAGGCTCCGAATTTCAAAGAGAAGAGATTTCATAAGTAGAGTGCTTCCACATAAGAGACTGCCTTTTCTGTTATTTTAGGGAAACATTAGAAAACCCCCAGCAAACAAAAAAAGTTATTTTTTATGACTTGGAACTACACAGAATAACATCTGATGATAAACAAACCTTTAGAAAATTTGTCTATTTTATAATATAACCTGCAAAGTGCTTCCTTGTTCATATGAGGTTACTTATCCCTGTGATTGCAACAAAATGCTTTTGATCAAATGTGTTTTCAGAACTGGCACAATCAAATCAAGTAGCTAAGCTGCTATATCAGTTTGCATGCACAAGTGCTGTTTGAGTATAGAATTTTTTGAGCACATTTTTAGAGAAAACAGAGTGCCCTTTGAAATCTTGGAACTACAGCTGTATAAATGCCCTAATGCTGTTTATGATGTCTGTGAAAGTATATGACACTCAAATTGCTTTTAGGACGCTCCAAAGTATATCAAAGAGCATTAACTTCAGCACAGCTGGGAATGTCCCCAGATTCACTTATGAATGCATGTTTCTTATATCCTGTATATTAACTATAGCTACATACAAGGCCACACTTAATAGAGCCTTGCTCATTGACAATAATCCACAGAGTAAGCCTATTAGGTAAGGTTTAGCATCTACATTTTTCTGCTCACATCTGCTTGCCTGACATATATAATCTGCCTGGATGTCACAGTTTACATCCTATTTTCATTGGATGATAATGAAACTTGATCAGTGTCTTCATCTCCTTCTCTGTCGCTCCAAGAAATATTTCTGCTTGTCATCTTCCCCTTACCAGGACTCTGGTGTGACCCTTAGCCAGGTCCTTTATTAAAGGGTAGCGCATGCAAGGCTTGAAGGAAGCTGTGCAATTTATCATTGTGCAAAATGTGTGCAGAAAGTGCTACTCACAAGACAGTAAGGAAATAAAAAATGATATAGCAATTTCCTAACCTGAATTTACTGTACTTCCTTTTCTCTCACAAAGGTCTGGCATCTCACTATTTTAGTAGCAATAAGTCAGTATTTGCTTTCTGAAGACTTATGTTCCTGCTGAAGTCTTATGAAACTGAACTGTAGGCACCTCAGTAATTTTAGAACAGCTTAGTCTGAGAGGTAAATTAAAATTAGGGAAAATTAGACCATTTTTAATGAGATGGTTATTACACTGAATAATGATGATTATTGCTTCTGCTTAATAAAACTGTCAGCCAGTGCAAAATATATATTAAGGGAAATTACATTACATTATATTTCTATCAACTCAGAAATTTGGTGTGTTGCTTTCCCAAAAACCATGGAAATAATGAAATGTTAGGCAGGGCTTCCTTTTCCAAATAGGATCAAACATGGAGATTTCAGAAACAGCCCTTTAAATCCCTGATGTAAAGCCCATTATATCTAACGCTTGTGAAGATTTCTGCTGACTTCTGTGCCATGTAGATGAGGACTTGACTAAAATGAGCAGTGTTCCCCCTGTTGTCTCTACTAAATACCTAGACAACACCACATGGTGAATGCACACTGAGCTCAGTGCTTGCTGGCACACTTGCTTTCCTCTTCTGATTTACCTGGCAATTTAGGAGATGGACTCCATAGGGTGAGACACAATGTTATTCCCAAGGTGAAAACAAAAAGGAATATTACCTATTATGTATTATAATAGATGTAAAAATTGAATCCTGTTATGGAAACCTTGGCATGGAAGCTCCAGACAATTAGAGGTGAGGCACCTCCCCAGAAGCCTGTCCAGAGACATAAATGACCAGGAAATTCGAGTGTTCAGGATTTTTTTGTTTCAGAGTAGGCCTAGTGTCAAAGCCTGCCTTCAGCAAGAGCTGCTGTCCCGAGGAATGAGAGCTGGGGTGGCTCTCTCCTCTGTGCTGAGAGTCTGCATGACAGTAAGCTGCCAAACGGGCAAAAGAAGGGAGGTGGGAAGCGAAGAGTGCATTCCTACTACCACCCCTTCTCTGTGTAGAGTTCAATCTAAAAGGACATGTTTTTGTGGAATAATTTTACATAAAATAAGTCACACTTTTCTTACAGAAAGGTGTTTATTGCAGCTGCAGTAGCAGTAAATTTTACAGATTCTGAGAGAGATCAAATAAGAAGCAAAAACTGCATGACTCAGTACATGCCTATGCCAACTGATCCAGTGAACCAGGGCACCGAGGTGACCAGGTCTTTCTGTGGTGCATGTTAAAACCTGGAGAAACAGAGATTTACCATATAATTGTATTTTTGAGAGCACTTTTCCTTATACAAAGAGCAACGTATTATCTCAAATGAGGACGATATCATGATTAGTAAGTCACAGCACATGTGTTTCTCAGGTTTTCATCATACTTTGAAATGTTAACCAATCAACAAGATTTCTCATTTTATGAAGCCCATTTTGTAGAGTTCCATAAAACAGGTTCAACAGTCACAATTTCATTAGCATTATATTGTTGCCATGGTAATGTGGTACTAATTCAATGGATGGGCTTTTCATCCTGGGCTTATAGAATTGCTCTTCCTGTCAAAAATACATCTATATGGAAACAGCAAACAGACCTTACCACTGGAGTACTAGCGCAAAATATCACATGCTAATTTGGCTAGGAATGTATCATGTTACTGGCAGCAGACCCAGAAATCAACAGAAACATGGTAGAAGCTACTATGCACCATACACAATAGCAAAGTCACACTTCAAAATCAGGAAAGTTCACACATTCATTGATGCAGTATCTGAATGTGTTATTGCAAAAGCACTTGGCTCTACTGTGTTCATTCTCTGAAATCCTGTTAGGAGGGCACAGCGCAACTGGGAATATTGGAGGAAACAAAAGCAGTCACACACTAAAGAATAGAATGTGAGCTAAAGGTGTGTTGGTCCTTCTCCCATTTGGGTGTTCTGCAGCATGTTCTGGGCTAATTGCTGCCAAATGCAACACCTTGTTTCTCTGGTCTGTAAAATTGGGATAATGCCCCCTCTGCCCCTGTGCAGAGTACCTGCTGTATACCAAACAGTGAGTGATTGCTAAACACTGCCATTAAGTAAAGTAGAAATGCTTTTAACAGCTCTGGGAAAATGCACTGCACAGATCTACAATTTGAGACATGTCACTGGGGGGATCTGGACTCACCCAGGGAAATGCAGAAGAGATGACAGACTGCACAGGTAACAGTGCACAGGAACTTACGGAGGAAGGATACTCACATCATTTAAAAATCATGACGGTTTGTAGTTTTTTAAAAATAAATATTGAAGGCTGCAGGAGAAGTATCCACAGCAATCTGAGCAAGGAATACAATACAAGCAACAATACAATATAAGGCAACAGCGGGGTGGCTTGTTTATAATATGTTAAAACACTTTATTGTGTATTTGCACTGTTTTTTATTATTGTTTCTTATTTACATATGAAAAGTCTTTTACCATCCTGACACATGATGTTCAGTCTATCACTTCTTAGCTTAATCATGTTGCATCCTTTGTAGCAGCAAGAGTAAATTACAGACAGGATAGTATTCAGTATAATCAAAGATGTGTTCCACTTTACATGGTAAGTTTTGTCTGATTTACAAAAGCAGTATCTTCTCCAGCTGAGTGAGGAAAGAGAGACCCTAACTTGCAGATAAAAAAACCTCAGAGAATAGGCTATTCCTCCATTAGGATCCTACTGTTCACGTACAAAAAGATAACTGTTGTTACCACTATTATCTATGTATTTACTTTTACCATGATATAGCCACAGGACCCAACTGAGACCGGGACCTACTTGGCTAAGAACAGCAAAACCAACAGAGTGCTGCAATCTCTCCTTCAGACAATTTTTAGGCCACAAGAGAGGCCAGAGGGGAAAGAAAAAGACAGCTTAAGTAACTAACTCCCTGGGTCAGAGAAGAAGTCAGTGGCAGAAGCAGCACACATCTCCAGTCCCTGAACCCTCCATTGGGAGGCCTGTCCTGGTGAGTGAAGGATATATTTGGAGATATCCTCCACCAGATTCTAGGGATTCGTACTCTAACTCATAGACAGAGCCATGCTTTGCCCCCTAATTTCAATGGCTGCATCTGTGTTGCTGAGCAGGGGCGGCCTGAGGCAAAGCTTGAAGTCAGCTGTGAAGCCCACCCCTATTACCTATTTAAACACCTGCAGGCTGGCTCCAGGGCAACCCTGTTAATCTTCTCAGGGACAAAGGCTCAGGAATACCCTATGCTTTTCTGAGCATGTTCAAGGGCACCAGGGTCAGGGTATCTGCCAGAGAAATATTAATAGGTTTCAACACCACAACTGAAGCAATAGGGATCAGGCCTTCTTCCTTTGGAGAAGGGACTTCCAAATCCAAGCTTGAACAGATGGAGGGAGGGGGGAAAAAGACAGGAGATTTTGGTCACAAGAGCAAGAAGTCAGTTTACATCAGAATTTGAAAGCTTTGATCAGATCTGATGTCTTGGATTAGGAAAGCATTAGCTTGGAGTTTTTCTTGCTTTCTCCTCTCTCTCTCTCAAAAATCCATATAAAGTAAACCCCTTAGACTCTCAGTGAAGAGACATTCATCTTCTGCTCGGTAAATACTTCCCTGTGCTGTGTGGTGCCTGCTGACTTTACTGCTGTTGCAGCCTTTTAAAATGCTTCCAGGAAATCTCATTCCGTTTTAACTTTAATTTTTCTTTATTAAGGAATCAGAAGAGAGTTTATAATAATCCCAGTTAAACTTTTTAATAAAAACTGCAAATAATAGGCTAGCATAGATTTGATCTCATATACATATCTGATAAAAATTCAGATCTGTAGTAAAATTTGTTTGCCAGGAGTCTGTTGCCATCCTATTAATGAATATAAAAGCTGGCAGCTTCAAAATGGCAATATTACAGTAAGCCTACTTTTTTTTATAATGGTTTTGCGTTGTGCATTCTGTATTGATGAAGATTAAGATTTAGCATGCAGAAGTAATATCCACTATGATGGGACTGTCCACAGTGAATTGAGTAGGACATTTGCTTAATTAAAAGTATTTATCTTAGATGATTTAAGACATATGTCATACTACTGAGCTGATGATGTAAATTGGTTTCTTATAATCAGTTCACCACTGATGACTCCTTATACTAAATAGAAGAAGAAAAAGGTAAGAGAAGAGTCAGAGGAAAATAATAGATGCCACTGCCAGAGTATTTAAAAGAACTTTAGAAATGATTATCTAACACTATGCCATGGGCAGGAAATATACATAATCATACCCCTAATGCAGAGATCTAATAGAGCCCTAAAAGGATGCACTTCAAGCAGAAAGTTTGGAGATGAAGACATGAACACATATTCAGATTCCCACTCCTACCCACTGTAGCTGTGCCTCAGAGGCACTGGTGTTTGGAGGGCAGAGCCTGGGGACAAGAGGCAGCACAGAGCCCGTGGTGGCTGAAGCCCTGTGACATGGTGTGGGGTGTCCTGCAGGGGCTGGGCAAGGCATTTCCCTGGCAGGGGCTGGGAGCTGAACTGCTGGGGCTGGAAATTGGAGCAGAAGAGAGAGCAAGGCCAGAAGGGCCAGGGAGGGCAGGAACTGGTGTGATCTGCTCCTCAGGGTGGTTTTTAAGTGTGTTTATAAAGACATACTGAGTGGTTTAATCTCTTGTACAAATATACTTTTAAGGGAGAACCCCAATGAGTGGAATGTTTCAACCTCTCTCAATTTTACAGCCCTACAGCCTAAGTTTCCTGAACTAGTCCACCTTCCTTCCTTCCTTCCTCGCCAAATGACTCATGGAAAGCTGTTGATCTTCAGTCTGTGGAGACAATCTAACATCAGCAACTTTCTGGGGTGCTGCTACAAGGTAGGGCCACATGCAACTCCATTGAACCCTCCCATCAACTCAGGTGTGCTACTGACATGAAAAGCTTGTGACTCCCACAGCAGAGACCTACTTGTCTTCTTCCTGGAAACCCTGCAAAGCTGTCCCTGAGACAACTGGGCCTTCCATCAGCCAGACACACAAATCACTCACTAAATAGTTTTGGCTCAGGTTGTTGGACAAAATCTTTATAGATAGAGCCAAGAGGACCGGCAAGAAATATTTATCTTCTTCATGCCACACGTTGTTTTTTCATTATTTCTTCTTTTCTCCTTTGTACACTCCAGGCAATTTTCTTCTTTCTACATAGTCTAACCGGAAGAAATACCGTGGCTTACTCCAGTCATTTAATTTAAGTAATTTGTTTTAATTCTAATTATGAGCATTCAAATAGCAAGTGACATTTGTTGATAAATGTTACACTTCTGAAACACTGGAAAAAATATCTGACCTATTCTCTGCTAATGCCCAGATGACATTTTAGGAGCAGGAACCAGCCTGGGAAGGGCATGTGCAGGATGGGAGCTGTCAGTGGAGCGCATGGCCGTGAATATGGTTTTGATCTGTCCCTGTAATTTTCCAGGTGAGCCTCGGACTCTGCCTACGGTCTGTGCTCCCAGATGACAGCCCAACAATGGCAGATGGAGGGACGTCCCAGGCACTGCATGGGGCGTTTGCTGCTCCCAGAGCTGCCACACGCCATGGGACCCCCAGCTGCTGGATGCCTGACCCAGCTCAACTGCTGCTGGAGATGTGCTGGGGCTGGCTCAGCCCTGCTTGCTGCTGCCTGTCTGCCTTATTCTTCTGAGTTATGCCCCAGCCCGCTCCTGTCCTGTTGTGCTGGTGCCTCCAGGCTGTATTGAGTTTTCAATTATCACAATATACAGTGCAGATGCTACGCAAAACAGCCAGTGTGGCTGAGCACGCTGAACTCAGGAGAAACACAGTTAAATAAAAGTACTACTATAATACCAGGAGGCTGATTGGAACCGCAAGATACCAGTGTCATATCCTGTGGCTTTTATGTTGGTTGATGTAGATTTCAGCCATTAGAGTCTAGCTATCCAACAGATAACAACCAGAGGAAATGGATCTGGGTATCTTCAGTTGTGAGCAACTGATCCACATTTGCCAATAAATGCAGAACCTGGTAAACTGCAGAAGAAAGAAAACATTTGAGATACCTACAAATACATCCAGGCATGTACTATGGGGTAGCATCTAACCGTGTGCAACTTAAACTCCCTGAACACAAAATACACTTAAAGTGGTACATCAAGAGAGCTCTGACTTCAGAGAAACAATTTGTGGTTACTTGTCAACCTCAAATTCAGGCAAGGAAATAAACAGCAAGTGTAGGTCTCAACTTCTCTATTTGTACATGCAGTAACAAGCTCCTAGGTGATAATGATATTGTGTTGTCTATGGGAGGGTAAAAGACTATGACAAAAGAGGAAGAAATAAGCAATAAATACAATAATGTCTAACTTTCCTGTTATTAAATTCTAGAAAAGCTCAACAGCTGGAATTTTAAAATGTTTTACATGGACAAATGTAAAGAGAACAACACATTGAGTGTGGTTTTTTCCAAAGGAAAATGAAATAGGCATACAGAGAAAATTATTATATTTAGTACTCTCAGGGCAAATTCTAGTTAAGGACTATGAAATAATTTGAAAATATTAATGATTTAGACTCACAGCTAGCTTTTAGGGAGATAATAATGATAATTATTACTATAAATAAATAGTATTATTATCATTCTTACTCAGAAGAATGGAATATTGATGCATAGCGAATTCTGTATTTGTCCAAAATACAGAATACATTTGTCTGTGTTTTACTACTGCAACCATCCTTCTCAAGAACTATTATATATTAGGATCATCCTTTTCCAAATACTCTTTGATATACTATTCAGTTTATCAGTTCTAAAAACCAACCAAACAAGCTTCCTTGTGAAGCAGTGCCAGTCAACATCACCATTTGCATGTGAATTCTCCAGCAGCAACAGTCCTGAAAAAAAAAAAAATGAAGAAGAAGAGAAAAGGAATCATGAAAATCAGTACAAAAAAATCTGTCAAGGCCCCATCTGCGACTGGGTATCAGAATATCACTAAGAAGCTCTGAGGAACAAAGTTCATTCCAAGTCTAACACATTCAGCATTTTGGTCGATGAAATTAATTCAAGCAGGGAGAAATGAGAGCGCATACCATGAAAAACTCTGTTCCTCCACTGAGGATCAAAGAAAAGAAGCATCACCGTGTGTGGTCTTGGGTTTGGTGTACAAAGCCATGCTTAAACACGGCAATAATCAGTGTGCTCATGTCTTATTTTGATAGCCAGCTGCTCCTCTGAGGAGTGCCAGGGAATGAGGGACCTCTGGTCCTGACAAGATGAGGACTCCGATTGTTGCAAAAAGCAAGATTCACAGGCAGCTACCTGAAGTAGCATGGAAACAAAATTATAGTCTCCACCCTCTACAAACATGTTTATTTCCTTCTGAATGGGAATATATAAAGGCTGGGGACACTTATTTGTAGGCTATTTTTATATCTCCTCTTCAGGATCTGAATCTTGCATATTAATGAACTACAGGAAACAGGAAAACCAAACATTAACACCATTCTAATGCAGCATACTATTTTTCTTTCCCTTTTTTTAACTGTTAGAGTATGCAAATGTTCAGTTAACTGGTCCTCATGTTTTCTCTTTATTGAATTGCTTTCACTATGGCAAATAAATATTCATAAAGAAATGTGGACAATAAATCATTTCAAATAGTTCAAAGCCATTTTCTTTCTAGACTGCATATATTTTCAGCTGTAACTCGCCTTTAATATTTCATTCAACAGACAGACTTGTAGAAGGACAATAGAGATAATGTGTCAAGTAGTAATTAAAACAGGGAGTAATGATTAAAACCATTTTGATCTACATTGTGCTCTGCCAGATTCATGTTTGTTAGGATGATATTCTACTTGCTTCATACAGAAACTCAAAATAAACTTCTGTTTGCAGAAAACAAAAGATTTCAACCCTGAGCTTGTGGGGTCCAGAGCCCTTCCCAGCTCTGGAGTTTAGGTGTATCTTCTGTACCATCCTAGTAAGATAAACTCAAGCAGGCACTGTCTTTCCTCCTAATATTGTGACTTCTCTGGGAAGCAGATCCAGATGCAGAGCAGAAGACAAGGAAGGGCCATCCCAGTGTGTACAGGTAAATGTCACCTGTCTCACCATTTAGATTTAAGCTAAGAGCTTCAAAAGAAATGAAATTTAAATATCTGGTTAACTTATACATTTAGGGATCTTGGTTCAAATTCAAGTAATAATTATGCTCCTTGTCTCATTGTATGTTTTGGCTGTTGATACACATATTTGGCCCAAACTCATTATCTTTCCTGATATGTTGCTGACTCTAGGCCCTGATTCAACAGAGCACTTACATACAGACTTAAATAAATAGATTTAGGAAAGCATTCCTATTTGTGTTTAATCTTGGGCAGACATTCAACTTTCAAATCAATGGGATTTATGAAGAGCCCTGACCTTTGGGTCTAAATATTTGCCAAATCAGCACACTGATAGAAATATATTGCAAAAGATACATGTCTAATCAGAATTTTAGTCCCTACTTTCATGGGTAAATACCCATAGATAACACATTATTCTGCTCAAGAAATCCATTTTATAGAATTTATCAGAAAGTCTTGAGTCACGTTTTCCGTTTATGCCAAAAATACCAGATGAACAGTGTCATTCCTTGATAGGGCATCTGTAATAGTCTTCAAATAAATAAATAAAAGTCAGGAAAAGTGCTAGCACAAAAGGGCACATAATTATTTACCAATACCTTCTCAATTGGCTGGCATGTGGCCATCCTTTGGAGAGCACGAAGGTGGAAGGTGAGGCAGAGAGGTTCTGATATCCCACAGACTTGAAAAAATTGCATATGAAATACCACGGGAAACTCTTCCTTAAAACCAGCATTTATAAGGGCCATTTATACACACATGGAATTTCGAGAGATCACGTATTTTTATTGGAGAATGAGGGCAGCCAGGGTAAAACCATGGATGCTTCTGGCATCACAGTGTAGAGGTTTTACAAGTGCACCTATAGCCAAATCCATGAGATTAGAGGAAGCAGGTAAAATAGGTAAAATAATTGATGCTATGATTCTATGAAATAAAATAATCTTCTTGCTGTTCTTAAAAGAATATTCACATTTCAGTTTTCTTTATTATATTATTAAGAAGGCAAACAGAGGCTGTCAAACATTGCTTATAGAGTGGAAACAGACATCAAAGGGGAAGTAGATTACAACAGGTCCTATCACATCATGTAATTTGCAGAGTGATGAGTATGAATTATGGTCATAGCAAGATGCAGGAAGAATCAATGGGTGCTACATCTCTGAACAACCATAGAGCAATACTGTGATCCACATTATCCCACTGGGTTCTGTGGGTAGAGTTTGGGAATAATGCACAAAAAGCAGCTGTTGAGTGTTCACATGGATCTATCCCAATGCTGCCTACACTGATTTTTGGAGGTGGTGAGTCAGGAATATGGAGCTGCTGTATTGTATGCTCACTGCATGCAAGCTCTGGAGCAAGGCCCCTTCGAGTAAGGAGCAGACTGCAAGGGGAAAGCACAAGGGTCTTATCCTCCTCTATGACTCTCACATTACAAAAAACAATTAAAAAAGCTCAATCTCCCTTTTGCATCTACTGTGCCCCAGGGGAGGGGGAGATTACAACAAATACAAAACAGCCACTGCCTCTGATAGGCATTTCCAAATTTAGTCATGAATTGGAGCTAAATTTGCTAATTTAAGTCACCTTCTCTCAATGAAATAAATTAGTGCCTAGGAGACGCAAAAGCCTTATGAAGCTCAAGGTGAGGAGGCACAGGTCCTCACTGGATGAAAGGATTTTTCCAGTGTGAGAAGAGGGTTTCTTTAATCACTTCTTTAGCTTCTGCCGAAATCGTACTGCTTTAGTGAACTTCATTCTAGAGGTATGTTTTGCAACTGATTTAAAGAATTTGGGGTTTCGCGTTTTTTCATCTTTCCTGATACCTTTGTTTAGAGTGTAGTAATGTTTTTTCTCTGATGCACGCAACATACAGGTCATAGAAAAAAAATGTTCACCCCTCACTTCACTAGTATTTACACTGTTATAGCTTTTGAGGGACTAGAAAAAGTCACCAGCCCTGCTATCAAACATTATAATTTTATGCCTATTCCTGTTGTCAGAGTTTTTCTCCTTTTTAACTGATAATGATTATGATTTGTATCTGAAAGTCACTTTGATGAATCTGCCTTTTGACTTTATTTTTTGGTTTTGCTTACCAATATTGAGTCAAGTTCTGAAATATAATCGATTTGCACTGAGTTTGTCAGAGATAGGCAGACTTCTGAACTTCTAGATGCTTAACTTCATCTTGTAAACAATTTAGCTTTTTTCATTAGACTTTTTACTTAAAAAACCCAAAACTGGTCTATGTATAATAATAAGGAACATGTCAAGACATGCTAATCATAAGGATGGAAGTCCTACAGATGCTCAAATTCCTATGCTTTTAGCAACAATTTAGCACATTTTATTGAAGTTCCCTAAGGAGCAAAAGAAGTTCATCACAGGTTACACTTCATGAACTTCAGACCCTGATGCAGCAGTCAAGCTAATTGCAGATGAAATGTAACACAGATTAGAGTAACTTGATAGGAAAGAAATACTTCTTAATGCCCATCCACAGAAGTGGGGAAAGAAAAAACGTTTCCCACTGCAAGCATATTTCTTTCTTTCCTTGTTTACCTGGAAATTGTGAAATCACCTGAAATAAGTGGCATGTAAAGTACCCATTCGTCTCTTGCATTGTGTTTGAATAATTTCATTATGCTCAAAGCATCTTTATTGGAAGGATGATTGGTTATGAGTTTTGGGGTTTTTTCTTTCTTTTTTTTATTTTTTTTTATTTTTCAGTCCTCTGGCTTTTCTCCAAGCAGGAGAATAATTCTGACTTATAGCAGATGTAGTCCATCCCTTAAGACTCAGGATCAATCAGACAGAAGGTGATTGTTCTCCTTAACATCCTAAGATTTACTTTGGTTTAAAAGTCAGCTTTGTGTCCTGCAGACCCATTATTTACTAAAATAAATACTGCAAAAAGCAGCCATACTCTGCTTGAAAATGAACAAAAAACTAGCTTGACCATCTACTCAAAGATAAGCAGCTCATCACAGAGGAGTAAGAAAACAAAAGCCTCCTGATGCTATGGCAGAGTTAAAAGCAAAACTTCCACATGGATGACAGCAAGTGAGCAAAGGGAATGAAGAACAGGTGTTAGAATGGAGAGAAGGGGAGGCGATTAAAAAAAAAAAAAAAAAAGAAAAAAAGGGAAAGGTATATTAAAGGCAAAAGCTTAAACTAAAGAAGCACATGCAGCCCTGGGGGTATGCTTGGGGCACTTCAAAAAAGTTATGAATAAAAAACCCCAGAACTGTATTGGGATGTATATCTTGATAACTGAAGTGGTATCTGTATTGTAGAAACTTCAGATAACCAAGTAGGAATTGAGGTGTTATATACTAAAGCTTGGCCCAAATAGACTTGTATTTTGAATGCTTTTCTTTACTCTTTGTATTTGATATGGTAGCATAGCAACCATAAGCTTAGTTGGAAGCCTCTAGTCTTCTGTGGTGTAGTAAAACAGCCCTAACAGAGTTGAGATTCTGGACCTAGATGTTCCCTTAAAATGGGACACGAAGGGTCTGGTTTGCCTTTTAAGTTGGCAACAGTTAATTGAGAAAGACTTTAATCAATACTTCATGTGATTTAAACCTGATGCAACCAAGTAGCCTGTCTCTGAGAAACTTTCCAACTGGGGTTTGCAATCTCCCAAGGACTCAATGGTATTTTGATGAATAATATTTCTAGCAGGCTAATTTTCTTGCTAATTATCATCAAACACCTAGACAGACATTCTGCTGTAGTAGATATGCTTTGAAAAAAACTAAAAGTCCCTTCTATCATGGGCAAAAGGAAATTAAAAATTCATATATAAAGTGATATAAAGATTTTTAAATCTTAAAGCAGTGTTTCATTACAATATCTTGGTGCTAAGATACAACATCTTATAGTTGATAGATAAAACACCCTCCATAATTGATTTTGAAATTAAAAGTCACATTCCATGGATAAGAGTCCTAAATTTTATATTAAAAAATAAATTAGGTTGCAGAAATTCTAAACGGCAAACTCCAACCGAATGTTCTCCTCCAACCGAATGAGTTCTGACCAAAGGGATTCTATGAATTTTTGGTTTTGTTGAGTGCTTTATTTCCACTTTAAAAGGAAAAATAAACCCTACAATATAGCTTACCAAAATTCATGGATCTATAAAAAACTTTTGGCACGTAAGTCCCAAGTGTATTCTTTCTATTCCAAAACACTTTAAGGTTACACTTAGTCATAAATGTTTCTAGTCTACTTTTCTTCATTTCATCCTGTGCAAGTGCTAGGAGATGGAGGAACAGCCTTAATAGGAAAACAATTCTCACTGGAAGAAACAAAAGCAGGTATGTCTCTCTCTGCCATAGTCTGCATCCTTCCACGTCCATCCTGCTGATGCCAAGGCTTGTCCCTCACAAGATCACAACTACGTCTGTAGTGAGTAGTTACTTGCTCGGTGTCGCGTTACTCAAGCAGTGCAAAATCAGAGCCAAGGAAACTTGTGTTACTGGGATCACTGGCTTTTCTGGGAGCAGAGGGGGTTATCTTTAAATGGCTGGGATGTACTTGCAAAGCACAGAACCCAAACTCAGAGCTGGCAGTTTGAGGATACAATGAGAGTAACAAGCAAGTGTGCACCCAACAGATGGGCGAGCCAGGCTGTTACAACGGGGTTCAGCTGCAGCTCTGGCTCTGTGTGGGAGCTCCTCAGTCAGGCAGGATTGTCAGGCTGTATTGACTTTGGTATTTACCCTACCTTTGCTTGTAGGATTATGATTAATTTCTTCTGTGATTGAGAAAAAATAAAAAGGCCTTTTAAATCCTATGGTATCCTGCTCCTTTCAGGCTTATAACAAATATCCAGTGACAGTGATATAGGTTCCCTCTGCAATAAGTGTGAAATTACAAGTATGCATATGTATATGTTCTCATTGTCAATATTTGACAAGCTTAAAAAAAATGTTTTGGCTAAAGAAGCCACTGATGTAGGTGTTATGAGACATATGGGAGGGGTCTTACAAATTTTTGGAATGCTCGAAGCAGGAATTTGCTGTGTGGGCTAAAAGGACTGCATCTGTGGCCCAGCCAGGTGGAGATCACACTTTCCTAGCTGGCTGTTGTGGCACTAGTCCACCTAAGCATTCTGCAAAAAGGTGGAATGCAGCATAGCCAAAAGTTGCCATTGCAATAAATTATTGTGCAGTAAGAGTAAAATCTTGGGTATGTACATACTGCAACTGAAGTGATAATTGGTTTGAATTTTTGGGAAGGAGCTCTACTGGACATAACCTTAAAAAACACAAACAAAACCCCCATAGAACTAATCAACCAAAAGGGGAAAAAAGCCAAAAGAACATAAAACCTTTTATTAGTTTGTGTAAGAAGTGGACAGTTCCACAGCACCATGATTTGTCTTTTTTTTTTCTCTTGCTTAAAGCTAAATTTTTGTGAGGTAACTGACACCCAGCATAATACAATACTTTTTTTGTCAGACATATCTTTCAATCTCTGTGAAAATTGTTGTTTTGCAGTGTGAGACTTATATGCAATACACAGTAAAGAAATACACACAAATTTAGGCATGAGATTAGACAATTAATCTTGTTTTATTTGGTGGGGGAAGATTTTTTAAAAAAAAATCATGATATGTGTCCTATAGCAGTAGTAATTTTCAGTAGAAATAAGATGCCCTACATTTATGGATACTGTGTGTTATAAAGGGTTAATTTCCAAAAGGAATCTGGTTTAGCTCAGATTTTTTTAAATCAAATTGATTCTGCTTGATTTGATGTAGTGATCTAATATGACCTTGATTAAATTAGAGAGAAAATGATGATGCAGACTTGCGGAGGATTAGCAATGGGACATCACGCCATGATAAATATGATCAAATGAAGCCAATTTATTGCAAGAACAAGCTATATTTATGCTATGTTCTACTGCTGACGTGCCTCAAGCTAATACATGACTGGTTAAGCCTACCTGTGCATGGGTCTCAAGCCTTCAGCTGGCTGGTTAGTCTTCCTTCTTCACACGTCTCGCTGCGGTCTATTGTTTTGCCTTCATGTGCTGTGCTGTGAATTTTTGCTCTGTCTTCTTAGCTCGCCCCACATCCTGTACTTGTTTTTTTCCTGAGTAGGCTCTTCCTGTTTTCGAGCTATCAGGGACACTGTGAAATTCTACTCAGACCCCATAAAGACTGGTTTGAGCACTATGTCCATTTTCCTGTAAAAATCCCTCAACACAGACTGTTTGTCCTATTGACAATTGCTACCTTAGGCTAGGCTGGCAGTGAATTAATGTCCTACCCATATTTTGCAGGGACCTTGGCTAGGAATTAATTTTTTCTATTCACTTTGACCTTGCTAAGAAGGCAATGACTGTTGCTGATTGTAAAGTTAGCCTATTTCACTGGTTCAGAAATAGCTACAGGAACTCACTCAAAACAGTCCAAGACAGATGACTGGCTTGCCATCTTGCCATCAGCCTAGTAGTGCAGCAAGGACAGAGGGAGGTACCAGAAGTAATTTATATTATTTGAACATCAGTTCTCCAGTCAACAGCTGAGATTGTGGGTAGTCTTTATACACCATCTCACACCAGCAGTTGGGGGCTACAGCTACATCTGAGATTTTAAGTGGAAATTTGCTTTCTCCTATGCAGTGTAAAGGTCCTGGGTAAAAGTCATCTATGTATATAGCAAGGCAGGGAAGAGATTTTCTTGAACTGTCCCATGGCAAACATGGTTAAGTGTTTCTTCTGTCCTATTTCATGGAAGCTAGAGAGCAAAAGATGTGCTGGTTAGTGCTTTGGAAGCTTGTATTTTCATCCCAAGTACTATTTTACTTTACAGCAAAGTTTTTATTAACTATAAAGCAATATAGAACTTTTTTCCTTCAGCAATATTTCATTTCTTGGCTTAAACAAAGCACTCACATTAATTGTGTCTTAGTGCTGATGGCTGTTAAATACTATTATAAATTTCAAGTTCCAGTTGAGGTTTGTTGCACTGAGCACTATAAAGACCTGTATAAGACAATAGCCTGTATTAGAAAATTATTTTCAATACAAAGTCTTTTAACTGTTTAAATCTTGCAATAGGAGCAATACATTTCACTGTGTGTATGGCCACAACTGCTGAAGTTACAGAACAGTGAAAATTAATCTTTTCCATGTAAATGGAGCTCTGTAGGAAGCAACTTGCAGGCATGTGAAGAGTGTGGTTAAAAATGTGCAGAGTCCTGTTAATGTTTACGTACAATACTGGTGGAGGGAGGAAAGGTTTGCTATTTTAATGGCAATCCAGTATGTACTGAAAATGGAAAGAGAAAATGTTGATTTTTGTGTAGTACAATACCTAAATGGTAAGATGTGTAAGAATATAAAACTAATATGTGTTTTAACACAGCTGAAATACTAATGCAACTTGTAAATCATTATTTCCAAGCAAGAAATTATGTACTACCTCTTCATTTTTGTTTTGCTGTTTCTGTTAAAACTAAGACTTCTCTGGTAAACCTGTCTACCAAGCTAACATATGATGAGACCATCATACAGCTCCTATCATTTGCTATGGTTTTCTTTTGTGGTGCTCTCATTAGCGTTTTAATAATAGATTTTGCAATGATTGGCAGATTTTTTTGTTTGGTCACCGTGCATAGCTGGAGGTGTTATAAAGGTACTAACCAAGCCTAAAACTGCTGCTGTCGGTCAGTAGGCATTACCAAGTAAGGCTGGTGTCGTGTGAAAAGGGGAGACTTCCTCAACCCTTAGCGTGGGAAGGTTTACTTGATTCTTAGTGTTTAATTTGTCTGTCAATGCCCCAGGAAAGCTGAGACCCTCAGAGCAGTACAAACCCAGCACATCAATTTAGCAATTCTCAGGCTTAGAAATAAACACAGAATTTGTCTACAGATGTCATCACTGGAGACTGGAGGGGGGGAAAAATGGCCAGATTTTTCCATCCCCTAAGATATCCTAATGAAACATTTAATGGCATTTAAATAGAAAAAAATATGCCAAGCCAGGAACAAGTCTTACTTTTTAGTATTTCTTTGAATTGCATGGTAGTGGTTATCATAAGATGTTTGGGGTGTGAAAATACGTGGGTTCGTTTTTTCCTAATTTTTTTTCCCGAGATGATCATGCTGAAACTTGTGGTCCTCGCTACATCTTAGAAATTATTAAGCACTTTAGGAGACAAGCTTTTGTTTACACTGATACAGATGGCTGGAATAAATTAGTGGACTCACTAAAGAACAGCTCATTTGTAGTTTTAAATGCATTTGGGCCCACATGGTGGCCATTTTGTTACTTATTCATCTATTTGTGCTTTGCAGTTCCATGCCCAAAGGCTATGTCCGACTAATGGTCAGAGCTTCCTCCTAACAGAATTTATAATTATGTGTCTCTCACACCTAAAGAGCATTGGTGCTCCTGCACTGTGCCATACCCTGGGTGATCCTGTAGCTGTCCTCTCTGAAGAGTACTGAGCACTGAAGAGTAAATCCAGCTGCAAACAAGCAGATTAGACAGGCAGTGCACGTCTTCACTACTGTGAACATTTTAAGTTGCGCATTTTCCCTAAATTGGTGAAGAAATGCACAAAGTTGTAATTACATACTGCAACATCAGTGCTGCTATTTGTGAGAGGTAGTCAGAGCTTCCCTAAATTAAGTCTTGAATTCAAGTCGTCCTGTATTGGATTAGGATGGGACAAATGGTGGCATAGTTACTCTATGGCTCTTCACTTATGCACCTTTCAGAAACAGTACAGCTAAACCTCTCTCTTTCATACTTCAAATTTTTCATGTTTATACACTTGTTTCCTCCTTGACACCAGTACACTGAAGACGTGCAACACAAATCTCATGTTGATGCATCTGGCACTGGAATCAGCAGCACTTCTTTCAGCTTTAATGATTTACTTTGTCCTGTTAAAGTCACCACCACTGTTACTATGACTCCTAGTGTAAAGGAAAAAAATAAAATAAATCTGAGAAGCTGCTGTGAGCCTTCAGAAGCAGCTTGTATTCTTCATGGCATTTTCTTGCTAATCCCATTTCTCTTGGACTATGTGCATACTGGATATATCACCTTTACTTTGAATTTGGTAATGCCAAAATGAGAGGGCAGAAGTGGCAAATAAGTGAAATAGAAATCTTTGCACTGTCATAAGTAGTAAGAAGGTAAAATAGCAACTTGGGTTCACTTCAGGCTTTCCCAAATCCCATGAACTTGACAGGTGAACTTGCTTATGTTTAATGAGCAATCTGGATAGCTAAATCAGGCATTCAGATGTTGGAAGATGATAGTCGTGAGACTGTAACCATCACTCTTCATCATATGCAATGAGGGAGGAACCTGATCCTGGAATAAAAATAGTGTGGGATTAAAGAGTGCTCACTGAATTCAAGGTACAGCTACGCAGCAAATTAAAGTCTGGAATGCCTGTCTCTCTAGTACTTGAACTGACATGAAGCAGGGGCAGTTTTGATGAAAAAGTGGGGAGCTGCTTGTACCACATATCAGTACATGGAGACCTCTAGGCTCTCTAATACATCACTGCCAGAATTTGAATGCTGAACTTTCAGAGTTTACAGTTTACCCTTTAAACTTGGGAGATTAACTACTGCAATGGCTGGAGGAGGAATCCTTTGTTTTAGATTGCAGGTTGTGTTCCTGGAACCGTTTGGAATTGAAGGACATGGCTTTTCTCACCGTCTGCTGCCCTGCCCTCCTTTGCCCCCCCAGTGAGGCAACCATTCCCAGCACAAGGCTGTAGCTGCTCTGGTAGCTGTGAGTGCCTGGAGCTTTTCTGAGAAAGTTCACATGCAATTATTTCTTTGGCATGTGAGCAAATTTTACCTGAAGAGCACCAGGAACAAAAGGTTAATGGCAATTTTTCAAAAGCCTATAACTCAACCAAGCCTCAACAGCATTTCATGTCAGAAGTGAAAGCTAAGTCTTTAGTATCCCTGCTCTGTTTCTGCTGCTTTAAAAATCTTGCTGGCAGGAGAAAAAAATTAAAACCAGAGACTTAACACTTAATGAAAAAAAGCCCAAACTGTATTTGGGCTGTGTAACACCTCTTATTGAAATTTCTTATAACTTCTACTTTAGAGAAGATTAAATATTTGTATTTTGATGTACATTTTGCATGTCTCCCTCTTTTTGTCCATTTATTTCCTGAAACAAAGTTCAGCTGTAAACATGCTCAGTGCTGATAAAAGCACTATTTGCCACAGCTGAGAATCCAGGCTTCAGATGGGTGATCCACAGAAGGCCAGCTCTCCCAAACTGCTGGGGAAAGCTGGCAAACAGCAGCAGGCTGATACAGACTGGCTGACTGCCATGCTTTAAAGACAGTAAGTTGATTCTCAGCAGGAAACAGAAATAAGAGGAGCTGTGAGTTAAAGCAGAATATGGTTATGTCCGACTATCCCTTTCTCTGACCTGTTTGTATTGATAGAGTAAGTTTTGCTTCATTTGCAGGAAAATTTCTATTTCCATGAAATCTAAATGGTGTCACTGTTTACTGGTTTCACTGGTCGAAAATCCTGTGGGTGTCAGGTTCATTTGAGTTGCTAGATTACATGGGGGTAACCAAGAATTTACAACTTGCAGAACAAGACAGAACATGTGTATAATGGAGAGTTCAGTGCCTGCTGCTAGTCTCTTCTATGTAAATGCTCCTGTAGAACAAATGGAGGCAAACTTCAAGTCACAAAGAAGTTTATTATTTCACATACACTGAAATATGCATTGTGAAAATGTGACTTGCACCTAATGTACTCGCATAGTCAATATAGTGCTGTAGGTCAGGAGCAAACACAACTAGAAAACTCTCCAGCTAGCATCAGACCACTGAGCGGCTCAGCAATGTCAATATTAGTGAAATGAACCAAAGACTCTTGGATTTGTTACAGATAAGTACTAGCAATGAAGGAGATCCTGCTTCTGATTCTCCTGCCAACACTTCAGCTGCTTTACATGGGTGATTGTAATCAGCAAGAATTGTTATGCAATAGTGCTGAAGCAGAGACTTGAGAAAATATAGCTCTCACTTGAGACAGAAAAGACCTAAACCTTATTTCTTCACATCTTACAAAGGGAAAAAAAAACAACCCTCCAGTGGGCATCTCTAAAGCGCTCATTTACAGAGATGGAAAGAAACAAAATAATTACAAGGTAAAAAAAAATTTCCATGCTATTCTGTGAGAGGCACTACCTCTGGAGATGTGAAAGGAAAAGGCAAACCAATTCTCTACTGCACCCAAAGGGTCACCAGTGTCCAGAAGCTACTTAGAGTTTTCCAGGCTTTTTGTAAAGTAAATAGGAGTGAGAAATCCTTTCGATTTTTTTGTTTGTTTTGTTTTGTTTAATGCTGTACTAAGGAGGGGATAATAAAACCTACCTGGATAAAATGAATGCTGTGAAGGGAATAAAGAGCAGATCTGGGATATGTTTTAAGAAGGGGAGGAAGAACCCAGGAAGCTGCCCAGCATGCACATTGGAAAAAAAAAAAAAAAGAAATCAGTTTTAAAACTCCTCTCTCCTTGTGAAATGGGGATAAATGAGCTCTTATTTTAAGTAATCATAGATGTGGCTAAATGAAAGTGCACTGCAGAAACAGATGTTACAGTGTTTGGTTGACTGGTTGGTTTGGGTGTTGTTGCTTCCCGAAGTGGAGAAAACTTGCTTTCTTTCTAGGCCCGTTGCAGTGTGAATGTTTGTTTCCGTGATACCGTAAATATTGCGTTTCTAGTGTTAAACAATTGCCATGTTTTGTAGGCTGTGACCTGACCTTCGCGCACCACTCCCACCTGCTGGATGGATTCTGAGAGGGGAGTCTCCCAAGGGGGTGGGAAGGCTTGCTGTCCCTGTGGGGACATGGGTGAAGGTTCAGGGACAGCCCAGGCCGGTACTGCCGGGAAGGTGTAACCCTGGGAAGGGTCCGTCCACCGCTCTTTGCTGGGCAGGAGGGTGACCCCAAGTGCAGCAGGGCTGGCTTCAGCCGTGGCGCGCAGGCTGCTCCTGTGCGATTGTCATGAGTGGTTAAACACAGCCGCAGCGGCGTTCGGCCCTCCCCTCGCAGTTTCTCGTCCCCCACCAGGGAATGGGAGGGCCAGGGCCGCAGGAGGCCGGGTGCGCACACGGGGCACAGGGACCGTGCGGGAGGGCGCAGCGGCGGGGCGCGGCCCCGGGCCGTTCCCGGCGGGGCGGTGTGCGGGCAGCCCCGAGCAGCGCTGCTGCGGAGCCGCGTTCCCGCTGCCGCAGACTCGGGGAGCGGGGCTAGGAGCGCTGCCGCCCGCGGGACACCTGCCCGGCTCGGCGGGGCGGCCCCGGCCCGGCACGAGGGCGCCCGCCCACCTGGGCGTTGCTGCCCGGGCTGGCGGCTCCGCCTCTTCCCGCTCTCCGCTCCCTTCCACTCCGGGACTGCGGGGAGCCGGGGGAAGGCGGTGCGGACACCATGGCTCGTGTGCTGAGCCGGGACCCGGTGGACATTGAGGTACCCACTCGCCCTGCCGGGACGTGCGGCTGTCACTAGCGGGGAGGGGGCTGTGTCCGGCGGCGCCGGCGCCCGATAAAGTTTGGCGGCGTTAGGAAGTGCCTCGCCGCTGCCTGCCGGCGGTGCCCGAAACCTCGTCCCGCCGCCCCGTGCCGTGCCGTGCCGACCAGCCCCGGCACCGGCCCCTGGGGCTGTCTGCCGCCCGGGCAGCTGCAGCCCTTGCGGGCAGTGGCTGCCGGGGCAGCGCCGGGCGCCCCGCTCTAGCCGTGCCCCTGCCCCCGTCCTCGGCACGGCGAGCGCGGCCGGCGCCCGGCCGAGGGGCGTGAGGGGGTGGCGCCCGGCGCCTCCCCTCTGCTCGCCGCCTCCTGTCACTCCCCGGCGAGCTCGAGGGCAGGTTGTGACCAGGCTCTCTCCGGTGAGGTCGGGCTCCCGGCTCTGGCAGGGTTCTTGAGGGGCAGGGCTGCTCGGAGGCCGTGACCTGATGAGCCCTGGACGGTTCAAGGTGCGTGGCCGGGCTCAGCGTCCCTATGGGCCAGCGGAGCTGTAGGGGACCCGGCTCATCGCTGTCCGGCCGTGGGTCAGGCTGCGCTCACGGACTGCACCCAGTCTCCTCGGACCAAAACAGTTGCATGGAAGGCTGAGCAGGAGGGCCAGGGTAGTGGCCTTGCTGCGAGAGGCATTCTCACCTGTGGCACTTAAGGTTTTTGCATGACATTCCTTGCTGCAGGTCGTACTGGCTGCTGGAAGCAGGGTCCGGCCGTGGCCTTGGGAAGGCGGAGCTGAGGTGGCGTGTGACCGAGGCTGGTGCCCTGGCGCACGTGGTGAGCTCCGCTGGTGTTAGCCAGGTTGCAAGGCTGGACTTCAAGGCAGCATTTTCCCACCTTTCCCAGAACCTCATATTTGGCTGTAAACTTCAGCTCTTTGTGAAGAGTCTAGTAAAACAAAAGCAATGATAAACGAACTTGTGGTTGATAGTCTTGTTCTAGCCTGACACAACTTTTTGTTGTGGTATACCTTGAAGTGTAAAATGTTTAGTTTGGGCTATTGCAGCTCACTGAGGCCCAGACATAATGCACAAATACGCACAGCAAAAACTTGAACACATCTAGATCAGTTGTGACTGAATTTTATCGTTAATTCCCATATTGAGTTTTTGTGTCCAGTCCATTCTCCTAGCTGAGCTGCTGTTTAAACCATGACTAATGTCCAGAAATGATCTTACAGATACTCTGATAAAACTGAAGCATGGAATGGATAGGAAGAATGAACTATCACAGAAGTATTCCTGGCAGTTAGGGAGGCACTGTGATATGAAATCAGCACTGTCTGTCCTTTACCAGCTCAGTGTTTTTGGAACAGCCAGTCTTGGATTTTTCTTCAGATGTTAAAATTCATTTTTCTGTGACAAAGAGTTGATTTTAGTTGTTCATGTTTTTGAGTACTTCCCTTAAATTTTTAATGCAAAATGTTTCTTGTATTGCATTGTTTTGCATTTCTAGATACTTATTGCTCAGATTCAAAGAACAATGTTATGGTAGGATCCTGTGTTGATAATAGTATGCAGTACTATGTGATTTAGGAGATGAGTTGATGGATTTTTAAAAGGCTGGTGTTTGCTTTATTCTGAGGTTTCAGATACAAACTTTGGTCAGTATCTTACTGTATATTTGTTTTTAGCAGTCATTTAAACTAGCAAGGAAATCAACGCCATTTCCTTCTAACTAAATGTGCTGTACTGTCCCTCCCCCAACTATTCATAAATTTAGTCATTGTATGGTTTGTCTCACAGATGAATATATCAATAATTACTGATAATCTAATTGCAGCATTGTAGACCTGTTGGTTTTTTTGTGGGTGTGTTTTTTTTTCCCCTCCCCCTGCATAGGACTTCATTTTTTGGGGGGAGTAAGTACTGAATTTTCAAAAAATGTGTTTCTCTTTGTCTTTGAAGTAGGGACAGTGCCTGCTAGCTAATCCTATCATTGTAGATAAATATTTTCAGTAATTTCTTTGCTGAGTGGAGGAGTCTATCAACGTGAGTGCTGGGCAGCACAGCTTGAATGTTTCTTGGCTGCAGTATAAAAACTGAACCAATGATTTAATGAAGTTTATCTCAATGGTTAGTATCTCAAACTCAAATTCATATAATAAAATATTTAAAATGATCTCTTAAGTCCTGATGCTACTTTACAATGTATTTAAATAGTTAAGGCTGGATAAAAAGACATGTCATTGGTTAAAGAAGAGCCAAGAATCTGTGCTAAAAGTAGCTAAAATCACTGATACTTCTCTAAGTTATTTTACTAAATAAAAATTCTAGTAAACTGTCCCTGAGGAATCTTGTCCCCCTTGCTTGGCTTAGCCAGCAGCTTCAGGCTCTGGACCTAACTAAAGAAAATGAATAAATTACATAGAAAGTTGTTTCTTTCTAAGATCTGCTTTCCAAATTGTGGAAGATTAGGCGTGTTGTGATTTAAATGCTTTTTGTTGTGATTTATATGCTTTTCTACAATTTTTTGTTTCCCACTAAAACATAACACCCAAAATACCAAAATAAAACAACAACTCTCCCCTCAACTACGGCAACTCCACAAACCTCAAACGCTGCCTTTTTAAAAATAAAGTCAACTATCAAAGCGTGCTGCTAATATTCCTTGGACACTGATACTCAAAGCAAAAGGAAAGAAACCTTGTTTAAAAATAGCTCCATGTACAAGTACCTACCTTGGATTTATGGTATAAGGACCTGCCTTGGGTTTTTGTTTATTATCTCTCTAAATCTTTACAAGAACTTTTGAAATCTACACTATGAGGGCAGCATTTCCTTTCTAACTTGTAATGTGAAACTGTTAAATGTATATTTGAGCTCCAGAGAGTGTTTACAGACTTCATGTAAACTTCCCAATGATACTCTGGGAAGGAAAGTCTTCCATTCTTTTGTCTTCTCTTTTGTTTCACCTGATTGCTGACTATCACTGTGTGTAAACCATATATAATTACGTCTATTGCAATCTTCAGGATTCTTTGAAGAATTAAAGTTGTCAAATCAAGTACTCAGAAATTAATGAATTGCAAAATGAATAGAACAGAATCTTGAATGACATAGTTTGGCATTGTTCTCTGCACGCTGTGTTTTCCTGACTGCATTCCAGTGTTGCTCTGCAGTCTCTCCTCTTTACTCGGTGATGTTTGGGTAGTGGATACTTTCCAGCTCTTTGCCACCCAGATTACAATCTGGGGAGAAGAGTAGGTCTCCCAGTTTTTTGGAAGGGGCTTCTTCACAGCAGAGTGGGGACACTTTGCCACACTGTTGTCACAAACTTGAAACATTCACAGAAAATCAAAACCAGCCCCCCCCCCCCAACACAACTTAATATGAAACAGCAGTGTCGTTCTTACGGAAGTTAGGCAGTGTGCTGGCACTTCACAGATCTGTCCTTCTGAATCACGGGTTGTGTAGGTTTAAAGGGGAATTGGGTGTTGATGAGTGGGTAATTCCTTGCTAGACCAGCAGCTGGGCACCTAGAATGCTGTCTCAGCTGTTTCCACCCCAACACTGATGCTTGACTTGTAAGAATAAAATGAAAGGTGCAAAGGGCTAGAGCCATGCTCTGAAATTGCGATCAGGGAATTGTTTGAGAATTATCAGGATAAATCTGTGTCACTTTCACTTAAAATGCGATGAGCATTGTATGAACAATGTTCAATGAACAATGAACTATAACTATGTTATGCTTTCTCTTCATTTAACTTCAGAAAGTATAAATGGCTCTTAAATAATGTATTTTTATTTCAAAAGTTATATAATTCATCCATGTATTTCTTTGGTGTTATTTCAGGGTTCAGAGGAATGTTTCTTAAGGGCCAGACTGTACCCATTGGGTGCTGACTTTAGTGAGAACACAAGAGGCTCCAGGAGTTCTTCAGTGCTCAGTAGGCAGCATGTTCATTGGTTTTGAGTTCCTTCAGCAGCAAGTTCTACACTGCTGTCTGAATGTCCTAATGAATGTGGAATGAGGTTATGGGCTGTTTGGTCAGCTCACTGATGGTACAGACAGCACATCTGCACTCAAGGGCTGCAGCTGGTTCCAGAGTCAGCCGGGGGAACAGAGTCCCTTGTGCCATGTTGCCTGCTGCATGGAAGGGTCACTTTGGAAGTGCTCCTAAGCCTTGAGAAAGCGTTATTGTACAGCCTGCGAATTCCACAGTGTTTTAAGTAGCAGCTTTGATAGCGCTGGCAGTTCTTCATTCCCTGGGAAATGCTTAGTAGCTGTCACCAAGCATGGGCTAGGACAGCGAGGTAGGCAAGTTTCACGTGTCAGGCTTATTTTTCTACCAATGCAAATGGACAAGAACAGAGGAAAAACTGCAGGTAGAAAGGTATGTCTGAGAGCTAGGCTTGGTGTGCTCACAGTGGGAAGCTGGGTAGGGATTGAAAAATAAAGAATACTGTAAAAACCAGGAAACCTCCAGCAAGATAGTCAGCATGGCTCACAAAGTTGTTAGGCAAAGGTTATGTGAATAAATAACTGAAGCTAGCTTCCTTTGATCTAGGCTAAACTTTTGTTTTAAAAGTCCTAATTATTACAGTGTCTCTCTGTTGTAAATACCTGTTATTTTTTGAAGTTCCATAATGAAGCTTTAATATGTAGAATGTTTTTATGTTACTGCTTTATGGCTTGTTGTGATGATCAGGTGGCTGTTCCAGATTGACGGCTGTGTCTTCCTAGGGTCATTTGACAAGCAGTCAGTGAGAAAACAAAACTTCCTATTTAGCTGTTTTTGCTTAATGAATTTCTCAAGCCTTTTCATTGTTTTAGTGGTTTTATTGTAATAAACTCTTAGCTGAGTGGAACAGCAATTATAGCATGATTGCTTAGACCTTGTGGAAGATTATAGACCACAATTATCATGTCTGTCTTAGAGAATTGAACAATGATTTACTCATCAGGTTAAAATTTGATCTGGCAAGTAGGAAAGAAAGTCTTCTGTGTGAAACATTTTTTCTTTTCACGTTCTATATGCAAATCCTGTTGATGCTCAAGGAATTATGTATGGTCTTGCCTCTGCTGTCGATAGTCTGCCAGATTGTAGCAGTCAAGCCCTCCAAATAATTATGTCAGGAAAAAAAAATCGTGCTTTTCAAAACTTGTGCTTTTCATTTTCATTCAACCTTTGTGTTTTAACGTTACTTACAAATCAAACTCCCATTTTTTCCCCATCCTTTAAATTTTTACTCTTTTTGTGAGATCTTTCATATAAGAACTGCTATTCTCACCCTTCTCATGACTGAGACTTACGAGTAATCTGCAGTTAGCAACGCTGAAAACAAGAAGGAACTGAAATTATTTTTATTTTAGTTACAGAAATGAATTTTGTGATGATTTTATGTTGTAGACCAAACTGGAATTTTGTTCTTTCCTCTGCTTAGTGTCATATCTTTTAAGAACATTTAACATGCTGATATAGAAAGCTGATATCCATAGGCAGGATTTTGCCGATCAGCTGTGACAAGAGTGCAGCACTGCAGGGCAGGCATTTGAGATACATTTGAAAGAGAGCAGTTTTAGCAGCAGGGCAGGACTTGGCCAGTTTTCAGTGCAGCCCAGAGGGGTGTGGCTGTGTCTGATGGGCTGGCATTTGCTTGGACCCAAGATTGCTTGGCTGTCTCCATCCTACTGGCCAGTGTACATGGGTGGTGCACTTTATGCTACCCAAAGACACAAGCTGCTGCTTTTCAAGTTAACACTTCAAAAAATTCTACTGTCCATCCTATCCTATGCCATTTTGCCAGTGTCAGTAAAATGACCTAGGGAACACAGAAGTAACTGGCACTGGGTTGGGAACACATTTCTAGTTAAAATATTGAGAAAAGCTGAAATTCCTGGTGGCTGCAGACAAGCCGGATTGAATATGTCCTGTTTGTTCTGGCTGTGCTAACCCTTTGACAGCACCGAGTTCAAATCAAAAACTGCTTTCTCTCCCTCCCTGGTTGCCTGGCAACCTCCCTCCTCTTATTAGCATATGATTTCTAGTCCTTTTTTTATTTCATCAGTACAGTGCTATACACTCTGCTCCCTGCCCTGTGCTGCCACCTTTGAGAAGAGCAGGATTTGTGCCTTTATATGAGACTTCGGCAAGTGTGTGATTTGGCAAAGAAATCAAACATTTGGGATTAGGAACCTTTGGACATAAATGCCTTATCAGAAGCTCAGAGGGTGGTGTTTGTGTGGGCATGTTTTTCAAAGTCTTTTCATTTTCATTTGCTGTCATTCTTATACTAAGGGCAGAATTCTTGCAAATCAGCACAACATAAATCTCTGGCATCTCTACATGTGCAGAGCATCAGTTTGTGAAACCTGCCAACAGAGATTGGCTACACAGATCTTGGGGGGCATTTTGTCCTCTTGGTCTTTATGCAGTTCTGTAATGCAATATGCAATACCATAATTCAAAATGTAATTTTAAAAAATATCCATGTCAAATTGTGATTGGGGAAGAAAGCAGATAAATAAGTAAGTAGGAGAATTGAACTAAATTCTCCAGTTTTCTTCTCATAATAATGCTTTTTTGAAATGAGAACATTTTGCCTTTCAGTTGGCCAGGTGTATTCTTTTATGAAATTACAGGTGATTCAGACTGGATCTATGGTTTAAACTTTAAATTTCCTTTTTTCTGTTCATAGACTCTTACAGCTGTAATAAATATCCCGATTTTTTTTTTTGCTATTGTATAGGGCAAAGAATGTAAGATTCAAGTAGGAGTAGGAAAAACAACAGTAACAACAGAAGTTGGAAGACTCAGTGAGGAAGAAATAAAAAAAGCATGTAAGTTTGAGGAGTGTTTATATCAAGATATGTAAAGGAGTTTTTTCTTAATATTATCCAAGTCATAAATCACAAATGAAATAATCTACTTTTTCAATATCCTTGTTCTGAAGGAAGGTCACATCTCTCAGGAAGTGTTTAAGGGGGTTGCTAGGGCATGTAGGAAAAAATAATTAGGGAGGCCAAAGCTCAGTTCAGTTGTAAAGGATAATAAAAAATATTTTTACAAATATATTTATGGCAAAAGGTAGGGCAAGGCCAACCTTTGGTTTCTACTGGATGTGGGAGGGAACTTGGTAATTGCAGATAAGAAGAAGGTGGAAGTGCTTAACACCTTCTTTGCCTCAGCCTTTAGTGGGAAGAAGGCTTGTCCTCAGGAGTACTGTCCTCCTGGGCTGGTAGATGGTGTCAGGGAATAGAATGATCTCCCTGTTATCTGGGAGCAAGCAGTCAGAGAGCTGCTGAGCTGCTTGGATGTTCATAAACCTATGGGACCAGATGGGATCCATCCCAGGGTGGTGAGGGAGCTGGCAGATGAGCTTGCAAAGCCACTCTCCGTCATTTACCAACCTGATCTCCTTTTATGGCCAGGTGACCTCCCTGGTGGCTGTGGGAGAGGCTGTGGATGTTGTCTGTTTGGACTTGAGCAAGGCCTTCGACACTGTCTCCCACTTCACACTCCTGGAAAAGCTGGCAGCCCATGGCTTGGGTTCAGAACTGACTGGATGGCCCGGCCCAGAGGGTGGTGGTGAATGGTGCTGCATCCAGCTGGCAAGGTTTTTTACAGAAGGGTGATAAAGTACTGGAATGGCCTGCCCAGGGAGGTGGTGGCATCACCATCCCTGCATGTGTTTAAAAAAAGACAGGATGTGGCACTTGCTGCCATGGTTTAGTTGAGGTGTTAGGACGTGGGACTCAATGATCTTGAAGGTCTCTTTCAGCCTAGTAATTCTATGATTCTTATGCTATGGTCCGAGTTTGGCAATTTCACTTCTTTTCTCTGTCAAAATACTTAGATCTTCCTGTGAAACATCTGGGTTCTTACCATAGTCATGGATGCCTTCCTAAACCAGTGTGGAATTTAAGTGGTTTTAGGTCTTGCAGAGACTTCATCATTTGAGTTAAGAGTAAGCCCACCTATAAGAGTGTTTTGTTTTTAATAATGCTTCCAGTATTTAAAGATATCATTTCAGAAAGCATTCTCAGTTTGATAAATATTAATGTATGTGATGTTGGTATTTAATTTGTAGATTTAAAGTGATAAACACAATGAAGTCCTTAAAATGCCAAACCTTTCATCTCTGCTCAAGCCAAGGTTCAATTTTATTTTCAGTATGACATTTGCTGCCTGAAGTGTTACAAGTGACTTGACCTTAAAATTACGTTTATTTTAGTTCATTGAAATGGTTGGCCTTTCCAGTTCAACTTGACACCAACAGTGCAAATGGGAGAAGGCAGACATGCTTTCCTGTGACTCTATTTGAAAGCAAATTAAAAAGGTATCTAGGTGATGAATCTAAATATTTCCATTTAGATGGGATGCTAGTCATCAGTTAAAGGCAATCATGGTGCATTCTGACATTTTAATTTCAGGTTCAAAAACAATTATATATGTAATTAAGGAGCAAAGTGTCCAGGCAGCCAACCTGTCTGATTTATGTGTCTTGTTGGTGTGTGTGTGGGTTTTTTTTTAATAGAGGTACCTGTGCACACCACTTTGAGACTGTAGAAGGTGGAAAAATTGAAGTTTTGATTTTAGTTAATTTGTTCTTCCTAAGGACACTCTTCTTTCAAGTGTTAGTCATACATTCAATGTCATTAAGTTTGTATTTATCATGGAGAGCGGACTCCATGCTATTTTGCAAAGAGGTTGTTGTGATACCTAGTTTATTTATTAGTATATTGCTGCATGCTTGCCTTGGTTTTGGTGTGATTTTGTTAACTGTGCTCTGAGAGGCCTTATTTAAATTGGACTGTCCATTGGAATGAACTTTCCTGGCTGGGTTTTTCTCAGTCAACAAAACATTTGGCCAATGTGGAGAGAATAATGCAGGTTGCTGTGCAGGAGATGCATGTCTCCTAAGGCAGGGATGTTTTGTTGTGCTGTGCACTCTGTGAAGGGCTGTCTGCCCAGCCTTGAGAGAGGTCCTCGTGCTGCCCAATTGCATCTCTGTCAGTCAGTTAATTAATGAGAATATTGTGCTCTGAAGGGAGCCCTTTGCACTCTTGCGCTGAAAGGACAGAAGGCAGGACGAGCTTCTGAGAGAGGAAAAAAGTGCTAATAAATATGTGGAGGGATCTACGGGCAAGGAAGAATAAAATATACACTGAAAGCAGGCTATTGCTGAGTTTAATAATCACAGCATTTTCCTGCCCAGCTGTTGCACTGTTAGCATCTATACTAGCATCTTGCTCATTATAAAATGCTTGGGTTTTCACTGATTGTGAAGGACGTTCTATGAAACCCAACTCTATTCTGCTCTTAACAATAAGCTGACTACCCTTCCATCCAGGCATGTCTAGCATCCATGCAAAACTCCAGAACTCATTTGTGAAAGTAGGTAGAAGTGTTAGAATAAGTTATTAAAAATGTAGACCCATAATGGGAGCAAAGAAGATTGGAAGTATAAAGGGAGGTTTTACACCTGGAAGTTATTATAGTTATTTAGATTGAGCGAGAATAATAACCAATTGTTTTCTAAGATGTATGACACATTTATGAAAAAACCTTGAAGGATAAATGGATCTTTTTAGTATGCTACTTCCACAAAGGACTCTATGAATAAAATAATAGTGAGAGAACTCTCAGTGGATGCTGAATACTGCTAATTGATGAAATTATTACTTATTACACTGCAACTGAACTCTGCTTAGAAACACTATTTTCAGTATGATTTTTTGAAAATGACAGCTGAAATGTAAGAGGCTTTGTATTGAAAGTGAATAGTGATAATTTCTTGATATCTTTGAAATGAAAGATATTTCAATGACAGTTAAAACTGAAAAAAGTGTTTTTTCTTAAGTGTGTAAATTATGGACTATGGCTATGAAAATAAAATGAACTCTTCTGAAATCAATAAAGTAGACTTAATGTGGATTTATGAGGCATTTTAAAAATAACTTCAAGTATTCTATTTATAATAAAGCAGTCAATTATTTGTGTCAGCAGTTTTCATATTATGTCACATTTTAAGGTTAAAAATTGGGTTTGTGAGATAGAGTGTAGCCATCATATTAAGAACGCTCTTAATTCTAAATTAAATCAGTATTGAAGAATACTGCTGATTTACTGCTCAGGGCAAAAATGGGAATGAGTACCAGATTTTCTTTGGTTTTCTGTTGATGAAATTAGAGCCTGCTGTCCTTCTTGGTGTGTCTAGTTAGGTCTGTGTACTAACTCTTACGGATTGTTATCAGTAATTGGTGTGAGCATCTGCGTTCAGAGGATCACGTGTAGTGTAACATTTTGGAATATAATACGAGTGAATACGAGATCTAATTTTAGCCTTAACAAATCTGTTCATCAGTTCTAAGATGAACCTCTCTGTTAATTTCAACAGACTGCAGCATCAGAGGGACAAAGTAGGCTTGTGAGAATTCATGCACACGCTTGTGTGTGGATGTGTGTGTATGCTACAGGAACACAGGATGGGAGATAAAAAGTAGTTCCCAGACTTACTCTGTTTCTGTTTAAAAGTTGTGTTTGTTATTGCCCTTTTTTCAGTTCCAATTGAAAATGCAAAATTTGAAAGATTTTAGTAAGCACGAACATAGCTTTTCAAAACAGATGGAAGTGAGAAAGTGACAAAAGAGTGGGGCAAAAAAAAAGCAAAGAAGATAACCACAACAGAAGCTGTTCTAGAATGCTGGTGATGAAATGTAGAAATAAAATGAATACAGAACAGAAAAAAATGAAAATATTATCTCTTCTTAAAGTATCTATAGTCTGAGTAAAGTGTCAGTAGTCAGCAGTAACCAATACTCAGCTGAAGGGCCAGTACTCTTTTGTTAGGATAGGGAATGATAAGAAAGAGATTCTGGAAGAACTGTAGGATAAGAACCGCTTCTTCAGTAAAGCAGAATAGCTAGTATGCTGCTAAGTCATGGCACTGGGTGAGGAGATAAGATAAATCGATCAGGAACCCCAATAAGTATTTAGCACAAAAGCAAAGTTAGATAGTTTTTAACTCCCAGTGTAATGTTCTTTATGCACTTAATCAATGAGCCCTTAGTGAAAAATTCGTAAGAAGTCTTGAGAGTTGGTCTAAAACTCTTTTAGTGCTGGAGCAGCATTCTTGTCATGTTCTCTGATTTGCTTTTGTAATCTTACCTGAACAGCAAATCAGTTCAACTTCTCATCCAGGTTTTCCTTCCATCCTGTGCAGGACAAATCAGGAACATGGGAATGGAGGCCTTCTTGTTCCACGGGTGACTCCAGTAATGATTAGACTATTTTATGAAAGTGTCTGTTCTTGTAATTATTTGTGACACTTCCTCAATTTTTTCCATATTTCAAATGGAAGCTGGGAACTCATGTATTTGAGTACAGTTAAGTGTTTGAACTTAGGTAGAGTTTCAGGCTGAGAGCCATCATCCTAGAGGCTGGTGTGTAAGTCCAGGAGGGTAAGAGAGAGCAACCTGTGGTTGTGTACCTCCTGTCTCTTTGGTGTTTTGTCAGGACTCATCTAAGGAGTCCTGCTTGGTGTACTGGCAACTGTGAATCCCCTCTTCAGGTGCTGTAAGGAGAAGCTTAATTGGGTGTGCAACTTCCACTCCTGGAGTTAGTCATCTGCCCTTACTTACAAAGCTTCCATGTCTGTGAAGGTCGGCCCTGACTCAGGAAAAGGGAGCAAACAATAGCTAAAAGAAGAGCTGACCTGAAGTCAAGTGGAAAGAGCTCAACATGACTTGACAACATGGCTTGGCTATATCCTGAGCTGCATCAAAAGAAGTGTGGCCAGCAGGTCAAAGGAGGTGATTCTTCCACTCTACTCTGCCCTTATAAGACCTCCACCTAATGTACTACACCCAGCTCTGAGATTCCCAACATAAAGAAGATGTGGACTTTCTAGAGTGAGTCCAGAGGAGAGTCAGAAAAATAGTCAGAAGCCTGAAATACGTCTCCTCAGAAGACAGGCTGAGAGAGTTGGGGTTTTCAGAAGAGAAGGCTCAGGAGAGACCTTAGAGCAGCAGAGGATGAGCAGTCACTGCCTCTCACCAGGGGCCTTTCCAACACACATCCAAAGCCTGTCCCCCCCACCCTTTGGTGCCAGGGTCTGCGCAGCCTGGCAGCTGAAAACCCTGGGGCTGTGGTCTCCACCCTGAAGGCATTAGGCTTGTACTTTGTGAATGTACCCATCCCTGACTTGTTACTTTTTCTTATCTTCATCGGTGAACAGTCCAGGGCCTCTCAGAGGCCTATTCAGGGTGTGGTGGTCATATCTTTAGCTTTTGTAACACAGTTCTGCTGTAATAGGCAAAAGTCTTTAATGAAAATATTAAAGTCATAAACTATAATACTTCAGTCTCAGTGGTGAGGCACTGAACAGGTTGCCCAGAGAAGTTGTGGGTGCCTCATCTGTGGCAGTATTCGAGGCCAGGTTGAATGGGTTTGAGCAACCTGGTGGAGTGGAAGGTGCCCCTGCCCATCACAGGGGGGTTGGAACTGGATGAGCTTCCCAAGGTCCCTTCCAACCCAAACCATTCTATTATTCCATGAGGTAAAGATTAAATCCACATTTCTGAAGCTGTCAGGCACAGAAGTGCAGGAAGATGGTATTTACAGAAGAGTAACCTGGGTACCTTTCCTTTATTTAGCTTCTAAAAAATGTTACTTTTGTTCCAGCTTTCCCTGTTGCTCTTCAGTATGTGCTCCTGCTCATAACAAATAGCAAACAAAGGGATGCTGCTCTGAGACAAATGGTTTTTAATACTTCCATCCTAATTGAATGATAGCATTGTGGTCTTGTATCTTCTGTTCTAGGAAAGAGAGCTTGGAGCTGTCAGCAAGATGGGAATTTTATTTTTTCAAAAGTCCAATCTTAGATTTTGATGCAGCTTGAAATCCACTGCCTTAGAATCATTACAGTATATTTATCATTTGTAAGGTTTTCTAAAACTACAGCAAAATATTTCTCCTATAAAAACAGTTCTTCCCTGTTCAGAGGTCTCACAGCAGAGGTGTAATTCTGCTTAATAAATAAAAGACTTAGAAAATAATGCTCCTACATACAATGTTCTTTAATAAGTATTTAAAAGTAAATTTTCTCTATAAGCATGAGACAAAGTATAATAGATCAGAATCCAAATGTTTGCTGGCATGTTTCTAGATGGGGCAGCCTCATCTCATTCTTTTATTTTAAGAGTGTCTCTTCTGCGTGCACCCCACACATTCATCAGTATTTAATGTCAATAAGATTTGAAAATCAAAATTGTAAGAGTAAAGAACTCCAAGGAATTTTCTATATTTCCTATTACTGATATATGTTCCACTCTCATCTATAGCATGTGAGTCCCTGTATACTTACAGTGTGTCATGTTTCTTTGCTTCAAGGTGCCAGCATCTCTGTGTGCTTCTGCAAAAGAAGACAATGATGTTTTAAAACAAAAAGGAGAAACTGGCAACAGTTTCCTCTTGCCTTTCTTGCATGGGCTGTCAAATTTTGTTGCTTAAAAATATGGTGTGGTTTTGGGTTTTTTTTCAATTATCAGACATTTAATAATTGCTTATAGGATACAATTAACAAATCCTTCACATTTCCATTTTATTTCTACATGCTAATTATTTTTCCTTTTTGATTATGATGCTCTGGTGTATGCACAAAGTTAATAGAAAGTCTGTAGTCCCATTGTCAATTTTGCATTTTACCATTGTAAGAAACAGTTGCTATTGAAATTTTTAAGAAGTTTGCACAGTATTTGCAAAAAGGTAGGTTTACTTGTTACTTCATGTTGCAACAGATTTAGAAAGTCAGTACTGATAGATAGTTGGCATGTTCTTGGAACAAATACAAATGTTCACATTTGTTTCAAGTACTGAATGTACTAGTATATTGTTAGTCTCATCCTTGCATTTCAAGTTCATTTATTGGACTTAGAAAATCACCTTTTAACAAAGTTTTCAGAACATTGCTTTGCTCAGCTAAAATTAGTTCCGCTGATTTTGCCAGTGATTAAACTTAAACAGTATTAACTTTACTATTTTCTCTCCTCTAAACAAAAGTTAGTAAAACATTTGCTTGTCATTAAAAGACATGTTTCTAATGCAAGTTTGGGTTTTGCTTAAGCAAACGCTCACAATTGAGGGTCCGATTCAGAGGTTCAGTTATGGGGATACAATGGCCGTTTTTTGGTTCTGAAAAAGTTTATTTTCAAAGGCAACTGAGCTTGGTTTGTCTTTTGATCTGTTTGTGTTGTAGAAAAATAGAAGTGAGATGTAAATGTATGTGTATCATAAAGATCCTTTTTGCTGTGATCCTTTCAATAAATGACTGTGTAAGTGAACGCTTACCAAATAACATCTGTATTCCTCATGTAAGAGAGCAATTTAATGTGCAAGCATTTGAGGCATAGATCAGTTTTACACTGAAGAAATGGAAAAGTTCTGATATACCTGTGATGCAAACCTAATATTTTTATGAAGCTTTAAGTTTTGATTTGTAAAGGAGGAAGATTTGGTTAGGAAGATGAAAAAAGGTGACTTTGAGTGTAGTGGATATGGCAGACTGGAGACCATGTATATGCTTACTTCTAAAGTAACAGCAGTCATGAAGCTAAGAATCAAGGCTGTGACATGAGTTGTTCTGGTTTTTTTTGCCAATTAGTTGGATGATTAAAGACTGTCCAGTTAGGGAGAAAAATTACTAAAATATTAACTGTCTGTGTAGAAGGATAGCTGTACAAAATTTTAAAACCTTTTTCATTTTAAAGGCTGTAAATTAAGTGACATTTTATTCAGCCAAATGAATACATGCAGTGAATTCAACGCTGAGTAAATAGTGTACAGTTGTGCTCAGCTATATCTTCTCTGACTTTTTAATGTAAAGGCTAATATTTTTGGGTGTGGTGCATTGTTTATAGTCCAAAAACATGATCTTGTCACAAAGTAGGGTGTCCCTGGAGGAGCCTCAGAACTGATCCTGTGTTGTGGTGAAGTTTAAGTCTGCTTTAGGCTGTGTGGTTTTGATATATACATATATATATATATATATATATATATATATATATGTATGTATATATATGTATGTATGTATATATGTATATATTTATATGCTTGTGTTAAATGCATGAATAATTCACTGATACTGGTACCACTCAGATACTTCAGTAAAGCCTAGAGGGTGAGTATTAGCTTTGGTATTCCCTGTGAGGGTCAATGGTTTCTGCGGAGATTAGTTGTGTCAAGGAGGTAGCATGCAGAGTTTCCAAGAGCATAATTTACCACCCAGAGCCCTTCCCATAGAGGAGAGTGATTGGTATCTATGGAAAACAAGTAACACTTTTTGGGTTTCATTTTAATAAACCTTTTAAAATTTGCAGTAATACCTAGCACAAATGCACTGCTGAGTTAGAGAAATCAAGCACTAAATCTGACAGTTAAAGTAACAGCATGATTGTGTAAACCCTGCTTAGGGTTGTGTAATTTTGCTGTTTTGTTAATGCGTAATGCATTAACTTTGTTATGTAACAGAAAGTGCATTAAGTATAACCCACTTTTGTTAACATAGATGTATTCATGACTAAGATTTTCCCTAGTTTTGTGGGAGTGATTTAGAAAACTGCTCATTTTGTTAAGATGTAGTATTTATATATTGCAGGAAAATCTGAGGACCAAGAAATTCTGCAGTGGTAAAATTGAAAATCCCAATATTTAAGTACCTAGTAATGGATCTAGGAGTACATCTCTAGGATACTGGTATGCTATGAGGGTGTCACAGGGTAAATTGTCATTCTCTAAGTTTTAGAGGCTATGCAAGGTGTGCAAGAAACCAGAAAAGTGTTTGTTCTGCTATCAGCAGTTTGTCATTCAGGGAAATGTAAAGATGAAGATATAGCACTTAAATGCTATGTTAAAGGCATATGGCAGCACACAGGTAGCATATGCTTATTGCTAGGTCATCCATCGGCCTTAGTTCTTGATTCATTTTGAAACTATGAGCTTGTGTGGCTCAAAGAAGAAATTTGTCTTGTGATTAAAAGTTGAGTCTTTCTCCAGCTGAGTGTGAGCTCCCTGTGCCCATATGCACAGCAGGATAAAGGGTCAGGCCCCAGTCCCTTGAGCAGATTGGCTTCTCCATCCCTGTCTCACAGGAGGCTGCAGTGCTGCTGCTCTTCTGGCACTGGTTCATAGGCTGGTTGTCTCTTCAAAGTAGTGGAGCCTCACCTTCCAGCTCGCTGGATCTTGAGGATGAGTTTGTAGCTGTCACGGTAACATGAAGGGCCAGTTCTCAGGCGTGGACAGGGGGCCACCTGCAGAATTTATTGTTACTGAAAGAGACCAGAGGGTTACATCTTAGCACACCCTGATCTATTGGAATAAAAAAAGTTCACAGTCAGCTTGTGGCTTTGTTCATGTGTGCGGCCATTTATCTCTGTAACAGAAAACATATCTGGTAATTTACAAAAATAATTTCTTGGGGGATTTCCCTGGGATTTTCCTAAGGCTGACCATGTTCTTCCCCTGACATTTGCGCTCATTTCACATTTCATCAAGCTTTCTCTGGCCTTTGTTGCTTTGCAATTAAGCTAGGCCTGAACTACTGTGAAAGCATGGTCTTCAGCTTTTTGAAATTTTTGCATGAATTCATAAATTCCTAAGATACATTATCAGCCAGGTTACATAAATTCTTTATAAAGGTTCTCATCAATTCTGATCTTCAGTAAGGAAATCACAAGTATCGATTTATGGGATATTCTGTCATAAATAAGTATATGGGAGAGATTCACAACATTGTCCTGTATTCTTTCAGTAATGGAAAATAACATAGAGCTAGCTTTGGGAAGACGTGACCCCATAGATACTTACTTTTTGAAATCTTATGCTTATCTTTAGTGTAACAAACTCTCCTATTACTAGAACTCGCTCTTTCTGATTTGGCAATGAAGCTTCCATGTATAATGGGGACTTTACATGGTGTCTAAAGTCCTGCATCTGACTATCAGTGCTTCATGCAGCTTTCCAAGAAGTAGAGTAGATGTGAGAAGTAAAATGTGAATTAGGCAATTCAAATTAGATATTAATAGGAGTTCATGCTCTGGTCATCTTCTTCTACACTGATATGATTTTTCAACGAAGTTCCTTATTGTGGTTCATCTAATCTCATGAAAACAAATACGTTTGAGTTCTTTAGCCTTTGATTGAAGAGCAATTATACAATTAGTTTCATATTCTGATATACTAGAAAATATTAGTGGAAAAGCCCCAGGTATTTGTTTCTGTCAGTGAAGTAACACTTGCATAGCTTTGAAATTAATTGTTTAGTATGCTCATTACTCTTAGAAAAAATAAATATGTTCTCATTATGTTCACTTGGTGAGCATATGTATCTTGCAATACATTTAATGTTACTTGCTGTGAGGGAGATTACAGCTCTTTTTAAGGAAATTGGGTAGATTAATGGAATGGGGTGGGTTAAATTGCTCTCCACATGCATTCCCTAGCATGCCTGGCCTACTCCCGAATTTTAATTGATGTCTATAAAAGTGTTCAGCTGAGGGGGCTCTGTGAAGCAACAGGATTAAATCAGGATATAGCCTGTGTATTGCAGGGTCTGGGCTAGGGAAATGAGCTGTATGCTCAAACAAGGAGACTGACACATGGGACCTTGTTTTATGCCCAATCACAGTCTGCATGTGAACTGTTGCATTTTCCACATTTTCACTGCGACAGTACACCTGTTGATCTGTGATGAACTTCAGGAGATGTTTTGGGGCTGTTCATAGGAAACTTTCCCAAAAAGCTACAGGAAGTCCACAGAATCCTTGAAACAAGCAAATATTTACTTAGTCTTTTTAAGAATTTTACGGAGTTTTAATATCACAACCTGTGACAGAGCCTGAAGATAGATTTTCTGATCCTTATTCTGGCTTTGAATGAGCAGTAACAAATATGAGGATTACTAAATATTCCTGGCTCCTGAAACCAAACTCATTGGTTTCAGTAGGAGGCTCTCCAGAAGAAGAGTGATCTTTAACTATTGAATTTTTCCAAATTTATTGTTTTGAGTGAGAGATAGAGTCCACATAAGCAGGACACCTTGCTAAGGTTTTTACTTTTGGGGAGAAAAATATAAAGCCAGAGATTTCACACTACAGTGCTTTACAGAAAAACTTCCAAATTTGAATTAATGTCACATAATTTACAAAGACGCTGCTAGACTCACAGGACTTTTTGATGACTGTCTTAAAGTTGCTGCAGTCCCATGTCCCACCTGTGTTCTAAATCCTACTTTTTTTCTTAACAACATGCCCTCTCTGCGTGCCCCCCAGTACCCACTGGCTTTGGAGCATTCCCAATGAGCAAAGTGCTTCCATAACTTTGTATTTTATTTTGCAGAATATGCACTTAATTAAGAATCACACTTAATTGAAATAGCTTCTTCTGATTTCAGGAAAAGAGTGGCTTCATGAGATGAGAATAAAAAGTGCTTTTAATGAAATTAAAAGGAAAATGAAATGTCTTTAGAAATTTATGTTGCATCACTGCAGAGCATGTGCCAAGCCTGTCTTGATTTACCTGAAAGTGCTGTATCAGAGACAGGACTCCCAACTGGAGAGTGTATCCTATCCTGGATGACTGCTTTGAAATCACTTACTTGGAGTAATATTAATTCAAATTCCTGATAAATTACTCACTGTGGTATAACACACTGTTTTAAAACTTTTACAGCCTTTTCATTAATAGATGATAGTGAAAATTAGAGCTAGTATTTTTTGTGTAGACTTCTTAATCATGCCATTTAAAGTAGAAGCTAAGCAATAAACATCTAATGAATGGCTTATGGTAAGTTTAATCTCAGAAGCTATGTTGTTATTTGCACAGATCAACATAACCATCTATCAATAAATTCTAAAAATTTAAGAACTGTAGCTATGACTTATGCATGCTAGTCATTCTCAATGTACATTACATATGAGTAGTTTATTGCATTTTAGGATACTTGCAACCTAAATTGATATCTATTAGACATAAGAAATATGTTCCTTTCTAGAAGGGGATGTATTCTGAAATTAAACCATTCTTCTGTATTTTGTAGCTTTTCATAATTGTTGTCTTTTAAAAGACCTGAGGGAAATAATTGTCATGGGTAATTAGTAAAGGAATTCCTTAAGGTAATGATATTTGAGCAAGTCATCTGCAAAATATATTTGAGTTGCATTCCAGAGATGGGCTCCTTGGCTTTTTTCCCAAAGTGAAGTCTTCAAATTAATCTGTGGAAATAGTGAAGGAAAGTATAATACTTTGGTGGTGCCCATAATCATCAGTGCTGCGCAGAGCTGCAGCTTTAACTTGACTGTGCGTGTAGTGCTTCTGTGTCAAGAGTCACAAACTCAGCATGGGCTCAGTTCACTTCTGTGTCCTTATCCATAGCCCCATCTCTTTCTTCATCAACAGAGTACCACAGTGGATTTGTACTGAAGTACAGTATCCTTATAGTTTGATTTGCAGCCATTAGTGATAATGGATTTATATCTACTATTAATGAAATAAATGGATCCAGTTATATAAAACTGTAAAGATAAAATTCATAGGTTCTGCATTACTGTACAAATAGCATCTTAATGTGAAATCCCAAGTTCATAGTACTTTGAAAAGGAATGCATTATCCACTTGCATCCTCTGTTGGGGAGCTTGAGTCTTGGCCTTTCAGCATCTGAAGAGATCAAACAACTGCTCATCTGTCAAGAATGAGAATTTATGGGGCAGGATAAGCATAGGATTCAGACAAGCAAGATGGCAGGTGCCCAAATAATTCTCCTCACCAATGAACTCTTCCCCTGCTCAAATGACCGGTGTGTTTGAGAGACTGAAGGTCTCAGATTTCCTCTCTTGCATATCCAGGTGGTTTATTTTTGTGTAGTTCTGTGTATTCATTGTTATTTGCAATATGTATTCTAGAACTTTCTTCTCAGTAATTTTGCACTTACTGACTGACCCATCTGAATTTATTTGTTAAATTTACTAAATGTCTGACTAGCCATAAGCTGTGAAAAGCCAACCAGGGAACTGAAATGAGTAGGAAGAAAACACCCTCACTAATTTCACTTCTGACAAGTTCAACTGACCCAAGAGCATTTACATTATTTTCCCATTTAAGTAGGTAACTTCTGAGTTGTTCTTAAGCATCAGGGACCTCTAGCTAGAGCAGCCACTTTGGTCAGCAATCCAAGATTTAGGCAGGTAGTATATTATTTATGTAGTGGAAATATAAGCAATTTTTATATTATATATGTGATTTAGTATTTTCTGTGCCAGTTTTATTTCAGATTTAATTCTGGGACATGCTGTGCTACGTAGTCCTTTTGGATTTCTGCAACTGTTGCACTTGGAGCCGTGTTCCTGCTGCAGAATTCCAACAGGAGCAAACATATGGGGATTCTTCCGTCCTTGGCTTGCCCCACCATTTGTTCCATGTTTTAAACCAACTGGTGCTGTACCCAGTGGAGTACATCTGTTACAGTTTATTGCTAGAAATTTGCAATTCATTTCAGTTTGCTAAAATAATATTCATGGCCAAGCATTAAGCAATTACAAAAGAGAGTAGACAAAATTTTGTGGAAGTTTTTATGTGATGCAGAACCTACTGCCCAGCTTGGGTAATTTGGGTGCTCAACAGTGAGATAATGCTCTGACAGTTGCGTGTGATCATCCTGAGAAAATCAAGTATCCACTGAGATATCCCTTATGTGGATGTCCCTGCTCTGTTTTAATTAAGGGCAAAATAAATTGGCATAAATAACCACTGAATGCATTTGGTTGCCACATCTTGCCTGAGGTACTCATCTGGGGAACACCCTGAACTGGAGCAGAGTTTTGCTGCTGGAATTACAGGGGCACATCAATAATAACCTGTAACTCTTTCTGAAAGTCCACAGCATGTCGGTTGCTAAATAGCCCACATTTTTTGAATGTTGTACCTCACTTTTTGTCTCCCTGCTTCAGGCATGCTGAAGTTACAAGCTGGGAGTTAATGTGTTGGGCTATGTTGTTATTTGCAGAGGTGGGGTTTCTGGTTTCAGGGAAAATTGGATTACCAATCATTACCTTTAGAGTAAGGCATTAAGTAGTTGAATAGAATGTAACTCCTTCGTATTTAGAAAAAAAAGTCCCCATAATCAGCGCAATAAAATCTTAATACAAGAGATGACTGTTTCATCATTATCACTTCTGAAGCAGATTTTTAAAATTAGGAAGAATCACAATATAATATTCATAACCCCATCACGCTCATCATGTTTCTGTAAGTCAGTCTCGTGCATCTTTGACATATAGTAACAGAATAAACACACTCTGCTCACTAGAGTGGAGACATGTAGTTCTAAAGCCAAGGCTTTTTTTATAGGTAAACTTGCAAACTAATTCCAGAAGTTACAAGCAACAATGTGCCTGTTTTTGTTCTCCATCACAGACCTGTGTCTGGATCTGTCTCTAGGATGCCTTTCGCACTCATCCGTTGAAATAAACGAGGTCGCTTTTGCTATAGAAATCTGTTACTTGCCTGATTTGAAAAGAGTTTTGGTTCCAAAAATTGTATTTAATTTGTTGAGTTACATTAGGATAGTGCAAGACATTGCAAACTTCATTCTGCCTGTGTTGTCAGACCACCACTATGACTTAAAAGTATGGCTACATTCCTAAGATTTATTTGTGTCCGTGCAAATAAAAGCATTTTAAGATAAATGAGTGAACTCATCTGCTCACTGGGCTTAGAAGGAGATTGTTTTGATGGAGAAATTAGAGTTTATACTGAAATGATGAAACATTCAGAAATAACCCAGATATTTTAAAATATTTTTGCTTGTTTTGCTTTACTAGTGTTACTTGGAATGATACAATGAATCAGAATTATGTGTTTCTATCTGCTGTACATAAAAAAGATCCGGGAATCGAAACCATTATTAAAGTTACTAAATATACTAAAAGCTACTCTTTTCTAGTAATCCCAGAAATGTCTTTAAATATTCATCATCTAAGTGGCGTGGACAATGCAATCTAAACAAATTAGTATGGAGTTGGGCTATAATGGGGAATAATTGCATTTGGTTTTACAGAGCACTGTAAATAAGTGTTTAAAGTGTGATCTAAGAGGCTTTGAACCTTTATGGAAAATTGAATCTATATTTTAATGTCTTTTGTTCTTTTTTCACAGAACATTCTGGCTTTAAACCCCCGAAAACAAACACATGCAACTCTTCACTCAACTGCAGCAAAGAAGCTAGTCAAGAAGCAATGGAAAAGGAATTCTGACAAAAACTGTTCAGTAAGTGCACGTTTATCATTACATCTGGAACATGTTTACCATTGCATCTGGAACAATCATTGAGGCTGAAATCACAGCTGTGGGAGAAATAAATTAGTGTTATTCAGTAGCTGCATTTGGCTTCTAGTTTGTTCCTGTAGATACAGAGTTACTTTGTGATGAGCTCCTTGCTTTTCAGAACCTATTGCAGTCCCTACTTTTTTTAATTTTTGGTGATTTTAGTAAGTGTTTGATACAGCTTTTGTGCCTTTTGTTTTGGAGTCTGATCCCTCTCCAAGTATCACATCCTGAGCCACGCTGAGCCCCTGGGTAGCCCTGGGTACCCTCTTCTGGGTAGCCTCTTCTGGCACTTCCTCCTCCTCTTTCTGTTTTCCAAGAGTCACACTGGGCTTAGCAGCACTTCACTATCCTTTCTGGGACTTCTAAAGATAATTTTATTTTGGTACAGAAGTAGGGGAGCCTATCATAGGTAGCTATTTTATATATACATATAAATAAATACATAAAGCTTATATTAAAACACTGTCGGGGGATAGAATATAAGAAAATAAAGGTAGTGTAGAAAGTAATCTCACCCCTAAGCAGTTGCAGCTGGGCTAATTATCAAAGATTAGGAACAGGCCTGACTTTACAGGCCACAGCTGTGGCCAGTGAGAAGAATGACCAATGAGAAGAAGAGTGCTATAAAAGAGTGGGTTGGTTGGTTGAGAAGGGTGCTGGAGTCGGTTGGTTACTGTGTGAAGAAGAAAGAGTCAGTGCTCTGAGGAGCAGCCCACGAGAAAACACCGAGAAGGTATGAAACTTCTGTGAGAAGGAGACAACAGTATGGAACTTTTACATTAAGGTGACAATGAAACACAACTCTGGAATTTAAATTTTGTGCATTGTATTTTTCAGGAAATAGTTGATTTTGGAATAAATACTTTTTTTTGCTGTAAACTGTCTGTTTCTTCTGTATTTCTGCCATTATATATCATTGTTTTCTCTCTAGGTATTTGAATTCCTAGTCTCAATGTGGTATTTGACTAAAAAAATCCTATCAGAATTTTTATGTCTCTTTGATCCCTCATCTGATTAGAAGTTTGTACTGTTTTTACTGTCTTCCTACAGGTTGTCCTACATAATTCTCTAAATTCAGAAATCTTTTAGGTAGAGTACTAGTTTCCTTATGGGTATAATGATAGTGTTGTCTTTTCATAGTGTTGTCAAAACATCTCCTACTAAAAAGGAAAATTCAGGTAGGAAGTTGATTATGTTTGTAATTAAAAATATGTCATCCAAACCCCAAAATAACACAAACCCAATCAAAAATACCAAAAATTTCCTCAGTTTCTTAAAATCACAAAATCCAGCATGAACAGCAAATATTTGCTGGATAGGATATCCTTAGCATTTCAGCAATGCTCTTAGGACAGTTTTCTGTTTCATAGTACTGATTATAAGAATCTGTTTTTTGCTATAGCTGATATTCCTATTTTCTTGTATTTATTGGCTTAGATAATGTTATGTGAAGTAGAAACTTATGTACGTGGAAACCTTCTGTTTGTGAATTTGGATGATTATTTTGGGATGTCTGATGCAGATACTGCCCACAACTGTCTGTTGCTGCTGCAGAGAATGTTGGGCTGCTTAGCAAGCGGCTCCTGGGCAGCTGCAGTTTACACTGTCATGTTTTTGGGTGATCTGAAATCAATACCAGGCTGTAAACTCCTCTGCTTTCAGAAACTGTTTGTTAGGAAGCTCAGGTATCCGTGCAGCAGGGCAGCTGAGTATCTGTGTAGTAACCTAATTAGCTGTTCCAATATAAATTATTCTGGTTAGTTAAACTGTGACAGTCACAAAAATATTTTACTAATGGGTGTGTTAACACACATTTCCTAAAACATCTAGGCTTTATAGTCATTTTTGTTATCCCTGAGCTGTTCTTTGTCAGCCTTGCTTGGTTTTTGTATTCAGTTTACTCATAAAATGTTTGATATTTGCTGTTGATTTTGAAAGTGCATGGTTTTCTAGAAATTGTCTCTCATTCTGTGTTCCTGCTGTTAGCTGTATGTGTGTACCTCATGGTGTCTCAAATATTCCTGGATTCCCAAGGTCTGAGCTTCTTGGGTTGTGCAAATACTGTGGATTTGGTTTCATTGTCAGCTTGTGTGCCTTGTCTGGATTTTCATTTGAGAGAAATTCTGAGCATTGTCAAATATTGCAGGATGATGTTTTGGCATAGGCTTGCAGTCTAATAAACAACTTGGTTTTATAGTTCTGCAGTACTGCTTAGAGATCTGTGCAGTTATTAGACCGTGTCCTGATAGGAATCTGCTCGTGGGGTACAGGTTACAGGATTAAAAGTTAGAAAGAAACAAATGTGTAGATGGGCAGATATAACTACTTTCATTGCAGATAGTTTTTATACTGCATTATTATATATTATTTAGTAGAAACATCACATTATTTGGTTTGCAGGCTATTATAAGAAATGTGAAGTACTAGAAGGAGCTGTAAAGGGATAGTCCTTATTTCTAAATGGGTAATGATCCTAGTTTTTAAAACTGACAAACATTTCTTCGCTCAGAGGTATGTAGCTTACTCTTACTGTGTAAGATTTACCACATAGCTTACTATTAGCTCACTACAGCAGAAAAAGCCCTGAAAAATGAAAAAAATCAAATATTTGGTCTGGTCTCCCATTACATAAAAGACATCAGTAAAAAATAAGAGACCTTTTGCATTCTCCAGGTCATTGTTGTTGAGTGTTTTTAATAAAAAAATAAAACGAAATGGTTGAATCCTTTCATTGCCTCCCTAAATTAGGAAAGCTAATGTAGGGGAGGATTCATTGAACACAGTTTTCTGTTTTGGTCTAAAGAGCCACTGGCGGTAATGTTTAGGCCTGCTAATGAATAGATCAAGCTCCATTTGAAGTCCATATGAACTTTTATTTGTTTCCACTTCCTTAAAATCTGAATTTGGCTTTTCGCTTTGGATTCTTTTAAAGCTGTTCTGATGCTGCCTTTGCAGAACTACTGTTGAAAGGAAGGTGGGAGTATGAAAATACAAAACTAATTAAATTAACAGCCCTCAAAACTCTGAACAAAAGCTGCATCTGCTGAGGCATGCACGCAGTGACTTTGTAATGTCTAATAGACTTCCAGATGGCAAACTTACATATTTCTTCAGAATAATTACACAAATGAAATTTTCACTCCTAGCCTGCTCTGAGACACTTTGGGTTGCCCATTTGAGGAGTTCTGAAGTGGAAATGGAATGTTAATACCTGTCTTTAGCCTTGGAAAAGTATCCTCCTAAAGGAAGGTTCAATTATGCTTTCAATGAGTGCTATTGTTTATTTACTGTGTTAGCAACCAAGTGTTGCTGGACAAATTATTTATAGTTTTAGTTGCAAGATTAGTCAGCTTTCCTTCAGAAATTTTAACTCGGGGATATGTATAATAGTAGGAAAACTCTTTATTGCTGTGTCACCCTCAGTGTTAGACCTAAGCATTAACACTCTTATTTCTTATGAGTCATGCTGAAAAGGGGTATAAACACATGCCTCTAGTTATCTGTGGGAACAAAGATTTCTGTTGTCCAGAAAAAATTAATAGTAGAAGAGTTTTGAAATAGCTGTTCTAATAGTAAGCATTAAAGAAGGGTGCAAAATTTAGGTCACATTAGATCATCAATTTACAGACAGAACAAAAGCAAAGGGATCAACTGTGAAACTGTGAGGATTTACTTTGATTTCAGGTCTTTCCTAAGTAGTTCAGGGTTGTTTAGACTTCGGATTAATATTTTTTTTGTGATTTATAACTCTTTATAATTCCATTTCTGTGTGTATTTTGTGCTTACTGACATTTAGGTCACCAGCTGGGGGGGCACACATTGTGTGCATTTGCATTGCACCCATCACACCGATTTCCTTGCTTTAGGAATAGGGTTTCTGAGCATTATGGGACAAGTTTTTTTACCTTGTACGTGTGCGGGTTTGTAATTTAAATGAAATGCACCTCCACAAGTTTTATGAATTGACTCGTCACTGGAGAATTAGGTGGGATATTCTAGTCCAGTCTTCTTTTTGGTAATGAAATCTTGTAGATACCTACTAAGGACAGGTGAGAAGTTGACATAGATCCACCTATGTATTCAGACTTGCTTCAGTTTCTGCATTTAGAAATAATTGTAACATTTGCTCCAGATGGAAATGCTGGAAGTATTTCAACACGACAAGAAGGTGAAAAGGAAATGGGGTTTAAATTGGTTTGTAGCTAATTGCCATAGCCTGTAACAGTATTGATTTTCTGGCAGTATTAGCATTGTTCTTTGTCCTTACATGTGCTCAGCCTGATCAGCATTGTGCAAAAAGAGCCTCTCTTCCAGGAACAAAATAATTTTGATGCTCACCTCTTTTTGGTTTTGGGGTTTTTTGGTTTTTTGGTTTTTTTTTTTTTTTTTTCTTTTTGGCAAGGGCTCACTTTGGGAAAGAGACTTTAACTGTACTCTAATTCTTTCCAGCCATTAGAGAGAGCCAAATTTTTCACCTTGTCTTTTTCTTGCAACATTAAGTTGCAACTACCAGATAATTTTGTGCTAATGATGGAGCATGAGATTTGCAATTCATTGTAAGATATAACAACTCATGTTGTTCATTACGTTCAGAGAACAAGGGTACTCCCTTAAAACAGTAGTAATAAGAGCGTGCTAAAACTTCTAACTGCTTTTCACTTTGATAGTATTTCTGTGGCTGTCACTTCTATATATAAACACCTGTATAAAGAAATTCTTTTAAAAAAGCTGTGTAAGTACCTCTTGATGCACCAATGTCCAAGCTTGCATAGAAAAATCTGTAAACAAGATGATCTTTCTCAGCTATAATGAGTGTGTTACTCTAAGTATTGCCTTCCAGTGAGGTGGAAAAAGTTCACATGATTTTTGTGCGTAATAATGTATCATGCTTACAGAATAATCAAGTTAGCATTTCACAAATAACTGATGGATTGAAGCAGAAATAGTGCAAATTGCAAACAAGTAGATATAAAAGCCAGTACACCGAACGCCTGAAATCAGGAACCTTAGTGAATAAATGTTTTTTCAGTGAATAATTTGTCCGTTTCTAGACATGTATTGATGAAGATCTATATTTATTTATAAAAAATAATCCCAAATATTGTAAAATAGAGAACACTCATTAAAGGAAATCAACTCAATTATAAATATAATCTAAACGTATAGTTTACCTTTGCAAATATTTATTTTTGTCTTCATTGCATATGAATATGCAAGTTTAGCTCTTTTCTGAATGGGTATACAATGGCAGATGTCTCTCTAATCGCTGCTCTATTCAAACATTAATTGGTAGAACATATGTAGAATTCTACTAGTCTGAATAGGTATAGGATAGCAGCAGTCTCTTTAATCACATCACTATTCAACCACTAATTGGTGTGATGATTAAGGGACATTAGAGGGAGCACTTTGACATCTGATTCTTTGAACTGATGTCTGCTCGAGCTGTGCTGTATTCATCGTGGCCAGACTGATTTCTTAAATAAAACGCTCTGATTCCCAAATGTGGAAAATATTGCATTAGGATCTATTGAGGTGATTAGGGAATTTGAGAATGATTCTTTTATTTAACTAGTGATTGACTGTATATGCACAAACTCTTCATATGAATAATACATGTGTTGCTGAGTATCAGAAAGAGCTGAGAAGTAACATCAAGAGATTTTCTCTTTTCTCATAGTGTCAATAATTAAATATTAATACGCATTTTAAAATGTACCAGTTTAATCATTTAGCAGTCAAATTCCTACTCATGCATTTTTTAGATTAACTAATTACTCTGCATTTTCTCTTATTGATAGCATATGCTGGCATTTATAACCCTTTCACTGGAATAAAGTGGTTTACATGTTTATATATGATATCACATATACTGGCTCTAAGAAATGCATATTATGAATTTCCTTGAATTTTATGTTTTATATGAGTTTCAATATCTTAAGGTGTTTTCATTAGAATATCTCAATAGCTCCTAACTTGCCTGGATGCAACAAATTAGTGGTTTTATGTGCATTTTCTGTGTATTAAATTGCAAATACCAGGTGATGGCAAGTTGTTCCAAATGCTTTCTTAGTGCTGCACAGAAGGTTGCTTCTCACCCCGTGGCTCTTCTGATTACTCTTCTATAGAGAAGCATTCACCTTTTAGTGAGCAGCATTTAGTTCCAGGTATATTTCTGATCTTAACCAGTTCAAAACAGAAGTGTTTCAGAGTTGCAAATTGTTTAGCTTTGCACTTAATTATATTGCAAAATGAAAAATGCTTGTCTGCTTAAAGTGCTGAATTCTACGGAAGTCCAATTCATTCCCCTTCATTAAAGCTGAGCAAACCAGAGTAGGGATAGGATCAGAAACCATCTTCACTGTCAATTTTCAACTTCTGCTTAGTATATTCTTTCAGATGTAGAATTCTATATACTCTCCTGTGGTTATTGGATGAAGGTGCCTTCTTATGCTCTGCTCTTTTTAATTTTTTTTGGAAAACAGAAAAAATAACAAGACTGGCTTGTCTTTCTTCAGACCTTCTACTCCCACCTTTTTTTTTTCTTTTGTAAGCTATTGCCTATGCTGAAACCAAGATTGCTCTTTCCTGTACTAGACTTCCCTCTTCTGTAGTGAAGGCCATCAGACATGTGCTGTTCCTTCTGCAAGAGTGTTTGATTATCTTGTATTTATGGCCCAAATTCTGACCTGTTAGTTTGATTTGATTTTGAAATTTTCTTCCTGCCTTTTGAAATGTTTAGTATTTCTTCATTCCCTGTGTTCCTTATTCCACCAAACATTATGATAGTAGAAACCATTAGTACATTAATTTTTTCCAATTAACCAAGTCACTGAGCGTCTTGGGTGAATCATGAATCATCTCGATTTGGGTTATTTTTTGGTGATAGAAAACAACCTAGCTGTTTTTCAGTAGTTGCACACTCACTGCATTTTTTTTTAGTCTAGTCTGCATTTTTAGTTGGCTTATGAAAATGTGCTGTGGAATAATTGGGGGGGAAAATGTTTATTCCAGATTTACCACATCTACTCTGCCAGTTATTCTTGGCCAGTTTTACATGACTGTGTTGGCGCTTTTTATATCACATTGTAAGTTTTAATATATGTGCTCCATTTTCTCTGCCTTGGGGGTATGATTTCTGTTTCCACTTTTTTTCTTTTTTTTTCCCCTCCCCCCAGTCCCCCTCTTTAAAGGAAAGTATTATGTCTGTCTCTTCTGACCTTTTGGAACCACAAGCCTTCTAGTGGGTGCAATTGATAGTGCTCCATGCATTGCTTCAGTTAGTTCCTCGATGACTCAGTGATATATGAGCTGAATCAGTCTGATTAACTGAATAAATTATTCTTTTTTTTTTTCCGTGCTCAAGCCTGCAATCCCATGTTCTTGCTAAAAATATATTTTTTTTAGTTGTAGTTATGGCTATGCTGTGCTATCTTCATGATGAGGGTGGGGAGGGTTGTTGATTCTGCATCACTTATTTTCTCTGTTGTACATAATCTGTACTGCTCTTCATTTTCTTCTTGCTTCTCATGTATATAGAACAGTTTTCTTACTATCATTTTACAGTTTTCTCCTCTTCCTATTTAACTTAAATTTGCATAACTTTCTGTTTTTATTCCCACAGTGTTTATGCAGTTCATTTATAGTTAGACATTTATCCACTCTAGGTATGTGTCAGTTTCCCTGCTTTTATGATTTTGATTTCCATGCCATGGGGGGGGGAGGCATGGTATGATCATAAAGGTATGCTAAGAATGCTCTTTTGTTTTGCTTGTTTCCTGCTTGTTTTGTTTTGTTTGTAGTTTTGTGGGGTTTGTTTTTTTTCTTTTTATTTGCTTTGCTTAGGAATATTTCCCTCTTGTGAATTTCTGTAGGGTTTGCCCTTTCTCCTGCTTTCCCTTTCTGATCAGTACAACTCTCAGGAGACATACCAGAAATTATCTTTCCTGAAGTTCACTATCCTCATTCTTTTGCCCTTACCATTTTCTGCACTTGATTGCAATCTATGACAGGGGTAAGTCATTGATTGTAAGACACTTTGGCTTTTTAAATGCAACCTGTAAACCACAGATCCTAATAATGGTAGCATGCAAGTATTCTTTGATGTGATAACTGACAAACTTTGTTACTAACAGTCATTTAATCAGAAATAATTATACAGAACTTTAAAGAGTATCGACTCATACCAACCTTATAAATTCTGATATGAATTTGAATGGACTTTATCCCCTTAGCAAGTGGATGAAGTCATAGAATACAGAATATAATTTTCATCAATATTTTGTTTAAAGTTCAATATAAATTGCATAGAACAAGGTGAACTGTTCAAAGAAATTAATTTTGAGAAGATTATTAGTATTTGAAATATCCAAAATTTATTTGGAATTTGAATCCAAATTTGTAAACAACAGTTTCACACTGAACTGTAAAACAGCTTTAAAAAGTTAAGGCTATGAGGATTACCCATAGGGAGCTGAAACAAATGGGATTGATTGGCAAAGCAAGAAATACAGAGGAAAAAATGAGAACTTTCAAAAGTCAAGTTGAGTCACTCTGGGTGAAAGAAATTAAAACAAATAGTAAAAGGTTATTCAGCTATATAAAACAAATAGTAGAAGATTCTTAAGCTATTTAAACTAAAAGAAATAAAAGAACAAGCAAAGTCAGTGTGAAGACAGGATTAAGCATCTTAGGTGTTGTCTGAAGTCTTTGTAAATTGTTGTCCTACTTCCAGTAAATTGGGAATGAAGAAAGAGGTAGCTAAATGGGCAGAAAAGTGCAGAAGTGGAAATTACACCAGACAGGCCAGAAGGAAATCTTGGAGTGTTTCATGTTTGGAGTCAAAGGAACAAAACAACATGCATAAAAGTATAGCAGATAAATTGATATATGAAATTACAAGCTTTGTAGAAGTGCAAGTTCTTGATTAAAGAATAGGCAATGCAGTTTGTGTGTGTTAAAAGATAGAGACCTGATGGGCAACTCTCGCTCTGTTGGTCTCATATTGGCAGCATGCAAAACTTTGAAAGCAAAATTTGAAGCAGAGATTTATTAAATGCATTAAGGAAAACGAAAAATAGAATAAGGCATATTGGGCTTTACTCTTAGGGATAAATTGTGACACACTAAGAAGGATTTTGGGTTTGTATTTTTGCCAATTAATAATGAAGTGTTATCTGCTTAGATTAGAATAGTAGCATGGATAAGGAACTGGCTAGAGGGGAAATGAGAGTGAGAAGTGCTTAAAAAAGATCTGCTGGTCTTTTAGCAGAGCTTTTTGAAGGATCAGTCTTCAGATTCATAACATTTAATATTTTCATTAATGAGCTTGACATAAATATTAGGAGCATGTTACCAGGAAGTCGACAGGCACTGTCAATACAGGAGGAACAGGATCATCATAAAGAACCGTGTGACACTGAAGTTTAGAATAAAAAAGATAAGAATAAATTTAATAGTGCAGTTAGGAGGCTGTACAGCCAAGGGCTGAGGATGAGAATAACTAGGAGCCTAATGTCTGGAATTAAGCAAGAAGAGGATTTAGAAATACCTACTGATCAGAGGGTGATGGTTTCATGAACTGGGTAAGAAAATCCGAATGTGAACTGAATGTGAAAGCAAGAGGTTACTTGTGATTGTCCAAGTTGTCATTTCTAGTCTCCTGTATGCTTTAATGTTTTGGACTGTGGGGATTAAGTAGAATAAATTGCATTTGAATCACATCAGATACATAGTGAGTGTCATTGAAATGTACATGGGAGTAAAGGGGTCTGCCTTCAAGTAAGGATCTGGTTAGTGGCCAGTAAACAAGGCTGCATGCTGAGCCCAAATGGTGAAAAGCTAATGACTAGGTGTGCCCTCTCTGTTGTGTTTTCTAAGTCATGAAACACTTCTATGTAAAATAGCATCTGACTGTGTAATTAAAACTGGGTTTGCTGCGTGTATGTGCAGGATCCAAATAAAGTTTTGTAACCTTTTTTAGGCATTTTAAATTTAAGTGCCTGACTCTGCAATGCCTATGTTTGTTTTATGGACTGTATGATCTGTGGGCTCTTTGGTGTTCTCTAGCCAATTCTACGTGCCTTACTTCAGCCTTCTATTTTTCCAAACATTACTTGGGGAATGAGGTTAATTGTGAACCTGAATGTTAGTTTCTGTCCTTTGTTTATTTGTGTGGCTCATTTGCAGTCTGTATTTACTAAGTAACATGTTGTAGCTGATGTAGATTAATGCTGTTAAATATCTTTTTAAGGTATGTTCTCTCTGATCTGCTTTCTTTTCACTTGCTACTGATGCAAGTGCTGTGCAGACATGAAATTGCTTTGAGGCTGATTTAGCTATATATAAAATTTCCAAGCAAGAATGCTAATTTTTGATGCCCTTCAGAAATACAGTGTTAACGTTTTCATCATTTTGTGGGGCTTCATTGTAGGTTTGTCCGTAGCTAAATGATGTAGTTATCTTTTGTTTTAGTGTTTCTAGTTTTTGACTCCCCTTCTAAGACTCCAAATACCCTTAAAGTTTCAGTCCCTTACATAAGTGTCATTTTATCCGCTTTCTTTCTCAGGGGTGGTTGGTGAAAGAAGTCTTTCACTGCTGTGGAGCGAAACAAAAAGGACTGCTGGTGAAGCTAGCTTAGTATCTTTGTAACTCAGTGTAGCTCATGCTGAATCATCATTACTTTGAGAAATATGGACTTAATGAACATTTGTTTCTAACTTTTGAAGAGGGAGCCGTAAACTTGCATTTTAAAGAGAAGTGTTAGAGGGTGAATTCGCTTTCCTTTCACTTTAGTCACATCTGAAGTAATTAGAAGTAATACAGATTGAAAATCTTTTAATATTGAATCTATAATTTTTGGGGACAAACTTCACTCTCCTTATAATTCCACTTCATTTTTGACCATGCTTGCACCATTTTTCCTACCCTATACAATCTGCAGGCTTTTTTTTTTAGTGTAAAGCTGTCAGAAGAAACCAATGAATCTCAGCTGCTAATGCATCCACAGTAACTATATAAGAGTTGGTTGAATTTACCACATTTTACTTGCATAAGAAATCTTACTTACATTCTGTTTCTCAAAGATTGTAACAGTAGTAGTATTGGTGATCAGGAATAACATAAAAGTTGCACGTGTTTTACAGAGTCCACTAGAGACAAGAGGGCAGTGTGCATCAGAGTAGGTGGCCATTTCTTGTGCTGTTGTTGATGCTTTCTCTGGGGTTTTTTTTTTCATTTGTTTTCTTCTGCATTTATTTTTCATTGAATGGCCAAACAATATGAGAAGGATCTTGCATATATTTGTAGCAATAAGTCTGAAAAGCTCTGTTGCCACCAGGGCTCTAGAAAAGCTGTGGAGAGGTACAGGGTGTTGCTAGGCAACACCGCATGGCCACAGATAGTATTTTTCTTTTAATTTATTTATTCTTCAGTTTGAGTGTGTCCTGCTTGGAGCCATTTGGGTAATAGTTAAGCAAGCACATAGAAATCAGAGAGCTGCAGGAGTGGAATAAAGGAATGCAATATAAAAATGTAAGAAAGAAAAAGCCATGACACATAATTAAATGACCAAGAGACATGAAATAATTAGTAAGAACTGGAGAGAAAAAGTAAACAAGCATAAGGAAATAAGAGCAGGAGAGAAAAAAACCCAACTTATGAAAAAAGAGAATAGAAAGATAGGGCACTATTGAAGAAAAATTAAAAATTGAAAGCTCAAACAGTTTATACACAAGGGTAACAGGAAGCCTGCTGCATAGGAATAAGAATTAAAAATCAGAGATAAAAATGACTTCAAGAAGAAAAAGGAGAAATTTGGTAATGATTTAAAAGAATTATGATTTTTGTTTCTTTTTGATTTGCATCATCGTGTTCATTCCTATTACTCTGTTTGCACATATGCAATAGTAGCAGTGACACTCAGGAGCTGGGGACTGATTAATAAGTCCAATATGTTTCCCAGAGAGGAAAAATAATTTAAAGTAAGAGTTTCAGTGTTATTTAGAAATGATTCAATCTGTCTATTTGAAAATAGCATTTTCAGAACTAGGTTATTGCATTTTATTGAAAAAATGTGGATGATTATGCCAAGGGTGTTAGGTCAAGCACTGGTTGCACAGAGGGAGTGGGTTGTTTATACTCTCTGAGTTAAACACGATAAGCAGGGGCAGTTCTGTCCTGTGCAGTGTTCAGGGAACTAAAAGGCCTTCACCTGCAATAGTTGGAGCCATTTATAGGTTTGAATAGCGTAGCAATGTGAGGAAAATTCTGTGCCAGAGCCAGCCTGGCTGAGAGACCCATTTAATTAGCTCGGGAGCTGTGCTACCTGGCCCAAATGTCTTGAGCACTGTTTGTGGAACCTGAATTAGTCTCCTCCAAACAGTGCTAAGCCAAATTCAAATCTAGGAGTCTTGCATTGCAGTTCTCTTCTGGTGTATCTTGCCTCTGTATGGCCCTGATTGCTTGGGAATTGCTGGGAAGGTTCTTGGCTGGTGCTTTGGGTCATGTTCATATTGTTCACCTCAGCTTGAACATGGCAATTTTCAAGAGACTAACAAGAAGAGGAATACTGCTGCCTGAGCTGTCTGAAGACAGGCCAGAAGGTTTTGGGAGAAAACTATTCAGACTGAGACATGAAAGCTTCCAAAGAAGTAAAAACCTTACAAAGAAGACAGTAAATGGGATACAGAACCAGAAGAGTGCATAGTGCCATAGTGAGGTATTGAATAGTTAGTGCATTTCTCTCTAACACGGTAAATGGAACTGAGGCCTGAGGCAATATATTTATCCTGGATGCTGTTCTCAAGCTACATGTGAATAAACAAGCAGCATTACAGTAGTATTCTCTTAATGCTCTTTTGAATGCCTTGCTGAATGATATAGCTACATGTGAGCCGTGTTCATTTCTGTGTATAGGAAAGTTATTTTTCTAATAATTCTAACGTAATTTTTACAGAAAATAAATCAATACCACTTATTTTCTTGAATTTCTTTTGTAAGATTGTAAAACTTGTTAAACATGCATGGTATCTTCAAAGAAGTTTTCACTTATTTGAGCAGTTTTCTCTAATTTTTGATTATGCCTGAATGTCTATAAATAGATGACACAGCAGATGGTGAAAACTTCATAGGATCTGCAACCATTGTAATAGCCTCATACCTCTGATTTTCAGATTTTTTTTTTTTGAAGGGAAAAACATTTTAAGTGTTTGTACTGTACTAATTGTTTGTTTCTTTCCCACACTGTCCCCACCAAGGCTTAACTTTCCACCTTCTTAGCAGTGAGTCTAAGCTTTTGTTTTGACTAACTTGGCTTGATGCATGATGTTTAAAAATAAGTAGTGTTGACTATTAAACAGCTTTGTGTGTCTTTCTGTGTTCTTCATGCTTTCCTTTTTTATTTTGCACTTCCATTTGTTTTTTCTGACTGTGTATATTACAGAGTCTGAGGTCGCTGTCTTACTGTATCTTTTGCAGTAAGGTTTGAGATACCAGTCATTGCTTAAGCAAAGTAAGAGATGCATGTAATTACAGTAGGTTTTGCGCAATCTTTTTTATATATGGTATTTTGAAAACAAAGATTTTAGAAAATTCTAAATCAGAATAGCTGATTTAGCTATTTTAGATGGCAATGAATATAAAATGTGCTTAAATACTTGGCTTTTCTGGACATCTCAGCACATATCTTTTGAATCTCAAAGATGGAAATAGAAGAGAAATTACAGCCTGGTTTTTTTGGTTTTTTTTTTCCTGAAGATACGTGATTTGTCAACTCACTTATGTATCTTCTCCTGGCATGTCTCCTGTCACCTACAGTTACTTCTGAGTTAACAGAGTTGAAAACATAAGAGCTGAGGTAACATGTTGTTGGGTGTTTGTATATGGTGTCCATACTTCGTAAATGAACTTCGGATTTTAAAAATATTGTTATTTTTATATTTTTAAAATTATTAATATTTTTATTCTTTAGGTTTTCATAAGCTATGACAGTGATGGAAAATCTGAAACACAATGCCACCATGTAACACAACTGTACTGAGGTCTTGATACAAGGGTTGTATTTTACTGTCTGCAGCCTTTTTTCTAGTGCATAGACATTTGTCAAGAGAATTGAATATTTCAAATGATTCCTCTGAGGAAATTTAGTCTTAGTTTCATATTTTGCTTTATTTCATTGCTACTTAAGCAGCAATGTGATAGTGATGCTAATTTTAGATAACACAGTAACCCAGAATATGTGTATATACTCTTCTCTGGATAATTCACCTGGTCAGGTACCTTAGTACTGTAGTAATATTTTTTGTGGAATTGTTTCAGTCACAACACTGAAGTATTTCAGATGTTGCTATTTTTTTCTCCTAAGCCAAGCAGATAGAGGATGGGATTTTTCCTGCTTCTTCTACCAGACAGATAATTTAAAAATAATTAAATAATAATAATAATAAAATATGAAGTTCATTTGTGAACTATGGACGCCATATACAAACACGCCACAAAATGTTACCTCAGCTCTTATGTTTTTAACAGTATGTTAACTCATATGTTAACTCAGAAGTAACTGTAGGTGACAGGAGACATGCCAGGAGAAGATATATTAGTGAGTTGACAAATCACGTATCTTTGGAAAAAAAAATAGGCTGTGATTTCTCTTCTATAAACTCATATTAAATACTATTTTATGGAAGTCTTTTAGCTGTTGGAGAGAATTAGGAGCACACAATTCAGTAAGTAGTACATGGAAGGGGGTGGTGCACGTGTTTCTATAACTGGCAGTAGAAAGACACGATCTAAGATGTGATCTTGTAAGATTAGGAGACAAGGACCTTGGTATGACGTCCTGTTGTGATTTAACCCCAGATGGCAACTAAGCACCACAGCCACTTGCTCACCCCCCAGTGGGATGAGGGAGATAAACAGAAAAGTAAAAGTGAGAAAACTTCTGGGTTGAGACACACAGTTTAGTAGGTAAAGCAAACCTGCACATGCAAGCAAAGCAAGGAATTAATTCAGTACTTCTCGTGGCAGGCAGGTGTTCAGCCACCTCCAGGAAAGCCAGGCTCCATTGCACAAAATAGGGACTTGGGAAGACAAACACCATCACAGAACCATTAAAGTTGGAAAAGACCTCCAAGATCATCAACTCCGACCTTCAGCTACCTACCGCCATGCCCACTAAACCATATTGCAGAGAGTAACCACTCTGGACCTCCATCCCTCCTTCTTTTTCCCCCAGCTTTATGTGCTGAGCATGACTCCATATGGTCTGGGATATGCCTGTGGTCAGTTGGGGTCAACTGTCCTGGCTGTGTCCCCTCCCAAATCCTTGTGCACTCCCAGCCTCCTTGCTTGGGGTCTTGATGCTGAGTAAGTGCTGCTCAGCAATAGCTAAAACATCCCTGTGTTATCAACACTGTTTTCAGCACAAACCCAAAACACAGCCCCAGAGCAGCTGCTATGAAGAAAATTAACTCTACCCCTCCCAATCCCAGGCTTTTTTGGCAAGAATATTATGCGGAACCATGAGAAATAGCTGAAGTAAATTAGCTTCTGCAGAACTGCTTGGGAAAAAAATTGTTTTTTAAATACTGAGGCAACTGCATAATGAAATAAAATGTTTTGTTGTGGCCTGTCTGAACAATACTGCTGTTGGACAATAAAATGTGCCATGTAGGAGATGAGAGGTGGCATCCTGGGCTGAGGAAGCAAGCTTGTTACATATAATTTGCTTTAATTCCACTACATAGGGTGGGACCATACTGTTTCAGGATGGTGTTTAAGCATTTAATTGTAAATTTAATTAATTCTTTAGCTTTTTAATTCTTTAACTTTTTCTTTATGCATGAAAAATAAGAGGTATCCTCTGAGTTATTACTCTCAAATATGTGGGGTTAATTCCTTAAAATCTTGATTGTTTTGGGTTCTAAAAGAGCAAGGACTTTTGGGTATGTTTTTCCTTATACTCTTTGTTGAAGGTCAGGAACATAATCTGTTCCGTAGGAGTACGGTTCTACCTACATTTTAAAGATTCTTCCTTTTTTCCCAGGTTATGAGCTCTGTAAATGTTAATTCTCAATATGAGTCTGGTCTTCACCTGCATAGTCTCATTTTATTTAATCTCAGTGAGTCAAGGGAATATTTACCTAAGCAGAGTAAAGAATCCCAGGGGAAGGGCAAGCCGGGTTGAGGTATGTGAAAGTAATAGGAGGGGAAGGGAGTACAGCATTTGGGATTTTTTTTCTTAGTCATTAGTTATATTTTCACTATCAAGTAGAAATAGTATATTTAGTAATTCTGTGATAAGCCTGTGTCTCTTTATTTCAATTTAATGCTCTTAAAGAATTAGTTTGTAAATTCATATTGAGAATACCAGGCTCTCCAAGAGAAAAAGCAAGACTAAAACTGCATTAAAAAAGAAACAGTATTTAGATGAAGCTTTTGATATTCATGATGTGTATTGTTCCCTGCTACAGAACCCTGTCCCATAAAAGGAAGCAGTCTTGCAACTGTCCCTTCAAATGCAGAGGGACCAGTATTTTGTTGCCAAGTCTTCTCATTCGTCTGCTGATTAAGTTTAACGTTTGTTTTGCAAAGAGAGAGAGAAATGTGGGAGGCAAAGGTTTTCCTTTATTTTTCCTCCCTGAACGTTTTTTTCGGTCTTTTAAAGCTGAGCCACAAGAGAAAGGAGCATTATAAATTGTCCTATCTAGTTAGTGGCATCACCTGTGTTCTCTGCTCCATTATTATTTCCAGCTGTGCCTCTGGTTTCTTGCATATCTTTTGTAGCTCTTTATTCTTTTGAGTTCCTTGGTCTACTATTTTTTGTGTTGCCTGCTTGGTCCTTTCAGAATGTTTTTTCTCACCCTCCGTGTATCACTACTATCTGATGTGTTATCCATTGCCAAAACACGTGGTGTCTGCATCTGGTCTGACAGCAGCAGGTTGAATTCAAGCAAGATACCATACCCTTATGTGAACATGAAGGCTGTGATAAATTTGCCACTTGAAATTTGTGCATGAAACAGCATGAAAAGGAAGTTAGCAGAATGCCATCTCTGCACTGAACATCTTTCACAGCTCCAGTAAAATTGCAAACTAGAGTGTTAACTATGTTTAACAAGTAATTAACTTCTATATGATTACCTGTCTTTAAGGATTAAATGTCCCATATTTTAAACTGGGAAAAGTTAAAAAAATCCAAAATTGTCTGCTTTCATTTAAGAATTTACAGTTGCTTTAACTGTAGTATTTCTGTAATAGTTATTACCAAAACTCCATGCTTGCTATTTCGGACAACAGCACATGCATCAGTATTTCCTGGTATCAATTCTGTATTAGCAATATGTTCTTGTTTGTGGAGAAAATGTGATACTTGTTCTTGAGTTTGCATGTGTGCTATTTTTAGTGCTTTAAATTAATATACTGCTAAAAAAATCCTGAGAAAATTAACATGGTTATGCTAATAAGGCATTGATTAAAGCCTCCCACAATCCTATGTAATGATTTTTTTATTGATTCTTATTTGATTACTAGCACTTAGGCTAGTTTTCTGTTGGAATTCTGCTTTTTTGTACATACTAAATCTATACTTTTCTAGGAGCTTGTCTGGACAGTGTGTCTGTATCATGTAATGAAAAAAAATGTTATAAAGAATGTTCATGTATTATGAATGGCATGCAGTCAAATGTTAGGTAAATACCTGAGGGCTCAATTTACTTTCTGCAGATATTAGGACTATGTATATATTTAAAATTTTTTTAAAAGGATCTGTTTTGCTTTGTGAACAACTGGTCACTTAGCAGTTTAAAGCTGCTCTTTCCCCCTTTTGGAAAAATAACCCCATGAGAATGAGTCACAGCAGATAGGAAGAAGAAATTTAGTAAGCAGATATTGCAAAGATGGTAATATGTTACAGATAGGATCAAACAGTCCTTTTATGTGTTTAGTTTTTAAGATTGATGCCATTTGCCAGAGGGCCTTACCTTAAGAACAGTTTTGTTTAGTTGCTCAGTATGAAGACAGTTTCAGGAGGCTTCCTGTATGGAATACTGCTATTGGCTCTTGAATAACATTAAAATAAATGCAATATATGTAAGTCATTTTACCCTATAGCAGATGGAAGCTTAAGTCATTGAGAGAAGATCAATGGAATCATTTAGCTTTTTGTGTTGTTTCAGTGTAGAAAGACAGTCTGTTCCAAATCAAGAGAAAAGTCTGCTAAGAATATTTAGGTTTCATTGAAGTAAAGCACAGTTCACATCAAAAGATGTGCTATTTCAAATTCATAACAATTGACTATTAGTCTGTTTTTAATATTTTTCTTTGGCATGTAATCCTGTTTAATTAGATTCTACTCTCTCTGTTGTTTCAAGATTCCATAAACTGGAGTCTTATATACCAGCTGCTAAAGCAGGAGTTACTGTCTAAATGATATTCACAATGAGTATTTGGAAGGTTTACAATTATACCCTTGCTAATAAATTGTGCTATTTTCCCCAACAGTTTTAAGTGCTAATCTTCAGAAGGCATTTTAAAATTAGCTAAAATTCTGTCAAGAGATTTACAAAAATTGTTAGCATGAAGATAATTATGTCACAGTCCTTGGACTCCATCTCTGATTGTGTGCATAAATCAGAAAATGTCAGCTGTGTTTTCCCTTAATAATTATCCTTGCAGCAATATATTACAGTTTGGATTACTATTATAGTGTTGCTATAGGTTTATAACCACAAGTTCGTTATTTCTGAAGTTTTCTGCTGGTGAAATAATTCACATTTCTGGAATAAGTGATTATTTGTGTTAACACTTCATATCTATCAATAAGAAGATCAATGTGAAAATCAGCATTCTAGACTTTTTTACACAGTCCCCCGAAAATAGTCACCTTTTTTGTTACTATTTTGTTAAAGGAGGTCACTTCTATAGAATGGCCAGCATTTTCAAAAGAGCTAGCTGATGTGGTCCCCCTTGCAGCATGTGTGGAGTTTGAAGTTTTAAGGACTTTTTGGACCAATATTTGGGAATGTTCCTGCTGAATCTGTCCTGGATGTAGGTATTTACAGTAGATTTTGTAGGTCCTCAGCAGTTTTGGTAATCTCTTGTTGGAACCTACCTCCTTAAACATAATGAGTTAAAATATCAGAGTGAGTTAGTAAATCCTTCAGAATTTGGACCAGGTTGTCTCATTTTAAGGACTCAGAAATTTAAGTACAAATACACTTAATAAATTAATAAATTAAATTTGTCTGCATAAACAGTAGGAAATGTGTGTTGACACAACATACTCTAGGAACATTTCTCATGGGTTATAAAGAAGAAAATGGGAAAATTAGTTTGTTTTACCTTTAGTAGTAAGAGTGAATTTGAACTGAATTGGTGAGAGCTGTTCTGTCTTTCAATTGCTGTACATTCCTTATGTTTAATACTCAGGAAGTTTGACATTAAAAATGTGAGATTTACTCAAGCTTTCTAAGAAAATTTTGTAAAACCTATGCAGAAGCAATGAATTCTGAGAATTCAACAATTGTAGTAGTAACCTTAAAAACCTCTTTCGTAGAAGAGAGATGGTATTTCAAGTAGGGCTTTTAATTTGGCAGTGTATCAACAAGGATAAGTGATCTACTCCAGTGATGCAGGCTGCCTTAGAATAGGTCTTACACTATTGTCAGTGCAAAAGATTTTTATTTCTCAACTATCTCAAAATATGTGTAGAGAAATTATCTGTAATTTTGAAAGTCTTCCGTGAAGTATTTCAGGATGGATTTAAAGTAGCAGGATATGGCTTAGTGTGATGCCACTCTTGTTTTGATGCTTGGAAGATTTATGGTTGATTTCAATGGGAGTGGGGTCATATTTAGCCCTACTTTATCACAGAATGGGCAAGTTTGAGTTATGGTCTTCCAAGAAAGACTCTTACTCCTGTTGTGGCAGAGGCAGCAGTGCTTTTGTCATTTAGGGACATCCTCAGTGGTGAGAGCAGACAGCAGACTGCTGTGCTAGTCTGTTGGTTTCTGGGCTACTTCTGCCAGATTCTTCATTTGACTCAAAGGGCCAAATGAAGAATTCCTTTTCCAGTAAGTCAACAAAGAGGGCTTTTTCATTCAAGACAAAAACACAGGCAACAAAGCTGAGCTGATGAATGTTGAGAGTTGGGTTTTAAAGAGTGTGACTTCACTTTTGCTGGAATATCCTAGGTTTTTATTTAAAACCTTGAGGGTTTCTTTATTTCTATTCTTGCTTGAGCTAGATGGTTTCTTCAACCAATGTCAGAGTACTTTGGACTTGTCACTTAAAATATCTGAAAATACAGAATTGTGAGCACATAGTCTTTGCCCCCAAAGCTTGCAGTTTATTTTATTAACAGAAATAAATTGTAGCAGGGAAAAGTCATATTTTTGTGGTTATGAGAGGAAGAGCTTTTCAAATTGTTAATTAATCTTCCTTCTTCCTCATCTTCATACACTCATTATTCATCTTTCTCATTTCTGATTATACATTTTACCAATCTGCTATGTGTCATGCCACAGATAGTTGTGAATATCCAGTCCACATCTCCATTTTTAACTAGCTGTCATGAAGCTTAAGATCTCATATGATAAATAAGCCATTTATTTATAGATAAAATAGAAATACTTCCTGCTCTTGCTTTTTCACTGAAAGAATTCAAAGTATTTATCCCAGAATCCTGTAAGAAACAGTATTTAGACTTAGGTGGCTTTTTTCTATGTAATAGTATTTTGACTTATGATGACCATGTCCCTAATTGCAACTCTGTATTTAGGCTTCTTCCCAAACTTCTCAAGGGTGATATTTAATTTAGTATCATGCAGAACTATAGATCTGCTAGCAGTGATAACATATACAGTGCTATATAATTATTGAATCAGAGTTAAAAGTTCTAGACTGTATCTATACTCACAAAAAATCACTTGGCAGTGAGCCACCAAAAGCAATTTTTTCATTGCTTGCATTTTGATTTTTTTACTTTAGCTGCTGCTCAAAATGAAACACCTTGGGCTTGAATTGCTCATTAGACTTAAATTTATTGTGATGTATTTTGGGCCAAAATATACTGCCCTATGCAATATGCTTATGCATATGAAATTTTTGGTAGCATGCATAATAGAATGAGCTCAGTTTTTGCTAATGATTTAATACTTCAGAATGTGAAACTCACCCCGGTCATGGTCTGCTGAAGTTTCCTCATTTTCCAGACATATTCTTCAGAGTATTCTCATGCTTACAGTTTCATTTCAAGCCTTTCTCAGAAACTGATACCCTTTCAGATGATCTATAATATTGCATGTGAGCTGACACTCAGACACATCAAGCACCATCTATGCACCTGTAGCTGTGCTTATGTTTGGAATTTCAGACACCCTTTTCTCCTTCCTCTGAGATGATCAAGCATGCTTGCATGAGTGGAAAAGCAGTGGGTATGATCTGCAGTTGCTTACTCTCCTGTTCAGTACAAATGTAGTAACTGATGACACGGTCCTATGAGATCATTCTCCTTCTTGAGTTTGCTTCTGGCTCAGTTTTTAGCTCATTTTCTTCAATGACTCTATGGTTTGCTCTCCAATTACTGTACTTTGCATGAGAGCTATTTGGCTGAAAGTAGCTGAGAAAAATACTGTACAGAAACAATTCTCAGAAATGGTAGAAGTAAGTTCATCTTCTTGGGTAAGTTCATCATCTTCAAGTGAATTGGTACAGTATCTATTCTTTGAGTCTGTAATTTTTTGTTGTTGTTGTTCTGGGTTATCTGGTCATTTTTATATTGGGTATATAGTTTATAGTTGAGATTGAGTATTTTGTGTGTAAGGCTAAATGATCACAGCATCTTCTTTAGATATGGGCTGCCTTTGTTGTCCTTCAGCCAGTTAACACAGTATGGTCTATATAGACAAATAGTAACTGAACTTATTTCAGCATTTTCTACATGGACAGGGCCAGTTATTTTAACTTGTACAATCTTGAGATGAGTTAGTATTGTGTTTGATAAAAATCTGTGTGCTTTGGATCATCTGTCATTTTTACATGCTTTATATCACAAGGTCAAGAATGAATGGTGTGATGCTCAGATTTTCTGAACCTGTAGTGAGGTGCTAGTGACACAGGATTGTGAAAACATTGGCTCTTGGAGCAGTATTCCAAATTATATTTCCTCTGGCTTCTATTTTCCTGGAGGATGGGAAGTTTAATTTTGTTTGCACAGGTACTTGCATCTTGGTATTGATGAATTGAGAAACCTCCATTTATTAGTATCCTTGATTTGGATTTCTTTTATATATTTTAAATGACTAGCCTGCCTTTATGCTTGGAGCTGAAGGTCAGTGTATGCTGATCTGATTAATGGAATAATTCATTGTACAGCTTCCATATTTCTTTTGCAATCCCTTTGACTCTTCAAGTATGATTTTGCTGTGCAAAGGACAACTGATTGTAATATAAGCAAACAAATGAACAGTCACTTTAACTGTGGGACGAGACTTACTGTGGCATGCATAGTTTTTACAAAGGAGAAAAAATATGTCAAAATATGTCAAATATGTGTAGCTCTGTTAATTCTTCTGCTCAGAAATGTATTGCTAAAGCATTAAAACTTTGTATTAAAAGGTCTAATCTTATCTAAAAATAAGGGTAGTTTAAATGTTAATTGGACAAGATAAAATATGTTACTAGGTCATTTATAAGAATCTAATAATTTCCTTTTCAGTAATGCTTTTGTAGCCTCAGATTGAATGTTATTATAAAAATAAAGAATCAATACAAATGAGAAAAAGCAATAGGTAACTCTTGTTGTATAGTTTTAAGATGTGGTCTTAAAAATTAATTCACTTATTTAATACTATGAAAGCAATATGACCAAATAATAGCACCCATAATGTCTTTAAAATTATGACTACATGTAGAGCCTGGCAATCCTGCCTTCGAGGTTGTTAGCAATAGGAACTGTTCTGCTTGCAACTTGTTTCTTTTAAACCCATATGGCAAAATTATGCCTCCCAGAGGTAACTTTTGGTATTGGAGAAAGTTGTTGTGTAGAACAGGGGTAACCTAAAAGCCTCCTGTATTGATGAAGTCTCAAGAGAATATAAAAATCCTATGGAAGATGCAGATGATTAGAGAATTCTTGTTCGCTGATATTTCCAACTCACTTTGTACAGACACAAATTACTGCACTTCCCAGCATCTTCTGAATCAATTTTACTGTCTTTGTGGCAGCAGAAGAAAAGCATCAGTGCTCTGAAGTAATGGAACCAGTCACACATTTAGTAATAATTTACAGAATATATCAAAGTTTTACTTCATTTATTGTGCCAAAATTGTTGGTTTCATATTACTTTTAGAAATATTGGTGAGCTCTAATGTGGAAGAAACATTGTGGTTGAGGTGTCTGTAAACAATTAAGCTTTTCAATTCTATTATGTTTTAAAAATTAAATAGGAATTAAATATGACTGGTTTGTGCCAACAACACTGCTTGTTTTATTGGGACAAAATTTATAAATTTTATTATAATAATAATAATAATAAAAATGCTCATTTAGGCTTCTCTTCTCCTGTTTGTGTGCTATAGTGGCATTGTAGCCTCACACAGAGATAAATGAAAAAAAATAAATAGAAAAAGTAAAAATTCTATAAATTTAATTATGGAAAATTTATAAGATGATTTCCATGACAGCCATATAATAAGATTCATGTTTACTTTAATTCAGAGTTCTCAATGTCTTTTTAATGATTCCCCTGTAATTAAAACAGAATGCATAATTTGAGGTAACGTAATATAAATCAGTTTTGTTTCAGTGATGCTGAATACTGTTAATACATGTCCAATGAACTGTTTAAGAGCCTTACCATGGGTATGTCCGTTTGTTGCAGAACTGTGAGAAACTGGAAAATAATTTTGATGACATCAAGCACACGACTCTTAGTGAGCGAGGAGCACTTCGAGAAGCAATGAGGTAAGTCTGGGTCACCATAGCAACAGTCACAGATGTGGTAAAGAAAGAGTCATTCTTCATTATTGGGGGAACAAATGAGTTCATTGCCACCATTCAGCTCTATTCTCTAAGGTATTAATTTGTCAGTGGAGAGGCTTCCCTTGAGGCTGTACTTTGGTTTTGAAGCTGCATAAATGTTAAGCCTGACTGCACAGTAAAAAATGTAAATGTTTAATTTGTTATTTAAAATGCTTAAGGGGTGCCTTGCTTTATATTTATACTAAACTGTGAGTGAATGAAAATATTGTTCATCTAAATTCTGTAAGTGTTAAAGCAATTGTACAATGGTGTCTGAACAAACCTGTATTTGCTTTAAATTGAATTTGATTTTTATGTATGTAGTTCCTGTGTACTCTGATTTTATTACCAAAATTAGGTGATTTTGGTTTTGATAATGGAATGTAAGAATCTGTCTGGTCCTTTATGTGTTGTAGAGATGTATATTTTATTTAATATCATATTGTTGCGCTTAAAACTTATTAGAGGAGGTTAAAATTAGTCAGAAGATGAATTTTCTGCCATCCTTACTTGGACTGCAGAGTATCTGGGTACAGGGCTCCAAAGTCCTGCCAGATAAAGTGCCTGGAAAAGGGAGTGATTAATATGCAGAAGGTGGTGGAATTGAAGACAGGTTTTCTAAAGTAACTCACCGAATAATCAGGAAGATGTTATTTATAGTATTATCTGTGGATCAGGAAATTATATAAGCTTCACTTTTAAAGGTTTTGAAATTGGATAGTAAAATGTAATGATGCAAACATAGTGCTTCATCTCATTTGCCTGATCTCAGAGTAAGTTCTTACACTTGAACCAGTGCAGTAAAAAGTAAAAACAACAATCCCCCTAAGAATCTACTTATAAAAATAAATACACCTATTTGCTTTGATAAATGGATAACTGTGTCCGTTATCCATTTAAATTTATGGATGCGTGTGAATGACTTGCTTTGCATGAATTATGTTCACGATGCTCTTCACATGTACACTGACTGTTTGAAAAGGTATTCTTACCTACAAGTATTGTGAACACTTCAACTACCAGTGCTGCAAATAACTGTAAAAACAATGGCATTCACCTTTCTAATAGTGATTTTTGCTTTATGCTTGTGTTGCTTCGTGTGTTTAGGGTTATCTCCCAGCGTGGTCGCTCACTTGTGTACGTAAATCTTGCATCTAGTGTCAGTAAATGGAAAGTGATTTAAAGTAAAGATTTGGGAAATTTTTGGCAAATGATGCTACCTTTAGTATTTCCAACAAATTGGATTTCAAGTTGCTGCTGTCCAGTAACAGTATTCAGGTTTGTGATGTTTTGCAATACATGACTCAGCAGGGATAATATTTTAAAAACTTGGGAGCTGCCAGCTCTTTGGTGATCACCATTGAATAGCAAGGGGAGCTTTGGCATTTCAAAGGTCATGTTTCTGTTACAAAGCCTGTTTAGAAGATTCTTGTGATTCTTTGCTGTGCAAAAGCACTTTACTATCTCATAAATTTGTATCCTGGCTATTTCTGCTAGTGTACAAGCCATTCTGAGAAATAGTTATTGATTGTGAAGAGTGGCAGATATTGTGCAGTGCTGGAATTCTCTTAATTACAGTCAGTATTGTATGGTTGGTTGTTTCCTTAGTTGATTTTTTATTTTGAGATAAAATATCTGACTTACTAAATTTATACCACTGTGTGTTTTTGTAACATACTCAAGTGCCATATGAAAGGTGCAAAATGTTAATTTAGAGAGGTATCTGCATGTAGGTGTACATATTTTTCTAAATGTGTGTAAAAGACCCTTGTTTAAGGTTGTACAGTTCTTTCAACTGCTGTTCAGTCGCCTCATTTACTGGGTGTTTGCATTTTTCTGTTTGAATCCCAAGATTATCTGTACTATTATATGTAATTCAAATGGTACATTTTTATAGATTCAAGTTCACTTTTCCTTTCCATGACAAGAGTGGACATTGGACCAGGCATGGGAGGGCATAGATTTGCTGACCTCAGTATTATGAGGTACCTGCCTCCTTTGGGTAAGGGAAGCTCGTGGAGAGGGTTGCACATTGCACAAAAGCACTAAAATCATGTGGGCATGAAAGCAACAGCAACAAAAAAATCCTAGTTGGATAGCTAAGTGGATATATGTGGATCTCAGATGAGCCTTAAGTTGAGTGGGCAGTCTGCCCAAATCCTCTCTGATTTCCCAGAGTGGTACTACTGGTCTGCCAGATGAGAAAGACAATGAACACTTTTTCCCAGTGCTCCTGTTTGGAACGAGACCTTCCATTTTAGCTTCATCTTTGAGAAAAATGGCGAATTTAATATGGGTTTCAGTACACTTCTAGTCTATGAGTATCTCTGTGCTCTGCATAAACAAATACTAATATCCAAGAAGGGTCTTGTTCTATTTCCAGCTCTTCAGTATTCAGTTTGAGGACTACATGAAAATTATCTTTCTTGTTTATGTATGTAGATGTATGCAAAATAAACTTTCTGAAGGGTTTTGAAATTATCACAAAGCCTATGAACTTTCTCTACTTCTACTTTACACTTATTTTAGATTTTGAATGAGATAATGAGCTGATAGTAGTTTGCCATTATTCAGTATATAGAGTAGTATTCTAAGAACTTGATTTACTTGTGGTTGCACATAAAATCCATAAAGCATTCAATTCAGTTAATGTTTTGCTTATTTTGTTAATGTACTCCAAATGTTTTATTTATTACTATATTTTAATGCAGCTTCAAAGCTGAAGTAAACAATAAAAATCCATTAGTTTTTTGAATTGGAGCTTATAAATGGACAGACTATTTCTTGCTTACCTTGAATGTGTATATGATAAATTAATTGGGTATTTTATGTAGTAACTTGTCAGAAAAATATAGCTATATACCTATAATGTCAGGTTGCATAAGTAAGAGCACTTTGTTATTTCATTAAACAAAGCTCAATTTGTTTTTAATATACAATCACTGTGAAAAATCTGGATCAGTAAAGCTTCATCTTCTAAAGTTTCATCTAGAATTTTAAAGTAGCTTTTAGACTGGTTTTTCTGCTACAAGGAGGTAAGTATTTGAGGAGCAGGAAGTGGTGTAGCTGAGTGCTGACACTGGGAGTCTTTTCATAGGTGGTGAATGTGAATGTGGACTGCATATAGAGTAGGCTTTTCTCTGGGAAAGTTTGCTTAAAACTAAGCAAACAGTAATGATACCCCTGCCCCCTCAAATTATAAGGTAACTTTAGGGAGAAGTGTGGCAGGAATCCAAACTCAGTTATTAATATCAAATTAGATGTTAATTAATGACTAAGATAAGGTTTACTGAGTTTCTGAGTTTAAAAAGGACAAATTTCAAAAAGCAGTAGACATCATCAGGCAGAAATTCTTTTTCCTGCTGAATCTGTTCATTCTGTGTACAGGCATTCATTGTTGTCATCGAGAGAATGAGAATTGATGAAATTGGGAGGTTGAAGATGATCTAAACGTGTGGTCTCTGCATTTTTTGATTGCATACCAGCAAAATGTTTTTGAGCATGTATCCACTGTATTTGTGTGTTTGTACATGTATTGCCCCTATACTAATATTTTATATGCCTTATAGAACACACCCAAGAATGGAAATTAAAAGAAAAGATAAAGATGACATAAAGGCTACTTAATTGAAAAAAATATCATTTATTAATTGCACAGAAAATATTTTCTTTCCACGTTGACGTGGCTTGTCTGATGCATACTCTGCTTTGGAGATCATTGATCAGGGCTGTCTTTCTGGCTCAGAGCAGGGTCAAGTAGAGCAGGTTGCTCAGGGCTGTGCCCAACAAAGTTTTTTACATCTTCCAGCATGGATGTTTCACAGACTGTCTAGGCAAACATGCTCACATTAAACAACAGAAAAACTGAAACAAAAAAAGCTGCCAATACCCTCCCCCCCCCCCACCTTTTTTTTTAAACAGAATTCCACTTCAACTTGTTTCTGTTGTTTCTTGCCCTATTGCTGGGGACTGCTAAGAACAATCTGACTCTGTTGTCTTTATTTCCTCTCATCAGGTATTTAAATGTTTTGATAAGATTCCCCCCTGAGCTTTCTCTGCTCAAGGCTGTGTGTCCCCACGTCTGTCAGCCTCTCCTCACATGACAGACATGCCAGTCCCCTAATCACCTCAGCGCCCCTTTGCTTGGCTCCCTCCTGTACATCCCTGTTTCCCTTGGCCTGGGGGACCCAGCACAGGACACAGCACTCCAGAACTGTCCTGTCAGTACTGGGCAGCAAAGACTCTCCACTCTCAACATACAGGTAATGCTGTGCCTGACACAGCCTTGGGTCTGCTGGCCTTTGCTGCAAGGACTGTCTCATGGTTCATCTTGTCCTTCAGGACCCCCAGGGGATTTCCTGCAAAGCTGATTTCCAGCTGGTTGTTTGCAGCCTGTGCTGGTGCCTGGGGTTGCTCTTCCCTGGGGGCAGGATTTCATGGTGGGTTTGTTAGTTGGTTTTTGTTTGTATGTTTTTTAATGTGGTTTCTGCAGGCTTGTTCCTCCAGCCTGTCAACAGCAGCCCAACCTTTTGGAGTGTCACCACTCAGTAGGTAGTAGATTGCTGGTGGTAGATTGGTAGATTTTGAATGCTGTATATATGTTACTATGTGTTCCAGGCCCCTGTCTAGTGTACATTTCATGAGCCTGGTGTCAGACAAATGAAGCCATAGCATTTCAAACCATACTTTTTCTAATGTTGCACTTGGAACGTGGTTGCAATTGAGTTGGTAAGCCACCATGGTGGGTTAAGGCAGTGAGCAATCAGCAAGGCTGGAGAGGTGGTAATATGTAAATGGGTCCTACTCGTAGGTGGATATGGAGATGGCCTGTCTTGTGAACACTGAGTATGTGTGAAAGCTTTGCAAGTCGAAATTAAAGCTGAGTATTTTTGTGTAGTCTTCTTGTTATTAAAGGAAAATTGAAACATATTCATTCTACTTTGAAATAGGAAAGGAAAGTTTGCTTATCTGTTTAAAATAGTATAAAAGATACCAAATTTCATTTAGAATTTTTTTTTGCATTCATATAGTTGCATATGGTTTTAGATAATATGAACAAGGGAGTGAAGCTTCAACTGTGATTTCCAGTTTTCTAGAAACAGTTTCTGTTAATGATGATATTCACTGTTGTCTTGACAACTGTGCAAGCTGGGGTTAGTAATAATCAGGCTTCTTTTAATATGGTCTAGACTCTCAGATGTATTTGACAAATAGTTTCTATGACTGGGCAAAACCCAAGAAAATTGCAGTGTAAGAAGTTCCAAGGTTTCACGAGTATTCATTAGTTTGCATAGTAAAAGCTGGAAATTTAAACATATAAACAAAACAGTTCTGCAGTGCAAACTACAAAGCATGTAGTAACCAATTTGTTAGGGCTCTGGCCTGAGATCTGGCAAATATGGGTTCATATTTGGGTTCTGAGTCAGGCAACTTGGTTTTCCCATTTTAAAAAGCATCATAGAGCTCTAAAGTTAGAGAAACACAGACATGAAGTATGAAATGAAAATGTCATGTTAAATGTGTTTTTGCTTTCCTGTATTGTTCTTTAACTATTCTGCAAGATAGGACCAATCTTAGGTAAATTGAAAGGGAAGGTGAATTAAGAGCAGTAAAGGCTTCTGGGTGTCCTGGTCCAGGTCCCAGAGATTGTTCAAAGAAATCCTGCTGGGAAGGTAGAAGCCTTTGAAGTGAATTCCAGTATTCCAAAGTTCTGTACTTCAGTAAAGCCTTCAATACTTTACAGCATTCTCCTGGAGAAGCTGGCAGCCCATGCTTGGACAGGTGCACCCTTTGGTGGGTTGAAAGCTGGCTGGACAGCCGGGCCCGGAGTGTTCGGGAATGCCACTGCATCCAGCGGGCGGCTGGTCCCCAGGGGCCAGTACTGGGCCTGGTCCTGTTTATTGTCTTGATAGATGATCTGGTCAGGGGGATAAAGTGCATAAGTTTGCAAAATACTCCCAGATTGGATGGGAGCCTTGATCTGCTGGAGGACAGGAAGGCTCTGCAGAGGAATCTGGCCAGGCTGGATTGATGGGCTGAGGCCGATGGCGTAAGGTTCAAAATGGTGGAGTGCCGGATCCGGCCCTTGGGTCACAACAACCCCTGCAGCGCTGCTGGCTGGGGAAGAGTGTCTGGAAAACTGCACAGTGGAAAAGGACCTGGGTGCTGGTTGACAGCAGCTGAACACGAGCCAGGTGCACCCAGGTGGCCAAGAAGGGCAGTGGCATCCTGGCCTGCATCAGGAATAGCGTGGCCAGCAGGAGCAGGGCAGTGATTGTGCCGCTGTACTCGGCACTGGTGAGGCCACACCTGGAGAGCTGTGCCCAGCTGTGGGCCCGTCACCTCAGGGGAGACACTGAGGGGCTGGGGTGAGTCCGGAGAAGGGCAGCAGAGCTGGGGAAGGATCTGGAGAGCGAGTCCTGTGAGGAGTGGCTGAAGGAGCTGAGGTTTAGTCTGGAGAGGAGGAGACTCACAGGAGAATATTCTGTTCTCTATGCCTGCCTGCAAGGAAGGAGGGTTTTAGCAAAATGGGGTTTGGTCTCTTCTCCCAGGCAAACAGTGATAGGACAAGAGGGCATGGCCTCAAGCTGTGCCAGGGAAGGTTCAGGTTGGACATCAGGAGGAATTTTTTCACTGAAAGGATTGTCAAGCATTGGAACAGGCTGCTCAGGGAAATGGTGGAGTCACCATCTCTGGAAGTGTTTAAGAAACAACTGGATGTGTCACTTAGTGCTGTGGTTTAGTTGACAAGGTGGTTTTTGGTCAAAGGTTGGTCTCAATGATCTCAGGGATGTTTTCCAAACTTAATGACGCTATGAAAGTAGCCACTAGCCTTGTGTTAGTGCATTTATTTGGGACTGAGGGAGTAAATCCTAGTTTCTCTTCTGCCTTCTTCTATATTTACATTTATCTCCAGTGCAATCACTTGAATGCTGCTTTTTGGGGAAAAGCAAGTGACTGCAAGTCACTGCATACAAGTGACTGGATTTAAAATTGTTGTGCTGCTTCCAACTGCAAAACACTTTGTGTCTTGGGTGACCAGCTTGTGTTCCTCTGATATATCTATCTCAGCACCAAGAAACAAACACCCTCTGCCACAGAGAACATATTAATTAGGTAAGCCACTGATTGGATTATTGATTTAGACCCTTATTTAGACTGCATTTGGCTTAAAGATATTTCCTAAAAAAATTAGCTGCAGAGGTGTTCTCAGAGTGAAAACAAAAAATCCCATAAAACGGTGGAGTTGAGGGAATGTTTAACTTGTTCCCCTTGGAATTTATTTTCTATATATGCATCTTCACAATTTTATAAATTTACCACATTATTAATAGCATATGGAGATGAGATGCTGCAAAATGCTAGTGTTTCTAGTTGTGTTTGGTATTGCACAGAAATGCATGCAGAATGTTAAAGCACTTGAGAACTTTTAATAGTACGTCCATTATGAAAACCCATGTGGCTAATATGAGTTTAATTTTGAGTGCCATTTTGAAATCAGAACTTCACTATCATTCTTAGTTTACATTACAGATCAAACAGATTGCCAACATCACTTGCACTGACGAAGCATTAGCCATATGCCTTCACAGTGCAAGGCTGCCCTGGATAAGGATAGCTATGACTAACCAAGCTGCTTATGTGCTAGAAGCTGATTAGTGGCGTGAACAAGGCACTGTTACGCTGTGCCCATGCAATTCTACCATGCTCTTTGTTGGCTAACTAACTTCTGAGTCACCCACTAGCCACCCTTTGAGAGCCTGAGATGAATTGCTCAGATCTGGCCACGATGGAATAGTTTCTGTCTATAGACAGATGCTGCAGAGCTGTAACACCAAGCATATATAGGAATCCATGACATTATTGTAATTATTTTTGTAAAAATTATTATAACTTGCATTGTATTTGTCATTTCTGTGGAGAATTAAAGAACTTCATATTTCATTTTGCAATTAAAAATAAAGTTCTGACATGCGTTGAGATCATTTTTTCAGGTGTCGCTGAAAATTTTGTGGAACTAGTGATAATGCTTCACTTCTGCACTAAAGAATGTAACTGCATGGCCTTATATATATTTTTCAAGTGTAAATCAAGAAAATTATGAAGTACCTTGTTTTGGGCTTGATTGTGATAGACTGTTCTGTTGAATGTCAGCTTTGTAATACTTTGCCCAGAAATTTTAAAATTGAAATGAATTTCCAAGTTTGTCAGCTGATTGCTGCGCATCCCTTGTTTGAAGTATTGCATTTAATTTTTTATTTTTAATTTATGACTTATATATATTTTTGGTCCAGTGATAGGCTGGTTTATTTAGATGTTACAGGGGAGGAGATTAAGATAAGCTAGATTGTTTTCCTTTGAATGTTCCTGTAGTCACCTAACCAGGATAAACTGACAAATACAGCTTTCACTGATTATTTTTATGCATGGCAAATATGAAAGGGTATTGATTTTTTTTTTTTTTGCTATTCCAATTGGCAATGTAGATTTGCAGTTACTTTACATCAGAGGTTTGAATTATTCCTTGTAGTGTATATAATGTGTACATGGATATAGAACAGAAGCATTGTGAGCAAAATAGCACAATAAGTAATATTTGCAGGTTTGGAAACTGCATTATAATTGCTGCTTTTGTTGATATACTGAAATGTGCTTTTGGAAGCATCTTACCTGAACATTTTTGATAAAATCTTGTATGTTTCTCATATGCTCTTTTATATGTGTTACTGTGACCAAAATTTGCTTTGTATCTGTTCTGAGTATGGTAAATACAATCTTTCTGTATTTGTGTGTAGTATTACCAAGAAATATTTCAGAGGGGAGAAGAAAAAACCACCTACTTTGTGTCACTTCCACTGAGGAGAGCCTAGTTTTGGTTTTGAACAATTTAGTTTTATGATTTAAAGAAAAGAATTGGATAACAGTCAAAATTTGGTTTTTAACAAACTGCAGGAGATGTTTTCTGATGTTGGTGGTGAAAGAGATTTTGAAAACTACTGTGACAGATGGTTTACCACAAAGACTCCAAAGGTGGCGTGCAGGGGGTGCAGCATCGTACCTTTCAGTGACTAACAGCCACTCGTGCAAACAAGAGTAGAAAAATTACACTACAGAATTTGGAGTCCACTCCATGGGTTCCCTCTTTGTTATTTTTTAAAATGCAAAGTTTGAAAAGATTTCTGAAATGTGTTCTTTGCTACCATTAGCATTCAGGAAAACATGTTCTGAATTGCTAGACTGACAATGTATACAGTATGGACTACCAGCCTATACACTTCAAAAAAGGTTTTGGTTCATGAAATATCAATGTTTAAAAAAACAGTACAGATATGAGTGAAGAAAATTTTCTGGTGGTTTTGTTCTGAGCCATGGCTTTTTGTAGATTATTGATGCTTGATTTTATGTTGCAGGGCTTTGAATAGTTTAGGTAGAAGGCTGCATGTTACCATTTTAAACCATAATGAAAATTGGGTATGTATACAGAAGCTGGGTGTGTTGCAGCTTTGGCAAAGAAGTCAGATGTTTTAGTGGAAGATGTTGAAGCTCATGCTGCTTTATTTAGAAGTCATTAGTTTAATCTGTAGCCAGCCCACCGAGAGTACCACATTCCGCATGTATTTAACAAAGGCCATTTCCTACAGTTTTGTCTACAGTCAGAAACCAGTCTGTCTTTACAAATGCTGTTTTACATATATCTGCACTTATTTCTTTTCAGACATTTACTGTAGTTCTCAAAAGCCTGAAAAAGTGTAATCTTTTTTCCTCCTTTGTGTTGTCCTTGGACTTTCTGTTGCAATGGGTGTCTTTGAGTACATTCCCTTTGGAGTTCAGGATACAAAGCAAAGCTAAGGGTTTGAGAAAAAAATACAATCTTCATTGAAATTTGCATTATTAAATAGTGTGTCCTTCTATTGTATGTTGACTGTTGCCAGGTAATAATTATCTTTTCTGATTATGGTGGTGTGCTGATTTGGGTGGGATACAGTTAATTTTCTTCGCAGTAGCTGCTCTGGGGCTGTGTTTTGGGTATGTGCTGAAAACAGTGTTGCTAACAGAGGGATGTTTTAGCTATTGCTGGGTAGCACTTGATCAGAGTAAAGGCCTTTCCTGTTCCTTACCCTACCCCCCAGCAAGGAGGCCGAGAGTGCAGAAGGAGTTGGGAGGGGACACAGCCAGGACAGCTGACCCCAACTGACCCAAGGGATATCCCAGACAGGTATGGAGGTATGGGAAGAAGAAGGGTGGGGTAGACATGCAGAGTAATGAATGGTCTTTTGTCTCTCCCTGAGACACTAGCCTGCCAGTGTAACATAGTGAATGCATTCCTGGTTTTGCTTTGCTTGCATATGCAGCTTTTGCTTTACCTACACAACTGATGTTGTCTCAGCTCATGAGGTTTCACTTTTACTATTCCAATTCGCTTCCTTATTCCATCAGGAGAGTGTGAATGAGTGGCTTGGTGAGGCTTAGTTGCTGGCTGGGGTTAAACCATGACATGTGTTTAGAACCCCTTGGTTACAATGACTATTATTAGCTACTGCTACTTAGTTTTTTTGCTGCCTCTCAAGGGTTCTAGGTTTATATTATACTGGCTCTTGTGGTTTTTGGATGTAAGAGCAACCATCCATTTTACTAGAAATGTTTTGTATGTTGGGGTTGAGGGTGTTTCAGAGATTCAACTGTGGGTCCAGCTGTGCCCTAAGATATTTACCTTCCATCAAAATTAATCTGTCCTTCCCCTGTAGACTTCTGAATTTAAATCCTGTTTATTTACCTGAGGCTGTTTGGGAGACCAAGAAAAGATTATCTAAATTTAATGTTCTAATGGAATCAACCTGTTTATTGAAAGTGAGACTGTAAAGTGTTTTGGACTTTTTTCAGAGAGACAGTTGTTAAGATACACTGGAATCAGTACCATACATTTAACTAACTAGATACGAAATTTAACAGAAACAGTTTCCCTTCCTTATTTCTTCAGAACAGAGATACTTTACATAGGAATCTGTTTCATTGGAGTTGGCTGTTGAAAAGTTGATGGGCAGCCATTTAAGCCCTAGACCACTTTAGGTTTTTCAGGACACCACCCAGAGAATTTCATTGCTAGTGCCTAAGGCAAGGCTGCTAAATCTCGAGGCATCTCTAGGACTGAGAAAGGTTAAGATCACAGGCAACAATTTGTACAGAGAAGCTGCTTACAGAGACAAACATAAGAGTTGTGGCAGAGAATAAAGGAACAACCTATTCTGGAGTGATATCTCCTGCCATCTTGAATGCCCAGGTCTGCTTATCTAGGGTGTGCTTTGTAAGGTGCGCAGAGTATTGGTAGTGACAAGGTTCTTTTTGGAGCAGGCATTTGCAGAAGGCTTCAATTTGTATGTATTTAGTGTATTTAGGTTGTTCAGCATTTAGTTCTGGTTTGGTCCAACACCAGAAATTAAGGTGATTTGTGGTTTGTTGGTTGTTTTCTTGTGTTTCATTTGTCCCCAGGAAGAAAAAAAAAAAAAAAATCTGTAAAATGAATCCTGAAATGTTCTAAATACCATAGAATTGCACCCATTCAAATGAATTTTAATAGTTGTTCTGTATATGGAATGGAATGGAAAGAATTATAATGTGATTTTCATCAGAATACTTACAAAAGACTTGATTTATTACCTGATACTATTACAATACAATAATCTTTTAAAACAAGTAAGTTATTTTAAAATAGTATGACTACTTTTTAAAGTCCTATTTTTAATAGTATTTAATATTTCTACTATTGCCACATTAAAAATTAGGGATTACTATTACTATATATAGTACTTTTTAAATTTTATGAAGTCATTACAGCTACTATCTTTATAAAGACTATTACTTTTATTACTACTATCAAATAGTGGTGTTTAATGGTACTGATTAATGCCACAAATACTTTTCTTACTGCTATTTTGCCTGTTGAAGATTTTTCCACAATTGTGGTCATTAATTAGTATTAACCAAGCATTTCCTTTGTAAATGTTAATGTGACAAATGAAGAAAAATATTTTTAAATTGATATCTGACAGTATTACCAAAAAGACAAGAAAACCCTCTTTGAGGAATGTTTTAAAATAGAAAAAAAAATTATAAAATAACTTTTCTCTTTATCCTACCTGATATATCTTCCTGATTGAGCAAAAAGTGGCTTTCCTAGTACCTCTTCTTGCTTATCTGTGCTTTTCTAATGAAGAGAAGATACACTTGAGCACGTGCAGAATATTTTCTGTTCCCAGGGAGCTACAGTGGCTTGCTTGGCTGGCTGTTACATGTTGGGCTGTGCCTCACAGTATCCACCCCTCTGCCTTCCCATTGCGAATTTGCTTGCCTGGCAACTGCTGGTGCTGTTAACCCTCTTCTGTCCTGAAGGGTATCCCCTTGTGGCTTCTCAGATTAAATATTTAATTGGGGTGGGAATTGTTCTTGTAATTAAAGAACTATACAGAGCTGTTTAAAAATACTTTACCAGGAATGGTTATATATTTAAAAGAGATTCTGGCTGCACTGAGTGTGTTCCACTAAAGAGAGCTGTGGCAGCATGGCTGAGAACCGCTGGCCGTGTGGCTGCAGTAGCCTAAACAGAAGATGTTTCTTGAGTGGATCTTTCAGCCTGCGCTGAGGTGGCAGCTGCACAGTGAGCAGCATGTGGCACGGCTTCTCTCTGGCTACTTAGAGGAGCACAAATGGCTCCTGCCTGGAGTCATGTGTTCAGTCACAGCCTGCCTGGAAGGTGCTTGGTGTCACCTCCTGAGGCCGGTACCAGCTGAGCGAGGGCTGCAGGGCAGTGCGTGCCGGGTGGGGATGCGCTGCTGCGCCCAGGCAGGTGAGCGCTTCCGTGCTGTCCCTGGCGTGGCTGGCACGGGGAGCTGACATAGGGAAGCTTCAGGAACATGCGTGTCCATGGTGGTTGCTCAGGCCTACAGGACTAGGTTAGAAGTAAGCTGAAATAAGCACTTTACAGGAAGGGCTATGCCAGGCTTAATGCCAGCTGTTGTGTTGGAGAAACCCTCTGCTTCTGGGCCACACTGCTCATAGGCACAGTCATTTTCAGGTGTCTTCTGCAATTACACATGTAGTCATTCTAGGCACAAATCCTTCTGTGGGCAGAATCATAGGGAAATGGAGAGGAGAGAGGAGTGGGTCTCTCTCAGAGGAGAGAGACCCAGTCTTCACCCAATTGCAGATGAAATCCTTGATTTTCCTTTTCACTACAGGAAGGCATTTAACCAGCAGGGACTATACAGAATGAGTTTTTTTCCCTTTTTCTTAGTTGAAATAGACCTGTTTCAGTAAGTGTAAAACTAACTCCCTGCTTCTATGATCAATTTTTATTCCTTTATTCTATTTGGGTACATCGGGTGAATGAAGTCTTTAATTTGGGATAATCTGAGTAATCTTTTTGCTATTGGGAGTGCTAACTATTGTTTCTCCTGCCAGTATAACAATGTCCTAACACATAAAATTTATTTTGTTTTAAAACTAAAACTGAAAACAGAGCCTTGAAATGCAACTTCTCTTAATATTTTCTTTTCTATCATACTCATTTAATTCTTGATGTAAAACAAGAATTCATTGCTTTTGTGCTGGGAGCACGAAGCCACAAGTTGATAATGGTAACTCAATGTTTGTAATACAAAGTGCTGTTCCTGTAATGTGGTCCAATTACACAATAGTAAAGCAGGGATGTAACACAGCAATGCTGCTTTCCTATTTGTTTCAGTAAGTTTAGCACAGCGGGAAATGTGGCATTCTTCCAAGGTAATGCGTCAAGCTTACAGTTGGATGGAAGTGCAATGGAAATTATTCCAAGTCTTCGCGTGCCAGCTAATAACTCTTGCTGAATGTATGCGACAATTGTCTTGTGAAATGTATTTGATGTCATTTCATTGCAAGGATTTTACATTTTAATTTTGAGATATTATGGTATACTAGAGATATTTGAAAAAGTTTCTCTGTAGGTGCTACATTTATGGCATTGTAGTTTTAGTAATCAAATGCAATTTCTGTCTGGTTGGAGAGCATGTCCAGCCTTTCAAAAAAATCCTGCTGTATCTTCTGAAATCAGAAAGAAGTACTCCATTAATTAGATCAAATTATGTACATTGTTCCTCCAGTAATGTCCTATTTTTTGAGGAAGAATATATCTAAAACAAAAATCTTAACTGAAAATATATACATGATAGCAACAGAATGTCTCCTTTCATTTTGAAGTGTGGAAAGTAATAATGCATCAGCCATTTGGCAGCTGGGAGAAACCAGAACTGTCGAGGCATCTTTTTTGGTAGTCATTTTGCTGTAGGGACCTGGGGGTTGGATAGGAATCAGAATTTTTGCAGTTGGTCTTATTCTTCACTAGTTTGCACATTGCTTTAAAGCCTTTCCCCAAGTCAATAAATATCACTGTTGCACTGTGGCATCAACCCACTGCGACTGTCTTAAAGATACATCGATATGCTTTACAGTTTTGAACAGTCCTCAGCAAAATATATACATTTAAAATACTGTAGCAGTGGCTTTATGAACAGCTCCATGGTATATCTTTTCATGTTTCAAATGTGGTGAGGAGCATTCACTGCTTATGGAGCATTAGCAAATAGTTCACAATTAAGGAGTTAATGTTTAGCCTCACTAACAGTCTTGGAACAGAGGGTGTCAGTGCATACTAAAAACAGTATTGGGTTTTCTTTTTCTGAACCACAGAGAGCTCAGAGTACATCAGTTAGTTCCAAACAGGCTACTGAGTGCTATCATAGGTAAAAATACCAGCTGTACTGTGCCTGGTTTGATTTTATGATTATAAAAGTAAAATACCTCCATCTCAGGCTTTTTTCTTTTTTTTTTTTTCTTTTTTTTAATCCCCACTGCTCATTTTCAGTCAGTATTCTTAGAAGGGTATCTGACAGACATTTTCTCTGTGGTAATAAGTTTGGGCATACAATAAAGATAATAATTACTACTAGTGTTTAAAGCTTTCCAAAGGTCTTCAGTTACATACGTACATATACCTTTCTTGAAGCATTTCTGAATGCCTTTGGCAGCATTGATCCAGCAAGTGGAAGGTTCGTTGTCATTGGCAGTATTTGTTGTTCCAGAGGGTGTGTTTGTTCCAGCTGGTGGGAGTCGTTTCAATGCTGACATGTGAAGAGTATATAAAAGAAAATAAAGAAACAGAGGAGATGCACCGGGGTTAATAAGCCAACCCATCAGCCTTGGCCCATGCTCCTGCAGGCAGAAATAGTATCAGATTTGGGGAAGAAAAAAAAAAGACTACGGGCTAGCTGAGCATCAAGACCTGCACAGGTCCAGCAAAGCAAACAGCAGATGATTATTAATGGGACTGAAACTGGGAATTAATCACTACTGATATCCCAAAGTAATTCCTACTAGCATCAAGAGAATCAACAAATTCGCCATGCAGTTAATATGGTGAGCTTGCTGACTATTCATATTTAGTATTTAACACTTTCAGAAAACTAAGTAGTCTTATTTGTATGGTTCTTTAAACAAAAAGCACAAATTATTTTTGAAATTACTGGTAAACGGGAAAGACTGGATATCTTTACACATTCACAATATTCAGCTCACTTTACATTGTCCTCCACTACATCTAAGTACAGCAATAACTACTGCAATACAGAAAATACTCTCACACTAATGAGAATCCTACAGAGGACTCTTTGAAGTATCTTTCCCCTAATGATTGTCTGATCAACTTGCAACAGCAATCATACAGGAAGTATCTAGTAGGTTCTGCATCAGTTTCATGAAGAAAATAAGGTGTAATTTAGCATGTGTACATAATGCATCATCACATTAAATAATTTTATTTTACATCTAAGTTCTGGGGCTCAGAGAGCTAGGATAGTTTAAAAAAAAAACAACCTGAAGATTAATGCATATTAGCAGACTACATTCAAAATATACTGAACAAAACAGTGCTCTGTAGACTGTGATTACCACATGGAATAAAATTATTTAACCTGCTCAAGTATATCACCAAACATATCAGAAACAGTATTAATATGAAGCTGTCATTTTTTTTTCAGTTTATTGGGACTCCAAACAATATTCACAGTTTCTTTCCACAGAGTAACACAAATGTTTTCCAGCTGTATGAAACACTTTGAAGACATTCGGAATGGTCGACTATCAATTCTTGTCTGAATTTAATGTTGGGTAACCTTCTTGCTATACTGTTGTCTCTCAGTAGTCACTACACACTGTAATAAAAGAAATAAGGATCCCTCACGTTGATAAAATACAGTATATCTGAAGGGAGCAAGCATGTGTACATCTGTTTAAAATAGAATGCACAAACCAAATGTTTTATTTGGATCGGGGCTAGCATAAATCGGTAGCTAACAAAAGCATTAGTGTTAGCCCGAGGCTGCAGTCTGTAAATAAACAACTTTGAAAAGAAACTATGCTGAAGGAAACCTCCACTCTCACCTGTCATATAAAGCATCCATTTGTCTGATGCACATAGTGAAACTGAAGTTTGACTACGGTGCCTAATAGTTCTATTGAATGACTCCAAAGTTATGCAATAAAAGGGAATTTGTTAGAAGGAAACAAGACCCTTCCAGCTAACGAGACTTAAATTCCCTCAAAATACTTCAGCAATATCTAAATCAAACCATCTGTGGTATTAACAGCGGCTCAGGGATGATAGGCCTCAGAGTTCCCCTATTTTTAGCCAGCATGTTAAACACATCTTCCTGACAGAGCCATACTGCCAAAAGGCAACTTAACTCAAGAGAAGAAGCCCTTCTGCCTGTAACCACCCGTCCCTCCTGAAAGTTGCCTTTTAGTGCTACAATTTCCAAAGTACTTCCAGCCTACAGGCAGCCAGCTAGGTGACAGGGGTGCTTTAAACTTGCAGTACCCAGCAAGCTGCAAAGTCTGTGTTTTAGTGAAACTTTGCACTAAGAGAGGGTAAAGCCTCCAAGAATGTCCTTGGAGAGCAGTGTGAAGCTGCTGTAGGGAAGCCTCAAATTACATGACATTATATGTAGTGCAGAAGAAATGCAAGAAGCTAAATTTTCAGCGCTTTTTGAACTGTTCCTAACATCAGCAGCTACATTGTAAACTAAAACTTTGACTTATATTCTGGTTGAAAAAAAACCAAACAAGACCACCCAACATACCAACACATTTTTTTGGTCTATAATACATAATGAAAGCCTACCTGCCCTTTGAATTTATTCTCACCTTTTAAAGTATCAATCCTAGTGTAAACAAAAAAAATTAGAAGAATGAACACAACAGAAAGTTCTTGCCAGCTTTCCCCTCCTCCAGAAAAAGCCTGGTGAAGCAGAGGATGCTTATGGGATGCTCTCAAGGTTCCCAGATCCAAACCACAGCAGACCCAGGAATTACACGTGAGCAGCTTTTCACTTGAACGACGGTCCCTTACCTCGAGTGCCCAGCACAACAGCAGTGCTGCACTGCCACATTCAGAAGAGCAGCACCCTACCAGCTAATTAAAAATCACTGGTCCTTGTAAGTCTCTCTAAAATAGGTACATGCACATCTTAAATGCTGTCCAAAACCATGCAAACACTTATACTGGTTAGTGGCATGCAGGCACATCCTCATGAGTTTCTAACAAGTTTGCAGGAAACCAATGCAGTTATTCCCCATTCCAGAAATGAGTAGGTAATATACAGATTTCAACATTAAGCATTTATCAAGAACTATTATAAAGAACAAGAAACAAGGAAATACAAAAACCAGAATATGCCCAGATATAAGTCACAGTTAGATGTATGAAATGGAAGCTGCTGCCAGTTAACAGAATATGCAGACAGCATAGGACTCTGTAACCTTCAGTACATGAAGTGACTTAAGAAAAGTTCCTCCTGAAATTGGTTCTCTTAAAACCTAAAACTAGGCTTGCCTGAAAATACCTCTACCACAAAATGCTACCAGAAAGAATTTGGAAGCTGGACAGCTATTTACCTCCAACTGTACACACTTTTCATATCCTTAGTACATCTTAGTTGGGAAAGGAATTGTCCACATGCAATTCTCACATAGCCAGTCCTCACAAATTTCACATGCATCATCCTACTCTATCATAGCAAGAGCTGCATTTCTGGGTCAGTTACACATAAGATTCATCCTTCTTCAGCCATTTTTTCCAGAACCAAATTTTGGTGCTTCACCCTCTGCTATGTAAAGTAGCATAAGAAACTTTGTCCCAGAGTACAGAAAACAGACATCTCTTACAACACTGAGTAAAGAGATGTTTTCCAGATCTTCTAAAATGAGCACTATGTGTACTGCTCATAGAGGAGTGGACCATACATCCGCTGTAATGTCCATCCAGCAGGCAAGTTACAGCCTACAGATTCATTTACTCTATTTAGTATTAAATGATATGTATCAGGATTGTAAAGTGAATGCTGTAGTCCCCAAATGTATATCTAATTCTAGTGTGAAATAGTTCAATCTGAATAGTTTTAATTTTCAAAGTATGACTGCATTCAATAGCTTGACAATATAGAAAAAAATCAGGTCAAGAGTTCCTACCAATAGAAGAAACAGATCATTTATTTTAAAACACAGAGGGACAAGGAGGAAGAAAGAAGCTATCAGTAACACGAAATGTCATTTCCATAGTGTACAAGTACTTTGGGTTAATTCCTGCAAAGGTGGTTAGACTATTCAAGTTTTAATCAACAAGGGCCCTATTCTGCTACAGATGCTAACATCTGTATAAGTTTTACCTCCTTCAGGCATTTTAGCACCTGGAGAAGCCACAGGGAAGGTAACATGGAGTCTTCTTGACATTACTGCAGCAGCTGTCTACTCAGGAGGAGGCATATTGTGATTTGCACCAGACAGCAGCATTGTACAAACCCACACTCCCTCTTGTCAAATACAGTCTATAACCAACACTAGCAATTCTGTATTGAGAACAGACTTACCAAATGATAAAAATACCAGAATTCATGAATAAGATGTACTTGAAGCTTTTAATTTTGTCACACAAGTATAGACCTTGATTTGGCAATTGTTTCATGTGGCAGATATACCATTAACAAAAACATACCATTTGTGGTGACATTGTAACTTCGGTTTAACATGCAATGTCTTTGATTTAAATGCATAAATTTTAACAGGACTGTTGTTTAAAACCACAACCAAAAAGCTGAAAAATATTTATTACACATGAACTTATTTTCATGACTTCTCTTTTCAGTGGGTCTATTAACTGTAAGTAAAAAGGTAGGCACTAATGAGAAACACTTTAGTACAAGAACCCAATAAAGATATTCTGGACACTACAGACAGCTGTTCATGCTTCACCAGAAGAAGAACAAAAGACCAACAGTTTATTCCTGTTTGAAAGCACATTCCAGTTGCAAGATAAACACCACAAACTTCCCCAAACTGGTTATAGAGCTGTAAACACAGCAGCATCAGTACAAAGCATTGCAGCCCTTCCCATGTAAAGGCCATACCACGCCACACCACAATCACAAAAAATAATGAGCAAAAGCTTAAAATACTGGACATGTATTCATTGGGATTCCTTTTACAATTGTATACTAATAATAATGATCACTTTTCCGAGTTAAAGTCTCATCCAATTTGTCTGCATGGAAATAAATGTTAATATTGACAAACTACACTGCAGCGGCAGAAAAGCTACAAAGCAGTATTGTCACTCCTAGGTCTTCATTTGCTATTTACTCAAATCCTTTCCAAAGTCCTAGCACCCCAGTACACATTCATGAGAGAGGTATTTTCATCAGCAATGTGCCCAGGAATATATCTGGAGTTACAAAAAGTGAAGAAGTACTCGAGTTTCCCTCTACTTCGCAACATGAGAATGCTATGCAATAAAAACAGAGTGCAAGGCTGGTAACTTCAATATGTCTCCCAGAACCACTGCAATAACAGCATAGCCTAGCAAGTCTCATAATATTTAATAATCTTACTGCAAATCAGTGCAGCAAGAACAATCTTCCTTGTTCTTGCAATAAACTGCTGTTAGGCTCTTCCTAGCTCTACAGAAATACTCTCTGAGCATTTCCACTGTGCTACAATAACTAACCTGAATACAAAAAAGTGCAGTACTAATGCCATGTACCAACATAACTCGGAACTTCAAGTTTTTTTATACTCTTACAAGTCAATCTACTTCTACAGGAAAAAGAAAACAGACTATTGTTCCACAAAAATCTGTAGACATTAGGATTTTTAAAAGATTTTCCAAGAGGTGAGAGCAGTCTTTCAGATGTATAACACACTTATGAAACTTACTCACTTCTTTTCTTTACCTTGGTCTGTAAACGTAGGTAAAGCTGACAACTGTCAATCTGCTACAGTCAATCACCCATTGATCTCGATGCAGTGATACCCAAACTAAGGAGAGGATAGATTTTACAGATTAGTGCATTTGTTCAGTACCACATTATCACACTCAGCCCACGTGGAGGGGACAGGCATACCTCCCCCTTGTTGAACACTGCTTTACTGTACTATTTCCTTTTCACTCATGGCTCTGTTATGCAGAGTATTTCTGGATCTGTCTGCTTCAGTTCTTGCTCTTCAGTGCAGACTCCACTTCCAGTCTCTGTCCAGTAGATCCAGTGAGATGATCACTTACTAAACACATCCATACACCACACATACTCCACACTAATAAGACATACACCTAAAGCAATCATCAGGCCTTTTAGAGCCTCATCCCAGGGATATCGAGTGGGAAGCAGCATACACAGCTCCCAGTCATTCCTTACACTGCTTCCTGTCTCCACAGCAGTCTAAAACAGAGATAACACTGAGATGGCTCCTGTCAAAATCTCTCTCCCTGGGTCCCGGGCCAAGTAATGTATCCAGAGGAATTATTTTGATGACTTATGCTAATACTGAAATTATAATGTAAAACAAGGTGTTAGAAGATGAGTGTATTCAAAACTCAGAGAATACAAAACTAAATCTCATTTTACTTCAAAGGAGACAAGGTCAGTTACCCAGGCAGACACCCAGTTATTGATCCACTCTCATCTGAAGACTTTGAATCAAATTATTAAATCAAGAAGAGTAAGAGCTCAAATATGCCCGAGAGATTCTTGGGGGTTCCTGATGGATATGTAATTTTTAACGCAGCTCTTAGACTCCCTGTGGTTATCCTCTCTCATTTGCTTACATTTGTGAAAAAAGAGAGATGTGAATGGTGAAAAAAACTTGTGGATACAATCTAAGGGGCCTTGAAGTCTAAACGGAGCCAAGCCATCTTAGATGATTTCCCCTTGAGCTGTTTCTAATTCACCTCAACACAAACAGGACAAGAATGATAATAGTTATCTTGAGAATTGCAATACCTCTAACTTGCACTGCCACACACCTCGGAATTACCTCCGCTCAAATCACTTGGGTGACCCTGTGTAGTGGTTCAGGCTTGAAGATACAGAAGTAAGATTGTTTTTTCTCACCATTCCAAAACTTTAGAGGTATTTTAAAATTTCCTACCTTCTAATCTTACATTCAGCAGTATAACCTCTCATTCAGAGAATTAGCTTTTATTTTGTGTCATTGAGGCACGTGCTATTCCTTTTCTATTACTTCAAAATGCAAGTACTGAAGCAGTATTTTTGACTGCTGTTTCATCTTCAAAAGCAAGACTTGAGCTTTGAAGACCCAAAGTTAACTAAAGCTGACTTCTTCAGCCCAACTTGGATGTTCAGGCTCCTAACACCCACTAAATGAATGGACAGAGTAGGTAGGGGTATATGTAAGAGATCCTCCAAAAAACAGCCAAGGTGGTAGCTGCTTAGAGTTAAGTTGCTAAATATCTGACAGGGTCAGAGACAAACCAGAGCCATGCCTTCCCTTTACCAAAGGTTACCAACTATGAACTTGCTCATGAGGGAATAAATTTAAGCTCTGCTTTTCCATTTGAAAATAGAAAAAAAAAATCAAAACAGTTTCACAGCAACTATTATAAGACAACTTATATTTGAGCCCTAAGCTGTGAAAGTTCTAAATCCAGGCACTTACTCAAAAATCAGGAGGAGCAGGGATTTGAACTCACATATTTAACATGTGAAATACCTGGTAAACCTCTAACCTATTATTTTTAGGTATCAGAGAGTTTCTAAGCTCCCTCTGTACATCTGGCTTAGTTAACCTGAAGGGACTGAATCAACGTAGAAGAGGAAGAGCCTATTTGGACACCTACCACAGAGTTCAGTGTTGAGAAGCTCTTTTATGGAAGTGCAGCCTAAGTACTCTGGCAGCCTTTAGGTGCTGTTGGGCTTTAGGAAGGTAAAGTGGCAACTCCTAAGTGACTTTAATAATTCCCCTCCACTGTCTCATAACTACCAGGTCCTTTATCTGACCTGTTAATCTAAAACATATTCTCACATGTTCTCAGCCTCCTCAATATAAAAACTGATTAAGTACTCAGTTCATTTTGTTGAAAAATACCATGTACTGTTCAATAAACTTGAAAAATAGATATATTCTGTTGAACAGATGTGCAGCATTTCAGAAATCCCATTTCCAGAGAAAGAAGGTCCAAATGAATACTTCCATGGATGCAAACTAGATGCTGTATTCAATAAACATATCTATTTCTGCTTAGAATGATACAAAGCGCTGTAGACACTGTTTTGGTACTATATATGGTACATTACTCATTCTGAGAAATAGTTAGCTGAGTATTTTACAAATGGAAGAAAATAGCTACTTGCACATACATTTGTGATTCAAAACCTTCATTTAAGCAATGACACCCATCCATCTGAAGTATGCAATGGTGCATGGTTTTTTCTAACAGTTCTTTACATACAATGAGAAAATTTAAATATACAAATGTTTATAGCATAGCAGGCAGTCTTTCTAGTACATCAGCCTAATGCTGATGTTGGAGGAGCACCTGACAGCACATCAACCATTCAATCATTCATTAATATACATCTCTGCAGCTTTCAGAAAGAGACAGATGATCTTTCCTTGGAGACCAGCACAGCTTGAGTCTACTGATGGGTGCCCAGTTTGACCTCCAAATCTCTGGGGAGCATTTCATAGCACAGAAAGATTAAGAACTGATTAAATATCTTGTTTCCTCAATAACACTATAGAAGGCATATAACAAATAAAATCCCCAACTTCTATATGTTTATATTACCCATAATAGTAAAAATAATAAAAAATATTTTGAAATACTTTTTTTAATAAGTTGCTACTGTTGACAGCAATTTGTTTTTTCTCTCAGCTGCTCACCTACAGATAAGCACAACTGACAGGAAGTATTCAGAAATTTTTATAATGCCATAAAATTTGACAAAATCAAACTACCACCACTATTATTACAACCTCTCAAAAATTCAGTGTATCCATGATCTAAAACTAGTTACAGAGTACAAGAAAGCCATGCAGGTTTCACATACTTTCGAGTAAGCATCTTTTAGTTTTGAGACACAAAAAACACATGCTTTTCATGCTGAATTGCTGCAATGTTCTTGTTAAAAATCACCATCTGTCAGAGATTATCCTGTTTTACACAGAGGGAACATGCATTAATTATTAATCCTACTCCTCACAGAAATGTACTCACACAAGATCAGGACTCTCCATGGTGTTACAGGAGTATTAGTGTTCTTTAGAAGGTAGTCTCTGGATGAAACTCAGGACTGATCCATTGAGAAGTTCCAGCAAATGAGCTGCTTCAGGGCAGGTCACTGGCCACGTGGCAGGGCATCATTTCAAAAGAAGCAGCAGCTGAATTCCTAGGGCTTGAGTCTGTTTGCATGAGCCAACATAAATACAACATACAGCACAGATATTACCTTTACCGACACAAGCACTGTGGCTCTGTGCTGCGCACACACTGAAACTGATGTTCAAATTCAAGCACAAGAATTTGGTTTCATTTAAAATTAAGCGCAAGAACAAGAGCTTTCTCAGGGTTGGTCAAAGTGCTCAGGACTTTGCTGAGTCTTCCATGTGTGCTGAGGGAAGGAATTCATAGCTGTAAAGCAGCACAATGATGTGACAGATCTGATTTATCCACCATAAGAATCTGAAAATTGGCAAAATAGAAAGACAAAGCAAGCTTGTCACAGATCTTAGTGAAGGACAATGAAAAGGGTTCATTCTTTTCCAAGGAATTCCTTAATCACATATAATCTCCTAGGGAAGCTGGTCTAGATCACATTTCTGCTGCAATGCAGTTTTACCTATTTGGCATTGTTTGATATACAATATTTGTTTGATATACAATTGTTTGATATTGCCTACAGTTAAAACTTCACTACTGCTGAAGTTGTTGCCTTGGTCACAGGTGAACTGACCAGGCAAATAATTTCATCATGAGTTGGTATGAGACAACTCTTAGTACCAGGCTTTATCCAGAACCTCTATCTTATAACAAAGAACAAAACTGAAAGTCCATTCTCCAAACAAGAAATAAGACATATCAGAATGTGAAGGACTCTTTTGGCTAAACACAAAATATACTGATGTCCATAAATCCCAAAACTTTGAGGCAGTTTTTAAGGTAATCCCTAATGTTACAATGTCTGTATCTTTCTGAGCAAGGAAGAGGTTAAAAATCTTGCTTTCTGAAAAACAGAAAATTTTCACTGAAAAGCTGCCTAGGCTGCCAAGGATGGAGGGATAGTACTCCAGTTGGAACTCATTACAGACAACATAGGAGAGCTGATCCAGCTTTTTATTTACTGTAGAGGCAGAATGACATGAACATCTTTCTATGTAGACCTAGAAAAATATGTTGGCCCTGAAGCCAAGGATCAGAACATTATCAACCCTGCCAAAATGAAATAGGTTATTTGTTTTTTTAATTTAGTGAGATTTGGCACTGATTTATGTATTTTTCCCTGGAGGAACTATTTATATTCTTCAGAGCACAGATGATAATTGTTAATTTTCAGTGGCTCTGCATAAAGAAATTGTAGGTTTATTATATTGAAACAAGAAGACCACAGTTTTCAACCTGGTAAAGAGCCACAATTTCAGTCAAGCCATTTTAAGTCTTTTCCAGAAGGTGGAATTTCCAACGAAAGCTTTTTCAAGTAAGGACATATCCACAATGCCCTCACTGTCAGCGCCTGTGACAAACAGGGAGGGGCATGCAAATTTCACATTAAAAGTTTACCTTCCATCAAGTGAAACATTGCTATGGATTCTCCCATTCTCACAAGGCTCATTTTTTTTCCAGGATGCAGTCACAGCATGTAGCAAAAAAGTGGTGTCAGTTGTGTAAACACAAAAACAACAGGTATCTTATCCTCTGATGCCCTTTCCAGCAAGACTCCTTAAAAAAAGATTTTACTCACCTTTACACACCACCATTCCAATACCACATGCACTCATCAGTACTTACAGTGCATACTGTAGCTCGGGTTGTAGTTCCACTTCAGGTTAGGCTGCGTGTGTGTAACAGGGGTCATGAGAACCTGTCAAAGGGCTTAAACTGACCATGCAGCAGCAGAGCGACTCAGTTATTATGTCGGGTTAGACCCTTTGTAAACTACCACATCCTACTCTGCTTCCCTGGCAGACAGGGCTGGACCTCAGTTCTCAGGCTGCTCCTGCTGAGAACTTTGACCATTCATCAATCACACTGAGACTGAAGAAGAAAATGTAAGATCAGTCTGGAAAGCTATCACCTTTCCTACAGCTAGTCCAGAAGCAAAGGAAGGAAGATCATAGTACAGGACTTGGCTCACTTCCTCTTCACTAGTGAAGTGCTAGTGGGACACATAGGGGAACTACTAAAAAGGAACCTGGAGACAAAAAAAAAAAAAAAAAAAAAAGGAACAGAAAGGGGACAAGGTTACCTGCCTAACATCAAAAAAAAAAGCCCACTCCTATCTCCCTATTAAGATATCTGAAACTGGTCATCATGGTTAAGGGGGAAGAAATCCATCAAAATAACCACCTGAGATCATCCTCCTACTTTAAAACATGGGAAGAGATCTAAACTTCCTTGCTTTTTTAAAACAACATCAACGTGCAGCACAGAATTACCATTATTTGTGTAGTAAAGCTAAGAAACCATAAATGAATGACACCAAAAGCAATAAAATAATTGACACTACCTACTTTGCAAGAAAATTACTCTTGATTTTTGCTCTATGGCTTGCCAGAGATTTTTATGCAAGCAGTTGTGGTGGTAGGTCATAGTTACATTTTAACAAAAGAGTCCATCATATGGTTCAAAATTACACTCTTAAAAAAAAAAATACACAAAAAAAAAAAAACAAAAACAAAAAAAAAACCCACAAAAAACAAAACAAAAAAACCCCACAACAAAAAAAAACCCCACCAAAAACCTCAACAACTTTGTTTTATTTACTTATATTAAAAATCCTATCAATACTTATCCTAAACAATGTCTGGCTCATCAGGTATACAAAACACAACATTTGATTTTTCCTAATGAACGTCTACTTCTGGGTCACTTGTGGCTCCAGTAGAAGTCCCCCACAGTACCACAACTACCCACCCTGACCCCCAAATCCTTCCAAAACTGGGACAATGAGCAGCATTGGTGGCTCTAAACCTTTATGACTTGCTTCCACAGGATGACTCCTAACAAGGCATGTAAGGATTACACCAGATCTTCCAGAAACTCTTGCTAACCCCAAGCTGTTTCTTTCAAATGTAACTTATATGAGTTAAAGATTTCTGCACCTGGGCAATAATGTGGCATCAAATATTGACTTAGCTCTTCAATGCATAGAACCGAAAAAACTGAATGGAGGAGAGACAGAAAATTTTTAAACAATCAGATTTTTCAGAGTATTATCACAAAGCCTTACTAATATCCATATTAATTAGTGACCTTCTTATACTGCAATAAATATACTTGTCAGTAAACCATTAGAAAGAGCAAAAAACATATGATAAACAGCAGTCTTTCCATGAAGCCAGTCCATTAATTACCACACACTTTTCCACCATTATTCATCACATGGATAATAAATGAGCCATAACATAAGGTTTATTTATCTTGTGATTACTTCCCCCAGATCATCATTTGCAGAGGTTTTATGGTACTGCTACATTCTATCAGTGCAAAACCTGAGCAGATTGTGTTGACCCAACCAAAAAAAAAAAAAATCCAGAACAAGAAAGAAACAGAACATTGCTTTTTTTATAGACAGACTTACAACTATCAAACTACTGAAAAATTCCCCAACTATTGCAGTTCAGATCTTGGTGATACAGTGCAGACAAACATTTTAGAAACGCTCACGGACACAGACAACTCCTTCAGAACGTTGTTCGTATTTATTCCTTCACAGAAACAGGCTCATCAAGCTGTTCTGTATTTCTGTTCATGCAGTGAAACAAGAACTGAGGAAACAGATGCCTTTTGGAAGCTACTTGCAATTTAAAACAATACTTCAAAATCAATGAAAAAACATTCTTTTGCAAAAGAATATCTGAAAAGTCATAAATAAAATGAAAGAATGCTTTCTTAAATTTCATTTTTCATATACTACAAAATATAAACTAAGAGTTTAAACTAGGGGGGGTGGAAATCAGAGGGTATCATTCCATTACAATTATTTGTCAATGGAGTTTCACTAAACTCTAAAAAAGAGAAAAAACATGCCCATCATCAGAATTTTGTCCTTTGGGGAAATTTATCTTGCTCTCAATTTTTATAATAGTGAGTTATCTTACACACATAGATCTTCTCTTGGATCATTATGGACCTATTTAATCAAGTTTCATTTGTTAATTCTTTTCATGCAATAGTAGCTGTGATGTTTTTCTAAATGACACATCTCAAAAATATTCTTTCTTTAATATTTAAACATTACAAGCTCTTGAATTCTCAGCAATTTTGAAAATCTGGTCATTAGCCACTTACCTAGAATAAAAATCTTGAAAGCTTCTTATGGTGATCTATCCATACATAATTGCAAGTTGCACATCCAAGCTCTCCATAGGAATTTTTGAAAATCTCAGCCTACGGGTAGAAAAATAAAACCAAAACCACCTCAATGATCTTGCCTTTCTGAAAGCATGTAAGCTGCCCTGCAGCCCCCAAAGCACGCTTACTTCTTTCTGGTTCTAAGCAAGTACTACAAGGAGCACCTGTGCCAGCTTCACCACACAATCTGACCTGGTCTTCTGCCATCATCAACCCTCAGCAGCTGTGTTGTTTTAACCAGGGTCCAATGTCCATGGTCAAGGATGCATTCCATCTTATATACTGGAAATATATACAGCATCTTAACCTTGCTCCACAATTTTTTTTTCCCTACGTGTCAATAAGAATAAATGTAATCAAACATCTCTTCACTTGTCCCTTTTACCAAACCAAAATGGCAGCAAAGAAACCTGAAAATATCCTATAAAAGAAGTAACTAATTCAAAGCTCTGTTTTTGAAGGAAAGTCCCAGCTCTCATTCTGGAAGCAATGAAAGGACAACAGTGTGGTTATTATTTTCTTAAATTATCACATATTTGCAAATCTGATTCCAGGTGATTATGGACAGACTGCAATGGATTTTGGTTTTTAGTCTCTTAAGTATTGCTTTTCTCTTTTTCATCTTTCTTTTTTGTGAAGATATAACCATATTTAGCTTTTAATTCAAAGCAGAGCTCTAGTTTATAGCACATAAACATGTCTCTGAAGCACAAAGTACTGAATCAGAGAAAGGAATGCACATCCCATCCTACAGTGGTGACATGAGTTATTTGCATAGTTGCCACAAAAGTAATAATTACACTGTAACTCAATAGGAACAATGGTAATTTCACAGTAGCTCATGTTGTTGTTATCACCCTATATCCTGATAACTGTGAAATTAATTTGTGGCACCACTGTATGTGTCAGCTTTAAGCTGTTCCCTAGGTAACATTACGCTACCATAGAGAAGGAATGCTTGGCAGTAAAATGGGTAGCAGCAGATTGATTATACCAAAAGAATCTTCCCTCTACATACAAATAACTTGGCAATCAGAGATGATGATGAGAAAAAATCCTTCCCACTGCTTTTCTTTCTTACTTTTTTTTTAGTATATTAAAAAAAATAAAATAGTATTAAAGGTATTAACTGACTGTTATCTATCCACTGGAGGAAAGGTAAAATAAAATGAGCAAACCAACAGGCTATACTTAGTGCCACTGACCCATTGTCCCAACTGCAGCCAAGATGGAGTAAAAAAAACCTGAAAGTTTCCTTTCCCTTGTAGTAATTTCCAATGTTAACCATCAAACTGTAATTTTAAATATAAAAGCAAATAAAGCACTAAGACATATATAGGACATCAACAGCAGTGTCGGTTGTGCTTTCAGAAATAATCCTCACTTCATCTGAGTGGTACAGTCCTTTCACCTCCAAACAGTCAAAATTATTTTGCACTACTGTTGTCAAAAAGAAGTTCCACACTAAATATAAAAGACAACACTGCCACACAATGCACAGAAATAATTACAAATTTGCTGGTGAAAATTCAGTGCCACAATAATTGAAGGTCTGGAAAGCATTAAATTATGAAATTTAACAAGGGAATTAATGAGTGATTCATAACAATAAACAAAACACCAAGTCTAAATTTTCCAGTCATTCTGCTTTGTACGGGAGTAGATACGAGGCTTTGGATTAAAGAAAGATGCTATTTATTTTCATAGAACTTGGATTTCATTTTTTATTTCTAATTCAGGCCTGCTTGTAGCATTCGAAATGCATACTGTAATGACTTGTTCTCTCACTGTATGTTTGTTTGTCTGCAAGGAAATAGGTGAAAAAAACCACAGCATGTTACATATACTGACTCAGTAGTTCAGCTGGAGTTTTGTTACTGAAAAAGCAGCACCAGCTCAGTGTCAGCACTAGTCATCAAAGCAGAGCAAGGTGTTGAGCAGATACTCTGATCCAGGATATCCAGGGACAGGCATGTTTTGTCACTCTGTGGTTTTGATCTTTATCTTTGACTGATCCTCTTTTTGTGATTGCTGTCCCCAAAACCCCTGACAGGTAATGTTCAAATGTGGGGAAGGGGTGGGTTTGGTTTTTTTTTTTTTTTTTGGTTTTTTACAGTCCAAAAATTGAGCTTTCAAAGCTATGAAAGCAGCTGTAAGAGCACAAAACCAGCTTGGCCAATCCCAAATGTGTATTCTTCATTAAACATTGGCACTTACTATGCCAAATTATGTCACTACTGAGAGGAAAATTTTGACCACCCCATACTTAATTATTCCTCAGAAGGGCACTCTGATCATTATCACTATTGACCCAGGAATTCATCCTATATCCTCTGCCAAATCAGCATGTACCCTCGTCCACTCAACACGCTCTTCTTTCACTCCCCACTGCGTGAGGCAATTCTCATGTACAAGGACCCTTAAATGCTGACAACATACACAGCACACGTTTGAATTTGCTTTAAGAATAACAGGGATTTGGCATAGCTTCAAAAATTTTCTTGGACTTGTAACAGTGCTGGTTACAAGACCTCTCTGAGGAGTAAAAAAATCAAAATTTAGAGACTTGAAATGTCTCACAAGTTACGCCTCTTTCACCCTAAATCTAAAAAGCATTTTATTATATGGCATAATGCTGATCTTTACTGTTGAGGCTTCATCTGTATCTAACAGAAGTTGGAAAAAGATATGTTCTATACTGTGAGATTTTATACCAGAAAACAACTGTTTCTTTTGACATGCATAAATATGGGGGTTTTTTAATATCTGTATTTCAGTTCATTTTCATGCAAATGTTAAATACAATTACCTTGGTGCTCCAGTCAGTGTTCATTCACAAATGTATGATATGAAAAAGACTGATTTAATCTGACATTATTTATTAAGGTATTTTCTTTTATCAAAGGAGATTTTAAAAATGTCATTAAGGAACTGAATCTCTGACTTCTAAATGTACTGGTTCTGTTTACAGGTTATTTTTCCTTTAAAAATGTCTAATCAATAAGCCTCCAACTTCAACAGAAGTCTAAAAATAAAACTTTTTTTTTTACATTCATATTAATGTCTGTGTCAAGAATTCTTCATCTGACACTCAGCAGTCTTTCAGTTCAGTTTGATGTTCAGTTACAGCCTAAATTCCAGGTAACTCTTGAATTGCCTTCACTCTTCAGAATAAGTACAAGTAAAAGTAGCAAAAATGTTGCTACAACTTCACCTTGTGGTATGCTGAAGTTAAAGACAAACTCCTCATTTACTTCCTGGGATCATGATTTTCTTTGCTTGGAGCAACAGGTTGGAAGTTATTCTCTTGATCACTGTAGCTTTTAAATAAAAATTTTCAGAAGGATCTTGATGACTTAAGAAAGACAATATCATAGAACTTGATGGTCTAGTGGAGCACCCAGAATTGAGGAATAACTTGGTGGTTCTGGTATTGCCTGGGAGGCTGGGATGCAAGTGGTTTCTGTGCTGCAAGTTGCTGAAACTGCCAAAATATTCTGTACCTTAGTCTTTTGTTGTCAAAACTAAAATAATATTTCATTGCCCCATATCTGGATGGGAAGAGGCATATAAAGCAAGAGTGAGAGGTGCTCTGATGCTTTATTGAGGGTGACTGCCTGGGTAAATGTGGGTAGATAAACACTGTCTCTTGTACAGAAGTGAACTTGCCTTGTCTGAGTTCTGTGTTGATGGGGGTTAGCATAGCTCTAGGGACCCTGGGAGGGCAGGCAGGGATAAATGATCTTCAAGCAGATGGTTTATTTATCGCTTGTTCTATCAGGGTCACTTACTGAGATTGGAAGGGACATGGGGAAGTTGTCTAGTCCAATCCTCTTACTCAGAAGACTGTTGACTAGAGCAGGTTACACTGAGCTGTGTCCAGCCAGGTTTTGAATGCCTCCAAGAATGGACACTTCTCAGTCTCTGTGGGTAAACAGAAAATGTCTCAACATCATACTGAGCCTAAATTAACTGGCAGAATAAGAAATGGACAGAGCTAATTCTTGCATATATGGTTATGGGCACTGACCTGGCTTTATTACTTCCAGTTGCAAAGTGAAGGGTTATGGCTTTGCTTTCACCTGGCCCACTTCCCCAAGGAAGATCTGAACAATGCTGAGAGTTGGACAACACACTGAGAGCCAGTTATATTCTTAGAGCTGCTGAGATGTCTCAAAACAAGTCAAAGATCCTTACGTTTTAAGGAACTAGATTTCTGCATCCAAAACTGTAACAGACCATTTTCAAGATGAACACTAATCACAAGAGTCACAATGCGGCTAAGTTTTATGTTAGCAAGATGTCATGGTTTACAAAATAATATTTTGGAAAAGTGGCTCATTGTTTCATGACACTAGGTTCAGGTGTCTGTGCTTTTATCTCTTGGTAAGTGAGGCAAAATTGTGTCACCTATTTTTAGGTTATGGTATAAGGCTGGGTTCTGAGCCTACAAAAAAATGCTGCTGGTCTCTATTAAAGAAATAGCAATTTGTAGCTGGGCAGAAAAATTCAGACCAGTTGTGTTAAAACGGTATTTAGAAATAAGCTTGTCACATAACCCAAGATGTACCAATATAATGATTTAGTAAGTAGAGCATACATGTTCTCATGAAACACTCTGCAAATTTAAACATTTTCATTTTGGAATATGACTCAAATACCTGTTTTTGTTTCAAAGGAGAATGTGACACTGTGAAAAATCAGCAAATTAATATTAGTGTGTTTGCAGCATAACTGTAGGTTTACAGCAGACTGTAGGTTTCTGTGCTGTAAGTACTGGTCCCAGAACTCTGTTCTGTAGCACTCTGAAACACTTGGCCACTTGGACTAGGTTTGGCATGAAAAACTTGGCCTAGCAAGGTGTTCGTGTTTAGTTAATGTTTGCTACTGTTGGGTTTTTGTTTTCTTTTTCTTAATGGACATTTTTCCCACTTATATTTCCCCACCCCTGGATACAGTGTATCAGTAATTGAATCTCTTATTTCTCCAAGAATAAGGTAGTAATGTCATACTTTATATTCATGATAAATTCATAAAATATTTAATAGATACTAGCAAGAGCCATTATGAACTGACTATGTAAAAAGATGGAATACTTGAGGGCATTTGTCACACATAATTCTTGGCTGACGACTAAACTAATTTCAGCTCTTCTGGTTGAGTTGGGTTGAGTCCCACACTTTACGTTGCATATATTGTAAGAATGTTGAAAATGCTGGAACTCTTTTTTTTTTTTGTCTTAATAGAAAGGTAACACTAAATCACAACATCTGAAAATAAATCTGGTTTGCTTGTTCTTTTGGAACATAAAACTTAGTTAAAATGTTCATAACATTATTTGTAATGTGTGTGTTGTGTAAATAGTACACAGACTGTAGTAATGAGGTAGATGCATTAAGAAAAACCCTTCTTCCTCCAAAAATAATGGTGCATGCAAAGCAATACTATAGTTGAACTACAGTTGAATGATTTTTTTGGTCTGAATCTAAAACCAAAATACGATGTTTAATTTTTTTTCATTGAACCTGCATCTAATTGAGGTTTATCTCTACACAGTGACTTCAGCTTATATGTGGGAAAAGTGTGTGTTAGAGAAGGACAAGTACAATGTTACTGGTGCAGCAGTAATAGGATTCATCCAGTGAAGAAATAACTTCAGTTTAAAATATGTGAATACTAGTGCAATCAGGAGCACTCAGAAAAAAAAATAGCTTTATGTTTTCATGCTAAGCAGAAAAATGCTGGTGAGTGATATACTCCCACCAAGCTGATGTTGAGAGATATGTCAGGAGGTTGTGTAGAGCTATTTTCAGGTTCAAAATAATCACCCAAGAATTTCATTTGACCATATAATGTTTTTTCATCTTCTCAAAAGCAACAAACAGGCACAGTATGGTATACATTTGATGTGTATTTTTAACTATGTGCTAGAAATTCACTAATTTGCACTAATGGTAGGGAGACACCTTTATGAGTTACTGAATTGTGCAAATTAGCAAATGAACAAACACAATAAAAAAGAATAATGTATCACATAATGTTCTTAGTCTGTTTTGACATTTGTGGTTCAGTGTTAACTGTTTTTGCCAGTACATCATCTTGCACACTGCTAGTAGATGTATTCAAGTATATTTTAGGAAAGATCATGCTGAGTTATCAGTAGAGCACTTTTCCAGAGCAGTGTCACTTCCTCTTTGCTGAAACTAGAGAGGGTTGTGTTGCTTTATCTAATATATTGTGCATATTTCTATTGCTTTTGCTTTGAATTGAGGACAGAGTTTTGCATGGTCATTTTTTGTAAGCAAACGAGTATAACTTAGATTGCTGGATCTTAGTATGTGTAAAGCACCAAAATGGATTTGTAGAGAGATCTTCCGAAATACTGTCAGGAACTCTGTTCTTAATTATTCTGATTTTAATTGTTTTTTTGCATTTTGGGAAAATGTAAAAAAATGTAAAAAAAAAATTTTCTCTTTGAGTGATAACTGTCAAACTCCTGTCTCTCTGAAAAGCTCCTGCTCGTTGGAGGGGCTGAAGAGATTGGTCATGGATAAGGAAGTGAAGGGATGAAGAAAAGGTAGAGCTTTTACTGTTCTTCACTCTTGTTTTCATTTCCAAAAAGACAGACTTCTTATGATTGGAAAAATATCCGATCTGGCTTTGCAAAAAATTACTTCAGTATAGGAAACAATAAGTAGAGGCTATTTCCAAGAAATTGTTTCCAGTCATAAGAGAACTAATAGTACATTTCACATCCTTAGTGAAACGGGAAATTAAAGAGTGGATAATTCTATCTTTCTGCTATTCCAGGCTTGCAAAAGAAAAACAAATTACGTTGACTAAATTAGAAGTGACTAAACACCCTTTAGTTGCATTTGTTGTCCTCTGTTCCATTGCTTCATGTTACGTGCTTGAACACATATTGACAGCACAACAAACACCCAAATGTGGGTTTGAATTTGTATTGATAATCTTTGTTGAACTGATTAACTTCAGTAAGAGGCTGGAGATGAAACCTAAGTAGCTCTAGTATCTTTGGGAGCCTTTCTTGACTGAGCAATGTTTAACTCCATCCAGCCCATCATAGAAAATACAGCCCCCCTGAATATACCTGAAATGGGGTTGGAGTGGGATTCTAACACAAAGTATCTTTCCTTCTCCTGCTTAAAATTTGGAAGGCAATATCAAGGTACCTTCATGAAACTGAGCTAACTGCTTTTAAAATTGCTAACTGGGCAAATCCTGCCAGAAAGGAATCTGATAAAGCAGCACCATCATTCATAATCAAAACTCTTACTGGTCTACAGTAACCCCAAACTGGAATATATTCTGCTGTGATCAGATCCTGGCTGAGGACTGGAGGAACAATAGGTAGGCTTGCCTCCTGATATCCTGGAGCTGGGGATGCAGGAATGGAGCAGACTGACAGTAGTAGCTGTCAGGGAGGTTTTCTTGTTGGCTTAATTTGTAGCATGGGTACAGAGTTTCAGGATTCTTACTGCTGAAAAATTTAATAAGAGCTGTCTGAGTTTGCAGCCAGCAGACTTGGGCGTTCACCTGGAGTAAAGAAAAGAGTTGGCATCCCTCACTGTTAAGGAAGAGAGACACTGGTAAGTAAGCTATACCTGTGATTGTGTTGATATCATAGGCTGCATCATAGGATTCTGTAAATCCTGAGGTATGGAACTCTGGAAGTTATTGGATGCATTCATTAAACCCTAATGCTTCTGGGTTAGAAAAAAAACAATGCTAAAATCAGAGCATCTAAGTCTGGGATGCAGGAACAGTTGGGGAGTTGCTAATGGGTACTCTGTGTGATTTTGTGTAGAGGAGGTGTACTAATGGAGGGTGGACGAGAAGAAGCATTTTGTACTGATTCCTAGGCTTTCTGAAATGCCTGTGTGACTAGTCTGAGAAATGCAGATCTTTGTGGAGTTTTTTACATATAAATTTTAATATTTTTCTGTAATTGTTTTCAAATAACTGCATAAAAAAGAATTGCCAAAAGGCAGACATCTGCTCATTTGTAGCAAGCAAAACTATCTACCAAAAGAGAATATTTAAATCCTTCCAGCAGGTTTTTGAAAATGCAGTGCCTTTGGGAAATGGGAAAAGTGTGCTTTTTTCAGCCACACTACATTTACAGTCCTGGGATTGCTGTATTTGATGTAGGTCTAACAATTTGAGCATGTACAAAGAAGAGCAATGCCACAAATTCAAGAACAAGTGATCTATCAAACTGTCGTGAACCAACAGATTAATATTTTTTATGCATCCTAAGATTTTGTAGAGCTGTGTTTCTCTGGAAAAAAAAAAACCAAAAAACAAACCAACATTTCTTTTAATATTTTCCTGGCAGCACTTAACTGCTGAACCATCACAGAAAATGTATTCATTCTTATGCCATTAACTTCAGTATGGAAAGAAATCTGACAAATACTTTCTTTTATATAATCTTCTTAAAAGGATGTGAAAATTCTCCCTACTTAGCTTGTAAAGGTGAAACCTAAAATGCAAGATTTTTGTGCCTTCCTTTTAGCAACAAATATTTGTCCGTTTTTTGCAGACACTGATTATTTTCAAGTTTACCCTCCCCAAGCCTTCTTGACATTGTGTCCAGAGTCTTCTCTATGTTTAGCTGGTAGATGGAGTTTTCTTTGCCAATATACATTGACCTAAAAGGCCATGCTGTGGTGCTCAGAAATCAAATTGTTTTTAGAAGTTTTTCATGTGGTTATCCTTTCAAAATCCTTGTATATATTTAATATTTTAGATCCTTTGGGTCCTGTTATTTTAACTACAGTCCTTGTTATTTATCTTTATTTTGGGGTGCTTGATAAAGTGCTGAAAATAAGGATTTAATTTATAAGGAAAATGAGTACTCATGTCACTCCTCTAGTTCTAAATAACTTGAGATGGACATGAACTTCTAAATTTTTAGAGTCTGCTTATCTCTGTGGGAAGCCCCAGCTGTAGATAGGTAAACAGACATAAATTTGCCATTTTAAAAGGACATTTTTCAGCATACTAGGAGAAATTGCAAAGATAGTGTAAACCAGTTGGGTTATGTAGTCCAGCCTTCTGTCCATGTAGCCTGGTGAAACTATCAAGCTTGAACAGCTCTCTCCAATTAAGTAGTTTGCATGGAGGAATTTGCATGTCGGAGGTTTCTGCACTGGAAGAAGGAAACTGTGAAGAGGTACAAGTATACAGTGGGGTGCTTCTGCAGGCAGCCTTGCTGCCCAGGGGATCAGGTGATAAATTTATTTGGTGTTCTACAGAAAGGCTCTGTCCGTTTTGTTTTGTTTGATTGGTGGGGTTTTTTTATTGCCTTATTTTGGTTTTGGTTTGGTGTTTTTTAGCTGGGGAAGATGCTCAGCTAAAAAAAAAAAAAAAGACACATTGGTTTCACATAATGTGAAGTGTGGACAGTGACTTTCAGCTATGTCATTTATTCATATTATCATACTGTGAATGCATGAATATTATCAAACTTTTCCCAGTGAAGGTGGTTATAGCAAAATTTGGTTATAGCACATACAAGACCAATCATTTAGTCTTAATGAGTTAGTGTATTTCCCTCTTGCAAATAATTAAGACTGAATTTTCAACTATCTACTGTTAAAATGTTACTTATATATTTTAACTCAAGAAATAAAGAATGCAACATTGATTCTTAGCGTAATTTGTTCAGGTTTTGTTTTTACTGTGTGCTTACCCCTTTAGTTTTCCTCTGTGATTTCTGTAATTGTGTCACAAGGCTCTTTCCATTTGCTGAGGGGATGCTGGCTTTGAATCTTTACTTTTTGAGTAAATTTAGGGTAGAAAAGCAAAGCCAAATAATTATCTTAAACATCAAAGCATGAAAGAAAATGCCACCTTTTTAAAAAGATACCTATGTATTATAAACAAGGTAATATAATTTTCTTATAACTCAAAAATGTACCAATTATTTGCAGTGTAGAAAATCAGAACTGAAATAGCAGGCAGATTTCCTTTTTTCTGGGTCTTGATGACTGAGCATATTAACAGGTTACAGTATCACTTATTAAGGTGTCTTAAACAAGCCTCTTCATTTGAAGAAGAGGATGAAAGACAGTCCTTGTACACATGCAATTTCTAGACAAAATATTAAATCTTAGAATCCTCTGCTGAATTCTCACAGTTTCCAAAAGAGGAAAAAGACAGGAGTAGTGGCACATGGTTCTCAAATTCATAGCTGCAGCAATTTTAAGTGAGGAAGGATGAGGACACTGGAGTGCTGGGAGCTCACTCCTGGAAGACTTGCATGAGGCTGGTTTAAGAAACTGCTTAAGCCTTTTCATTATAAGCAATTGAATGGTCTGACTGGGTCCCACTGGGGGCTACAAATATTAAAATAGAGCACAGTTAAGCAGTCTGATAATTAACTGGATTGTTCACTGTCTGGAAGGACTGAGCTTGATTTACTAAGGAAATCCTGTGTTTCTTTCCAAGTTTTAAAACTTGGAAGAAGGTGGTCAGCTGGGGTCAATGACTAATCTCCTCCATTGGAAGAAGCATCTTTATCAGGTTTGCAGTGGAAAGGTGACTGACCTCTCAATTTTCTCTGGAGCTCTGAACTGTAGTAGCAGCCAAAACAGATAGTTCTTTTTTTGTTTCTGCAAATCTGACAGCAAGAGCAATTGAAACCTTTGAAGTTTTTAGTTTTAATCTGAAATTCAATGATTTAATTTCTGCTTTTGCCTGCCTCCAGATTATGCCCAGTGTAAGATCAAATGTTCAGGTGACACCAACAGCAAAGCTAAAACCGTCCTGGTCTTTTGCCCTCTTTTCTCATTTTCTCCCACCTTCCTACCCCTTGCTAATACAAGCATTATGAGTTGAGAAATGGTGGGAATGCATTGTGTGCAGAGATCAGTGCAGCCAGACTTGTGAGTGGCAGGGTTCTAGATCAGCATTCAATCAGGTCTGTGGATAATTGCAGGGTGATAAGAAAGAGAGAGTTGGGGAATTTTTTGGTGCTCGGATCCTAAAAAGGGAAGCTTTAGTGTATTATGCTGTTACTGCCTTTCCCAAAACTAATTCTCCACAGAAGTACTTTGTTCAAATCATTCTTCTCTTAATTGGGATAGAATTGCTGGCATGCCTAAATTGTAAGACTGATTGGGGTGCTGTAGTTTGGCGATCCATTTCTTCTGGATTTGTAGTTTTAATTGAGAACATTTTCCTAAATTTTCAATTAATGCATTTTAGTTAGGTTATATTGTATCATAGATTGTTTATAAATGTTATTCTTAAATTTAATCAATTTTTACAGTGCAAATAAATGGTAGATTTGTGCTCCTGATATTGATATATTGAACAGAGTGGTGTTTGTAAGATGTGCATAGATGATGAAGGCATTTTGGGAGAAAAACATCTTTGACTAAACTTGTGAAGTGTATCTTTCCTGAAGTGAACCCAGAGGGATTTTGTTGACATTAAGATAAAAAGAAAACAAGTGTTTCCTATTTTGGAAAGGTAATTTACACAGGTCAGGAATCATGCCACATAAAACTAATTTCTGATCTCCTAAAAACCTTAGAAAGGATACTTGATCTAAGTCAAAAAATCTGTAACACTTCTGGGAGAATAGTCGAGGCGAAAGAAGATTATTGTGTACAGGACAAGCCATAATAAAAACTGTCAGTTCTGTCAACCTTTCTGTCTACGGTCTATAGAGGATTAAAAGGATATTGAACATCGTGTAACAGCTGTCTCTTATGTGAAAGGGATCGCTGTTGTGGTGAACATAAATGTACCCATTTAAAGAGCTCCATAAGGCGAGGTGTGGCTGGGCCACAAGTGGCTGTTCTGGCAGGTAAAGTGCTGCTTTCAAGGACTTGAAGAGCACAGTGTGAGGTCTAATAGGTACTATCAGTGTTTTATCAACAAGTGAGTTTCTTGTGTGTCTTTTACACTACTGGAATAGTATGGGTACTATCAAGTTTATTGTCATAAGCAGGAAACGATATTGTGTTCCTATGATGTTGAGAAAATACTAATTAATATGTAATGTGAAATTTAATCAAGTGTTAACAGAGGAGTTGCAGATTGCCTTTTAAGTATTTGGTTTTTGTAACTCTAAAAACTTAAAGATTTAAATAAAAATATTTTGTTGGCGACAATAAAACTTTTAACTAGACCTGGTTTTTCTGGGACAATTTAATGAATTTTGAATGTTGACTAATACTGTTGAAAACACAGCAATTTCATAATCCTTACCATGAAACAAGAAAAAAGGGGACCATGCTTAGCATTGCTGTGATGGATGGTTGAAATTACTTTCACCATCAATATAAAAAAAAAATTGATTTCTAATATGTCAAAAGGATTAAACAGTTTTTCTGATTTGGCATCAGCTGATATATATGCTTTCTGCTACAGTATTCTGTAAGCAGAACTGTGTTTTCTATTTTTAATCCCTCTAATTTTTATAACAGCATTTTTCAGCAGCATTATAAATTGGAGAAATGCAATTAAAGTAATATATACAAGTTATATACATGAAGTGTGTGAAAGGCAGCAGTCTTTTAGGTTATATTGCAAAATGATTGGTGAAAAAATCTGTGTCCCAGTAAGATGACAGGAGGAATTGAAGGAGAATATAACTTCCCATGAACTGTCTTGGAGCCAGCTGCTCCCCACAGTGCAGTGCGGACGGAGCCTGGCTGTGTTCCCACTGCTCAGCAGGGGGTTAGGAAGAAGTCCCACCCACCTGCTTTTCCTCTGCTGGGCTCAATTTGTGGGTCTGATCGCAGACCAAGATAGCTCTGTCCAAAGTATGCAGAAGATATGACATTAAGCAATGACAGTTTAGTGCAGAAATGGAGGTTTCTGATGGGCTGAATGGTAGCTGACAACAACTCATGAGACAGACTGTAAAGTGACTGGTGCACACTTTCCTAGGCTACTGTCATTGATACTTGATAACAGACAGTGGCTCCTTTATTATATTATCAACATTGTCCATTAAAATGAAGTTATGATGGAAGGTGATAAAAAGTTACAGGACAGAGAAGTGGAAAAGTTTCAAATGAATGGGGAAGAAAGACTACAGAAAACAGGAAGATAGCCAAGCAGAAGCAAAGAGGAGAGGAGAGTTCCTGCACTCAAAGGGGATTCAGAAGTAGATGAGAAAAGAGTTATGACTGTGTAGAGAGCCAAAGAAGAAAAGAGAAAGATGAGGCATTGATGAATAGAATGATTTGGAGCCTATGTCCATATGATTCACCACCTCTTAAGTGTCCAAAAATAACCTTGTCTGTAAGTGCCATTATTCTGCACTAGGGTAGGAGGTTTTTGTGTCTAAAGACTAAGTTTCAACTCTGATCATTTCTTCTTTTTGATAAAAAGCACCTCCGTTTTGAGTCCTGTAACTGCTAGCAGCAATGCCATGTCTGTCTCTAATCCTGTAGAGTGCCTCTATTTCAAATTTGCTTTCTCTAGTCATGTGAACTTACAGACAGAGAAGTAGTGCCATTTTTTATGGATCTGCAGAAGGCTTCCAGGACTTCAGGTGACTGAAGAGGCAACAGTGACAGTGGGGAGTCTTTCCTGCTTTCTTTGGATATGAGCTAGTATTGCCAATTTACATGATACTGAATGTTTTATTTCTTACAGCTCCTGTGCCTTGCTAACAGACCAGGCATTTCTCACAAACAGGATTTTTCATATGTCATTCTGCAATATAACCTAATATTTACTTGTCTCTATTGCTGTCTTTTGTACAGTTTCTGGTGCCCTTTATACTAGAGATGTTTCTTGGCAATTAGATTTATTTTTTCTGTAGTCAAAAATTGTTTTCACAGTTGATTCTAATTTAAGATTTTGTTTTCTTTGCCACGTTGTACTTTGCACAACTGTACTTTGCATTGTACCTTGTGCAACAGAGTTCTTGACCTTGCATGTGAGAATTCCTTTTTCTGTTTCTTGACTTCAGACCTATGAGTCAACTGTTATGGTCTTTTGGTATTTAAACCTGGCAAAACATCTCCTAGTTACTTTATAATCCTTTTCTCCTCTCCATTGTGAAATGCAATGAACACAAAGACAGAAGAATGTGGGATTTTTCTCTGTGAATGTTAGTTTTGGGTGTTTGTTTGCTTGCTTTTAATTAGGGAAATAATGACAGCTCTTTTTTTTTTCTCAGCTGCCTACAGTAAGTTTTCACCAATGGCTTATTATTTAAGTAGTGGATCTTTATCCTGGCATCCCTTACCTTTATTAAATGAGACTATATATGTCTAAATCTCAGTTTAAGTTTGTCCTTGACCCTCATTCAGTACAGCAAGAAGCAAGACCAAATGGGGAGAGGAAAAGCTAAATTCTACAGGATTAGCCATAAGTAATTAAAGGATTGAACTATAAGAGAAAAATCTATGTAATGCTTTTCACTTCGGCCATCAAAGGCAAGGGGCATTCAACGTGAGATTTAGATTTATTTGGAAATAATAGATTCATGTCTTCCTGACATGCAGCTTACTAATTTCAGTGCTTACTGTCCCCAGCTCAGTGTTTAGAGTGGTGCAAGAGACTTGGAACCAAGAAGAGCCTTGGTTGGGTCAAAGCTGGGTCTGCTGTTCATACTGACCTCTTATTTACTGGGTGCAGTTCGTTCTGCCATTCTCTTGACGTTAATTGACCAAAGCCTCAGAAAGTACATACAGACCTTCTTTGGGGCTATTTCTTTGAGCAATGGATAAATTTTTAGAAACTTCTATAAGTACTAGAGCTGGAAGCCTTTTTTCAAAGTTACTGTTTATGTCCTGCAGAAACAAATTAGGATTCAATTTGCTCCTAAACCTCTGCTAACAGTAGCCATAACAAAGGTTATTTGCTCTGTTTTGTGATACATGAAGATTTGATGAGTTATCAGCTACAATTTGTTGAGGAATATTACTCCAGATTATCTGTTTCACCCCCAGTCTTTCAGCATTCATGTGCATGCACTTCAGATGATGTTATTGCCGGTTACATAGACAATTGTTCACTGCATTTTTAGGTAACAATACAATTAAATTGCCCTTTGTTTGAAAGCAAAAGTGTTAAGAGCTGGCCTATACCTGGAAATGGGACTTTTGGTCAGATATTTTAACTTTAAAATAAAATACTGGGTATATTTCAACAATTGTACAACAAAAGCTATTAACTAAAGATTGTCTTGGCTATGGCTTCCTTTTCTCCTCTGCAGTGCAAAGACTGTGGTGTTGCCTTTTATATGGAAATTAATATGCATGTGAAGTGAATGTGGTGTCCTTTAAGATTCAAATAAGATTCAAAACAGCCTATGTGTTTCTAAAGGAGATGCTGTTCCATGAACAGTGAGAGAAAATCCATAATATAGGGTGTTTCCTGATAGTTGGTAGTATTTTTCCTGTATTTTTACTAAGAAGTGCTGAGATATATATTCTCAGATTAGCACAGGTCCATAGGTATTCCAGAATGTTGTTTGTTTGGGATTTTTTCTTTTTAGTAATGAGCATGCACCTCTTCATTTAATTTGCTAGGAGTGAACAGGTGAATTAGAAGCATTTAATCTAAATTTCTTATTTGTTTACAATATTTTGAACCAAAATCATAGTAATACAATAACCTTGTAAAATGAAAGGTGGGATTTCTCAGGGTGGGAGGACACTTGAAGAAAAAGAAAGGAAGTATAATGCCAAATGTTTCTCCATTAGGATACATGCACAACATGGAACTGGAGCTCATGTTAATTGTTGGTGTGTTTCCTTTAGCAGGGTATTTTGCCTGTGATTTTTGAAAAGATCAATCACTTGCAGCAATTTATGGAATACCTTTCTGGTGTGTGACTCTACTACTTTATTTATTCTTTTTGCCTGATTCGCCAGAATGCAATACTTTTGTTCCTTTGTACAGTAAATGCACTCTGTGATATCTGTGATGGTATGGTCAAAGGATAATTTATTGTCAGATAGAAAAATAGGTCAACACCAATGTCACTTGATGATCAACCCCCCAAGTTTAATAAAACACCTCACCAGCATGCATTCAGCAGAGTGCTTGATGTTCTATTAGGACTACAGTACCTTACAGTACCTAGCTATAGCAGGCATGTAATTACTGAGCTGTCATGGTGATAAGTGGGATTAATGGCAGCCTGGTGCACTTTAGTCTGCAGAGTGCCTGGAAGATGGTATTATTATAACAGAAAGTCTGGACTGGCATATTCATGGCACCCTCCCCTCCTCCCCAATGCTCACATTCAAGTTTGTGTTACCTGCCCCTCCCAGCAGCTGACATTTTCAACAGCTGTTATTTGTGAAGCAGCTCAAAAATCAAAAGAGAAATAATTTGGTAAAGATGCTAGTCTGAACGAGTAATCTGTACATATCTTATCCTGCCAGGTGCCATGCAGTTTTGGGATGAGATTGTTCTATATATAATCCACAGAATGCATTTTATGTTCAGTGTGCTTCCTCTGATTTTGAATATAGGACTGCTGTATTTTAAAGAAAACATCACTGAGGAAAGTGAAGAGTGAAAAATTGTAATGGAATTGATGTCTTTTTAATTGCATGATTTTGAGTTCTGTTATTTCCTTATTGCCTACACAGGCAAACTGCTCATTTGAGCCCTCATAGTGGTACTGTTTTGTCTAGTGCATCTCCTATTTTGCTGGCTTCTAGTACTGGAGCTTTGCATTTTTTTGAAGAAGAAGACAAATTCTTGTTTGCTTAGAATGCTAAAAGCATCCTCTTGATTCATTGTTCTGGCCACAACCTTTTGAGGTCTCCCTGTCCCACCTTTCTTTATTAGGGCCTTTTTAACACGTGCCTGTCACAGGTAATGCTGGACATTGTTATGTTCAGATGCCACAGCTAAACCTGCCGATGCTTTTCTGACATCCCACCTAGCTGAACTAGTAACCCAGTGTGGTGTTGAACCCAGGTTTGGCTTCTGCAGGTTTCCCATCTTTTGGAGCCTGTAAGACCTGTTTACTTTAAGTATGTCCTCTGGGGCCTTTTTTCCATGACTAGTCTTGTGAGAAAATCTAAACAGCCACTGCCACATGTGCCTTCAAATTTTTCTGGTGCCATATTGTCTGCAATACCCAGCTAGATGATATTGAATAATAAGATGAAAGGCTAATTTAATCTTTTAGTTAACTAGCTTTCCCTTCTCTCCTATTCCACCCTTTACTGTAAAAACTACAACACAAAAAACCCTGATGAGTGTGATTGACAAAGTCAGGACAGTGTTTTGTTGCAGGTATTCCAGTCATTTATTTCCTTTTAATGTAATCTTTATTTTTTTGTATATAGTCCACTGGCCTCTTGCAGCTTTTCTCTGTTTTAAGATACTCAGTTCCACAATGCTGTTACCTAGCACTGAATAAAAATAATTAAGGTGGACTTGTGGATCTTATGTAAGTATCTGGGCTCAAATAATACGTTAAAACCAAATTTTATTTCATTTTGCATACATTGTTAAACTCACAATTTGCATTAATTCTGACTCTTACTAAAGCAGTATCAAAAGAGCATCTGGAATAACCAAATGAGTTCTGAGACAAGTAGTGAGGCATTTGACCTGTGATAATCACTGATCTATGAAACCAAGGCTGTGTTCTAATACCTTTGTGCCTAATAGAGAACCATTTTACTCCTTCGGCTGACTTTTATCTTTTTTTTAGGTTTGCTTAATGCAAGTTGTGTAGTCTGTTCTGAGGACTTAATCCTTAGATGGGAGTGGTGCAAGCAACCAGATCATCACACCCCCATGTATGACTATGCAGAAACAGAAAATCAATCTTTATTACTTCAGGTGTTTTGTCACCTTGTTACTTAGTTAGGTTTTTTCATTAGAAATGACAGGAAGAAGGTCTTACGGATTTGTTTGGGAGTATGTATAAGACTTCTGAATTGTTTTCAGAAGACACAGACTTACCACAGGAAATTCATAGACAAGTGACTTGAAAATTCATCAGCTATTCTTATTCTTTGGACATACAGTAAAAAGTAATTCCTTCCTTTGTGGAAATACTGTTGCTTTTGTATGTCTGATGGTCCAACATTCAGCATTTAATCCATAATGAGGCTTCTAGAACTTAGTTAATAAATTTAGGTTTACAGAACAGGTGTTTTCAAATAGAAAAATGAACTGGTCAGAAGTTTAGCAATCATGGATTCCCGGGAAAAAAAAAATTACCTCTATGTAATTTCAGGATTTCCTGATACTTCAACAGGTGTTGTCTATGTGCTTGTAAATGGTACCCCTGCCTTCCTATGTAAAGTGCAGTGAACAAAACATAACTAATCTGTGCTGATGATAGTCAATAATGATCATGTAGTGCTTTGAGATTTTAAATAGAAATTCTATGTTAGTGTTTTGCATTATTGCTTTGTGACTTATCTTTTAGCATGCTAACTTGAAAACCTTATGCTATTGGTAGCACTTGTATTACATGTCTCTCTGACACATTTTCTTTTATTCCTGTAGGTGCTTAAAGTGTGCAGATGCCCCCTGTCAGAAGAGTTGCCCAACTAATCTGGACATCAAGTCGTTCATCACAAGTATTGCAAACAAGGTAAAGTCAGGCTTGCAGTGTACATGGCAGGAGATAACAGCAGTTACTTGCAATTTTGTGGGTGAGATTGCATTTCAAGGCTTATCTTTGTAAAGTCTTCAAAATAAAGTGTTTAGAACAGACATTTTGAAGTTTGAGTCAGCTAATTTTGATTTTTTTTACTTCTGTTCTGTGCCCATACAGATAGTGTATACTGCAGATCTATTTCTTCATGTCACTTTTTCTATAAAGTTTTTGGTTTTGATGGTTTCCAGACACCATGGTATTCAAAACCCTGAGCATTATAAGGTCATTCATTATTTAACCTTTCTGCTACCTAAGGTATTACAGTTATAAATCTTTTTTTTCATTAAAGTTGTGGGGTGCTGTTTGTGGTTTTCTTTTTTTTTTTTTTTCATTTTTAGAAATGATTATAATTTAAATTTCCTATGGGCAGAAATTTGTTATAAAAATGATAATCCTAAAGGAATATTATCTTGTCCTTTGTAGTAAGAGGCTCTGTTTGATGCAAGTGTAGTCACTCACTGGGACTGTTAATAACATACTGCAGGAATAAATGGGCCCCCCTCTTTGGAGGTACTGTACCTTTTCTTAATAGGCTACTCTATGCTGATCATAATGAAATCTTAAAAGCATTATTCTGAATTGTGATTTAAAAATTACTTTTAATGGTCATAAATAGAAATAAAGGTTTCTTCAAAGTTGGTGTGAATTATTAGGGCATCTGGGATAGCCTAGAGATGACTGGATATTGGTTGCCCCATGCCTCTTAAGGCTCACTTCGTATCTGTGGATCATCAGCTGCCATGTGACTCACATCTGTATGAACTCAACTAGACTCATAATCTACTGAGGGTGCTATAAAGAATATCTGTCTGCTTTTTTATGCTCTAACATTTTTCACTGTTACATGCATTGAAAGGAAAAACACAGGTACCACTGAGTGAAGTGAGTGGGCAACAGCACCACTTCCATGTGCAAGTGAGCAGCCACATAGCTTTCACTACACTGGGTGGTGCGGAGAAACCACCAGTAAATCCTGCACCTTAACAAGAAACATTAGGATAAGAGGAGATATTAAAATGTGTGTATCAATTATCATGTAACTGCATGTTGCTGTGGTTTGCAGTAATTGGCATTATGCCCCATATAGACTGTTTTCATTTATAATCTGTATCCTATCACTGCTGCATTTATTTTCATGAATGTAGGCATCTGTTTGCAACCACAGTATAGTTTGTGGCATAGTGCTTCTTATTACCTCTTCAGGCATCGTGAAGCAGGCAAACAGAGCAGAGACAGTACAAGGCAGTAATGGAACTGCTACTCTGTGTCACCTGCATGTGTCAGGAATAGCGTGGCCAGCGGGAGCAGGGAGGTCATTCTCCCCCTGTTCTTGGCGGTGGTGATGAGGCCACACCTTGAGTGCTGTGTCCAGTTCTGGGCCCTCAGAGTGGGAAGAACGTTGAGATGCTTGAGCCACGTCCAGAGGAGGCAACGAGGCTGGTGAGGGGCTGGGAGCACAAACCCTGTGAGGAGGGTCTGAGGGGAGCTGGGGGTGTTTAGCCTGGAGAAAAGGAGACTCAGAGGTGACCTTATCACTCTCCACAGCTCCCTGAAAGGTGGCTGTCGTCAGGTGTTGTTTGGTCTCTTTCTCCAGGCAGCAGCTGAAAGAACAAGAGGACAGAGTCTAAAGCTGCGCCAAGGGAAATACAGGTTGGATATTAGGAAAAAAGTTTTTTATGGAAAGAGTGATAAAATACTGGAATTATCTGCCTGGGGAGGTGGTGAAGTCACCATCCCTTGATGTGTTGAAAAAAAGATTGGATGTGGCACTAGATGCCCTGGTTTAGTTGAGGTGTTAGGGCATGGGTTGGACTTGGTGATCTTGAAGGTCTCTTCAAGTGATCCACCTAGTGATTCTGGGATGCTGTGTGATTCTGTGATCATAATGCTGTAGTTTATTTAGGAAAGTTAAAGCAAGTTTTATGGAAGCATTTTAGCAGGATGGTCTTTTCTTATGGAGGATTAATTATGCTGCTTTGGGTAGGATAGGATGATATGTTGTTGGGGAAGGAAAAGGGACCTAGTTATCAAAGCTTAAAGCTGGGAATAAGTGACCAAGGAAAATGGATTGAAGCCTGCAACAGACGATGTCAGAAAAAGAACTAACACCAGCAGCATCCTGGTACAATAAGTTTGGTGGGTCTCTTAGACTCTGACAGCCTCCAAAATATGATGCCCCTTTGTAACTTGATGGCTACAGTCTGCTGGGTTGAATCTTCCTTTTGATGTATTAGTTCATGATGCCTTTGCTATAAAATATCTCTTCTAAAAAATTCTGTTATTCAGAAAATACAGGAAATTCTTATGGTTTACTTTATTAATGGAATCTTTTTATAGTTGTAGGTATGTACTGCTTTTTTTACAGTACTGCATTTTGAAACTCCTTGCTTTCTGTCAAAGGTATAAGGTGAAGTTGAGAGGGAGGTACCAAAAGTTGAAATGATTCACCTGAAATCATGAGCTGGCAGAATCTGTGTAAGAGCTCACTAGCATGGCTGCTCCTGTGGTGTCCTTTGCTCTCTTTCATTCTGCTGCTCTGGTGGTACCTGCACCATACACTTTTAGAGCAGATAGAAGACAAGAATAGTGTGCTTTTGAACACTAAAACATATCATTTATAATTTTGATAGTTTTTAATGGAACCAGTAAGTAATTTTTCACTTTGTTATGCATTTTGCTGAACTTCTATTGAAATAATAAGTTAGATATTATCATTCAGCAGTCTGAATATTCAGCTTGATGAAAATTTCTGTATTATTGTCACTGAAGTTCTTGCTTAAGATGATCAGGGGTATTTTGCATGTCATTGAATATAGTTTTCAAAATGATAAATTTGTTTTTGCTGTTTTCATCATATAAATAAACTTCCATTTCTAATCCAAAAGTGTATAAATATGTATGATAGCTTCTAGAAGAAATAAATAGGTGAAACATAGAACATTAATGTGTTTGAGGTCAATAGATTCAGGGAATTGGGGTACATTTTCTAGACTTACTGAAGATTTGAGTCTGAATCTCTCATCACCCACTTGAGAAATTTGCTTCAGGTAGTTACCCTTCTACTTGTTGAGAGAAGATTGTGTTCAATAAATTCCCTGTCCTTAGCTTTGTGTAAGCAGTACTGCACGCAGGTATTTATTGAAACATGATTCATTATTAATATAGAGTATTTAGGCAGCAATAAACTGAAAATGAATTACTTTGTCAGGTATTAAAAAGCTCTATTGTATGTGGTTTGTTTTGTTGGGAAATGGCTATAGCAATCTTAAAGGGTCAGGGATTCTTGTTCTCTTAAGCCTGAGGCTTTTTAGATATTTACGGGCCATGTACAATGTAGCTGTTCTGGCTGTTCTGCCATTAGACCTGAGCTCTGAAGTAGAAGAGGGACAAGGGAGGAGGGTTGTTCCTGGGTTGAGAGGGTAATTGAATTGCCAGACTCAATGAGCCTTGAGCCTCTTTGAGAGAAAGGATGTCACTTATGCTGTATTGTGTTAGCTGCTGTGACTCAGTAGAGTTTAGACCACAACTTCCATTCTCTTTTTCCATACAAACTGGATTACAACTCCACTTTATAAAGGTACAATCTATTCCATTGTGTCTTCCCAGTTCGTGTTTCTCAGTTCATAAAGACTGCTTGCAATTGTGACTCTGAGATCAGACTTCAGATTCACCAGGCACACGTTACTATTTTTGTTTCCAAACATCAGAAGATGGCAAACAAGAATTCTGACTTCCAGCTGTCCTTTTTAAATACCACCACTTTGCAAAACCTGTATTTCTTGCTATATAATGAACAAGTGCTGTCATAGTTGTTTATTTCTTTAAAAAGAAAATAAAAATGCACTAAAGAAAGTCCAAACATGTTCAGCTGCTGCAGAAGAAGCTTTTCCCCCCCAGCCCTGAAGTAGTACCAGGAATGATTTAGGATTTTAGGCCCTCCTTTCCCTGTGTTGATATGTCAAAGCAAGAAGGAATTTGTAAAATGGAGCTTTAGCACTTGTCATCCTTTAGGACTGGCACAAGCAAATGTTTTACTGCAGCAGAAAATCCTACAATTTCTCAGAAGCATATCTCAGCCTGAACACTTGTAGGCTGTGCAGCTTTTCTCCTGTTAAACAAAGCTGTGCCAGAGAAGCGGCCCTTTAGAAAGCAGCAGCTCCTCACATGCTTTACCTTTGAACTGCTCAGTGAGAGAGTCTTGGAGCTTTTTGTTATCAGATGCCTGAGTAGTAGCATTGAAAAACAACTGTTGGTGCACACAGGGATATCAACTTTTGTTACACAGCACAGGCATAAGGAATGAGTGACTCAGCCTTTACAGTCTCAGTCTGTAAGGAAGAACTGGGGGTACAGAAGTATTTTTTTTTTGTCGTCTGTACTCATAGAACTCACTTTGCTGCTGTAGCCCTCTGTGACTAGCTCTCACAATTTTATTTCAAGCCATGTATTATTACAATGATTCCTGACATTGAATCTACAGTTTGTCCTGTGTTCAGAAAGACCATCTTCTCCCACATCCCGTAATAATAAAGATAAGCTGGTTTATATTGACACATCAACTCTTTTTAACAGACTGTATGGAGGCCAACATTAGAAAAAGAGCAACAACAGCAAAGAACCCAGTGCCCCCCCGCCCCCCCCCCCCCCCCAAAATCCCAAACCAAATAAAAACCCCACATTGGAAAACAAACTCAGAAAAACAACTCATTCCCCAAAATCAGCAAAGCCATGCTGCCCTCTGGATAAAAGGTAAAAGGTTGTCCCTGGGCTGTGCAGAACACTGGGAGGGAAATGGAGGAGGGAGAAATAATGTCAGGAACAGTACAGGGAAACTTGTGGAACGCAGGAGAAAGTTCTATGATTTCAGAGGAATCTTAAGGTTTAAATGAAACCAAAGAAAATTCATGTGGGATTTTCAAGATTGAAATTCTGTTGTTTCAAAGGAGAAATCAGAGAGGGAACAAACTGGAAGACAGAGAAGGGCACCAAGGGGTAAGGGTAAATCTGAAGTTTGGGAGATTGAGGGAGTAAAGGAAACCGTGTTTGTGGTAATACACTAGAAATAAGAAAAATGAAATGTGTGTAGACAGAGGAAAAGAAGATACAAAAAGTTGTGGAATTGCTAAGAGAAAATAAATGAAGACAAGATTGCCACAGAGAAAGGGTGTTGAGAGACGTAGGATTATGACAGGTGAGAAAAACAGAATGATGGGTTTTTTTCTGTGCCAGAGGAACTCTGACTAAATTAACAAAAGACATCTATATGCCATTGCAAAGACTGTAGAAAAAGACGAGTCACAGTTCATATGCAAAGTACTGTAGGTGGGGTACTGTTAATACAATGAAGGATTGTGGAAGTCAGAAAGCTGCTAGGTGACTGGTAATAATTATATACAGATATTAATCACAATTAATATTTTAAGTACTACTTTGAGGCCCCATGTTTTTCAAAAGTGCTGTTTTATTCAGCTTTCTCTGTTAATCATAGTATGTTTCAGGTCACTAAATAAAATAGTAAGGAAAAAAATAATATAAAAGAAAAATTAGGAATGATGTTAAATTGATGCACATGAAACAGTGACTTTTCTTGAGATGTCTGTTTGTACTTAGTGTAATGGAATGGCTGACAGCTGGTTTCAGTCGCCGTAGTGTAATTATGTAGAATAGACTTTTGCGATGACACTATGTCAATTAAGGAATCTCTCACATTCTAGACTACAAAGGACAAAATGACAGTACAAGATATTTCTTCCGTTCTTTTTCATAAAAAGATAGTGACACTGTGTGAAATTACAGTCCTGTTATGATGACACAAGTCAAATGATGTGAAAGATTTCTGGATTGATTAAAAATCATCAGCATTATAATATAGAATATGTATGATTTGATAAGTTGCCGTTATGTTTTGTTCATTCTTCTTCGGAAGATATTTGGGGGGGCTGACAGACTGAGGGCGTTTCTTGTTATATTTGAACTGGTGTGTGTGAGTGTGAAAAATGCTCCTTATATAGCAACGTACTTTAAAAAGTGACTCTTCAGTCTGTGGAAATGTTTTAATCCAATACATCTTGAGTAAATTTTAAAGCCATTGCAGAACGTGAACGAGAATAGGAAGTGGTGATATTTTTCCATGTATTTTGCTATGTCTCCCTTTTCTAAACTGAAATCCAGATGAAAAAGAAATTATGACTGTTTTCTTCTTTTCTTTTAAAGTATTCACATTGTCTCCAAATTCTGATAAAGCCAGTGTATTAATTTTTATTGCATAGAGCATAATAATGCATATTCTTCAAGGTTTTTTTTAGAAAACTGCAATATCAAAACACCCTGATGCATAATGAATTTATTTAAAAAGCTCTTGAATTGAATTGAAAGAAACGATGCTATAAGCATTTCCTGATAGTAAATGCAATTTTCTTCTGGTCTCTCAGTATTGATCCTATGTGTTTTAATAGATTTTTTTTCCAAGTAAAAAACAGTCTAATTTGCATGCAAATTATATAATGCTTCCAAATGATACATGTGGAGATCCTCTTCTGCCTGTTTTCCTCTGATTATTGATATCTGTTTAAGGCTTCTTTTTGTTCCCTGTGTTAGCAATGTGGTATTTATTGACATTTTGTTGTAGGAAACCACAAACCATCTTATCCCGTTAGATTAATTTATTTTCATGGAAATGCACAGGAAAAAAGATTCTGTGAACAAAGGCAGGAGCAGACATTTATCTCATTTAAAAATTCAGAAACATTCTAGTTTTAGATTTGCTTCCTCTGTGACGTCTGTAAGAAACTGGCCAACTGAGTCATCTTATTATTTAAACATCTACAAAAATGACTCCAAACTGTTAAGGTAGCTTGCGTTATTCCATGCTCTGAAGTAACTGTGTCATTTTAATGAAGCTAGCCTCCCTTTAATTATGATTCTTTCTCATGTACAACATGTGCAGAGTTACCAGCCTGCCAGGTCTGCATCTCTGCATGCCTATTTTATATGCAGCCTACTACACACTAGTTTTGTAAAATGAAGTGATCAATATTTTTTTAAAATGTGAATATTCTATGAATATTTTATTTCTAATGTCACTGATAAATATAATGATCATTAATACATGCTTTTAGCTTAAAAAGGATAAAGCTGCATAAGCAAAATATGTTTGTGTAACTAAACATTTAAGATATTATACACATTCTACAGACTCTCATTTATTACTGTACTACCATGCTTTGTAGTTTTGTAACACAGTTTGCATAACACCACTCAGTGTAACTTACTAGACTTCCTGAATTTATCTGTCAGTGTTTGTCAAGTATTGTAAAACATTTTTGTAATTTTTTGGTATGTTAGATAATTGCACAGTAAAGATAGGATAAATTATTAAATAGAATAGAAGGACAAAAAGATGAAGCAACTCAGAGCCAGGGACATGAAGCCCTTCCCAGAGCCCAGCCTCCACATTGCAGTGTGCCCTGGCAGGCAGGAGGTTTGCAGGTTTGCAGGTGGACTTGCTCTCGAAGCACTGCACAGTTGTGGTAGCAGCACATGGCAATATCCTTTCACTGGGAGTGAGCAGGAACGGTGGTGATGGGAACAGTGCTTACACTGATCTTCAGGAAGGTAGAAAAGAAGAATAAGGGAACTGTGGCTCTTCTGAGAGAATGTTGTAAGTTTACCTATGGTAAAATTAGCACAGAGTAATTATGTTTTGGCTGACCATGAAACCAAGTCCAGTCTGAACCTGTGCTTCCATTTAATCTCTAGAGGTGCCCACGTTAGCGCAATTGGGACACACTAGTGAAGCAGCGCAGAAGCCTTGCCCTGCTGCTCTCAAATGTGACTGTCTTTTAATTTCATTAAAATCATTTTAGGTGCTAAGACTAGAAGATATATACCGGTTGATACAATTCATTTAAGGTCTTAATATTCAGCATGGCAATGCTATGTAGTTTTTGATATTCTTTTTTGAAGAGAATGCAGTTCCTTTTTTTCTCAGGTGCTACCACTACCAGTGCCAGCTGCAGGAACTCATGATCATGACAGCAATATCTCAAAACTTCCCAAATCAGGTCTCTACCTTCATATACTCAATCATGTTTCTCCCAAAGTAAGAGTTCAGCTGTAGCCGGCCTTACCCCCATTGAGTCTTCGGTTCCAGCTTCCTTCTTACCAAACTCTGGTATGGTGTTCTGAGACAGATTTCCTTAGATATCCGCTTAACAAACTGTGATCTTGGTCCTATACCTGTACTGGGCCTTTCTCTAGAAGAGTCTCTAGACCCTGGGTCTTTCTCTCTGAAGTCTCTAGTGCCCTGTCTTTCTGTAGCATAGCTGTGCTCAAAGTTTGGTTTGAGCTTTCAGAAGAAGTAAGATGTGCCAGCTGTGTTGATGTTCCATTGGCACAGCTCAAGTGTGAGAATATACTTTATATATGTAAGAAAATTAATTTTAAAAAAGAAATATTTAACAGCTTTGCTTTCTAGGCATAATAACTAGGTCTGTATATAGATTTTAATTACAAAGCTTAAAAATGTAGAAAATCCTTAATGAAGTTGCTTAAATGGAAATGCATTTTGTTTCCATTGAACCAGAGTTGAAGATAATAAATGTAATGATACTGGACAACACAGGAAGGAAAACTGTAAGTCTAATATGTGTGAAACATAAAAGAGAACAAAAGTTCATTGAAAACCATTTTGTCTTTGAGTTAGTGAGAAAAATAACCAGCACTAATTTGTAATTATTCCTTTAGAGTAGAAGAAAGGAATGGCTAGATGTAATTGCCTGAGGAGCAGGCATCTAGTGCCACTTAAGATGCTGAAGGGTAACTAGGCTGGTCTCATTGCTGCTTTGGAAAGTTGTGGGTCTCCTGCATTGATTTTCACCTCTGCTGGCTGCAAATTTGTGTCAGTGAGATCTCCAACATAACTGGACTTCTGTAATTTGCTGCCAAATTGAGCTTGCAGTGTCATTACAGGTTTTTTTAAGCATCCATAATAATCTCTGATATTAAAACAATATAATAATCTGGAAGAGCAAAGCTGTTTGCTAGTACGTACAATTCCATTTTAACTAATAGTCCTTTACATTGGAATAAATGATCATTGGAGATAATAAAATGTCTTACTAGTCACCACAGGGAAAATGGCTGAAGGTTCTTCAGAACAGTTGTATAAAGGGGTTGCCTCATCAGCCAGGATTAGAATTTCAGTGGGGTTTAATACTGTCTAGGCAGCTGGTTTGTGTTTGCAGGTGATGAACAGAAGCTTGTGGTTTGCAGTAGACCAGCAGCTGTAAGCAAGGAGTCTATTTACGTTTGCAAATACATTTCTTGAATGTTGGCATATTCTTGGTGGTTTTTGTATGTGTCTGTATGATCTGGTTTAACTTTAGAGAACTGCTTGCTCAGTCTAATAATATGCCTGTAGTGAATTTGAACGTCCCAAACCAAATTCTTGTTACGCATTGTTGGTTAAATTGTCAGATCTTGACACTGACCTTTTTATTCCTAAGTGGATTCTTACTCTATGTGGCAAAGTGTGATTTTACAATATGATTTCATTAACGTAGGTGCAGAACTGCCAAAAGTAGTTCTCTCCCTTTAAATGGCACTTCACGTCACTCCTGGCATTTCCTCTGAGTCTTCTTCTTAAGACAATTATCTGGCTGAAAAAAACACCAGAGATTGTTTTCTCATGGCATCAGACACTGGGAAATTGCTAACGTCCATTTCTTAGGGTTTTAGTATGGAAAGAATCCTTGGTAGTTCTCATATAGCTAGTGACTATTCCTTTTCTGAAGAAGTCCGCTGAATATTGAGAATCTTTGAAGTTGTGAATTGTACGTAACATCTTTAATTAGTTCCCTGGTTTATGATTTAAGGAAACAGGAGAGTAAGTGTTTGCCCCGATCAGTATGTGTTGAGAAAAAAAAAAGATCAAAAAGAATTCAGTAGTGCAATATCTGCAGGTGGCTACATCGGAAGTCTTCTCATCATGCGTCTGGGAAAATTGGCACTACTGGTCTGGTGTGAAGGACAGGAATATCCACAGAGATGGTGTGCAAAGATGTGTAAAATAAGATTTTCATTCCTGAGCCATAAAGAACTGGTAATATTAACGGCGCTTTCTGGTTTAACTGTAACCAGGGTTGCAACTCAGCTACTGCCCAATTAACCTAGAAATGGAGAGAATATTTTCAAGTACAGAATGCAGCAATCGTAGTTTTTGAAGGTAGATTTGTTAAGCTACTACAAATCCTACAACCACCTCAGACTGAAGATGCTTTTAACCATTTTGCAAGCTAAAAAGCAAAAGTTTACTTTTGCATAATCCACAGTTTTTGCCGACTTTCTTCTCAGTGTCTTTGATGGGATTTTGCATAACACGTTAGTACATTTCAGTAATGTCAGTGTTATTTAACATATATACTTATATATTATTCTGTTACAAAAGTCTCTCTTGAAGGTTTGAATTTTTGCTTCATTGGTATGTGACTGTCATTTTTATTTTTTCTTCCTTTCTCTTTTTCCTTCAGAACTATTATGGAGCTGCCAAAATGATTCTTTCTGACAATCCACTTGGCCTGACATGTGGAATGGTGTGTCCAACATCAGATCTCTGTGTTGGTGGCTGCAATTTGTATGCCACTGAGGAAGGACCAATTAATATTGGTGGATTGCAGCAGTTTGCTACTGAGGTAGGACTTGCAAATGTCTTAAATTCTTTGTATGTACTATTGAGTATTGCCTGTGGTTACCTTTGTTAATGATTTTTTTCAAGAAAGTTGATACTAATAAAATTAAAGCATAGAAAGCTAGAATAATTATACTTTTTCTTACAGCACACTCAAATGCTTAGAAATGCTTTCATAATGGAGTACATTATAGGAACATAAGGAACATTCTTTGTGAACAAGGCTTAGACATACTGGTAGTTGAGACAATTTCTTTTATAATGAAAGATTTATTTCAGGTGAAATTGTGGATGTTGCTCCATTGTAGATTGTAGGCTGCATGGGAGAAAAGATCAAGTGCAGCTGTATCTGTAAGTGCATATTAAGGAGATGTAAAACTGTTCTGGGCATAGAGTAGATTCTATACCGGAATTAATGTGTGTTTGTGCTGGCTTTGAGACAAAGGATAAACTTCAGATGATTTTTTCTTTTTAATGTCCTGTTTTTCCAAACCTAAATAAACACATAGTTTGAGGTTGACCGAAAATACATATCCATGTGTATCTATTTATATAGGTACAGATTCACAGTGTGTATGTGCAAATTTACTAGTTCATAAAGGTAGATGCATGTTTTGGCTACTGAAGCAAAGGTTGTTACTTGCTGCTTCATGTTAGAAATTCTTTGCATGGGTTTTTGTTGAACTTCTCGTGCATTGCTTGGGATTATGTAGTTTTAGTGCTCCAGTTTCTGTCTGAAGAAAGAGGCAACTACTCATTTGTTAATTTCTTTTGAGGGCATAGAAAATTTTTACCTAACTCAAGGTCTCAGATGGTACCTCATCTGATCTATCAGAAGTAAAATTTTGCAAAAATTATTATTTTGGCCTCTGTAAAAGTGAGGGAGTTATGGCTCTATTAGAACCAGCATATTCATGTGTTAAGATTGTACATTTCTATACAGTCCTTAACTAATGTGTGTGTCCCTATTCTGTATCATGAGCCATTTGGCTGATCTTGTTTACAAACATACAATGAAGTTCCACTCAACTTTGCAAAGCCTGGGAAAAAAACAACTTTGTAGAACAGACCAAAATAGTAATGCAAATCAACCTGGAAGTAACAGATGATAACTGTAAGACCAGTATTTGCCTCTAGTGTCAAGCATAGACTTCACACCCTCTTCTCAATGGCTGTGGGTCATGATTTGATGAGCAAATATTACTACATTCTGCTGCTGTTCTCCTTTTATCTGTTTGTATCCCTCCTTTCTTCTCTCCAGGAGACTTGTAAATCTTTTGGAGCACCTGATAAACTTCTCTGCTAGCTGTTACTGAATATTCTTTCCTCTCTCCTCTCTGTCATATAAGTAGTTATCCACTTCATTTTTCTTGAGATTTGAACACACAAGTGTCAGAATCTAAAGTTCGAATTTACAGGATGAAACTAGAGACATGGAACTGTGTTAGTTCTATGTGTGTGTTGAATACTTGGGCTTTATCAGTCAAGAAAGACTTTTATTAGCTTTTCTTCTAGTAGCCTTTATTCTGGATGTATAAAAAGCTAGTATTTGTTGCAAAGCAGAAGACTTCTTCTTTCCTTAACCCCTGCCACAAAACCAAAGATAGAAACCTGAAACCAACCAAAACCAAACAAAAAAGATTAAACACTTGGCAAATAGATCATAAATACAATGGTGAAATATTACTGTTTAGGAACCAAATGCAAGTAATATCTGTTATAATTTGATTTGTGTCTTCTTTTAGCCCTTATTCTATGATTAATAGAGAGGAATTATGACTTGGTAGATAATGTTAAATATCTGTCATTTTTCTTCAAAAATCTTTAGAAATCTATTAAAAAACCCCCAGTGCTAGCATAATGATTGATTCAAAAACTGCAGAGGATGAATAGTTTTCAATGTTTAAAGTTTGTTTAAAATTATATTGGTTCCAGGAGCTCTAACAGAATGTAATTGTTATGTAGTTCTATATGTTAGTCCAACAAAAAGAATGTTTCAAAAATTTTTATCATTTTTAGTATTTTCATAGTATCTATGTTTCTATACATCTAATATATAAAAAATGTAAAGGAAAAAATTGTTGTTAATAATTTTTAGGTTTACTACTGTTTAACACAGAATTTGTATGTATTGTAGCTTATTACTCTTAATCAGTAATAATAGGCAGTCACTTTTGCAATTACTACTTTTTTACTTTTCAGTTAAATTTTGCTGTGAAAGTAGGTATAGTTGAAAAAATATAATGGTATGAGTGCTTCCAAGTAAAAATCATTATAAAAATACAAATTATAATATTGAAGAAAATTGTAAGGTGCTACTGTTCATACAAGAATTGGCCCAGATAGTGTGTTCACAGCTCTACCTGTACAAGTAACTTAGCAAATTGTGTAATTTAGGCATGCAACATGTGTTAGTCTTAATGAGAGCTGCATGGTGATTCTCATGCATGGTGTAATATTTGTCCCACAGGGGCTTATTTACTGAAAACTCCATTGTGCATGCCAGTTTTAGGCTGTTTTTTCCCTTGGAATTAGTCTGAGGATCATACACTTGATGCATTATGAGAGTGAGCAATAATAGAAGGGTACAACTGCTAGTTGAGATAGTAGATAAAATTGCAGTAAAGCAGGAATGTGGATTTAAAATGGAAAATATATGGGTATGACGTGTGCCTGTTTGTGCTTCTGAACAATGACTGATCATCTGTTCATACTGCAGATAAAGCTGCCTAATTGTAAAATATTTGTCTTGCATACGGTAGAACAGTAAAAAAAAATGGCACCTTATGCCGCCTGCATTTCCCTTCTGCCCTTTCATAGTTTTGTAACTATGTTTGGCTCATTCTCAAAGTGAATGGTAATCCAGCCTGAGAAAATGTGGATTTTGACAATTAAATGTTTAAGTGGAAAAAGGGAAATGTCCATTTGTATTTGTGATGTAGAATGTGTGTACTGGGATACAGTTACCATGGTAACTGTTGCATCTGGAGAATAACATGGAGTAAATCTCACTATTATAAATGACGAGTGTCAAGCTCAGGTTACACCTGCTACTTGCACAGGTCAAAATTATATTAATGCCTTTATCTGTCTCCTTTGCCCAGGTACTTCAGAATCAGGAAACATCCATTTTTTGAACACAAATTCAGTGAAAATATACTGAGATTGCAGTGACAATACATATAAGCATGAGGTATATGGCTGTCAGTCCCAAAATGAACTAAAATCACTGGTTACTCAAGTACAAGTTTGCAAGCTTGTAGTGAAAAGGAAGCGAGGTCTATTACCTTATCTGCTGTCATATTAGTAAGAAACCCTCAAATTATTATGTTTTTGGAAAGACTTTATTGAATCTAAAGGTTCTTTTCTGTTTAATCATTCTGAATGGTGCAGCACAAGCTAAATGGAAAATGTATTATTTTCATCTCTGCATACTAGATATAAACACTAGATCATTTAGTACTGTGGCTCTTGTGCCAGTTACAGTTCTGATGATTTGTTCCTCTTTGCAGATACATTCTGACTGCTGCTGCCGCAGAAAGAAATTGGAAAAGGAAATTTGATATGTGTTTTTCTGAAAAAGAGGGATTGTATGAGCTTACCTGCTGCTTACCTAGGGACAGCTCAGCAGAGTACCTGTGCTGGAAGGAGGGTTCTGGTGAGGGACCTAAGTGCTGAACCTCCCTTCTCCCTCAGCCCACCACAGTCAAGGAAGAAATGTCTTACCTGAGGGATTGCCATGGGGTGGCACACTGCGCCCTTGGGCTTAGGTTCCTCTTTGAGTTGCAAATTGACAGCTCTGATCAGTCTGTAGTGCAGCTGTGAGGAGAAGGTGGTTCTTGTGGGGCTGCTACTCCTGCAGTAGGATGGCCTTGAGATGCCAGGCTGGGCATCATCATGGGCACGGATACATGAGCTGCATCTGTAAGAGAAGGGTCGTTCTGGGGAGCTAAGACAGCAGGACAAATAGAAAAAGTCCTTTAATTGTCAGTATTAATTTTCATACATCTTCGGGTAATTACATCTTTTAAGTCATGTTGAAATCTATGATAATAATAAAATTTCAGGCTTGTCTGAAGGGAATGGTGTAGCTTTCTACAGTAGTTCAGGAGATGAATCTGAGGACTTCTGATTTCTCTGGCCAATGCTGAAAGAGAAAGATTTCCTGATATTTTGGCAAGTTATGTAACTTCTCTACAGGTTATTTTTTGGGGGTTTTTTTTTGGGTTTTTTTTGGGGTTTTTTGGTTTTTTTTTAATACATTTGCATGAATGTTGCTAAGTCCATTTAATGGTGGGATTTATGAAATCTTGAGATTTGGACTCTGCAATGTCCTAGATCCATAGGACATATAAGGACTAGAATAATGGAGGTTTAAAAAGTCTTTAATGAGATGTTTTGGGGCCTAGTTTTGTAAGCACTCACATATTTCCATAAAAATTTGAAGTATTGCAACTTGAGCTCTTAAACTGTGGAGGGAAGATCAAGAAGGTTTCATAACTAGCACATGTCTGTGGAAAAAACACTTCATGTAACAACCTATACTATCCACTTCAATTAATTGGGTGATCATGTAATTTGACAACTTCAAGAAGGTAACTGTGAATGTAATTTTCTTTATTTTGCATTTAAAGATGTGCAGAATATGATTTTCTTCTTTAAATATTCAACTGCCCCATATTAATGTAAACCAGCCTACAGATAAATATACATGGAAACCAGTGGGAAAGTGTGAAACTAGTAAAACCAGTTCCTAAATGTTCCTGATTTCATTGCCTGTATCTTACTGTCTGTGCACTAGTAAAATGTGATAACAATTCAGTGTATACTGATATGTTTCACACTAAAATTAATCCTAGCTAGATTCTAATGTCTGTATCAGGAACTGTTTGATATCTCACTGCCTTAGTGAAGGATGTTTAACTGTAAACCTTACTGATTTCTAGAGCCCTTTAAGCATGGAACCAAGCATAATATGTGAAGAATATAAAAAATTTACTTATCAAGTCAAAACTTGTATTAATAAAAGGTTCAATTGTCCTTCTATTTGTCCTTCTGAAATGTGTCCTCCTCTGTATATCTTGGATATGCAAAGTAAGTGTGTTTTGATAGTCTCATTTTGTAGGATTAGACAAAGATTTTTCACATTTTAACACTGAGATTGATCTTTCAATGTATTTATTGTTTTGTTTAATACATTGTCATAGTCCAAAAATAATTTTAAGCAATCATGGAATAGAGGAATGGCTGGTGTTGGAAAGGAGCTTAAAGATCATCTTGTTCCAACTCCCCTACCTTGGGCAAGGACTGCTTCCACTAGACCAGGTTGATCAAAGACCTCTGCAGCCTGGCCTTGGACACTGCCAGGGATCATGGCATCATTAAGGTTCGAAGAGATCTCCACAATCATCAAGTCCAACCTTTGACCAAACATCACCTTGTCAACTGAACTGTAGCTCTAAGTGTCACACTGATTGAAATTAGTTATTTTATTTATTTTAAATTGTATAAAATTTGAGGTAAAAATTCTGAATATCATTTCTAGCCTTTTTTAATGGTTTAAAATGTTTTGGACTCATTTAAGTCATGCTTACTTTGCCTTAAAATTATTTTCATCTGATTAGGAAAACACATTTCTCTGAGTCACCTGTACTCTTTGCTGAATGTGACATCTTTTCATCAAAACATTCTAATACAAGAGTAGCGCAGTGAAGAAAAGAACCAGAATTTTATTACATGAGGCTGACAATAAGCTTTTCCCCATCTGCATTCTCAAAAGCAGCTAAAATGATTTGGCTAAGACTTTCCAGAAAATTTAAGCTGGAATCAGTTGCTCAACAACTGAAACCACTGTAGTTGGTTCAAGTGTGGAACCTGAGTACAAACTCATGTTATGCATTATTTTTATATATTTTGTAATTATGCTCTTTGTTAAATGTTTTGGAACATGGCCCTTTTGCAGTGAAAGGATGCTTTATTTACAATAGACAATACAACAAACTGTTGGATTTCATGCCATAGAGAACCATGCTATAGAGAGCATTGAGCAAGTGCACTCGCATCTTTACACAATGAAGTGATGCAAATCGGAGAGCTATAATACGTTACAACATGTGAATCGAGAGAATTTTTTTCAGTTGTTGGAACTTAGCAGAATAGATTGCCTGTTTTGGTTTGGTCAAATTGGATCTCATTTGTGGACTAAGTCTGCATGTTTTATAAGCTGGAATATCCTCTTGAAGGACTCTAATGGACATGAGGGATAAGAAGTGGACAGAATCAATGTGGGTTTAATTTGAACCCACAGGTTCAATCTAGGCCCTAGACAGTGAAGTAATGATAATTGTGTCATATTTGATAAAATGTTTAAGAATAAATGCCTAATGTTATTAATGTCTATTATTAATCTGTATATGAGAGAGAGGCAGAAGGAAAGGCAGACATGAGGATGATGACTGAGGCTTTTCACTGAGAGAATCTGCTTCAAAATTCATCATTTAGTCTCATTTTCCTGAATGGGTCTTGGTTGAAAAGCCCTGCAAGACAAAGGAAAAACTCCATCCAAACACCAAGCAGGAAAGAAATAATTTTTTTGAATGAAAAGTGGGAAGAAGAGTAATAGTATTAAATTTTACCTGCATCCTGAACAAAATCTGAAGAGATTAGAAGCAGAAAGGACAGTTGAATGTAATGTGCCACTGAACGCTTGCTTGCCAGTTACTCATCTCTGGCCACCAAAGGATTTATACAGAGGAATTCAGTGATATTTAATTAAGTGACTTACAGTATAGGGAAACTTCACCATGAGGTGAGTAAAAATCCTTTGAAATGCATTAAAGCAGTTTGCTATTTTCACACAGTTACCCTGCCAGCCTTAATATGCAAAACTGCCACTGAATTCCAGATGGCAAGATACTGCCACACAAGCTGGCTGTGCTGCATAAAGACAGTTTTACCCTGTTTGCAAATAGGCAGAATTAAAGTTGACCATTCAGCCTGAACTTCTAGGATTTTCTGCATGAGTGCTTGGTTTCTGAAGCTTAACACTGCACTACAGTAGTGTGTAACATTTATTAGATAGGTATGACTATTCAATAATACATATAAAAATAGTTATGTTAACAATAAAGTAAATTTAGTAGTAAATTTGTTAAGCATATGCATGTTCATAGTGTTCAATATGCACATTAAATATGCAAGTTATATAATTTTTGTTACAGAATGGCCTTAAACAACTGTATCAGACTAATGAAAATTTGCTATAATTCAAGCAATTTCTTATGAATATAACAAAGCAGACATTTTAGAAATATCATCGCATTTGGGTTATCATAATCTAGTTTCACAGTACAATATGAGCTTTTCAGTCTGTGAAATGCATTAATAACCACATTAAACTTTCCCATATTGTATGAATTGTCAGGTTTAAATGATTCTTTCTTTAAAACAATTATCTGTCTCTTGCTTCATGCAGTTGTTAAACTGCTGTGTCAATTTACAAAGACTGGGGGAGTTTGACACAGAAATTTTAGAGAGGGAAGGAACTAATCATTGGTTTACCTAGCATGAGTGCTCAAGTGCATATGAAGAAAATTAACATTGATTCAAAATATAAATGAAAAATTCTAATCATGAGTGGAATTGCCAAAGTTTAACTTGAAAACCCTTTGCTTCTTACGTTCTAAGGAAAGTAAAATCTGTTGGTAAGCTTCTAAATAGTTTAAATATGATATTTATTAAGACAAATGTCAGTGTATGTATTTTAGAGGACTAGTTAGTACTTAGGGAACACAGCTCTGCATTGAAATAGGTGAGGAGCAGTGTGGTCTCATGGTAGTTTTCGAGATGTTACATTGATGGTGTTTGTGATTTCACTGAGAATCCCCATGCAATGCACTCTTGAATTATTTTGTCTGCTACAAATATATACTGCTTGGGTTAAACATTTTTCCCCCTAATGCCTAAAGTAAAAAGCAGATGTCTGCGTGCTCTTCCACGCTTCTAATGTTTAGTAGCCTCTAAGGCTGTATGTCTATTCTTTTTCCTTTTGTAGATCATACAAGATAGAGACTCAGTTCCTCTCCCTATAATTTCTGTAAGTGCAGAGGAGAGTGAAATCTTGCTTGGGCAATACAGAATATTTCTGCCTTTACCTCTTACCTGTATATCTGAGTATAGAACTGATTTAATGCAAATCTGAAAAACTGTGTGACATTACAACCAGGTTAGCAGCCTGGGTTAGCATTGGGTTCTGTAGAAATGCACAACAGTGGGCAGAGATTGTTCCTAAGAGTTTTTAATAGTCAGGACATATTGGAGCAGATCATCACCATTATGTAGATGAATGAATAATTGGGGCATAGGGAGAACTATGCCCCATCAGGTGTGTCTACAGTTTTTTGGAAACCCAATTAAAAAGTGGACAACAAATTAAATAAGATGGGTAAGAAACTGAAATAAAGTCCTATAAAAATTATCTAAGAGGAGGCATCTGAAGCATGAAGCATGGGTAACCAAGGAAAATATAGCATTGAAGACTAAGTGTGGTTCCTAAAAAACATTTCAAGCCCACCTGAAGTTTGTCACCTACCACCTCTAAAATTCAAGCTATTTTTCCAGGATCATGCAGGCTGTGTCTTGAAGAAGCGAAGCCTCTTTACTGGCGCTATAATCCTTTGCATTACTTGCAGAGGTATTTTTCTACTAGTAAGAATAATTTGTTTGCAGGGAAATTTTTTGGCATTGCAGAGATTCTCTGCCATCTGGCTGACTTTGCATTCCTATTCTGTCATTGGTAGTCTGGATCTGTTTTCTGTGTAAAATTTACAGTAGTGAAAAATCTGACTTTGGAGATTTTTAAAACAAAAAGTCACATAGAAGGACCAAACCCTGCTAATAGAACATCCCTCACAAATGCACAGATCATGTCATTTGGAAACCTCTATAATGTTGTGAGTTTGCTATAATATATCAGCTATGTGACACAGCACTAGCAGAAGCTTCCATCGTCTCAGTCATAATAAAATTTAAGGACGGAATGTAAAGTGCTTAACTTGTTGATTGTGTTGCTTTTCAGGTTTTCAAAGCCATGAATATTCCTCAGATCAGAAATCCTTCCTTACCTCCTCTAGAAGATATGCCTGAAGCATATCAGGTGAAGATAGCTCTTCTTGGTGCAGGACCTGCAAGTTTAAGTTGTGCTTCATTTTTGGCTCGACTGGGCTATTCAAACATCACCATATTTGAAAAGCAGGAGTACCTTGGGGGCTTAAGGTAATAAAACAATGACAACAAAGCACTGTTTCCAATTATTGTAGAAAGCATAGTGAAAACTGTTGTACGTACACAGTTTATATGTGATTGCTTGACTTTTAGCAAAGGAAGAGAATAGAAGACTTCGGATCTGTAAAAGTCACTTTTTATTTAAATAATTGATCATTAATGTTAAAAGAGGTACAGTTACAGGCAAGCTTTAACTGAAAATCTAGTGGCTATCTCCTATATTATCTTCATATGACCTGTTAAATTGCAGGGTGCAATTGTTATTATCAGATTAACATACTAGAAAATTGTGTCAGGAACCATTTTCCCTCATCCTTAAAACAAGACTAAATCCCTGTAGCCCTAGTGAAAGAATGCTTAAAATGCTTTAGATAGTAATTTCATGGAGAGTTTTAGTTTTAGCATGCTTTCCTGGACTACCTTGTGTAAATAAAGGTGACAGTGGCAATCAGCCATCAGAGGATGCAGCTTTAGCAGACCATACTGTATGGGTGAAATAAACCCCCTGCAATTCAACCTTCAAAAAGTTACAGATACATAAAGGAAGGTACGTTTGCAGTTTTCCTCTATGGTAAACCCTTGGCTAGTATTTGCATGTTGTCAGTCCTTTACACTAGAAGATTAATTTTTGCCACTGCAGTAATGGCTGTGATCAAATCTAGTAGGTTTGTTGGAATCCCTGTGTATGAGATAATTCAGACACTGGCTAGTGGATACCCAGCCATTCAAAATCAAAATTAAATTCTACAATATAAGGTGTGCAAGAGTACAAAATGCTCTCACACAGCGTGTTTAAAAAATAAAAAATATAATGAAACAGAGAGAGAAAGAAGGGTGATGCACTTACATTTCTTAATGCAGCATCACTGAGATCAATAGAGTTGACACAGTTAATGAAATTGATCCATAATGTCATAATGTCAAATACTTATTCAGTGCTCTGCAAGAAAGAATCAGTTTTGGAGAAGTTGAACCGATTACTTGCATTTTTCCCAGTGAGGTTCAGAATTATTCTACCTAATTACCAAGGTGTTAATCCGTAGGCATTTAGTTGTGAAGCTGTTCTACTTGAACTAGTTACCATAGAGGATTGCAAATTTAATATGTGAAATACCCATTTACCTGTTTGGTAGTGCATGTTATCATAAATACCAGATTAAAATCAGTTTTGTTGCTGTAAAGTAGTCAGAATTAATGAGAGGTTTTTAACAAAAAAGCTCTTTTTGGTAACAGGTTGGACTCAGATTGGACTTGGCAATGCAAGGACTTCCTGCAGCTGCTTCAGGGCTGTAGTACAATGCTACAGTTGCTTAGTACTTGCTTGTGTATTTGAAGCAGTCTGATATTAAGTTCTTCATGGTTTAACTTGAATTTAAAATAATGTTTTGCCTGTTGTTTCTCCTAATGCAAAAGCCTTACACAGAGTGTTGCCTGTTCTGTTAGTATCCTTAATGGTTGTGGAGTGTATTTTAAAATGTATTTCTTTCTTTTGAGTCTTAACATGTATCAGTCAAGGACAAATTTTACTTCTATTCACTGTAGAAATGCTCATGTGTGGTTTAAGGGCATCAATTGCTTTCGTCTTTAATCTTGAAACAGAAGGGGGGGGCTGGCCTGTGGCAGCAGTTATCCATTATTGCATTTCAAAGTCTTTGCAGCATATATTTTAACAAATTTAGGTTATTGATGGGTGTGTTTTCAAGGCTTCATAAACTATTGCAAATTGCTAAGAAGACCAAATCAATTTTGTATTTGGAATCAGCTGTTTATAATGGCAGTGTTTTTTGCCTTCTTAAAGTTTTTTCCAATTGTTTTTAATCAGGATGTTTATTGCATCATAGCTAATTTTCATAGTATTGTGACGCTAGAAAAGTGTCTAGTGATTGCAATTCCTGTGGTGGGATATTCAAATATAACATAAATCTGTGCTTCTCTGAACGTGTCTGGATTTTACATATTTATGGGCAGGTTTTCATTTCACCAGTTGTGTAAAATTTGTGCTTTATAGTAGAGTAGGCATGAGCACACCATGCTCTTGCTTAGAGACCATGAACAAGTTTTACTACTTTTGCTCCTATCTGTGCCACTGCTTTACAATGTACCAAAATACTCCTCTCACTAGGCCAAAGAGCAGCAGCAGTAATTTAAGGTCTCTGAGAAACACCAAGCACCTGTCCAAGCACCTCTGACTTGGGTCAAGTTTGAGGTTGATGTGAATTTCTGGGACACTTGCATCCACTGCATCCCTTCTCCATCTCTGCCCCATCTCCTTTTCATTTCTGTCTCTCCACTGCAGAGTCAGAGACCATCTGCTGCTGCTGAAAGAAATTGCATCAAAATTATTGATATATAGCTGACTTTCATAAAAAGCCTATTTCCGTAGTTAATGTGCGTGCATGTGGGTATACCTCACAGCATAAAACTAAGTGTTTAATAAGAGCAAAAAAAAGTGTTTACAAATTCTGACAGTGATGTAACACAACCAGTGGTGTTCTGGGAGCATGTTGTGGAGACATCAGGCCTCCATCAAATTCATAGGTGGCCTGGAAAATAGAACTTTCCTCTTTTTTGATTATATTTCTTTATTGAATCTCTGTTGCAGAATCATATTGATACATTAGTTTCTGCCTCAGACTCCTTTATTTAGCGTGACCTGTGAAAGTTGTATTGACACATTCATTATATCTGATATTTACAACACTTCTCATTGCACACTGGTCAAGAAAGGTGTAAAAAGGGCAGTATTAGAAATAAGGAAGAACACCAGTTTCTTATCAATATAATTAAAGTTGATGCAACTTAAATAAAACTCTTCTGGCCTGTCAAAGTTAGATGCTAAAGATATGTGGTCAATATCAATATGTAAAATAAGTGAATCTCTTGTGCCTCTGCTTTGTTATGGATATTACAGATTCATTAATTTGAAAACAGATTAGACTGTTTGAAGCTTAGAAGTATCTGGGGAGAAGCTTTTACTTTTCTGCATATTTAGGTTTTTATCTTCATTGAACAAAAGTATCTAAAATATAACTTCAGTGTGTTTATGTGCAACATGTTTTGCAGTAGGAATTTAGAACTGGCATATATAGATGTCATTTCACTGGAGATAAATACATATAAATATTAGATGTGTATCAGTTGATATAAACTGAGATTCTATACTGGCACTGCAGTTTTCCCCTTCTGTGATTCTGGGATCTTGAAGATGTCATTCTTAATCTTCCCCAGGAGGAAAAAATGCCAGTTAATAAACATTAAGTCAAAAAACAGACACGAAATCAACAGCTGATAAAGTGTTTGTCCATCCTGAAAAAATAATTAAAAATTTATGAAGTAGAAATGGAAGTACAGTTTTAAATACCCTAGCTCAAAATAGCATATGTATCACTTTTAAAAAATTGTGTAGGAAATTTGATACTCTTGTATTGGATCGCTTAGATGAAAGATTGCTATGTCACTTTGCTTTCAGTAGCCACGAGGTCTTTTTTTAAATGGGTATCCTAAGCTTAGTGTTACATATTCTGGTGAACAAAAGGAATGGAGCTGAAGTCCTTTAGAATTCAAACATAACATATGTTAATTAGTCACCTACAAGAGTGAGCAGTGTTGGCCTCAAGGTACTGCCTTTCTGGGCTATATTTTTAGCATTGGATGAATAATGCTTTTTTGTCTCTGTAAAAATTAAAAAAAGTCAAGATCCACTTTTCAGCACATTTCCATTCGCATATGTCAAAATTAAATAAGGTATAAGTATTTTAGCAAATAATAATAATAAAATAATGTTTTCCTAATAGTTACAAGCATTTTTATTTGTTTTAGTATGTCTGAAATCCCCCAGTTCCGTTTGCCATATGATGTAGTGAATTTTGAAGCCGAGCTTATGAAGGATCTTGGAGTGAAGGTAATGAAAAATATATCCTGCCTATGTATAGCTCAAAGAAAAAAAAAGAACAAGAACTCTGCCAAAGATTAACAGCAAAATGTCATGCACATTAGTAAAGAACGATTAAAAGCTATGCTAGACAGAGGCAGGAAGATGCTTCCTCTTGCTCAGGGCATTTGTCTGTCTCCTGTCTGAATGCCACTAGTTTGGAAAAGGGCAATCAATAGTTCTCATCTGGAATGCCTGCATGTGATTAATTGTCTGTAAGAAACAAATTCCTAAATTGCTTTAGGGGTTCAATGTAGCTATTGGAATGATTTGGGTTTTTTTTAATCAAGTTTTTTTCATGCAAGTTTGGCACTACTTAAACCATTCATATTTGATACTTCTTTTGTTCCTTCTCCCTGAGTTTTTTTTCCTAATGGTTTATCATACAGTCTTGCATCCAAGTTAATTTTATAATAAAATGCATCAAATTAAAGTGTTAACATGATCATCTGTTATAAACAATACCAATCTATTCAACTTCTTGGAAAGCAATAGTTATGCATTATTCTGTTAAATAAATGTGTGTTGTTTATAGATAATGGGAACAGCGATTTATTGTAATTTAGGACTTGAGCTGAAGATTTAGATAGTATTTACAATTGTTGCTCATTTTAATAGTAGTTACAAATTTAGGATGTACCACCGGATCAAATTTTTGAGTACCAGGAGGGATACTTTATGTTTAACACATTACTAAAGCCTTCCATGAAGCAAGAAATTCTTGCATTGTATTCTTTCATGTTGATTCTTTTTCTGATAGCAGTAGACTGTTGTCACAAGACCTGAGTGAGAACATTCTCCTGCCTGGGTTTTTTAAAAATGCTAGTAAGATGCAAGATAAGGTTTCAAGTGCTACAGATCTGTTTTTCTACTTTAAAGTTCCCTTTGCAACCCTTGAAAAGACTGACAGAATGGAAGTTTAGTTAGGGATGGTGTTAAACAGAGCACTGAGACACCATTAGGCAAAATCGCTGGGCATAGACTCCTGGGAATCCTCTGCCAGCCTCAGTTCCCAGGGCTCTGTGTTATGACAAGGTCTCCAGAACGGACTGAAAGAGCCATCATGTCATCCTGACCCGCAAGTCCTCTGCGGTTCTGGAGTGCAGCAGGGAATCTCAATGTAAATTTGTTTCAAAGCTCTGCCATTGGTTTGCAATTGACCCTTCAGCAAACTGGTTAAATAAGTACCTTAGCTTTATGCCTCTATAAGCTGGAAATATTTTCTGGTGTTTACTTAAAGCATTTCAAATCTGTGGTGGAAGGTGCTGTGTTGTGTAAATGCTCAGTAGTGCTGTTTATTCAAGTAATTCCACTGAAATTAGTAAGAATTAGTTGGATAAGGATTACAGAGCTAGGCCCTAGAAGTATTATGAATCCTCACATAAAATAGTATTGCTATTTAAATTCCTTCATTAGGTTTTCATAACATATGTACACAACAGGATAAAAAAAATGTAATGACAGTTTATGGAATGTCTCTTGTTGCAAGTGAGGATGGAGTCTATATTGTTTTAAGGATTGCAATAGTACATGACTTTTCACCTCTGATAAAATTTATACTAAATCTCCAAAGACAAAGTAAGTCAGTGTTTTAAGTAGTGTAAATTGTATTTTACCTCTGCCTTTTTTCCCCACCAACCAGAAAAGTATACTAAATGTACAGGCAGATTGAAAAACAAACAAGATACACAGTGACTTGAAGGCTAAACTGTTAAGATCACAAAGTAGAGAGCTTACACAACAGCGCTGCATTTTGTGAAGTAAAATCACATGTGATATAAAAAACCTGAGGGAAAACATTCAGGTTCAGAGAGTCTAAGATGTGGAGATAAAAACACACATACCTATGTCAAGAAGTATGAAATATCAGAAGAGGAATCACACACACTTTTTGTGCTCAAAGGCCTTGGGGTTAGGAGCGATGAACAAAAGGTGTGTGTATCTCCAGTTGCATGACCTCTGCACAGGCGCTACCATTGTTGGTTTCCTGAGCACGCAGAGAACACCATTCCCTGTCTCTTGCACTTACAACTCCTCTAGGTGCTCAGCCTGGGCAGTGGCTGCTCAGAGCAGGATTGGTGGTGGAGAATGGCTCTGGAAAAAAAAAATAAAAATTGCAGCTTTTGCTTCTGGAAGCAAAAAGAAATTGATCAGAATCTTGCTTGCTGTGAGTTATTTCTTTGTCTAAATTAGAATTAACAATTGCAAGTCTAAATCAAAACTTATTTAATTCATAACTTTGAAAACCTTTGTTAGTTTACCATGCAGAGTGTGCTGCTTCATTATAATTGCAATTTTTACCAAGCAATTTTTAATTGTTTCAGATAATTTTTAGGAAAGGCCTTGCGGTGGATGGAATGACACTCCGTACCCTGAAAGAAGATGGCTATAAAGCAGTCTTTATTGGAATAGGTAAAAAGAGCTCACAGTCATATTAAATTGAAGGACTACCTAGGAATAAACTGGTCTTTGTATCTTTGTTAATAGCATGATGGGAGAGAGCTTTAATTTGGTGAATTATGGAAGTATGGAATATAAGAAAAATTTTTAAATCAGGAAGCTAAAATTAGTGGCCTTAAGAGGATTACTAAAATTTTCAGATTTATATTATAGATCTTTAAGTAATGTGTGAATGTAGCCAAATGGGTTGATTTATTGTTTGTTTAGATAGTTAAAAATGGATGAACTAAAAATTTGCTTGTAATTAATTGCCATATTGGCCTCGAGCGATACACGAGTTTAGTTTTCAATTTTTGCGAAGAGCTTACTACACCCACACAATTACTGAGTCTATATGTAAGCCAGTGATATCATGCTTGGTTGCTTTTTTTCTTTCATCCATATAAAATGTGCAACATCCTTCAGATAGGCTATAGTGAAATGTGCTTATAGAGTGGGCTAATGAACTAAGCTGATTTTGACTTGTACAAAACCAGCATCGTAGGTCTGTCTTCTCTCATATACTAGAGAATTTCTGCACCTCTCTGCTGTTTGAATCATCATTTCTTTTTAATGTTAGATTAGAATTATTATCCATTTACAATTATTTTGAAGTACAGCTGGACCCATTGCTGCCATATGATAGGCATGTTGAGCAGGCATTGTCTACAGTTGGTATGAGGCTTAATGCTCTTTATTGATCTAGACGTTGCCTAAGTGAACATAATAGGAAACAAGTTGTCCAACTGTTCCTCCTTCCTATTATTGATTACAGAGATGTAATTCTTAGTACAACGACAACTGTTGTTTACCATCTGGTTATGCAGTATAATAAGCTTTGCAGGTCTATTCTGCCGTGTAATGATAGCACAGAGTGTTGTGATTTATGTAATCCTAAATCCTCACGTTGTTAGAGAGCTTCCATGTATAGGAATTCTGATGTATCATATTTTGATGTAATTGCATACAAGGCAAATGGTGTGACTTAAATTTTTTATTGTTTTCGTCCGTATCTTTCATACTACATTGTGAAATCTCACCAATGAGGAATTCATTCACAAGTATTTGTTTTCTGTGAGTCTAGCACTTAGGAAAAAATTCTAAGTAATTTTTTTTTAACATCAGCATCGTTCCTCTGCATTTCTGATTCAGAAGCTTAGTGAATGACAATTCAGTTTAGTGTAGGCAAAAATGACCACTGGGCACTTCACATAGAATTGGAGTGTTTGGTTTATATACCTGGATTTATTTTCTGACCTTAAAAAGCTATGCTAATATAAAATATTTTTGGTTAGAAATACATTTTTATATATATACCTACAGACAACATTTTGGCATACAGATACTAGGTAAAGGGACACAGCCAGAATTTTAATAAACAAGAGAAGGTATCTGAAGCATAATTCTCCTGTAAAGCATGTGTTCATTGATTGTACTAGGAAACAGAGGGTATAAATGCTAATGAAGGATTATGTGTACCTACAAAGTTTTGTTATTGGACACTACCTTGCATTTATGATGCCCTTTCTGTACCCCTTGTCTGCCCGTCATCTCACTTTTGCAGTACTGTGTAAGACACTGGACAGCGAAGTGGCCATGCATACTGGTAGTGAGAGGGGGAGGACATGCTGAGGGGTTGTATATTTGTGGAGTTAACAATATTAATGCAATAGAGCATTTATGAGCTGTCAGCAAGAGCCATTTCTCCATAATGAGTCTTAACTGCATTTCTTTTTTATGTTCTTTGCCTACTGAACAAACATATTCAGTGAAACACCACATTTGAACATTAACCTGAGTCATAGGGGTAAAATAATTATGGAGCTACTTACATAAAATGGAAGGTTTATTTTTTGTTGTGATTTGCTTCAGAATGAATTTGTACCTTGATGGAAAAGAAATATGGTAGTTTTAAATTTTCTCTGTTAGTGGAAAGAAGAAGTAAAGGAGTGTGTAAAAGAAAATTAAATCCCTGATAGTATGAGAGGACTTTTTTGCAGCAATGTGATTTTTGAAGAGCACACCTTTAGTCTTGCAAATGAGATGGAATTCAAGATATGCTCAGTTGGGATTGTACAAAAGTCCATGTGTGATTCATGAAACAGAAGAGACTTGTAAATAACCAGCTACCTGAGGGCAGGTGGAGTTGCAAAGAGAACTTTGAAAACTATTTTTCACACAGTTATGCATCAGGGAAAATCAGTTGCCTGTGGGAATATTGTGTGTGGTAGGGAAAGTGCCCTCCACTGCAGGTTCTGTCAATGGTAAAACATAGTGACTGCAGTTTGAGCATTCTAGCAAGTGCCCATATTGAAGAAAAATGAGCAGCGAAGGCTTTTTGTGAGAGCTGTTTGGACAGGTGTTAAAAGTGTGCTCTAATCAGCTGTTTGCTGTGTTTCTGACATGAGAGGTAAAGAATTCCTAAGTTCACAAAAGGATACAAGTTAACAGACTTACTTGAAATGAATGACAAAAGATTGTGCTTTGCTTCAGTTCTTTGCTTACTGAAGCATTGAGGCCACGATGGTTTATCTTAAAGGGAAAGATAATCACCAGCCAGCACGTCTGGTATATTTAGTCACTGGCTCAAAGTTGAGAAAAATACCTTGTACTAGACTTGAAAAAAATCAGGTGGCCAGTATGTGTCACCAACATTTGACAACCTCTGGGGTCTCAGTGTGAGTCACACCTTACCTCCATCTTACCTTTCCCAATTAGGCTGTGAAGACTGATGTGAAATTTGGGATTATGAAGGCCTGAGTTGAACTAGGAAAGACTGAATCCTAGGAAAAGCTTTCCTAGTTACCTGGATAAGCAGTAAGGATCCAGCTGGGCAATGGCAATGTAAGAGATGCACCATGCTTCTGGTTTTCTCTTGCAGTCACAATTTCAGATTACAGCTATTAGGGGATAGTCCACGAATCTCAGTTTCTTACATAAAAATTAATAATAGACAATGGCATGTGTGATAATTATTAAAGGAACAAAAGGTAGCAGCTAAACAGTGGGAGGAACAATATTCTTGGAGTCTCTGTATTTTTTAAGGTTTTTTTCATTGTTATTTAGGTATGTCCTATTTCTAAACATAGTCTTATTTCATTGGGCAATTAAAATTGCTAATTAAGAATTAGAGATTAAGAATTATTCATTTAAGTTTTCGTCTTAGAATTCCAATTCTCTTCTAGTTACAAAACTTCTGGGTTTATTTTCTTACTCAAAAACATTAATTAATAGGAATTAGGTCTCCCAATTAAACTTTCAAAGTTTTAAAACCAACCTCTAAAAGTAAGCATGGAAAAAAAACCCTATCCTGTCCTGATTTGAAAGATTACTCAATGTACTCTGCCTTGAATCAGCTCTGCTTTTTGATAAGAAGGGTTTGTGAAGAATTTGTGGCTGAACCGACAAATCAGTTTGAAAATTTTGCTTAAAAAAAAAAAAAAGTCTTGCATCAGTTGCTGCCTTCTGTAAACACCGTAGAGACTCAGGGCAAGAGAGAATAAGCATGCTGAGAGCAAAAGGAGAAATCAATGGAGGGGTGAGGGGCTAGAGGAGAGAGCACGTGGTCCTCAGAGACAGCAGAGGAAGGCAGCCAAGGGTATCCTGCGGGGAACAGAGCAGTCTGAATGCTTTGTGTTACTGTTTGTCTTCATGGATTTTCGGAGTGAAATATGATTTTTACCAATAAGAAAACCCAAAACAAAACACGTGTATGTGTCTCTCATGGCTATCAGAGCAAATGCAGAAATACCAAACTTTTATTACTCATCTTTCAGCTGCCTTCTTTGAAAAACAGCATTGTGTTATTCTGTCTTTTAAGACTCCACAAAGCATTTCAAATCCTTTTTGAAAGAGAAAATACATAACAGTTTCTTTGTAGAGCTACTTAATTGGATAAAAATGAACGAACTAAATATTTAAAGGACATTCTTCATGTGACATTCAAACAACTACATGGAAATCTATCACCATAACATTTTCTGCAGACTTTTACACAAACCTCTAGCCTTATTCTCTAATACTTTATCATAACATTTGCATTCTTCTTAGAGAATATCAGATAAAAATATGTCCTGAAATATTGTTTTATTTGGTGAACTTTTAAGAAAAATATAAAGCCCCCATTCCCAGAAATTGCTTAAACACTTTAACTTCAGTGTTTGTATATTTAAACTTGCAGCACTAACTTTCTAGTTAACTTCTCATTGAGTAATGAGGATTGCTTGTTTATTCCTCCATCTTCTGCTACTGAATTGCTGTGAAGTTAGTTTTATTGTATATGGGTATTCAGAGGTCTATTGAATACTGTGAAGTGGTGGGTTAGGTGAGTGTACCAAGTAAATCTAAGCAGATTGTTGTTTGAATGTGTTCTAAATAGCTTATCCTGCTTACAAGGGTTAAAACTGTACATTAAAAAAAAAAAAGAAAATAAATTAAATTCCTTGTGGAATGAACCTTTGTCGTAATTGCAGTAATTCATAGTTAATTACCATCACATTCAAACAATGATATAATAAGATCATGTCATTGATTGGAGTGAAATTACACACCAAAAAAAAAAAAAAAGAATTTTAAAGTGAAAGTATTAATGTACCTTGTTTAAAAAAAAAAAACTCTCTGAGATTGATTTACTCTCTCTTCCCCAAAAAGTAAGTAATCTCCTCATGCCTGTTATTATCTTCTGATTAACTATGCAGTGCCACCTGGTGTGCAGATGGGAGGACTATTACACATCAAGAGCTCTGTTCACACCCACCCACACAGATATAAACCTACATGGCAAAAAGTGAACAGATGTTCATTTTGCTTGTGCTATAGGAAAAAATTGTGCATCGTACTCCTGATTCATAAACTAAATTTGGAGGACATGAAATCTGCATATGGGGCCCGTAGGCCCATGGCCAGCACAGACATTTATGGAGGAAATATGTCATGTTCAAAATAGTTCTCATTTCAGGTTGTGAACAGACTTTTATTTGCTTGCTTCTCTGGTTTTGGTTTACCTTGTATTTCTGAATTTTCTTTTTCTTTTCATCTGCAATTTCACTTACCTCCTCCAAAGAAGGAGTTTAGAGGCAAAGTTATTTGAAAACATATCTGGGATTTATCTGTTAGTTGAGTGCTTTTCAGAGCTGATTTGTGTTTCTTGGTGTTTGTGATGTTGTGGAGGCTGTTAGGCCCCTTGGTGAAGAGCTGTTTGTCTCGGTAGTAATGTAACAAGTCATGTAAATAGCAGTGCACCTTGGTGAAAGATAGAGCTTTAGGACAGGCGTTGTGCAGCCTTAGGCTCTTAGGATCACTAGCTCTGTTTTTGTTTTTTTCTATTGTTTTGTGTTATTTTATAATTTCATAAATATTTTGACACTTTATAGATTATATAGGTTTTGCTGCAAGGAAGCCAAAGCCTGAAGACAGGCAGATGAAAGACAACAACTAAGGGAGAAAAATAATACCTTGGAAGGTCATGCAGGAAAGAATAATGTTGTTGGAAACACGATCAGCCAGATACTCAAAATGAATGTGTGCCTGGCATAGTTTCTGGGTTTCTTTCATTGCACTTGTAGACAAGGGAGATGACTGTTTCAGAATCTGGCAAACTAAGTGCTTTTCACCAAGAATTTTAAATGGTGACAACAATGGCCTTTTAAGTTTTGGTATCCATATACAGTTGAATATATTAAAAACACTTGAAATTGTATTTTATTGTTGCAAGCTGACATATTCAAATTCATACATCTGCAAAAAGCTGTGAGCCTTTGGTGTTAGAAATAATGAGAATGGAATAATCAAGATGAGTCATGAAGTCAGAGTACTTTGAAGAGTTTGAGGAACAGCAGTGGTGAAGAGCAGTGGCAGGATCTGGGCAAAGCTAATTCAAAATATTTCATAATTGCCTTACAGTCCCTAGACTAATATTAAAATCAAATTTTTAAAATGTTTTTTAAAGAAAGATTCCATGAGAAAGCCAGTCATAGATGTGTTTGCACTTTGTACGAAACAGGATCAAAACTTCACACTGAACTGCAACTGCCTGAAGTGAAGTCTTAAGGAAGGTCTGCACAAGTCTGTGCAGTCAAGTATAGGAGATCTTTATAACCTGCCTCCTGGAGAGCCTTAGCTCATGGCTCACAGCTTGGACAATAAATGCCTCCTTCTTTAGCACTACATTTCTTGTTTCATGTCCCATGTGTATAGTATTCTAAATGAATTATACAATCAGTTGGTTCTAATACAAAACTTCTTCATCTTTATTATCGTATGCTACTCTTTAATCTAAAAAGCATTGTTATTAAAAACCAAATGCTTACATTAAAAAAGGAACTCTGTGAAGGAGCCTGTTCTTACATAGAAGAATTTGAACTTGCTATTATTCCCAATGCAGCGTCTTTCCTGGAGACCAGCCATGTACATCAATCCAAGAATTTTTATGCTTGAGGCATTTTTTTTCTACTGTTGGCATTTGTAGTAAGCTGTTATTTCAGCTCTTTAGCCCTCAGTACTGCTCTGGATATTGGTGGAATATTCCTATAAATACATCGGAAGCATTAGGCAGTTGAAAGCTTTTAGGGCTAAGATTCACAAAACATCTTATTTATTATTAATAGTCATAGGACACTTTGAAAAAATACTAATAATCTGCCCTAAGGCATCCTTATGATATTCACTTGTAAATTACACAGATTTTTCTGCTCTTACTTATCTTTCCTACCAAAACACTACTTAGCATAACAATCTCTCCTGCATATGTTTTACAAAACACTCTTCTGTCTTTTTCCATGATGCTGGACAGTCTTCCTGGAGAATTGATAATCTAAATATAATTAAAACATTAATTTGATTCTTATTGTTTTAAGAGTAGTTCATTTTTTCATATTTTAGTGGATTATGTAGTCTAACATTATTTAGCACTTTTTTTTATTCAAGCATATATTTTAAAGCATTTTTATGTTTGAGGTATAGAAAAAAAGAAAAAAAATGGTGATGTTACATTTTCCTATTTTGATGTTACACACTTGAATGCTTTACACCTAAAGAAAATAGCTGTGCTTGCTTGCCTGCCTGTTGTTTCCAAAAGTTCACTCCATGACTCACTTTTATCTTTTAGATGGTCAAATATTAATTTTGCTGCCATCTTTTTACTTCCACATTAATATTCAGACACAGAATGAGCAGCCTCCTAAAGTGCAGTTTGTGAGTTGATTCTACCCTTTACTTCAGCTGATCTCTCTTTTTTTGTAAGAAAAGTGTATGTGGTCCTGTATGGGTTAAATGCAATCAGACACTTTTTGAAACATTGTTCTACCTAATACAATAGGAGGACTGCCATAACACAAAATCTAAATAAGAGCTTTAGAAATTCCTTACTTTACTTCATCTTGTCTGCAAAAGATAAAACACTGGTTAGAAACCTAAGCTTGTTGCATTTAATTTTTTTTTTTAAGATTATACACAAATAGAGTATCTCAGTCTCACTTACTTAGTACCAATTATTGGTAAGAAGATGACAAGCAATTTTTTTTTTGTTAATGAATAAAGTTTTAAGCACTCTTCCTGTCATATTTATGTCTCATAAATATGATGTTCCTGAGTTCATGTTCCTTTCACTGCCCACTCTTGTTGAATTCAATTGACAAAGTTAAGACAAAACTGGATTTGTGCTGTGGATTTGTAGTACATGTTGAAAGAGTTTTAGAGATTGATTTGGGATATCTTCTTGCTCTGCCACTTCTCTACTTCATGAGAGTGGTGCCTTGGAAGCCGCTGCTGGGTATGGGCAGGACTCAGGGCTTCCATCTGACCCAGTGGTTGCTTTGTGCTTCTCAGTCCTCTGCCTCTCTTTCCATCATTGCTCAGGAGTCAGGCCTTTGTTGGTTTAGGAGCACTTTGATACAATGAAAGGCAGTTACCTCATTTTGGGGGAAGACCCTGGCAGTGCTTGAAGCCAGTTTTCCTTCTTCCTTCACCTTGGAGCACACGTGCTAGTGATTCTGTTTCTAGATGGAACTCACAGACCGAAGGCCTTCTGAGCCCTGTAATGGCCTGCAGTGTGTGCCCAAGGGAATCCCTCACTCCTCCCTTCAAAGTCAACACATCACTTGGAAAGCTTTTCTCTTCCAGAAGCATTTGTAAGTGTATTGTCCAATATAGTAGCCTCCATTGTCATGAGAAGGCACATCCTCTGCCCTTCATTAGTTTTAATGCCATGGACATTTTTAAAGGGAGCAAATACCTGAGAAGAAAATTGTACATGTGCTCTATAACAAGTAATCTTTAACTAAGCTATATAAATGTTTGTGCTGCTGTGTCTCTGCTTTTGCGTATATGCTGGTTGTCCAGGCTTTTGAACCACTTACTATGGTCTGATGATACTTGAATATGATGCTTGAAAGTTGTTTTCTTACTATTCTATACTTTTCAGATAGGCCACTTATATCATTGCTTTTAGTATGAAATTTTAAATAATTATGCAAATGCATATATTTATGAATACAAAATGAAAGGCTAAGAGGCATACAAATATTTCTTTGGGTTTATGTGATATGTTGGTGTGTTCTGTAGATTTGAGATCAACTTTGTCATTCCTTGTGCAAAAAGTCACATAGATGTACACATTCTATGTACATTTTATAGTATCAAATCATATTCAAAATTTGACACTTGGTGATGTCATAAGGTGTGGGGTACGTATAGTAATTAAGATTGACTTTTTGTACTGTTAGAGTTTTCAGTGTGTTAATGCTAAATTTACCATAAATTTTTTAATAAAAATTGTTTATGAGACTAAAACACAGAAATAAGCACACTAAGTACTTGGAGTGTTTGGATAATGCTTATACAAATTACATGTTTATCTAACAGAAAAAAAAAATTTCCAAATGTTGTCCTTGATGCTGTTTGTTTTGGAAGTCCTTGGGCTATTGTTCATTAATTTGTGCTAAAAATGTATTGAGCTAAATATGAACCATTAGAGAAAGTGAAAATGCATTCAGTAGCTAGTGTGATAACTCAATATTCCCTCAAATGATCTTTGGTGATCAGTTTCATAGGAAGAAAAGGGAAGAATAATAAGAATTTAAAGATCAGCAGATTTCAGCCAATTAATCTTTAATGTTAATATTGTCACTGTATTGATGTGGTAGTCACCAAGTAGAAACTTGCAGTGTATTACTGCATTGAGTTGTCAAGATTTTATTTGTTACTGTTCCATTGATGTAATAGGAGATGGTGTAACTCACTTCAGATTTCATAGGATTATTTTTATTAGAAATGATTCTTTATTTGTGACCATTGATAATAGATGTGTATTTAGGTTTGATGCATATGTTTAAGTAGATTCTAACACTTCAGTAGATAGCAGAATGTCAGTACCTGACTGTTATTTAAATCCGATTATTAAGCATTATTAAAGATAATTTCCAAATAATACAATATTTATAGCTTTTTCACTAGTACATTGGATTTTTTTAAATGAGAACAGAACTATCTTCCAAAGGAAGCAGTTATTCTAATTTTATAAATAACCTATGCTTAGTAGTTAGACATTGGAAATACCACAATTCATTATTTCAATATCTGAGGGACTTAGACATGGTTGCATTTCTGTTTGTTGGTAAACACAGGTGTGATGCTCCTATTATGGCACAGCACAAATCTTTTGTAGGTGAAAAATGATGGCCAAATTTCTATCTGTGAGAAATTTAGGACCCTGAGATTAGCTCAGTTGGTGGAGCATGGTAGTAATGACACCAAGTTTGTGGCTTCAAGCCTTTCCTGGGTCATTCACTGAAGAGTTGGACTTGATGATTCTTGTGGGTCCCTTCCACCTCAGCATATTCTGTGATCTGGAAATATTTGTGTTTTGTTAAACTTTATCAAGTTAGATAAGAGTCTCTACAAAACAAAAAAAAATGTTCTCAAATAGACTTTACATACTTGGGTGACCACATAGCTTGTTTACATTTTCTTATTGCTTGTCTCCTTACCCTCAGAGTTTGAGTTCTTGACTGAATGAAGTCTCTTTATTTGCAGTTAGAGGAGATAGAGTGACCATTCTGTGCATGAAGCATAAAGTACTTGGTTGTGGTCTCTGTACGAATCACTGGGGTAAAGTTCCTGCCCATTTTCTTTCTGTAGTAGCTGCTTGATAAAAAAGCTTGGTGGAAATTTGCATTAAAAAAATTCCTTCCTGCAGTAGACAGAATCTGAAGAAATCACCCCTAATTGTTACAACCTATACCTTCTTTGTGCACAGCTTTTTCTGGAAATCCCAACAAAACTAAGTAAAGAAAGTTCTGAAATGTTAGCACTCTTTAAATTGTAGGGACATAAGAGTCTTACTACAATCTCTACATTGATGAGTTGGTTTCTTATTTTTCAGATGCAAATATGGGCCTTTGCATGTGCTGAATGTGCCCTTTATTGTATTGAGGTATAGAAAATACACATTGTAGCTCAGTCACTTCTGTAGACCTGCCAAGAATGGAATATGTTTAATCAGCCTTGGAGGGTGAATAATCCTAGATACAAGTGTGGCGGTCAATGTTCATTCAGAAAGATGTAGAATATGCAAACAAAATGTTTAGTTAAAGAAGAGTTGAGTGAATTGCTGCTGTGGCAGGAGATGGTTGTAGTTTTTCACCTGAAGCACGCTCATTGCCTTTAATTTTTCACTTGGTTAATAACAAAACTGAATCATGTACAGCACGAGATCACTGGAAGGAAGCATTGTGGTGTGATGGTCTGCTGAGGGTGACGCTTTTGGGCTCTGGCTGTTGGCATCCTGACTGAGTTCATTCTTCTCTAAAATCATGTTGGAAGATTGAAATGCAGCACTAAAAGGACTGTGAAAGTACTGTTAAATGCTCTGGGGAAGCCATACTGTGTTCTTGCTGGCAAATGTTCAGGCTGTTTCTTGAAGCTACAGAAATCTTCATTCCTAAGCACTTGAAGTTGTGTGGCTCACCCAGTTTCATTTCTATTCCAGCATTTTGAAAAATATGTATAATAACCAATAGAGCAGATGAAATAATGCAGATTTTATTTGGCATTATTGGCATGAATCCAGCAATATATCAATGATCACAAGGAAGTTTAAATTTTCTATCAGATAACTTACTCACATTGAAACATTTTCTTTAGATTTTGCCCACCAGGATTACTCTGGTAAGGATATATTGTATCCTACATACTGCTTTCTGAAATGAAATTTTAATAATTTATCAAAAATGAAATGTATCTTGCATAGTGCCTAATATATATTTATTTCAGCCTTTCAGATATGAAATTATCTAGACTAGAAATAGTTTGCTTACATGGCTATATTTTACTTAGATGTTGGAAAAGAGCTTTGAAGACAATTTGATTGCATTTGTCTTGCCAATTTGAAGAGCTGCCTGACTTTGTTTCCTTTGGTTCTTAAAGAAAAAATGCTTCTGCTTGTGTAACACCCCTTCTAAAACTCCATGTAGCAGGATCTGCCATGCAGTAGGTGTTTCTAATAAGCGTGCAGCAGTAGAAGGGTCGGGGACTAACCAGTGAATAAAAGTCAGAACTCAAAATGAGGTGCCTTTCCTGTTTGGCACTGGGCAGTGATAGATACTGATAATGTTTGATTAATGAGCAGCAGACTTGCACTGGGTGAAAACATCTGTAAGAAATGATTTATTATTTCAAAGGTATTGGAAGCTTACTGTATCTTGTAGATTCAATTGTGTGTGCCTGAATAAAATAAATGAGATGCAACATGTGAAAAATGAAAACACATTACTTCTAAAGGATATGTCACAAGCAGGGTATTTTTGTTCAAGTACACTTTGTCACTTTGGGGATTTTTAATGTTGGTCTGAATACAAATCATTTAACTGGCTCATAAAATCAACCTAGTTGGAATTCTTGCATCTATCATTGAGACAGAAATGAGGGTTAAACTTAATATGCTGGAACATCCCTTAAATTTTTGCATATGGCATCATACACAGCTGTTCCAACTGTACATGTGAACAGTAAGAATTCTCCTAGCAATGTCATAGGAGTGAAAAAATGTAATTATGCAAATTTAACATTGAAATTAAGAAAATTAATTCATTTGTAGAGTCATTAAAAGGTAGTGTCAATAAAGTTGATAAAGTTTCCCGTAAATATGTCTATGAACCAATGTCTGATTCTCTTCTCCCTACTTAGGCTGTGTTTGAAAAAGAACAATGACTTGTAGATGGAGATTTCACTTTTGTGTACTTGCAGTCTTGTAGTTGCTGGGTAGTCTTTCAGCCTGCCTTTGGTTTATAGAGTGACCTTATTCTGTGCTATGTGTCAGTGGCTGTCAATCTGGTGGCACGTCCCTTGGTTCTGTTCAGAGCTGCCATGGAGCTGGGAGCACAGAGAGCTAATGATGGTGCAGACTCACCTCCATCAAACTGCCCTGTGTGTTCAGACAAGCTGGAGTGTGCCCTGACTCCAGGATTAGAGAAAACTGCATTTTCTCTAATTTTAGAAATAGGAAAGGTGGGACAATGGCAATGTAATCCGCTCTCCAAATTTCTCCTCTTTTGCTGGGTCAGTGACTGTGAAACACTTCTCTGTAGTGGATAATGTTTGGAAATTCTGATAGATGCTGTTCTGTGAATCTACACCTATTATGTGTATACACCTTATCTACTTTCTTACTTTTCTCTTCTAATTCAGTAGACAGCTAAAATATTTTTCTTCTTGGGATTCATCAGTGATTATTTGTATGTACATAAATGCCAGTCAAAAAAAGACATGTTTTCATGTTGTGCAAAAAAAGTATAACCTGATAAAGGTCTTAATAAAGGTGTGCCAATTTTTGGTAAAATTGGATGATACACTGCAATGTCCCTTGAACTTAAATTCACACTGATTTGTGTGTGTAATTTAGTACTGAATAACAAAAAACATACTTAGTTTCTTAAGACCAAAATTGTTTATCAGAAATTTTGTTTTAAGATCTTTTTTGGTAGATTCTATTCATAGCATTTAATCTTTTCTTCATCTTGTTTTGATCTTACAGGGTCTGATATAGTGGGAGTTAAAGAATAGAAAAAAATAATCTTTATCTTCAATTCTTTTTCATATTATATCTCAAATAGAAAGAAAAGGAAATTAATCTTGTCCTTGGACTGTGCCTTCAGCCAGTTCTTTAGAGTCCTTAAGTAATGTCATAGCTTTGAGTTAGAAGGTTCTCTTGTTCATGGAGAGGTTGGCTCATTCTCTCATCAGGGCCTGGAAGTTAGTTTTCTAAGATGTACTAGACAGTTAAAGCTATTATGAAAGTGGAGGGCATTGGGTTTTACTGTCACTGGATTTCATGAAACAGAGCTCCAGCAGTGACAGCTCCCTCTCTTTAATGTGGAAGCCACAAACTGACTACATTAAAGGAGTGACCTTTCAACCTACAAACTGAGTGGAGTTAGAGCAGCTTGCCAACTATGAGGTCTTGGTACCATCTCTGCAGCAGGTGCTAGCCTAGAGAACATGTGGATCAACAGCTGGATACTAAGTCCTCTGAGCACTCTCAGGATCTTGACCCATTTGTATTTACAAAGGGAGAGAGGAAAAATCCCCCAAAATCCAAACCAAGCAAACCTAAAGAAGTAGATAACTAGAATTTATAGTGATGCTACATGGACGTCGAAATAATTTAGTCTAGAAGCCAGATTGAAACTTCCGAAGCAAAAGCTGTCAAAAACATTGTTAATGTGATAATTTCTGCACTGAAAAATCTGGATCCAGATTCTTTGGTCAGGCAGCAAAGTCTGTAAGCAGTGAAGCATGGAAGAGGTCACATCTGCTGCAGGCCTATTTCCAGGTTTCTTTTGTAAAAAGTATGCAGAAAGCCAAGCATGATGTTTTCCCCTTTCCTTGTTGTCCACCAATTTCACAAGAAAATCATAGTACACCTATAGTTAACACATCTTTTAATGTCCTTTTTTGCTGTTTAGTTTAGTGGTTGTTTGCAGCTTCTGAATGAAACTGGCTCACTGTATTGCAGATGACCTCTAAAATGCCACTGAATTAAGGTTATAATGAAGGACAGAGCTCTTTAATGCACTCAGATATTTACATGCAACATGTTTTATTTCTTTTTTTGTCTTTTTTAAAAAATATCTTTAATAAACAATAATAAATCTTTAATATTTTTATTAAAGATATTTTGCACAGTGAAATCTGTGCAAGCTTTTTATCTGTATTATTACACAATATTTACAGCAAGTTTGATGTCTGGCACTTTGTATATAAGCAGAAATGGAAAATGGAAAACGAAAACCTTATAATGGCTTTTCCTTGCAGTTCTGAGCAGGAACCACACAAAATACACTATCACTGCTCTCAGGAGTGCCAGAAATGTGCTACTGCTACTTCTTGGCATGTCACCTTTTCTAAGCACTAAATACACATGTTTGATGCCCATTTTGTAACAGAGACCTTTTCTTAAAGGCACAAGATAACTTTAATGGTTGTGGAATAGGCAAGCAAAAAGGAAGACAACTCAAAGTTGCAAAGTCGAGTTCATTCTCCAGTTGTAAGTCTGGAAATTCAGTATTTGTTGCTAAGACTCTGCAGACAACAAAATTTGTCCCAAGACTGACTTGTGGTTAGGTGACTTAGAAGATGAAGCAGGAGAATAGGAAAAGAGAAGCCTGGTTTAAGCAAGTTTATGTTTGTTTGATATAACTAGCAGACCAAAGAATCATTTAACATCCTCTCTCTTCAGTTTGTCAGAATTCAGTTTAAAAAATGAATTACCTTTCCTCATGTATGTGTGCATCTGTGAACATGTTGGAAAAAGACTCTGTCAAGGGTTGGTCCAGCTGCTGTTTCGGTTGCATCAGTGCACAAGGGGAAGGAACATTATCACATGTAGGTAAGGGTTTCAAACCATGATTTAAGTTCCATGTGTTTTGCGTAGAACAAGCCCAGCTCACTAGTCAAGGCAGGTTTCTTGGTACAGACATAAAATTGTTTGGAAAATCTGTGGTTGAACATATTGGAGCTATTTCTCATATTTTAGTTAAAGAATAGTAGGACCTGCTTGCATAAAAAATGCTGTGTCTACAAAGGAAGAATTTTATACAAGGACAAAAAAGTATTCTTAAATTCTGAGATTATTTTTCACTATTTAAAAAAATGTTAATAAACTGATTCATGTATCTAAAAATGTGTTATTAGGATTTTTTGATGCCTCTTGAAGCTTCTGCCACTGTAGGATGTAGATGTATGTTTTATTGGCATTTTTAAATTTGAAAACAGATTCAGGACTTAGTGCTTCAAATGTGCATGGAAATGAGTGACTAAATGTAAGGATCCCTCCTTAAGTCAGGAGTTATTCACAAAGTAAGTAGTATTCACAGATGTTGAAATACATTTTGCAGTCATCTTCGTGGCTCTATTACATCCCAGGGGTATGCAAAAGTCCTCTACTCAAGCCACTGTTATTTTGAAAAGACACTGATTTGGGGTCCTTCAGCTGTCATTGTTTTCCAGCGCAGTGAGACTTCCATAATAAACTGCCATATGCACGAATTATAAACTAATGCTGCAAGATAAAGTTCGTTATGCCACTGTGTGCTTTTAAAATCCTGTGCTATTTTTGCTCATGTTTTTCAGCTGGGATGGAAGTGTATCTATAATAGTATGACTAATTATCTTTACATGCATTTATCACTAAATAAACTTCACACAAGACAGCAAGATTGTTTACTTAAGCAGTATAATACTGGGAATGGAAGATAGCTCTAGAACATAGGATTACATTGCCAGAATGATGCTATTTATTAAGCTATGATAACGCTAATGTTCCTTTTTGATGTATAGCATGTGTGACTTCAGCTGAACTTGTAGAGAGCCTTAAGGATGTTTCATTGAACATTTAGTATGGCAGCAAGCCAGAATACATTTAGCCTAAACCCAGATGACAGGTTGGTAATGAGGTAGTGATTGATGACCACTGCTTCCATATGAAAACCTGCTTGATATGCTGTGGGGGAAATGCATTGCTAGCTCTTTTTATTTCGTTCCCTCTGTATTAGTTATTTTTACTATGGAGGAGTAGCATTGGCTGCTGGTTATTCAATCCTGGTTTCACTTTTGGATGAGAACTGAGTACTTAGCTGAGGTTGTAGAGGCACAGCCTAATGGCTAAATTTATATGTTTTTCAAATCCCAATTTCAATGGATTTTTATTGCCAAAATAACTGCAATTATATCACTTAATGAAGCAGCCTATAATATTATTACCTGCCTCTGTAATTTTACAAGTCTTTATGATTCACTTTCTGTGCCATCTAAATGGCATCGCTTTCCCTCCTGATATAAAAAGAGAAATTTGGCCCAAGGGTTGTAACGCATGGGTCAGGCAAACAAGCCTAAACAAAAGACTGCTGATTATTTTGCCTAGTCCTTTTCAATGCTTTTGTGTAAAGACTCTGCACTGCTTATTTAGATGAGGGGCAAACTGTGGTTCTATGCACTAAGAAGGGTATTTAAGCCATGTCCTTCAGCCAGATCCCAGCCTGTTGTCTGGATTAGCAGTAAGCGTTAGGAGGAGGCAGCAGAGGCCTGTAGGGGTTATGTCCATAGCTGTACCCAGTCAGACAGGGTGGATATTAGATGTCCCCAAAGCTGGAGGATAACTAATGGGATCACATTAAGGCCTGGTTAGAAATCACCCAGGGATGCAGCAAAGGGCACTAGGGCAGCATAAATATCTAATGTCAAAAGAGACTCATTATTAGTGTTTTCCCAGGCAGAAGTGACTTTTGGTCAGAAAGGGGTGAGGAAGCTTGTCACCCTAACCAGAGTGACACTGCACTTCCTCAGAGCAAAAATATGAGCAACAAAATTGGGGATCAGTGGTAGAATCAAAAGCCAAACTAAGGGGGTCGTGAAGCAGGGCTGGGGCAGTTTCCATTCTTCTGCTGCTTCCAGAGATGTAAGAGACATGTCCTCTGGAGACAAAAGTGACTGACTTTTCAATGAGGAATGAGTGCAGTATTAGAATGGCAGATTTGTGGGGTGAACATGCATTCAACCCAAATGAGGGAGTGAGTCCAGGAGCACGCAAAGTAAGAGCTAAAGTAATCAGTAATGCCTCTTGGTGAAAGAGAGGGTTCTTGTGGAATTGCAGTAGCGTACACATGTAAAGGAAAGGAATAAAGGAGAAAAGACGGCTGCAGCACTGGGCTGGATTCAGGTATGCAGAGCAGAAATTCATCTCTATATGCACAAATGGAAAATATTATGACAGGAATCATTATCTGGTCTATCTAGGTCATTTAGCTTCCACAAAATTAACATTATTTTTCTTACTAAACCACACCCCTCTGTGGATGTTTTCATTCTTCTTGTGGCTTTCACTTTTACATGTACTTGCAATCTTTTTTGCCACCCTCTGTTTATTGCATAGTAAGCTCTTTGAGGAGCACTGGTCTTCTTTTTCTGTTTGGAAGGTACCCACATCCGACATGTTCAGTACCAGAAATTAGTACCTTTTAACTTAGAGATGTCATTCGTTTGAACTTTCCATTCATTTGGCACTTCCTTTCCATAAATTCCTGTGTATAACTGTAGCATCCTCAGGCAGGCGTCCTGTGAGCTGCAGAATTTGTCAATTCAAGTAAAAAACTACTTTCTTTTGAATGTTTTGAGTGAGTTTTTCAAATGTTCACACCTATAAACTGTCCTTAATTGAGACAACCACATTTTGTTGCTCACTGACCAGTGACAAGATGGAGCAGGTCCATTGATTTTTACCCTCTTCCTCGAAAGACCTTAGTTTTAACAAGTAGTGGCAAGTGAGGACATAGTCTTTCGGTGGAGATTAATGGCCATATGGTGTTGTTGCTTATACACTGGAAAGCTTAGTTATTTACTGTAAAATCTGACTCAAAATTCTATACGCAAATCAGAAACTCCTACTTGGTTTGTTTCCATAACAACACACAAAACAACATCAATCACTTATAGTAGAGCTCCACACTCCATAATTAGGGATGCAGTTTTAAGAAGTGTGGGAGGAGTTCTGTAAAGTGTTTTTATGTTAAAAACAACATTAAGCCTTGTTCTCACAAAAGCTTATGCACAAACTTCACTTAACAGAATGTAATTAATTCCATTGGCATTTATGGTATGTCTCCACAGCTCTGATGCAGTGTCTGGAGTGACTACGCATGCTCTTCTCTGTCGTGTCTGAATGACTGGAGTATGAGCAAGGTTTCCTTGAAGGCAAGCTTGCCTTCTGAATAGGGAGCAAATGGGGGTTTACCCCTACAGACAGAGTCACCACTTTACCATACCAGGCATGGATTTCAGTATGAGAGTAAATGCTTGCAGTACGACAACCTGTAATATTGGAGAAAAGTGATATCAAGAAAAAACTGCTTAAAGCACTTTAGGTAGGAAAAAAATTAAAAAATTTGCTGTGTATCTTTTTAATATAGAATTTAAGCCAAAGGGATATCTACCGTAAATGGTATTTTCCACTAGTATCAGGAGTATTCATATACTGGTGGAGAATACTCTCCATGCTGTCTTCACAATCACAGTGAAGGATAGATTCTGCCATATGAAGCTATTACAACATCATAACACCTTCACTGAGGCAGTCCCACAGCCCCACTGATGCCTTACAGTAATTTACAGATTGGAACAGTTTGAAATAATCAAAGTATTACTTCCCCACTCTACTTACTACATGGCTAAAAAATGGAGAGGGTTGTCTGTAATTGGATTTTTTTGTGTTGTTTGTTAGTGTTTGGGGGCTTTTGTTGATTTTTTTTTTAATGCACATTGTCTGTATTTTAAAGAACCAACAAAACATGCTTTAAGTTCTCCTGGCATTTTTGAGGCAATAACTAAAACATTTTCTCTAAAGCATCTTGTAGCTGACAAATCCCTGGGCCCTTAGGCAAGCTGTGTTTGAGTCTTGTTGCTTTCAGCTGCTCCAGAGACAGCACGTGGTGTGTGCCTAGGAAGGAAAGGCTGAAGGGGAAAACCCTGAACAAAATGAGGGACAGTTAAAAAAAAAGTAGTAGATAAATGGGAGAGAAGACAATAGTAGATAATTAGGAGACAAGAATTTCTGTAATGAAATGGAACTGAAAAAATTAAGGAACTAAAAAGAAAGAAAAAGTAGATAGAATACATAAACTAGGGGGAAAAGTCAAATAGGGAAATAAAAGCGAAAAGACATTAAATTATCCATTAAGATTATAAAAATGGGAAGGATTAAAATAAAACAGAAGCTCATATAGTTGTTCTGGCCATATTTTCAATAGTTTTCTTCCTTTGATAACCTAGACGTCAGCTTTCTCTTTAAAGAAAAAGAGCAGCTGAATAGAATAAGTGCTTTACTGAGTTTTGATCCTTTCTGTCCTTCATAAAATATTAATTGTCTTGTATACCAAATAAGTAAGATCTAAAAGGTAAAAAAAAAAAAGTATTTACATGAAAACCTCTCCTGATTGGTCAGCTGTAGTAAGTTAAAAGAAGGGGAAATGTGTATGTTCTGAGGATTTTTACAACAGTTTTGATTATGTTTCTATTTGTCTCAAAGAAGAAGCATATTGGTATATCAGTGGATATATTATAGGATTAAAAAAGCCCAACATAATTAAATCACAGCTAAGGTTGCTAGGTGACAAATAAGAGAAGCTATATAATTAGACATGTCCAAAAAAAGTCAAATAGTGGAAAGTAGTAATCCTGAAGGAAGGTTGCCATTGTCTGTGCTGACACCAAATGACCATCTCATTCAAATGTGCACTTCATTAAAGAATCACCTCCTGCTTGGCTTCTGCAGCTGAGGTCTTACTACTCTGTGTGGAGTCGGTGGAAACAGGGAGACTTTTAATTAAGTGTGAATTTTGATTTGCTCTCTGAATATTCCTTTGACAGCATATTATTCCTTGGTTTTTAATATTAGCAATCACATGTTTTTCCCAAAGACAAAGGTAGTAGCTGCCCACTGATTTGTGTGAGTCTTTCTACCTGTGTCAAACCTGTACAGGCTACTGGCAAAATAGCTATGATGTGACACAGTCTGTAGGTGTAATCCATCTCCTTCAAGCAAGGAAGGGAAAATAGTTGCAAAAATAAGCATTTTACAGTAATTAATAGATATTGGGGGCTTGATTCCTGTCTCTAGTAATTGAGGAGCTCTCCCAGTCTACCAGGCCTTTCTAAGACCATAGAGGGTGGTCTTTCAAGGACATTGCTTCCATCTCTCAGCACCGTGGATGATTCTTGTGTGAGGCATGGGTGGTCTGGGTTCCTCCAGAGCTCCAGTTGCAAGCAGGATAAGTGTTCAGACAATGCTTGCCCTAGCATGGTTGGAGGCAGGAAGTAGTCTGCGTGTTTCCCACACCATAAAAGTTCTAGCTTGAAGATCCACTCTTCAAGCCTTTAAAAATCCTATTGTTTGAATTGCCCAGGAGCCATCACAACCTTGTTTCTATTGTATGATCCTCAGCAAATCACTTAAATTTCTTTGCACATCTGTAAAATGCAGGGATAAGTGTTCATCTTTTATCTGGGTCCTGGATATTTTGAGGATTGACTGTTTGTGTAGCACCTTGCAAATAGAAAGTGCTACAAACAGTAAATGCTATTTGTTACTCATGGTATCAAAATAACTCATGCAGCCAAGCGTGGAGTATGGCTTGCTGTCTGCCTACCTGATTTGCATTCCTACATGCAGTGAAAATAGGAAGGTGTTGCTGTAATAGCAATACCTGCATTTTTATAGATTTTATGGCTCTACTGTCTGGTCAGAACATTACATCTGCTATACATTTAATTACAAGGCTTCAGAAATTTTAAATATTATGTTTTCTTCCATTTTTCTTCAATGTCACATCATTCCATTTATGGCATCTTTCTCGTGGCATCGTTTACTGAAGTTCTGTTAATTTCTTCCCAGGTGTTTAGTTGGATGTATGATTTACCCTTCAATAATAAATGTTCCCCTATTCTGTAAAATTTATGCAATTAGGAATTTTGGTTTCAGCCCAGTGTTCTAAATGATCTGTGTAAATGATTGAATGAATAAATAAGTAAGTAGTGAAGTGTCCTCCCCTATGGTGCCTCAATGATAATGCTTTATCTTGCAAAGACTGCATTTAGAAACTGTGTCACTTCTTGCCCCTTCAACAGTTTTTTATTCAGATATTGTGACATATAGCTTAATTAATTATTTTTTCCTGAGCTATGAGTCTCTGAAAATGCCTTTTTTCTTTTAATTTGGTGATAGAGATGAGGATGAAAAAAAAAAAAGTTTTCTGATATATAAATATACATCTGCTCAGCATTTGATTTCAGGCTCAAGGCTAAGTGTAATTGTAATCTCTCCCTCCAAAAATTGGAGGGCATGAGCTTTTGGGAAGATGTGTACTTAAAGGTATGGAGCTGTATCTGTGCATATACTTGGTGACATGATTGCCAGTGCAGGGTTAACCAGCTTTCATCCCACATGCTGTACCTTCAACATGCAGATTTGATTTTGCATTTGAATGCTTAAGTGAATACTTGTTTTCTATTTATATGTATACTAGAATCAGAGGTAGACTTTGTTTTAGCAGATGATTCTGTTTATCTGAGTCCCTCTCTCTCACACAACTGTTGTTGTTGCTAAGGTTAATTAAAGTCATTCTATATCTAATTTTATATGTAAAGCAAAACAAATTTATAATTTAAAATGCTTGTGTAAAAGTCTTGGTTCCATATAACTGATTTGGTTATGCTGTACTTCTGAAAGATAATTTCATCAGTAGGGCAGTGGATGTACAAATCGAGTTTTTCCATCTATGTGGTGCAATTTTTGCATGGACTTTAAGGAAGCTCCAGGATTGATCAGGATCAGTTGTAACCTGTTATAAAATGACATGAGAGATAGAATTACTGTTGTTACATGTTGCAAACATCCACAGCTGTAGGTAGTGATATTTGGGAAGTTGTTTTTAAATGCTAACAACTGAAATAATCTGTGAATGGAGGAAAATTGTATTCAGTTTTTGATTTTAAGTTGTTGTCCTTATCCTGCACTCTGATTTTACAAGGTTATTGAGTCATTTTGTTGAATAAGGCAAGCCCAATTCCATCATTTGCTCAGAAAGGGACTGTGAATGGCAAGATATGCTTTTTGCAATAAAGTATGTGTGGTGCTAATTAGAAGGATGGAAGGAGGTTTTGGAGAGAAGACATTTCAGAAATTAGCTCTTGACCGTTGTGTGAGATCTGTGTTGTCTGGTTTTCCATGTCTGAGTTTTTTTTCTTTGCAGTGTGGGTGGAGGAAGAAGGCATCTGATTCCTGGTATACTGCCACTGGCTTGGAGAGCTCTGTAGCTGATAGAAACACACCAGCTATTGAATTCCTCTGTTCTATGAGTGTCTGGTACCTATGCCCTGATAGGGAATACTTTTCTTTTACCGAACTGTAGTAGTGGATTTTTTAAATCCCAGATGAAAAACTCAGAAATCTTTCCATGGCTTAGGACCTCAACCAGGGCAAATTTCATAGAATTGTAAAATAATTGGAAGGGGCCTTTGGCAATTGTCTAGTGTAGCCCCCTAGCTCAAAGCAAGGTCAGCTGGAGCAGGTTGCCTAGGACCATATCCAGTTTTGAACATCTCTAAATACATAAGAATGCCTGCTCTGAAAGTCTCCTGGCACTCCTGAGGTTCTTTTCTTCCACATCAGTAATGTACAGACATACAGGTCTTTTGGCAGATAAGGGATGGGTCCCGAAGGTACTTAGGCCCAAATCAATCAGAGTGTTTAGGTGCACACCTAGGAAGGGGCTTGTTTGAGGTACTGTACTCAGTTTGGTCTGTAACACCTGTAACTGTGTTACAGTTAATGTCATATTTCTGCAGGGAAACCTTTTTCAAAACTTGATTTTATTGTGAGTGCTTTCACAAGCGTATCTGACTTTCACTGCCCGACTTGCCTACAAATCCCTACTAGGATTTTCTTCTGGCACTTGGGTAGTCACAGAAGACTTCCAATTATGTTTCTAGATGTGCTTCTCTCTTCAAAAATTTTGTACTAATGTGAAAGTAAGCAAGTTTTTTATGTTTTGATCTCCTGCATATTTTCATTTCAGCTCTAAACAACATGTTATCTGTGGTTGTATTTTATAATTGCATCTAATTATGTAATTATATCAATTTTTTACTACTGTCAGCTGCTTTTAAAAAAAGTTTCGTACTTTTTAAAAATTCACTTTTACTATTATAATATTACACTGATGAGTTGTTTCTCCTTTGTGCTTTGCACAGACAATATTTCTGGTAAGGCAGACATAGATAGAATGTAGCAATTTCTTAGCATAAAGAAATTGGATAGAATATCTGCTTTCCTGATTTATTGATTAGCCCAGGAAAGTTCGATAGCTAACTGAGGGTTTCCAAACTGTCAAAATATTCAGTGACAAGTTGATGTTGACATAATTGAAGTTGAATGTATTAATTTTGTCTTAGTGATCTAGAAATCAATGCATTTTAATACTGACTTTGTTCTGGGCTGGATCCAAAGCACAGTGAAAGGCCTAATGCTGTGAACAACTAAACTTTTTTGTTTAGTTGTGCAGCTCTCAGCCATTTCACATAGTGGAAAGCAGATCAAGTAGGTAGGTCTAATTATGGACAGAGAGCAAAAGGTGACAGTGTGTAGAAATTAATTTGTGTTAAATAATGGAATATTTAAAATTAGCTTAGTCTGTGCTTATATGTTTGTATTACAGCATATCCTCAAAGCCTTTGACAGTTTTGAGCAAAAGTTACCTTTTAGTTCAAAACACAACAGCAAATCCATATAATTCCGTAGATCCCCAAACAGTCTTTGTTTCAATGAGCCTGTTTTTGTTACTCTCACAGAAATTTATTTTCAGTTTTCTTCTGATGATTAATAGAAAAGCTGCATTTAGTAGAACTGCTAAATTCTACGTTTGACAAGAAATTAAATCTGTTTTAAAAAGAAAGAATAGCACAAGCTGCATCTTAGATTTATGCTAGTGTCATTGGATTTAGGCACTTGAAACTTGAAATTTCAAGAGCAGATTTTACATACAACAGAAACCTGTAAGCAAATTGAAAGTGCTGCTTAGGATTCATAGAGTAACAAAATGCATACTCCATCTCTGACATAATTTGTCTTGAGGTTTATGAAATAATTTTTCATTGGATTATAATATTTAATGTAATTAAAGATACAATTTGCTATTTAGTAAACAATGCATTTTGTAACTTCATTAAAAATGCTGCCTTTCTTAATTGTAATGGCCCAAAAGGTTGTCAGTGAACTGTACATTAACTGCAGAGATAATAATGATTTTATATGCTAATAATTTTTAAATTAATAACTCATGTAGTTTTTCAGCCACACGGGGAAAATAATTTACATTCTTAAAGCTTACTTTGGTATTAACCACTTTACTTGGGGAGAGTGGATATCCTCATATAAAATGTTCATTTGTTTTACATTAGCACTAATGCAAGCATGTAGGACCCACTGGTGTGAAAGGATTAAAAGCAGCAGCATTAGACAAGCGTGAACATTTCAGAGAGAAGTCCTTGTTAGAGGGACCTATTGGGACTGTGTAACTTGATTTTCTATTTATTGATCTTGTTTTTGTTATCATTTGAAACTCTGTTCAGGGAGAACCTTCCTATTGTAGTACTGCAAATACAAAAATCTGCACCAAGTAGACATAAAGGATTCATGTTCACTTCCAGGTAGATTTGTGTGCCTTGGTTGGCTTTAGCATGGGTTGGATGCCTTTTTGGAGGAAACATGTGCTCCCTTGGGAGCATTTGCATCATCTCTGCAGGTAATTTGAGAAGTCTCATTTTAACTTTCTGGCATCTTTGTCATAGAAATCTCTTCATGGACTGAAAAGAGACATACAGTCCTACCTCACTGATGCTTTATCACAAAAATCATTTTTGCTTTAAAAAAGTATAAATTTCCAATTTTTAATGTTTTACTTCCCCACCAAGTTAATAAGTTTAAGAGGAGAAGGAAGCTTCTGTGAATGCCTGTGCAGGTATCTGCACCTACAAGCCAAGTACCTGACCCATGATCTCCAGTGTTTCACTTCATCTTCCTGACTGCTGGGCATCGAGGAGGCATTTGGAGACGTGCAGCACCCTTTCTGTTTTCTAGATAGGAGCCTTACAGCATCGGAGGTTCAACTGCATTGTCTTTTTGACCCAAAGGCTCAGATTTAGTGTCCTGTCATCAGGATGGGAAATGCCCAAGAAAAATGCAGGCACTTGATGAAAATAGTATAATTAGTTAATAAAGACACTCTAAGTAAAATTTATTTATGAAATGCCACATATGCTGTTCTTGAGAAAGGAATTGAGATTTAGTTAATAGGTTAAAAAACTTTAGACAATTCATGAGTTCTTTCTGTCATTTACCCTTACTCAGAACAGGACTTGGTCAAAGCATGAGCTTGCTTAGTTATTTCCAGCATGGAATGCTATGAAGGGGTAGTTATGCAGTAGCTGTAATGTTTCTGAGCTGATCTACCTGTGTGGGAGAGTATCAGTTTAACAGATTATTTACATAAAACTCCTTGCTACAGCTGCTTTTAAAAGGAAAGGCAGATAAATATGTGCTTAATGATAAGGACATTGATGTGTAGGGAGCAAATGACCTGAGTTGAGAATGCTTATTGACCCTCCAGCATGTTACAAGAATGTCATATTTGTTGCAGGGTGTTCTGTACTGACAGTGTGTGACAATCTGAGAAGATAAAGCCTCTGATGACACATACTTATTATTCACCTGCAATTATAAAACTCTTTGTGTTTTTTTTCATAATTCATAGTGAACACTGAAGCATAATCATGTTGAAAGTGTCTCTTCAGAATGTTGCTTTAAAGAAATGAGTAAGAAAATCTTCTCAAATGTTTTGATAGATGATTCATGGCACTGGAACTGCTGATGAGGAGCCAATATAGCCAAGTCTATAAATATGCAGTTACGAGAACTCTGGAAACATGAATTCTGGTAGTGTGACAGATTCAAAAAGCACTTTTTCTACTGGAGTAGGTTTCTAGAGTTGCTCTCTTCCTGTTCTACATTCAGGTGCCGTTGTCTAATTAGGCTAATTGGCTGGCAAATTTGCCAGCTTTTAAATTAAATTAGTTTGGAGGTGAGAGAACAAATACCATCAGAAACGTGATTTATTCTTTCTTTCCATAATAATTGTTTCTTTTTAACTGAGCAGAGCTAGGCTTTGTTATTTCAAGGGAATTTCTGCTTAATTTACTGTATATGACACATTTCCAGAAGAAATTAATATTGGCAGCCTATTACTAAACCTTTAAGCAAAGTAATCATAATGGAGAGACTGACCTCCACCTTACCTGGCAGTAATGGATAAAGCTCTAGCAAATAACAGTTACCTGTTATTTTAACAAATTCAGCTTTCCTTGAGTCACTACATGTGCATTTTCCTGTGTTTCCCATTGCTTCTGAAGATCCAAAATACACTGAGGGTAATGAGAATGAATGATAGCTGTGTTTTTTTCCTTCAGCTGCTGGTTGTATTAAATCCACAGCTCCTGTGCAGACCTACAAATCTATAACATCCGTTTCAGATGAATTTGGAAACAAGGGGCTGCGTTCTTTTATTCTTGGTGCAGAGATTAAAATTGATCACAGCAGACACAAGGGAGCAGATTTGAGTATCACAGCTCAATGTGGTTAACTGGGATGGTGCAGGGCTCCTGTGCTCCTTAACTGTGCACATACAGGTTACGAATATTATTGATTGCAAGGGTCAGGAGAGGCTGCAGGGAGGTTTTGCTGCATGATGCTATTTGGTAATTTTTAAGGGACAAGAGCTATGAACTCTCATAGCATCTGGGACAGGTACAGTTTAAACTTGACAAATGGAGATTTATGTTTGTGTGAGCTGGCAAAGCCCTTCAGGTGGAAATAATAAATGGAAATTTGATAGGATGGGTTTTTTTATCATAGGTCAAATATTGTGCTGTAGAAAAAGGGAAAAACAGAGATTTAATTATTACCTTTTCATCAGAATGTACTGATGATAGGTTTTCAGTTGTAGATCTGTGCTGCAGGATAATGAATAATGTTTAGAAGTCTTTTCTTGAGGCATCATTTTAAAATATATGTAGAGATGGTTTATCTGAAGTGATGGAAAAATGCAGAGTTGGCAAATTATACAGTTGTAGTTACTGAGTACAATTTATAGTATCTTTTTCTTCCTTCATGTGGACAAAACCAGTATATAAATATAAATATGCTAAGATTTAAGATGAGGAAATATAATAAATTAACAAAGAACTGGGGAAAAAAATTGTTTCCTATATTGAAATTTCATGTTGAGTGCTAATTATTCATTAGCTTTTGGCAGACCTTGCTGAATTACATTGATGACTTCTACATGTGAAACAAAAGAAATGAATCCTTGTAATGTTTTAAAAATAGGAATGACCAGAAAGTGCTGTATTTTGCAAATATTACTTAGCATGTGGGATTTACTTCCTGAAGGAATAAGTTTTTACAAATTTTTAATGTAGATCAAGTTATACAGGGTGCAAAGCTGTGATTGACTCAACCTATTGTTTCATAGGCACTGTATTGAAACAGAATGGGAGCTATGGAAGTTGTGTGCAGGAGAGGATAGTTGTGGGTTTAAGACAAATGGCTGTAGTTAGATATTTCTATGATTCTTTACTGCTCTCTTCCATCAAATTTAGGAAACAATATTATAAAAATCAGTGTTTAGAATTGTGACACGGATACCACCTATTGGCTATTATATTCCTAATATATCAAAAATGCAGGTTTGATTTTAGGTAGTATAAGTTGATGTCGCCTCAGTATACCTCATTGCAGCTTCCTTGTTGTACAGTGCCTGAGGTCTGACTAAGGTGTTATTCCAGAATATTAATGACTTAATTACTCCTCATATATTTCTACAGGATGAATTTGCTGCCTTTGATAGTTTTTTTTCAGCTGTTGCTTTGTGATAGTGTAGAGGCTTAGTATTTATTTTTCTTAATAATGCCACCTAAGTATTTGTGGTTTTTTCTTTGCGAATGTTTATCATCATTTTTGCTCTCATTTTATTCATTCCCTTTGTATTTATTGTATGTAGCCTCTATTGATCCAGCTTTTCAAGATTTTTCCCATGTTTTGAAATGAAAAATTAATATGAAGAGATCTTTTCTATATTAACATTTGATTTTCCCTTTATAAATTTCCATTTGCTTATATTATTTCAATATACCAGCATGACTTCTTATAAACAGGGCATATTAGAGACATAAGGTATAATGAGTCTGCTTGGGGAAACATCTTGTTTCCATTGCAAACAGGTATGGTAGTATTTTCTGCTTTCTTTTAGGAGTTTGATGCTTTCAGTCTCACAATCCAGTTTATTTTGCTTTCACTTCCACATATTTGGGTTTTCTGTGCTGGTTAAAAATCATTTTACTGTGGCATATGGTTTCTGAGATGATAGATTTTTTGCTGTCTTTTAAGTTACTCATGGGCAGTCCCTGAGGAGGGGATCTTGCTTTGGGGCCACTCAGCACTGTTTACTGAACACGAGTAAGCACTGGGACCAGTTTCTGTTCCTCTAGAGTGGTGCAGTGTATCACACTGGCAAATATTATCTGGCTGGTGTCAGCAGGAAGCACACCCCCCCATCTTTCCTTTGGCAGGTTACTGCTAGGAACAAACTCGTAGAAGGAAGAGGGAAAGAAACTGACAACATCAGCGTGTCAGATCTGAACCTTCAGCCTTCCTGGTTCAAGAACGCTCCTGAAAAATGACAGCTCAAGTCCATGGTGGGAAGTGACCAAATTCCAGTCAGGACTAAAATCCAGTTTAGTTCTATTGTAAGCAGACTGGAGCAAGCTCTGCTCCTGGGTGGAATGATACATTCTTGTGGTAGAGATGGATTGGACTCAGACTGCTAAATGCATTTTCGCTAGTGACCTTTTCAAATTTGTCGCCAGTATAATAAATGTTGCCAAGACAACTTAAGAAAGGTTTGCAGCAATATTCCACTTTATTTTTTACAGCAGATGTTTCTTCAGTTACTCTGTATTACAATTTACAGAACTCTTATGTTCTACAAATCAAGATTCATAGCAAACTGTTTCAGTGCTTTAAGTCCTGCAATAAACAACACCAGGCAGAACAGAACCAGAGGGAAGGTAAGCAGACATCTGCATTCATCCTTCCCTGTGATAAGGTTTGCTTCATAGTGATCTTCACATTTCAGCAAGCTCATTCACCAGGGCTACCAGCTAACTTCCTGAAATCCTCAACTTGATTACTTCAAATATGGGGAACATTAAGTATCAATTTCCAAACACAGAAGAAAGGCTAGAATTACCATCTGTTTCTTAATTTAGAAATCTGTATATGTTTGTACAATCTAGTATCACTTCTTCTAGTGTGTCCTGTAAAGAATTATGTTTTAAAAACACTTAGTGATACTGTATGATTCAGTTCTGAGGTATGCATTTTAATAGAGTGCTTTTAGAGGATAAGGACTCAAAGTGTTGAGTTCAAAATCTTCATGGTGCTTAAGTGAATAGCCAGATATTGACATTTGAAAAATTATTACATAATTTCTCCTGATCTTTGTTTTATCATCTTGAAACACTGATGTTTTTCATTAAAATACAGTATTTTAGTCATACTTGAGTGTTGCCCTATTAAAATTCAAAGCATGTGTCCCCTAAGTTGACCATAATAAAATTAAAACCAGCAGTTAAGACTAGAGGCAGGCTGTAGAGGGTACACTAAAGCCTTGAGTAAGGCTGGAATGATTACCAAAAAAATCAAATGAGGGGCGGAGTCTATATCTGATGAGGCTAATGAGTTATGGCCCATCTTTGGGCACTTTGGCCAATATTAGGTGTCAGCCTGATCTGATCATGGGATCACTAGATGTGGTGAGGGCAGACCACAAGGCTGGTTTCTATTCCATGCTCAGGGAGACAATACTGATTGTGTTGTCATAATCCTAATTTCCATCATTCACATGGACTGAACTCTGAACTCTGCCTGTTGTTCCCATCTGCACTTTGTGATGTCTAGCTCGTGTGAATTTTGGCTACCTCTGAACTGGGCTTGGACAATTGGTACTCAAAGAAAAAATGGATTATAAGAACAAATTTAGCTCTAAATAATCGGACTCCCTCACTCATGTTATTTCTTTACCATTTGCAAGGGTTCAGATACTTGTCTCTGTGTCTAATTTAGCAACAAGGCAAGGTGTGAGCCCTACAGACTGCATTGCTTCCAGGTTCAGCTGCTTATTCAGAGGTTTTTAAAAGCCATGGTATGGATATAGCTGTTCAATTTAGAATGCACTGCAGCAATTGTGTATGGCTCATGCTGGTATGTGTGAAAGGTGTTTTCACATATGCTGTACACACTGCTCATTCTAACTTGAGGGTAAAAGAAGGCTAACCCTCGTGTAGTTACTTTACTTTTTTTCCTTTACTTCTAATTTTCTGTGGATGAGGCCTTTAGCCATCATTAGGGAATAACTCCTAAAAACCTTGCAAGCATACATTTTCCAAAGAAAATAAATCATTAATAAAAACTACAGAAAAGGAGCAGTAATATTACAAAATTAATCTACCAGGCTTACAGAGAAAACAAATTTGAAGGAGCCACCTGCTGTGGAGATGAGGCAGTAATCCCAACAGCAGGAAATAAAGGGAGGGAGGGAGAAAATACAAAAGCATAGACATTAAAAAAGTAATTAAAACACTTATCTCCATCGACATACGTATCAAACAAAAAAAAATAAACCACCTAGAAAACATACTTTATTGAACGTCACAACAGGAAGTAACAAAGCTGTCCCCATAAAAAAATCTCCCGCAAAATGAGAAAGATTCTTTACAAATACAAGCCTCAAAAGTATTTACTGAAGTGCTAATCACTAATGGACTGACCTTGAGAAAAGCTGAGCACTTGCAGAGTATTTGCAACTTTTCTGAAAGCCTAGATGTTTAGTGCCAAGCCTTTAAAAATGTAAAGAAAGTTACTTTCTAGGTACCACTGGTTGTCTTTCCATGCATGGTGTATGTCACAGCATGAGTTGTACTGGTATATTTAGTATAATCAGCTCTGGGGCACACTGTATTTGGATTATGCATTTCAATATAGATACTTTCTAAATTGTGCAGTATTGACCCATAGACAGCAATGTTATCAGTATGGGTGTGGGTGAATGTGGCTTCTTAGAAACAAATACGTGAAGCATATCCCACAAGTAGTTCCTGTCATGTCTAGGTAAAACTATACATTTGAGAGTTATGAAAGTTTACAGTTTCAGTGTTATCATTCAAGAAAATAACATATTTAAAACTCATGGTCCAGTTTATGTATATCATGGATTGTGTGACACTAAATAAAACTGCTTTAAATACATAGATTTTGATCTCCGCTTCCCCAGCCCACAGAGGAGACTTGTTCAAGAAGATCAGAGCATTCGGAATTATTAAAGTAGTGCTCATGTGCTTGTGTTTTACAGTGTGCCATGTACCTTTGTAGTCACAGTCTAACCATATGGTATCTGTAGCTGCAAGTCTCTGGGCAAGTGTGAAATGTCATCAGATCTGCTCCATCTGAAATATCTTTGTATGGACTCACAAGGAGCAAGTTGGAACACTCAGTGTGTAAAAAGGCAGGGAGATGGGACAAAATGGTGCTTTTCTGTTAATTCAGAAGGACCCTTTCAGAAGACAAATGGTGGATTTAGAATTGACCTTCAGAGGGAAATGACCCTGTATAGTTCTGTACCTACTTTAGCATATCCTTTTTAAGAAAATTAAAATAAAAAAAAATTAAAAATTGGTTAAAAAAAGAAATTATCAGAAAATGTCATTTCCTATAAAATTCACATCAGTCTCTGGTTATCAGCCTTCCATGGCTCCTTTCCCCAGGACACATGAAGGGGCAGAGCCTTCTCCTGGCCAGAGGTGCAGAGCTGCTGCTGCAGGATCTGTGCTGCCTCCTTGCCAGACTGTGCTCAAGTTTCTTTTGCTGAGTAACAGGCTGGGCTCAGCTTGTCTGGGCTTGGTCTCTCGGATGTTATTTCAGGAGATTTGCATTGCCACCATAGCAGATATGCAGAAAATCAATGCTGTGTTTCTTCTCTCCAGTTTTGTATGGGTTTCATGGATTTTTCTCCTCATTCTCAATAATACCTGACAGTTAAAGGCTTTCCACCCAATCCTAGGATTTCCTGTAATAGAGGCTATGAAGGACAGAAGAGGAGTTTTCCTTGTAAATGTGATTTAAAAAAATCTGGTTTAACTCTGAAACATGGAGATGTTAAAAAGGTGGAAAGATGTCCTTGCCCTCTAACTTTCTAGCTCCAGATGTATAAGGCAAGAGAAAATTTTAAAAATAATGCATAAATTTGTGAACGGGGTTTGATGCTTGGCTTCCTTGTTTTAAAAATTAGAAAAAGGAATGTGCATAGCCAGTGAATCACATTTTGTTTCTTTTTTATTGAATTTGGATAAATTTATGCATGCAATGTAATTTCAAAACAAATTTGAAAGACTCAATATAAAGAAATGTACAAAGGAAGTGTCTTCACTTTTAAAAAGTAATAACTCTTGGTATTTTCAAATACAGATTACATTCACCAGAAAAATTCAGTATTATCACAATTCAAAATAAAGGCAAAAAACCTTTTCATTGTTTGATGTGAGAAAAATGAGAAAAAAAAATGTTCTAGTTAGTTTTGTCTCTGCAGGCTCCTGTATACTTACCCTTCACCTTCACTCATTTTTTTTTTTGTCGGAGATGTGTTTTTAGTCACTGCCAGTGAAAACTGTACTTGACCCTTATCAAGGACGAGAGCCTATTTTGTGTGTCAGTTATTAAGATTGGTTCAGAAGTTCATTTGAAACCGCAAATTTGCCCAACCATGTCAGATTTAAATAGTCCAAAAAGTTCAGTCTCAGAAGCATAGCTGTTGCTGGGGAGAGGGGATTTGATCAAAATAGGAAATAGATATGTGGTGCCTGTACTTGCTTTAGTTTCCCTTTCCAGATCAGGCTCATAGTTAGAGTAGTAGCAGACTTAGCTGACTGATGTGTTGGCCTGCCTGGATTTATTTGGTGCAGCAGCTGAATGGACTTGGTGCCCTGCTCTGCAAGCCAATCCTTACATTGTCTATGCATCCCTCTGGTACATTGCCTTGTACATCTGACAAATTTACTCTAATCATTCAGCAATTCATGTCTCAACTGTACTAGAGAGTATTGTATCTAAATTTTCTTTAAAGGGAAACAATAGACTTGAGACTGTGCATGAAGAAAATTGATATGCAAGAGTATTGTGAGAACGGAGTACAAGATCTTACCAGGAGGCAGATGATGTTTTTATTAATACATATGTGCACATATGTATTTATATGTATATATAAAGGATATAAAAAGGGGAAGTTAAAGTTTGTGTTTTCCAAAGCCACTGTTGTGGTGGTTAAGGACTTTGGAAAGTCTATGGTATGTCATGCATGGGAGAGACTTTGGTGCTGAGGAATTGCACACTGGAGAAGGAGTTATGGGGTTCAAATGAAGGAAGGAAGCTAAGAGAGTAGTGATGCCTACTGAGAGATAGCTGGAGCATCTGGAGATGGAAGGCAGAGCACAGCAAACCAGAGGGTCAGGAATCAAGATGAATTGCTTTCTGTGCTGCACCTGACCCAGATTGGGACTGTCTAGGTTAGATTTTGCAAAGCTGAACTAGATCTGTCATGCAAGCTGTTATTTTCACAATGTTTCTACTTTCTCTATTCTTAGTAAATGCAGTTTTCCACAGCCCATGAGGCTTCATTGCGTGGTTTGGATATCACTTACTTCAGAAGCTTCCCTGGCATCAGCAAGCAAAGCAGCTTAGGCTTCAGGAAGCCCAGGGCTGTGGCTGCAGAAGATGGGGGGCTCAGCACAGCCCTCTGCTTGTAGCAGGGTGTGCAGAGCCCATCCAAGCACCACCAGAAGAGCTGCCTTTCTAATCTGCCTTTTGCTTGCCCTTCAAAAGAGTTGTTCTTCCGTTCAGAGGAAGGAAATAATTATTATCACTAGGTATTGGTACAGATTATTTAAAGATGGAAGATGTGGGACAGATTGTTTCAGAACATGAAATAGCAAATAATAAATTAAAAAATCTTTTTAGAGGGCTTGCAAGTCGATTTGGAGAACAGAGAATTGACTTACTTGGCTTCAGCGTAAAAGCTAGGGAAAAGACCTTATATTTTTTTAAGCATTTTCTGTTGGGCGGCTCTTGGCTACTTTGTACTAGTGTGTGAATTCCTTTTTCTAAAGATCTCTCTGATTTATCTTTAAAGCGTATTTCTCTTGGTTCATTATTTTGACCTAAATTTTGTCTTTCATAGGTAACTGGGTTTTTTTTTAAATTTTATTTCTTCTCTGAAACCATTTGCTCAAAACTGCATTTTTTCTCTACAGCTATTTTTCCTTCAGTATTCTCTCTCCCAAGAGGCTGTTGGCTATTTATCAATATTTGATCTCTCTGTAAAGCATACTTCTGTGGGGTGAATGTTTATTATGAAATGGTGTCTCTAAAGTGAATCTTATCTGTTCTTGATCTCTTTCTCTGTCTTCATCTTTCTTAGCTTGCCTAGTGGCTTGAAATCTTTCTACTTTAACAAAAGTAAATGCAGTCATTACAATAGCAAATACTGAACAGCAAAGGAGATGCATCAGAATATCCAGCACAATGCAATTTCCAGCAGATGCTTAGCAAAGAGCTTCAATCTGTGATAAGTGTTTTATAAGTAAAAAAAAAGATATCCCCTGCATTTCCTTAAAATGTAAATATCACAAAACTGTTTTTCAGGGAGTTATCAGCAAAATGAAAATAGTAAAATAAATAGCAGAAAATAGTAAAATAAATAGCAGATAATGCCACGTATATTGACTACCTCTTTGGCAGTCGTTTGGTCATATCAGCCAGGCTAAACATTATTGAACCCAATGCACTCTTAATCCAACTCCTTTTATTTCAGTGATGAAACTGAAAAGACTAGTGATGAACCTAGACAAAGAACACTGCAACACTTCCTTTATTATACTCTTTATTTAGCCTATGGGAGCTAAAATACTGATGCTGTTAGAGACCAAATAGTTTTCATTAGGAGATGATAAAAGCAAAAAATAAATGGGGAAATAATATTTTGAGGATTTCTCTTTGAGTTTGAGTGGAGGTACATATTAGGTGGAAAGGAAATTATCTTTAATGCAGGCTGCACATCCCACTCATGACAAGAGTGTTTCTCCCAAGAGTAAACTGAGGCCTCTGAGTTGGTTTATGGATATCTCCATAATAGAAATGGTTGCATTACTCTGTCCTCTGCCTGCAGGCAGTCACTGAGAGCTTTTTCTGAGGTGGTCTTCTTGCCATAGATGATTTTGCAATATATACATAGAGAAAATTCGATGCCCTTTTAAAAATAGTTTCTTTAATGCATTTTACATATTGTACTTTCAATAGTACTAAGTATTTCTGGCAGCCTCTTAAGATATCCATAATTCATTAGCTGAAATTCCAGTCTACCCAGAAACTACAGCATTCAAAGGTCTTGAAGTTCAGGATGTGCTAGTGTTTTGTAACTTTATTTTTCTCAATATCCAACTATAGATCTCTGTTGGTTTCAGAGTTGGGTGTTCAGCAACTGAGTCATGATTTTTCTTTAGAAATAGAGATAAAATTTCAGGATTCTTTAATTAGCTTTTTGGCTTGTAAGCATTTTGAATTCACTGAGAGTTTTGTTTTGCTTCACTGAAACTAATAAATCTAAAAAATGTATTTTATTTTTCTAGTATTATAGTAACTTCATTCAGAGTTCTACAGGTTTGAGGTAACTCATGAAAAAGTACTAAGTTTTCTCATTAGACAGTTCTGGTTGTATGCTGTGATGAGACAGATTTTTGTTGCTTCATTAATGGAAAAGACCCCAAACCTTCCCTATTTGGAAAAGTGCTCCTCCACGTGCAATTCTGCATTATTGTAGATGCTGAAATTGTGTTGTTAGGATTTTCCAGCCCTGTGTGTCTCACAGAGGAGTAATACTAGTCTGCTAACACCCATGCCTGAGAATGGAGGGAACACAGATTGCTTTGTATGCTCCTGTTCTTCCTGCTTGCTCTGAGGATGCCTCAGTGCTAGTATGTTTTCTTACAAAAGTTGTTGACATTTACTCCATTTCAGTATGTAATTATTAATTAGCATACTTTTGATAATATTATGGGGGTTTAGATGTAAATATGAAAGTTGAGAGTGTTGAAAATACCCTGATTGCATTTCCGTGAATGAAATGGCTGAACTGGTGTATCAGCTGGGCTAGGTTTTGGTGCTGTCCAACCATTCACACCAAATTAGATGATGTTCCTTGGTAACTGGAAGATGCTTTTTCCTGCTTTCTTTTAATGAAAGGTATTTGCTGCTATTAATAGTTTTGAAGTAAATCCTTGTCTGTATCCTATGGATTCTGTCTAAATGTGTGTTTTTGATAACTAGGAATGAATTTCAGCCAGTCAGGCCTTCAGGGTTTTGAGAAAATAATCAAGAATGGTAAAAAATGATGGCATACAAGTACTCAAAGATCAGACCTACAGCACTGCCTTTTCTCCTCCTCCCCTCATCAGTTAAGCTGTTTGTTACTGCCTCATTTGTATTACCTGCTTTTGCACCCTGTTCTCTCTAATCCCTTCCCCTGCATTTGTTTTGTTATGAGTTATACAAGTACACACATCGTCAAGGAACCTGATTTTCAAGTGCCTGTAGTATTAAACAATCACCAGTTACATAAGCTACAGACTACAAATGTGATCATTTGCAATATTATTTTGGAAACATCTAAGGGTTTGTGAAAGTGCTTGTATGGATGTTGTTTTTGAGAACATGTGTGTAATTCAAAATATATGTTGGTTGCTAAAATTTCCTCTGTAAATCTTATGTGCCATAAAATATCTATTTCAGGTTTGCCAGAACCAAACAGAGACACTATATTCCAAGGGCTGAGAATGAATCAAGGATTCTACACATCTAAAGACTTCTTACCTTTGGTAGCAATGGCAAGTAAACCAGGTGTGTGATACTATGTTCTTGTTGTAATTACATTAAATAACTCATTAGCAGTTATTATTATATCAAACTGTCTGGCTACTAAGCAGCACATCCAGTTACAAAGCACCTTCCACTGAATATGTCTGTCTGGGACAGGATTTTCTCTTGGTGAGTGGCAACCTCAGGAGCATGGTCAGGAAAGTTAGTCCCAGAGATTATAAACTGAATAATCATGTATACAAATCCAAACTTATGGCAAATAATTTCCCCTCATAAGTTGTATTTGTTATTTTGAATTATAGTCAAAAGATGACATAAGCTTCTCCTTTGTAAGAAGTATCATGATAAAAATAGTATATATAAGATGATGGGAAAAAAAAATCTGGTCTCAAAAAAGGTATTTCTGACTTATATAAGCAGCTGATTTGTAGATTGTTGATAAATTCTTTTACTTGATCCCAAGTCATGTGCTGCAGATTTTATAGACACATTTAAATCAGCACTAATTCTTTACCCAATGAACTTAGTCTAAGACTCAGGACAACAGGAGTATGGCAGGAATTAACAGGAAAGTGCTCAGTTCATAGGCACCAAATGCAGTCTTGTTTTATGGTTTCACATCTTTCTTTGAGCAGAGATAGCTGCATTTGCTCCCTATGGAGTACAGATGCTTTCAGTGTCCCTGAATATGAACGCATAAGCCCCAAATATGCGATTTCTATGCCACATTTCTTCATGGTCTAGATTCCCTGGACAAAAAAGAATGTACAGGTTTGGCTTTTCTTTACTTGGGACAGTACGTGGTATTTTACATATGACTTAATATAACTTGTTTTATCTACAAACTGATTTTTTAGCATCGTATAGGATTGCCTACTTATTTAGTAGACTTTTCTTGAAAAATTTTGAGAAATGTATATTCTATGGCAGATTATTCTGCTTATAAAAGTAATGTTTATTACCCCATTTGATGCAAAATATTTCAGAAGTGAAATTCTGCATCCTATCTGTCCCATCTCTTAGCTGTTTTCAACAAATGTTTATTTCTGTCTGTTTTCTTAAGTTCAAAGTAATCTTAAATGATTTGGGAGAAAAAGGGGAGCTTTTTGATTTTCTTTTTGAAGACAGAGATGTTTAAAATTAAAACAGATTGAGAATGTGCTGTGCAACACATTTGTAGATTAACAAAGGAAAAGTAAATTCTGCCAAACGAAACTCTCTTGAAGCAATTTGACTAAAAATACTTTGTAGAATTCTGAGAAGACGTAGCAGTTGTGTACTGTAAGTCACCTGCCTGCATGAGGATCTATATACTGTGATCTACATATTTCAAAATATTGCAAAGTACCCCTCTTGCTAAGCTAGGAAATATGATAATTTGTTTTTTCATATGAAGTCTACAGTGGGAAGAAGGATGAACTTTGAAGAACTAACCTTTTCTGATTGACAGTAATAGACAGGTCTTTGGTGTTGTCTGTTAATTAACATGGTCTCTTTTACTTAATTTTCCTAGGGTCTGTCTGTAGCTATAGCCACCTTTTGCTCTTTAAGGCATGGAATTATAAAATAAAATATTCACTTACTACATCCTACTCTATCCTCCTTTTTTCACTGTGACAGTTATCTAAATAATAGACATAATAGACTTATTCATGGTAAAATACATATTCTGCCTGCTTATTAATTCTGAATGCCACTTGTTAATACACTTTCCTCCAAAAGGATTTCCTCTTACAAATACATAGCTGTGAATTTACCTCAGGAGTGTGTTCCCAAGGGCAAAGCAGGCTGCTCTGACTGATCCCACCTAGACTCACACTCTAATGGCACTTGGAGCTGCTAGCCCCCTGCTTCATTTGTGCTTTTTCCACTGCTCAACTTGTATGGAGTATTAAGTTCACTAAAAATAAATGAGAAAAGTTTAGAGAGAATTTTAGACTAAGAATCCTGTTAAATAAATAGTCAATGGGATGCCACATCCATGGGCGGGTGGGGGAATTTCTCACTCTGCTTATATGTCTAAATGAAAAGGATTGTTTACTTCAATAATACTTGTGTTCCACAATTACATGTGAAAATCTGCTATAGTAGGATACTTGAGTTAAAGTACAATAGGTGAAGGCCAGCTTAGTGCCTCCTGACTGGAACTGTCCTGGACTCGGTGAGAATATAGCTTTGTATTATTCATGTCAATATTTTTCAAGTTATAACCATTTGCCTAATCAACAGTTAGTTGTATTTAAACATGTGATAAAGTGCAGTCTCATCCAGGGAACAGACACAGTTCAGTTTTACTTAACTATTTCTTGTCTAATTGAATCATTAAATACAAGCTGTAGATGAAAAACATATAATGTTGTCATTTTCTCCATGTAACTTTTTACAAATGATTAATAGAAAACTACTGTAGATTAAACATTTTCTTCCAGTAGAAGAACTAGAAATTCCTGTAACAATATTCTTTTCCTTCATGTTCAGCTGATGAATAGCCTCAGAGAATCACGTCACCACCAGAACAGTGTCAGTGCTTTATAGAAATCTGAGGGGACTGATGTTGGTATACTATTACACAAAACTCTAACTAACAACAACTGGTCATCTTTTTTTTTGTTGTTATTTTGTTCCATTTTGTTTCGTTGTTGTTTTTGTTTTGGTTTGGTTTGTTGTTTTTTTTTTTTTTTTAGCTGGGAGGATAATGAATCTGATGAGAGAGAAACTTACTTTTTGAATAAAAAGATCTCACAATTCTAGTTTCAATCTGACACAACCCACAATCCTACAAACATGTTGTCATTTGAATTCTTTCTCAATAGAAAGATGCAGCTGCTTAGAGTACTGACTATGAAATTATGTATATGAGCATATCTTAAAAGGGGGGATAAAACTGTCTTTCAGTGGAGCAGAATAATTTGATAGTGACACTCCATGCTTGGAAGCTGTAAGATGCAATTTTACACTGCTTTGAGTGCAAGTACCTTTTGAGCTGTCATGCAGAATTGGCTTCTCTACTTGAAAATGGGGCTTTCCTTTTATCTTTCAGGGATGTGTGCCTGTCACTCTCCGTTGCCACCAATCCATGGAACTGTGATTGTGCTGGGGGCAGGAGACACTGCTTTTGACTGTGCGACGTCTGCTCTGCGCTGCGGAGCCCGTCGCGTGTTCGTGGTCTTCAGGAAGGGATTCACTCATATCAGGGCTGTCCCAGAAGAGGTAAAATTGAATAGCAGCATTTCTGAGAAGGTATCTTAGGTACCAAAATCTTTCATAAAAGCCTGGGTAAATTTCTAAAAGCTGTCAATGTTTCTACTCATCCAATCATGCAGTGGGTCTTGAAAACAGTAAAATAAATGTAGCTTCATTTAGTAGCAGCCATGATAGAATCATGTCAGGTGGGATATTACATGTTCAAAAAAGTTGTGTAAATAGAGACAGTCAAATTCTGAAGACAATTGACTTAAGCAGTTTTACCATGGCAGAGATTCAGAAGATCCTTAAGTCTGGATTGTCACTCAGAAAACTGTTGCTTATACATGGTAGTCAGCATTTAATGAAATCTTAAAATCACAGTAAACACAAATCAGGGCATGGACTAAGTTGATACTAGGTCACTTCTTAAAAGACATAGATATTTATGTAAGAGAAATCTTTTGCCCTAAAAGAAGTTAAACATATTCAAAGTAATGGAAAAATAAAAAAATCTATTGGAGAAATAAGAAAATATGTTTGAGAAATATTTGCCTTTAAAGTTTACTTACTGCCACTGCTTGATTTGATAGCATGAGAGGCTCTGAAGCTGACAGTAAGATGACTGTCTGCATACTGGACAAGGCTGATTTCTGCTATAGTAGAATCCATGGTATCATCTTGAGTAAAAAAATGTTTCCTGGTTGGTTTATTTCCCATGAAAATGCAGCATGTTTAAGTTATATATTTTATTGCTTCTACTCTACAGATGGAACTTGCAAAAGAAGAGAAGTGTGAATTTCTGCCTTTCCTCTCTCCTCGGAAAGTTGTTCTTAAAGGTGGACAAATTGTTGCTATGGAATTTGTTCGAACTGAGCAAGACAGTGACGGAAACTGGAGAGAAGATGAGGATCAGGTTGTCCGTCTGAAAGCCAATGTGGTGATCAGTGCCTTCGGCTCCGTTTTAAGTGACGATAAAGGTAACCCTGACTAATGCAAATACAGATTGTTCTTTCAGCTGCATGTCCTGTCCTTTAACAGTTTTGTCAAATGGGTCTTCTGGAGGTTGCTCGGCTTGTGACTCCTGGTCCTCTTACAGGAGTTTGTCCCTCAGGTACACCTTTTAGAAAAAGACTTGGGGGTCTGGTAACTAAGCAGTTCTCTGCATATGGCTGTATAGAGCTGGAACTCAGCATTGAAGTACGATTCCTCAGCATATATTTTTCTTCTCAGTGCAAGTGGGATCTCAAATAAACTCTTGGGAATTTCTTCTGGTCTCATTAATTAACTCTAGAGAAACTCATTATGTTACATCTTTAAGCTGAACTGATCTGATCTCTGAAATATCCTTTTTTTTAACTTTGCAAATTAAACAGGCATTGAAACATTCATTATTCTGGTTCAGCTGGTCTGGGTATTACTTATTTCTTGTGCATATACAAGAGAACTGAGACGTCTCTCTTACACAATATTTCTTAGTTGCACTTTACAAGGTTTAGTCTTAAAACATAGCAATTACTTCATTCTGTATTAAAGATACAGAAATTGGCACATTGACATTTCAGAGATTGGGTGAATTGTCTCCATTTAGCAGAGAGATGAATGTTAATACAATTAAGAACATGAGAACTGAGCAGTGTTTAGACTGTTCTCCTCTGACACTCGGTTAGGTTTTAGGAGTCAGGCACATACATCGAATGTGCCTCAGAATAAAAAACACTGACTCAGCAGAAGACACACTGATAGAATGAGAAGGTCTTTGGCTTGGAGACGGTCATCTAGGTTAGCAGGTTCCGAAAGCCTTGGAGAACAATGTGCCTGCCTCTCCAGGGCATGGTCATGCCAGCCAATTAACCCATGCCACGTTGTCATGGTCTTGGGGTATAAATGCTCTGAAAGAGGACTTGGTGAGTGCCTCAGATTGCACATGATCAGAAAATTTGGAATTCAAAATTTCTTAGCATGATGTACTTTTGTGAATCTTTGCAATCAAGTAAAATCGTAAATGCTAAGTGATGAAGTAGGCTCTGAACCTGAATGATGTAGTCAGCACCCCCTGCTCAACATCCAGTTGTGTAGAATGGGTAAACATGCAACATGCAACCATGAGAAGAATCTAAACCCTCTCCTACAGTAAAAAGAAGGATCAGCCTGGTATTTTGAGGAACATGTGAAGTGAACACCAGGAGCAGTCCCATCTTGTGTGTGCTACTAATGCTTTGGGGCAGTTTCTTGCATCCTAGGCTGTTTCTAGACAGTGACTGCTCCCAGTTCATTACTCAGGGCTGCCTGCTGGCCTGCTGCTGCCTCCTGCTCTACAGGGCACAGTAGAGAACAGACTCCCATTCCTCTTGGAGCTGTATTGCTGTGGAAAGATTGTCATTTGTGTGGGTCATATTTCAGAGCTCAGTGTAACCTCCAGGATGCAAGAATAAGAGGATTTAAGGGTTTTTTTTTTTAAGAGATTCATTAACTACTCTGATGATGGTGTTGATTAACTGAGAATTTTGGCAAATTTTGTCGGTTCTGTTGGTAATTTTGCTTTTAAAACCCTGTGTTTAGGTTTTTTGGAAGGGTTTCTAGGTTTCTAGAATCTTATGTGGTAAATCAATATTAACCTATTCAGTCGATATATTTTGTTGTGATTCACAGACCCTGTGATACAGGAGTGATTCTGTTTTCTCCCACGTTAAAAATTACCTCAATTAAAAGATTGAACTTTGCTAAGCAGCCAGTAAGTACTGTGCCATAGTACTGTGCCAGTCTTGTATTTCCTAGGGCACATTCACAGTCTGAATTAATTGTTGAGAGGTTTTTAAATAGGAACATAAAATGGGAGGAGAACAGTCATGCAGTGAGCTGATCATGGGAGAATAGAGTCATTTACTTTGGGGGTGAGTAAAACACCTCAGTTTCATGCTGTATTCTGGGTGAAACTGCTGTTAGAAGAGCAATCAATAAAAAGGAAAAATGCAAGTCATTTGTTTTGGATGTTGTGAAAGTGAAAAGAAACTAGGACTTGAGTGCATGAAGTGCTCATTTTGAGCATACCATTTCAGTTGCTTTTAAGTCTTTTTTTTAAGCTGTCTTACTGAAAGTCAAATTTTGCTTTTCACCATTGAGCTGGAATACAATCCAATCAAAACTCCAGACTACTTCAGTGTACATAACAAAATTAAATGAATTAAAAAAAAAAACCACCAAAACATCATCTTAGTGTCTTGTTGAGCTTTTTTGTTTTCGTGGTTGATTGGTTTTTCTAAATGAAGTACACTTCTGTATTCAAGAGATGAAAATATTCAGGTATTCCCCATCAAAGGATGGAGATGAAAATACTTGAGGTACTCAAAAGTGGACAATGCAATGAGCAAACTGATTTGACTTGGAACTTGATCTAACTTTGAAGGGAATGAAATAGGTAACCTCCAGAGGGCCCTTCTGGTCTCAATTATTCTGTGACTGGGTGACTCAGGTGCAGGTTGAATAAACATGTTAATTGCTGCTCATACAAAGAGCTCTATCAATTGACCTAATTCGTAAGGCACCTCGGGGAACTGCAAATGCAGTATTGGTATGGGCTAAGATAGCAGGTTACATCCTGTAAAAACTGGTTCTACTGATAAAAGAATAAAGAAAATACTGTCAAAACCAGAGAGATTAAAATTAGACTTAACCCCAGTTCAGCAAAGTGTTCAGGGCAGCCTTGATGCTCATGTTGGAAAGTTTTGTAAGAAACCATAAGTGTGTGGTTGACTGAGCAGAAATAGCTCATAGGTTAGAAAGTTTTTTCTAGTCTGTTATTCTCAACAGGATGTTTCCTATTCTTGCGTGGTAACTATTAAATTTGCAACTTAGATTGCATGTGTTCACAATAGGTATTTAGTATTTTTTGTTTTGTTAAAATAAAATGCTGGTTGTGTTTTTAAGCAACAGTTCTAGTGGGTATTCATCCTCCCATTAGAAATCATATAAATGCATCACTTACTTTTAAAAATTGACTCTTAGTTTGATTTTATGCTCCTGGAGTTGCTTATAGATGAAATGGGGGAGTTGCCTTCTAGACTGTTTTAAGGTTACCATTTTACTAAAACCCGTAAAAAAACAGCCCAACCAATTGCTCAAATCCAACTACTGCAGATGAAGTAAGAAAGATGTTTTGCTTCTTCTTGAAGAAAAATTTTTTTGCAAGTACAAGCGGCTTTAATTTAACTGCAAGCTTACCAGAGCCTTCAAGCCATTGTAACTGACTCACAAAAATAAAGAGCTGTGAGAGGAATTTTGTACTTTTCCTTTGGTTTTTGCTTTTTTGCTTAGTTTGTTATTTTTGAGGCTTAGAGTGTGCTAGTGAATTACTGAAATATCTTCTGTCACCATTCCTAGTTGCAACTACTCAACATGTACACTTGCAATTCTGTGTGCTCCCTCACACTGCGTTCAGCCTCTACATCCTACTTAACACCAGTCCCATTGGTTTTAAAGTTTGAACTTTGAATAAACCTTTTCTGATCTATTTCATTCTGATAAGCAAAAGGAACAATACCTTAGGACTGCAAAATTTTGTAACAAATGCCTTTGTTTGGATTGATTTTCATGAATTTACAATGAAAACCATGAAGAAAGGATGGAAAATAGTACTCAAAATGCACTACAAAATTCAGTGCAGAGCAAAGGACTAAGCCAGGATAGGGGGCTGGCAACCTAAGTTTAGTTCGACACTCTGTTAGCAGGCAGATGTAAGGAGAAAGTATTCACATGTAACCAGACCACTGAATCTTAGCATGAAAATGTCTGTTTTATTTTCTTGGAACAGCAAAAAAGAGAAATGAAAAAATATCCAAGCAAAATCCAAGTAGCACTTTAAAAAAAATTCTAGTAGTAAGTTATTTGTGAACCAAAATATGTTTTATGAAGATGTTGCTAGTAGCTAGCTATTTCATCATTGACTGAAGGGCAAAACTTTATTTCCTACTTCCAGGAATCAGTCACAACTTTCAGATATTTTGCTTTTACACTTAGCACAATTGTCATCTTTCTTGGAAACTGCAGCAGCAAAACCCAACCTTACTGCTCCCCTAGAATAGTTCAACATACAGTAAAGATAACTTTTCCCAAGTTGTTTACAATTTTATACTTTAACCCACTCCTAGTTAATTTTTATGTCTACAATTTGAGAAGTATTTGCTAGGGCACAAAGAAAAAAAAATTGCAGAGCTCTGACCTCATAAATGAAAAAGATTTCAGTTTTCCTTTGATCAGATATAGAACTCCAAATGGCACAGAAACCTGGAGTTCTGGAACTTGGGAGGACTGTTGAGTTTCTTCATAGAGCCTCCTCAGATAGCTGGGTAACTTTGACATCAGAGCACCGAAGCCTTGACTATCTAATGAAAGAGTAAAGGGCAGGGGGGAGGCTGTGATACTCCAGCTGGGAATGCCCTGGCATCTGCCTGCTAGCACAGCATCTGCCTCACATCAACAGGCTTTGAGGCTCCAGAGTTGTAAAAAAAATTGTCATATAAAACTGAAATTTAAATATGTTCAAAAGATTCCTATTGAAATAGATAGGAGTTTTCCTGCTGAGTCATTTGGAACAGGATTTTTCTCCACAAATAGGTTTACTCAACAACTTTGGGTGCAGCAGTTCCATGTTCTGAAATCATTACCCATTCCCAATATCAAAAAGTGGCTTCATGATGATTTCTAAAGCCCTGTTTACTTAGGGCAGAAATTCTACTTGACACACATCAGACACTTCTGCTTGTTGGTGACAGACAGAAAGCAAAGTCAGTAGCAGCCTGCAGCAGAACCCTCTCCCACTGTAACTGGACCCAGCTTTATCCAGCCAAACCACTTTTTAATCCTGTTCAGGACAGTAGTGGGGTAGAGAAGGTTGAAAGCATGATTGTGCCTTTTTTTATTTCCTGGGCATTTAGACTGAGCAGTGTCTGCAGTTAATCTGTTAGTGCATGTGACAGCTGTAGTTATACATTTCAGATTAAGAAAGTTACTGTATATTTGTATTTTTTAGAAGTAAGCTACTATTCACTTTAAAGGAATTCTGTAAGATGGATATCAAAAATAACATTAATGAGCTACTAAAGCTAAAATTATAGGAACTTACCAAATTGGTTAAACATAAAAACCATTAAACTGTTTATTGAAGCTTCACAGATATACTGCAGCTAATGAGCATTTCTGCTATTTAAATAAGCCCAAATTGAACACACATTACATAGATGCATAATTAGTCATGGCAGTCACACAGAGACTCACTTTTAAAGCTTTATTTGAGGAATCTTTTCCATTTGATTTGTTTCGTTAATTAAAATATTTTTTCTGTATTCACTTATATTTTAATATTGTTTTTGCAAATGTTATAATTTGCTGCTGTGTTTCCATTTGTGTTTGTTTGCTCTATGAATATAGCAAATTTGGAAAATATATTCAGCACTGTCCTTTTGTTTGGTGTTGTGTTAGCATCACTTGATAGTGGTAGAATAATTAAATTGTATATTGTGTTTCATCCAGAAGGATCTTTTCAAATGATATATAATATCTCACTAGGCTGGGGGGGAGATGGCAGCACAAACACAGAGTAATAGTTTGAATTTTCCATAGAAAAGATATGTTAGTTTTAAATTTAGAAGACTGAAACTGAGAGGGTGAACGTTTTTAAAGATACCTTTTACCTCTGTCCCAAATCATGCCCCAAACATTAAATATCTGGTTTGCTTGTTGTTCAGTGTCCAACAGCAATTCAGAGAACCAATAGTTCAAGCTCACATTTAGCTCTTGGGCTCTCTCTCACCCTTGCAGGGGCAGAGAAGGGACTTCTCTTTCTGAAGACAAAAGTTCTCCCCTGCTTTGTGCAGGTGGTCTGGGAGGTGCTCTCTTCAGCATCCCAGCTGCACCAAGTATCAGATCCAAATTGTGAGGATGTTAGGAGCTCTTATATAAAATGCTTTTGAACCATGCACTTTTTTTATATAACCTAAATCTTGGAGATTCTAAGAAAGAAATATATAGCAGTTGGATACCCTGTCAACCTTGCCACCAGGGAAATGTTCTTTCTTGATTTTAAAAATACTGATCAGGCAGACAAATCCCCAGGCCTGGAGAGATGTTTCAGGTGAAGATATGTTGAGCATTCTTCACACTCAAAAAGCTTTTGGTATAATTATATCCAGACGGCTATTTTAGAACAAAGCAATTCAAAGAGATTTGAGCAAAGTAATAGATACAGGATAACAGAAGTAATACCCTATTTTTCCACAAGATGAAATAAGTAGTCAGAACTCCCAGTTTTACATAATTTCTCTTGAAAAACTACATTTTCGACAGCATGTTGTCCTCGGGCACCTTTACTGTGTTTCAGTCCTGTCTCAGACAGAAGTCATCTATTAAATCCCCACTACCAAATCCTGCAGCACCAAGTTTTCCTCTGTTTTTTCCAAACATGTCTTTACAAGCCTGTACATATTTAACTTATGAGAGCCGTCTAGACCACATGCTGAGATGGTACCACTGGATGCAATAAGTTATACTATATATGACAAATATAAGATGATCAAAAGCTTTCTTGAATTACAGACAGTCTGAGGCACAGAGAGAAAGTTAATGTATTGATTTCTGAAGGATTTTTGATAAAACTGCTATCAGCCAACTCTTTCCTTTAAAAAACCCCACACAAACAGAAAAAGCCCAAACCCAAACAAACCAAACCCCTCATTTTCCAGATGAAAAATGTCTCAGTCTGAAGGTTGTGTTCCATGTGATCTTTCAGCAATTTAGATATTTTTACAGGACATAATTTCTGAAGTTTTTGAGTTTGTTGCTGCCCAAATACTATTTTTGTCAATTTAAGCCACGTGTATATGCCAGGTGGGAGAGACTGTGCAGGCAACAGGTCTTGAAGATAAATTGAATACTTCTGGTAGAAAATCTGCTACAGGCTTTCAGCTTAGAACTGACTTCTCTGACTCAGGCTTCTGAACAAGTTGCAAAAAATCCTTTGAATTTGAGTCCTCTGGATATGCTTGTAAATGCCAAGGTTGAGGAGGAGAGTGTAGGTGGGACAAATAGGTGACAATGTTTGTGCCTTGCTTCCTGTTTAATTATTTTGCCCCTGATTATACATAGCCTCCACTTTGAAATACATTCTAATATATGACTTGGAAGTGAAAGGAGACACAGAGCCTTGGGTGAAAATCCCATCACTGTGATGTGTGGGAAAGCTATGTTTGAAGCTTGCTCTGTACAGAGGCGTGTGCTGGGACAATACCATGGCTTTGCCCTTTGTGTTGGAGAAGTCTTCATCTTAAACTGGCAGGTTTCTCTGTTACATTTATGACAGTGCAACTACATCAGCCTAATTGACCTTGGCAATCTGCATCTGCCAGTGGTGTGTCCCTGAGGGACATTGCAATTTTAAACCACATTTTATTGCAGCCTGTTTGGTTGTTGCAGACAAAGCTTATAGCCCCTCCTGTTTTGATAGATGCCATCAAAATTTGCTAGAACTATTTATTGAAAAGAATATTCTCTTAATGAAGATACTTTGAAGTGCATTGTGAATATAGTAATTTAATAAATATTAACAGAATATTCTGGGCATTTATGTGTATTTAATGTGTATTAATTTTAATGACATTTATATAATGCCAAGCAGTATAAAAATATTTTTTAATTTTCAAATTCATATTATTTTCAGGAAAATAATATTTCATGTGAAAAATGCCTATATGTGCTGTTTCCTAACAGCATGAAAAAGATTAAGTTCTCTTAATACACGCTCTAAAATAAATTCAGAAGTTGTAGTGAAAAGATACAAAAGATACTGTCTTCTTCTAACCATTTGATTTTGATTGTGGTTTTATGGTTTTATTCGTAATATGTGTAACAAGTTTTGAAGTGAGCATTTCTTCCAGGATGTTCAGAGTTTAAATATTAAGTCAGGATGGCTTTGACTTTAATGAGAGGTATCTTTCTCAGCATTGAATTTTCTTATTGTTTTCAGCATATATTTGACAGATTTTAGCAATAGTTTTTTCTTTCTTTTATTAACATATTTGTCATTTATTTAATTACAGTCAGAGAGGCCATGGCACCTATCAAGTTTAACAGATGGGGTCTCCCTGAAGTAGACCCAGAAACGATGCAAACAAGTGAGCCCTGGGTGTTTGCAGGGGGTGACATTGGTGGTCTGGCCAACACTACAGTGGAATCTGTGAACGATGGCAAACAAGCTTCCTGGTACATGCACAGATACATCCAGGTGACTTCTTCAAAAGTATTTTTCTCTTTCCCTGTTTTATCTGCTTTTAGATGCTTTGAAAAATATTTTCATTGCGGTTTTGATTAATTATACAAATTTTGAGAAGTAATACCTAGATTATCTGGTGATTAGAACATTGCAGATTCATTCATCTTGGATCACATATTAGAGTTTGGGTAGATGAACTCGGCTTTCTTACATTATCTTAACACTAAAATTCAAGCAATGTTTTCTTGGCCCCAGCTCTGAATTCCACTCAAGGGTAGTAAGCCTCCCTGCACAACAGACACTGCAAGCAGAAGCCCTAATTGGGTAATTGGGGAAAAGGAGTGAGCTCCAGAAGTATTAAAAAGTAAAATCTTCCAGTAGTGCATAAAGTAAAAATTAACTACTGCCAATGTTCTTACCTGGGGAAGAGATTTTTAGTTTACTAACAGTTTACAGAGTGCTCAGGTTATCTACACTGGAACCCGAGTTTGCTCCGATGAGACTGATAAACTGGATACAAGAGCTTGACAAAAACTAAACATTAAACAGCAGCAGCAGCAAATAATTCAAAGGAGAATCTACCTGAGAAACGTAATATATACAGACTCGAAAAACCTGGTATCCACATGTTTGGTTACCTTTGGTTCTCCTTGCATGTTGCTGACTCTGCCCTAATTTTTCTAGTAGATGAGCACAAAGTCTAGAGGAGCTGAATAGAAACCTCCCGAGACAGAGACACCGCCTCAGCCTGGAGAACCAACTGACAAAAAGTGTGTTTGTAGTGCAGGGAACTTTTAAGAAACATGATACGTGATTCATTCTCCCACATAAAGAGATTTGAACAACTGAAGTTGGGACTGTAACAGCTCAATGTCTTTCTCCCCCATCCATCTGCTCAAAGCCTCTCTGATTGCATGTTTGTGCAATTTCGTGCTGTTGGGGTCTGATTTCACTTCCTAAAAATACTTCAACTGAAAGCTTGTTGTTAGTATCTGTGCATATTTTTTCGCACTTGTTCTAAAGCACTGTTTGTGTCCTGCCTTCTTAGACCCTATGAAAATGCTGAGTGTGAAACATCTTTAATCCCTGACCTGCTTGCGTAATTTCTCAATGCACAGTGATTTTGGGTAACTGTGGTAGGGGGGAGAAGGTATCTCCTCCTTTTTGTCTCCTTATTCAACCTCTTAGAAATACAGACAACCCTCCTTTATCATGTTGCTTCCTCCACAAAGCTTTTTTTTTTTTTTTTTTTTTCCCCTCTGGAGTGTATTTAATACTTTGGAAAAAAAAACTGAATAGTCATGGCTTGAGAATTAGAATTTTAAATCAAGCAGACTTGTGATATTAGAGCATTTCTGTTACCCTTTGCAGGTTTCAAGGCAGCTTATTCAACCTTACAGTCTCACCAGGAAGCTAATGGGAAAGCCTTACAGCAATCTTCACAGGAAAGTCTCCAAATGTCAAGTGTCACCTTTCCAGCTGTTAGATGAATGGGTTGCCCAAGGGCATTTATTTGGATGTACAGCCCTTGTAAAATCTGGTTGCTGTGGTGCAAAATGCTGTAATTTGGCAATTTACTTCACCAGACTTTGGAGCCAGTAGAAAATTTAGTGCCTGGAGGAGTTTGTTTTTAAAAAAGTTGTTTAGAGAGGGATAAGAGAAGGATTGTATTATCCTACTGTTTATAGGGACAGGTGTGTGCACGTGTGCCTGCCTTTGTGCTCATGTGTGTGTGCATGAACTCAGTTCACAGCTGAGCTGGATTCTGGAAACTTCCAAAAGCAAATGAAAAAATACCCTTGCACACCACCTTACTTTCTCTCTGCTGTGAGATTCTAAAGCAGGCAACCATCAACCATCCTGTGAACTGAGTGTCTGAATCAAGTACACATCAAATTTTAAATAAATACATAGATACTGTCTATGTTTCAATTAAGGAGTAGGTAGCCATTTCCAAAATCACTGACTATCTCAGCACCAGGATCTATAAATGATACAGTCAGTCTTCATTAAAATAAAACTTTTACATAGGATTTCTCAACTAGTCCAAGCCAATGTCAAAGAGTGTAACTCAAACCTACCATCCTGACTACTTGCAGAATGCAGTGTTTGAACAGCACGCTGCTTGTATCCCAACCTACTCCAGGCAAAAGGCTAAGGGAGCAGATGGGGCTGATATGTGCCCTGAAACTCCAGTCACTGCAAGCCCTGGCACGTGGTCAAGTCAGGCGTGAGATCCAGACTCCAGGACTCTTCAGCAGAAATGCCTTATGTTCAATACTGAGAGTTATTTACAGAAGCTTCTTGGCTGCTCTTATGCTGGAAACTTTCCATCATTAGTTGCCTAAATATCTCCTGCCTCTTAACATATTCCTCCCACTATATGAGGCATAGGTTCATCTCAAAAATTGTTGCCTGCAGCTGTGTCAGGTTAGTTTCTATAAACATGACCGGTCAAAGCCTAACTAGGGATAGCTGTAGTAGAACCTGTTAGGAAATACAGTCAGTCTTCCTAGAACCATTCCTTGCAAGTCTTTAGAGATCCAAACAGAATCAGCCCAATTCATGCGACTTTCTACTACTCACATTTTCTCACAATTCAACCTTCTTTTGTTATTCCATGAATGACATAAAAATTTCAATTAAATAATCTTAGTGATTTATTTAGTTTGGGGATTGTAAGCCTTCACTTTTGTCCAATGGTGATGATCCTGTTCAGAAGCAATAAATGGCTTCTGTTCTCTTCTCGGCCTCAGTTACCATTCATTTCTTTTTGATCAGTGAATGGATTTAATAGTATAATAGTTATATTCAGGGTAACTCACAATTATTGCAGGACTGACTTTTAATTTTCTATGCCTATCTTGAGAGCAAAGACAGTTCCAGTATTTTTGTCTTGGATGACTGTGCCAGTCCTAATGCTTCACTCCTGCTCTATTCATGCACTTACCTGTGGGCTATTTTCCCATATATGACAGTCAAGCTACCATCTTCTTCTCACTAAAATCCCTCTTTAAAAGTGACCTTTTTTTCTAAATCACAGTAAGTTTTCATTTATTTAAATCTATTTTCTTCTTTACTGTAGCCTTCCACTGTGGAAGTTTCTTTTATATTTTTCCTAGACTGAAATGTACATGATACATTTAGAGAATAGAGGCCTAGATCCCAACTGATATAAATTGCACTTCACTAAGACATTATTCAAGATGAATTTTGAGCTCATCACAGTGTTATTTTGAACCACTATTGTATATTTTCTATTTTTTCTTTACCTATGCTGTCAGAAAATATATGGGCTTTGTCTCTGAAGAGTATGGTGTTGATTCTTTATCAAGATCGACCATTCTCATATATTTCTTGAGCATGCCTTATACATTATTGAGCATGAATATACATTATTTCATAATCAATATCAGTCAATTGAGAGGTTCCCAGGAAGCTTGAATTTGAAGCCATTAGTTATGTTGTCTGTTTCTTTTCAGGATAACTGCAGGAAAAAATGAATGTTCCTTTGTTTAACTAGAACAACGTATGAAACACTAGCAAGCAACAAAAAAAGCACCATTTGCAAAAAGGTGAATTAAAGGCAGGTTCAGGAAGCCTAGTAATTTAGTTGCTTGCTCCTGAACAGGCAATATGTCTGTTACAGAAAGAGAAAGCCAGAAAGGAGCAGAGAAAATCCCTCTCAAATGAACAGAGCCCTGAGCAAACCTGCTGTAGCAAGGATGCTGGACAAGATAGTCCCCACGTGTCCTTCCAACCACAACCATTCAGAGATTGTATGAAATAATATAAACATATTTATCACCAAGTTAATTAATGGAGAGAGGATAGCAGAAGCAAGGGAGAAAAGACACGTTTTAAGATCAGACTTCAAAAGGGAGAAAGCCAGAGTAAGATGGAAGTATTCAGGAAAACTCTTCCAGGCACTAGGACTTGTGGAGAAGGTTCTCTGTGAAAAATAACAGTAATACAACTACTTGCTTTCACAGTCTATCTTTGTTAAAGGCCAGAAAATGTAGTTAGACCATATCATTCTGGTTAGGAATTTTCTCCATCTAAAGAAAATTAATGTCAAAAATTGCATCAGGTCTAAAGCTGAGTTCCTGTGTCTCAGACCTGTACTGCAGCTCGTGTGCTTTGGCCTTCAGGCCAGTCGTATACCCTGTTCAGGGTGAAGTAGACCCACTGCTTGCAGTGTGCTGGGGATTTTTCACCACCCTGTTCTGGTCTCCAAGAAATTGTCATGATTGGAAGAAGTACCTGCAATATTGGTAGCTCAGCTGGTTGGCATCAAATTAAGAGGAAGAATGGACTACACTTTTGTCCTCTGCTTCTGAAAATCAAGAGAAGAGTTATTATAAATAAACTCTTGCCTGCAGGCTTTCTTTTCCTATTTGTTTGTGCAATGTCAGGGAAATCCTTCATTCCATCATAAAGATGATTTCACTTTCAAGAAGCTATATACCATTTTTGTTTGCCAAAAATTTTTCTTTATGGAAAGTAATGCATCAAGGCTGATAAAATATATTTATTTTATAAGCATTGGGCTGAAAGGAAAGAAACAGCAAAAAACAAAGTGATAGGAAGGAGGGAGATAAATCTCCAAAGATGTATTACCACTGACTGCTGAACCTTCAGCTGCATCCTGCCCCTCTGTGTTTTTAGATACTTGGTTTATTCCATTGAAACCTTTTGTATTTCTCCCCCTGCCACCTCTGCTTGGGTCACTTCATCATTAGCAAACCATTAGGCAAATATTGTGGGGCCTGAGTGCGTGTGGGTGGAATTCTTTGTTGTTCTGCTTTTTGGAAGGGAAGTAAGGCAGGAGAAATGAGCCCCTATACATAGTTTGGGAGGTGGCTTTAGACTGGTTTGAATGATGGCATGCAGGAGGCAAGGCCTATTCCTACGTTTACTACATGGGTAATTTTCAACCATGTGCTTCAAAAGTCTTTCACTGCTTCGGTGCTTTTTTCTTTTTTCTTGTATAGGATGTATTTTCTGTTTTACCACAGAAAGTTTGCTAAGAATCACTTTCAAGCAGTGTTCATTTTAGGTGAGAGAACAATTTTTCAGAGATTTAATTGTCCTGCTTAGGCAAAGAAACAGTACAATGGAACTTCAGCTTCATATTCAGCACTCTCTTCCTATTTGTCTATAGCAAATTATATTTACAGTTGTACGAGCTGTGAATTGTTTGTGATCAATCCTCAGGCTGAAGTGTATTCACAGAGAACATTTGAACGATTCTAAATAGCAAATTAATTCAAAGTAGAAAATTGGATTTATTGCTCACATGTGCACAAAGAGTGGCGTTGACCAAACAATTTTCCTTAAATCTTTCTTTGATGTCATTCTGTAAGAATGAAAATCAAAGATTTTTTGGTAAGAGTTCAGTATATCAGTGTTGATTTCAGCAGATTTCCCCACTTTCAGGTATGTAGGAGACAAAAGTGCTTGCATTTAAAAAATGCTTTAATTTGAATTGTGTGATCCAGAATTTTCTGGTTTGGCATTGCAAACAACATTTTGCAGTTGAAATATTAGTTAAGAAAAACAAAAAAAAAAAAGGTTCAAAGGATGAAATCAAACTCAAAGTAATAAAAGGATAAAAAGACATTCATTTTCCCCCTCTTTTTTTTATTTTAAAAATTTTTAAATTTTTTCAAATTTGCCAGTTAACAAAAGCTTTTGAGATGTAGAATGCCAGGCTGTTTGGTTTTGGAAGAACTCAGAATTCTCCTGGTGTAGAAAAATAGCCCTGTGGGGTATGACATGGAGGAAGCAGTGAGCACTCAGCAAGGAAGAAATGGGGCATGTTTGGCTTTTTATGAAGTGTAACTGCTCTGGTCTCCAGCTGAGAGAGGTCATGATACTGAGGCGAGTTTGGTCCCAGGTGTTAGGGATCTTTAGAAATTAGCTTTTCTCAAGATGTCCACCATTAGGGACCCATTCAGGTTCGCATCATTCAGGCTAGGACAATTCCACTACTTTCAGTGCTTTTAAGCCGTCAGAAAATTTGGCCCCAAAATGTGTCCTCTTTGAAGATTCAAAGATCTGGGGTCAGAATATTGTGAGGGGAATCCACACAATCCCAAAACAAAACAGGTATGAGGTCTCAGGTTTTAAACCAGCCTAGGAAACAAAAGGCACTAAAAAGGACAAAAAACTCCTCATCCCATCTGTGCCTTTTTAGTTTTCACAGGTAAAAAATGATTAAATAAGTTCCCTTAAAAAAAAAAAATCAAAAAACCCGAAAGGCAGCAATTTCTGAGTGGCTGAGGTTTTTAGTCTGCTACTGAAAGTCTTCTCCAAACTTCAAGTACTTTTTGTCCTGTTGAAAAAAGTCTTTTTAAAGGTAGAAGAAACTGCTGTGCTCTTAGCTGTGACTTATGAGGAACACAGACAGTGTAGGGCTTCTCTGTTTTAAAAGTTCCTGCTTTGTTTCTTTGTGATTTTATTGAGTCAACCATTTGAGTGAACAAAGATTTAAATTCTACCCACTACAGCCTGATCAGGATGCTGTTCAGTGTCTGTACATGGAAAAAGCTTTTCTCTCTGCAATTTTTATATTATTAGATTCAACATATACATTGAATGCTTTTCACTGACTCTTCAGAGTAAAGACTCTTTCAAATCAAAACAAAAGTGACTGTGGTGGCGCAGCTGTAATGTGTATGATGTTTTTGGTGTCAATCAGACACTAACTTTTTTCAGTCTTGAAGTATATTCATTCTACTACAATTAAATATAAACCCAACACTAGTTTTGCATAGGTATGCCATTGTGTAGGCTGTATAAAAATCTTTCTAAGTGGGAGAAAAAGATTCAAAGGTTCAGAATACATAGAGTTAGGGCTGAGTGATCCTCCCCATGATACTTTCCCTCAATTTTCACAATTTCTTATACTTCTAATAGATTGGCACCTGAGAAGAGAACTGGGAAGGGTCTGTCTGCATACACTGGGTTTTTTCAATCTCACTGTTACTGACTGCAGTAGGGAATAGAGATGGCTCTTTAGAAAGGCTGAACAAACCTTTGGACTTAATCAGGCTTATCAGTACAGGATGTAAAGTAACTTTTTCTTCATTATTTTTGTAACTGTTGATGTTATTTCCAGCATAGCATAGTATTTCAGTATTTCAGCATGAAGACTGTGCTGAAGATGTTACATAGGTGAATGTTTGCATGTTTTGCTAATATGCAAGTCTGAACACAAAATATAGTACTTGAACTTTGGGTTATTATATATTAATTCTTCACTTATCAGGATCATTAATAAATTATATAAAAATAGATCAGAAAAAAAATTTCAGTGGTTTAGTGTTATTGTTTATATTTTTTTTACAGTCCTTATATGGTGTTGCAGTTTCTACTGTTCCAGAGCTACCTCTCTTCTACACTCCTATAGATTTGGTGGATATCAGTGTAGAAATGGCTGGACTGAAGTTTCCAAATCCTTTTGGCCTTGCCAGTGCAACCCCTGCTACTAGTTCTTCAATGATTCGAAGAGCATTTGAAGCTGGATGGGGCTTTGCTGTCACTAAAACATTCTCCCTGGATAAGGTGAGGAAATATTTTAATATTTTTTAATATTTTATGTGTATTTTGCATGTAACCATATCTTTGTATAATTGAAAAATCTGAATCTGTGGGGATTGGTTCTGTTATATCCAACTAGCATAAAATAGCAGGGAGTGGTTATGATGCATTGTGTAGTTCAGCTAGCCTGTGAGCTTTCCACAGTGCAGTGACACAACTCCTGGTTCTGTTTGTTGTTACATTCTTCCCTTGTATTGCCCCAACTTCTAATATTAGTCAACAATTAAGTGAAAAAAACCCCGTTTTCTTAAAATACTGCACTGAAAATGTTTTCTGTGTAGGATCAGAATGTAAAGGGAATGAGTAACAGCTTTGTCACATAACTCATGAAAGGCAGATTCTGTGCCAGAGGCTGAACTGGAGGTGCAGTTGCAATGTGATCATGTGGCTGCAAGGGGGAGGCTGGGTGGGAAGTGGAAGAGAAGGATGGAGGCAGCATAAAACTAAGCCTATGGAGAGAACACCACAGTAACATCAACCTTCAGTAACGTGTAGTGGAGGAAGAATGAGTTAGAATTAAGTCTTGAAGCTATGGCTCAGTGTGGCACCTTATGAAAAGCATTTTGTGTAGTTTTAAGTGTGTAATTGCTTGTTTGAATTCAGGAGAATTGCAACTTCTTCTTGCTACATTCAAAATGGTAAAGTGAGACTGAGCAAGAAGTTTAGAGAGTAAAAGAAAATAACAGCTTTGATAAACAGATCACAGAGAAAAGAAACAGGTTTTGAGCTGAGATGTAAATATGGTTTGATTTGTGGAAAGAGGAAGAAAAGGTGAATCCTTGAACATAGGCCTGAGTAACAGTGTGAGTAATAGGCATATATTGTCAACCAGTAACATAGAGTAGTGTGGGCTGAAGAAAGCTTTTGAATTTAATTTGGATACAAGGGTGTTTTATTCGTGGTTCGGGGGGGTGGGGGGGAATATACGAGGGTACTGATGGATGGAGCAGAACAGAGGAGCTGGATTTGTTCCTCTTCCACCTTTCCATGGGTAAGTGCCATAGGTGAATTAACTATAGTGGGTGCCCCTATAGTATGGGGAAGGTCAAGAATAAAATGCTGCATTGCTGCAGAATACTGTAAAATATGTCAGGCTGGATTCTGCTGTCTCTTACACCTGAGGTAGCCCTGAGGAAGTAAGTGTTCATCTGGATTGCAGTGGAGATTCCAATCTACTTCCCAGGGCTTCTTATGAAAACACTTTTTAGGACATAAATGTCATTCAAGTATGTTTACAACTGACTTACATGTATAAGATACCATCAGCTGTAATTATTCAGTGCCTAGGCTACAGCCAACCCATAGCAAGTACTGAGATTTACTTTTTTATCAGTTTTATTGCTGGTATGCTGGCAGTCCTGGCAGACTGCACGTTGATTACTGTGCATCTCGAGAGCTAAACAGACACAGGCTGAGTTCCAGCTTGGGTGGGAGTTCAGGAGGAAAGACATGCATGTTGTAGGAAGTGATGTTGGTGCTATACTAAGCAGCAGACTCTGAGTCATTTTTGAAATGGTGACTGCAAAGTGTTCCACTGGATGCCATGCTCTGGAGGTGTGACTGAGATGAAGATCTTTCAAATTTTTTTTAAAGTATTTGTTGCAATAAGATATTGCAGGTATTATTTAAGTTGGTAAGTTCAGAAAACTGTTATCTAGTGAATTCTAGTTCAGTGATTGTTATTTCTGCTTAAGCTTCCTTCTAATATTCTGATACTGAATCGTGTTGTGTCGAGTACAACTGTGTCCCACTCAAGTGCTGCCTAGTTTTTCTGTTGTTGTGTTCTTCCTAGTACTGCACTTCTTACAGGTGTATTTGTGGCATGATCTGAGATGCTTGGCTGAGAGGTGCTGCAGAAGCAAAATTACTTTTATTTATCAGAGTAACATGGTACTTAATACTTAAAAAATAACTATTTCAAATGGGAAGAAAAGCTCAGTAGGGTACCACAGTTCTTATATGAACTGAGTATTATGGAAAGACTGCTCTTGTTGATTTAATGCTAGAACAAGTTGTTGGTAGAGAGTTTGAAATATTATAGGTTGCCATAATGTGCTGATTTTTTTTTTTTTTTTTGCTAATTTACCTTCTGATTATGTAGACATAAATCTTGTACAGTTTTCAGCAGGGAGCAGAATGCTCTCTTGGTCTGTGGCTCCAACGGTGGGGATTTCAGACTGAGCTGTCCTGCACTGTCAGCTAGTCAAAGCAAACCACACAGCAGGATCAAGAGTAAAGCTTTCCTGATCTAAGCCTGCGGAGTTGGTGGGAGGAGGGGGAGCAGCTCCCCAGACAGTACAGTTCCCAAGAGTGGAAGAGCTTCTGGGAAGGGAGAGAGCTTGCTAGACATAGTTTTTGGCAGCTGAAGCTTTTCCACTTCAGCATTGATTGTATGTGGTGCAAGTAGGATTCTGTGTTCTTCCCTTGTCTACTCATTTTACCTGTCCTGGTAAGGCTTAACTGATGGGCTTCCTTGTGATTTGCCAAGCATAACCTGCCTCTGTGGCCATGGGGAACTTAGCAGCAGTGGAAATTCTCCCTTTTCCAGAACCAATGACTGAATTTGCCACTGTGTTCAGACACTGATAGGGGAAACCAGTGAATTCCCTGTTTACCATGGGCATCCTTTGGCACTTCAGGGAAAGGGACTGATGCAGGCTAAATATGAGTGACATGTAGGTAGTGAAAAGCATTTACAGCCCAATCACAAATTTCCATGCATTAACTGTGGTGTGATGGAATAAGGTCAGAGAGAAAAGCATGATAAATCTTGGAAGAAGGGGATACAAGGATAGAGATAAAAGGGACTCAGGCTGAAGAGCTGTGATTCTCATAAGACGCAGGATTTATTTCATAAGAGCTACATCTCCTTTTCTCTCTTCCATCATCTAGCGCAGAAATCTCCTCTAAAACACGAGGCCAGGGATCCCTGCAGCCCATGTACTGCCTTGTACAGAGAAACTGTTGGGTAGCAGTGCTGGAGATCAGCCTCTAGACCATAATTTACTCCCCTAGTCTTTTTAATCCTTGTGTGTCTTGGCCTCACCTTGAAAGCTTCACATGCTGCCCAGAGGGAGTTAGCACACAGCGCACTGTTTGGTGCTGCGCTCGCTCCCTTTTTAAACACCCACGTACCTTGCTCGTAATTGTCTTCATGACAACCTTTGTAGCATTTTCTGTTTGTAGGGTAAGCATTTCAACTGGGAGTGATTCAGCAAAGTTTGTTCTTGCATACTAATGTACCGTTGTTGAAACCTACAAAAAAGCTAACGTAGGAAATAGCTGAAATTCCTCCAGAGTATTTATACTTCAAAATATACTGCGCTCTACATACTTTAGAAGGTGCTGGATATTATAGTGTGGATCAAATATTAATTATAGGGGATTGTACCTGTATGTGCCTGATGGTATCTGAGAGGAAGATAGTGACTTGTGGAATTTTATTTATTAAATTAAACATCTTTTCACAGCTCCTTTAGTATCAACTAGATTTGATTTCTTCCAGAAAAGGGAACAACTGCTTTTGAAATGGACAATCACTAGGAAAAACAAATGGTAGCAGAATAGAAGTGTCTCTTCACACACGTTTTTCTACATTCATGTTTTCCCTTTTTGACTGCAGGACCAATAGCTCATTGCTCTGTTGGTTCAAATAGTATTTCTGCCTTGTTCAGATAACTGTATGCAGCAGCATTATTTGTGAATTCTGTTTGCAAGGTTTTGAAGGGAAATGGGGGAACTGCGTATCATATAGCCCACAATAAATGGATACCAATTATTACCTCTTTTAGAGCTTAGATGAACAGAAAGCTGCACACAGAATGACACATACTGCATTAATTAGACACATAACTGTGAGTGGGAGGGTTTTAGGAGAAGTGTTATAGTGAGCTGGTTTATTTACTAAGAATTTATTAGTGACTATTGTTTAGAACACAAAATTTGTATTAAAACCTGTAATCAGAAAGTTTTTATAAACATAGTATCAAAATTAGTCAAAGGTTATATGAGGTGTGTACATTCCTATGCCATATTCACTACCGCAGTGAGGAGTTTATAGCAGAAATTAGGGTTTTATCAGCTGCATTCAGGCTTTGTTGTTCTCTCACTGCATTGTATGGGCTGTTTAGAAAGATGAAAAAACAACTGGGGTAGCAGAAATGTTTGCTTTGATTTTTAGATGCTTCCTTCACTTCTAAAATTTAATTCTGATTAATCAGATACATCTGTCTTTATTTTGTTGTGACATGCATTGATTTGTGATGCTGTCGCTTTCAATAATGCAGAAACAGTTGCCTTTATTATGAGAACCAGCACAAATCAACATGCAGACTAACTTCATTTTTAATCTTTAATTTTCTTCATTACATATGGAGCAAGTTGCATGGATGATTTTAAAAACAAAGCTGCAATTAAAACTAGATTAAATCTGAACTAAACCATAGCGGAGGAAACTTTCTTGCCATAATATATGTTTATGCAGTTTACAGATGTAGATTTTACAATGCATTTTCAGAACCATTTCTAAATAAAAATGATTGCTGGCAGAGAATTAATTAATTTGCCCAGTATATATTGCATTTCTATGTGCTGTTATTACAATATACATATTCAGGCTCCAGCTAGGTCTCTCTCTGTACATTTGCACTGTGTGCACCTCGCTTCATAATTGAAGGTGGTAAAAAATCATAGTACAATGATGCATTGTTTTCCATAACATTAGTATTTCACAGAAGTGAATCTGTATTACAAAATGTATATTTTTGTATGATATTACAGCATAGTAATTTAGATTAAACTAGTTATAATTTATGGTGCCAAGCCAAAAAGCTATTTAAGATGCATTAAAATGCAGAACCATGACATTTGAAATTCTGATGTTCTTAATATGACAAAGGTTATTCTATGGAGTTTTGCTATAATATGAAATATTAATATTTCACAATACAGTTTTGATGAAGTACAATTTGCCTAGCTTGCATATGATAAAGAAATTAAATGCTTACCAAGGGAGTTCAGTGAGAATTAGAGCCCCGCCTGAACATCTGCTTGAAATGTTATTATCCTGTCCTACTGACAGCATCGCTCCCTCATTGTTTTTCAAGATTGACAGCTGAATATTGTACTGATTTCTGCAGCAAATATGTCTAGGTGAACTTTGTTTGGTTTTTAGGAATTTAGAACATGCTTTTGATTTCCATCCTATAATTTTTTTTTATACTCTTGACATTTGTAGATGCCAGATTGAGGTCTAGTATGCTGTAGCAAAGATAGACCATTGACTTGCAACGAAATGCCAGTTGATATCTCAGTAAACAGAAATATTACTATTCTTTATTGTGTGGTCTGTATGAAAGCTGTATGGGCTTTCTTTGGGGAGACAAATGATCAGATTGTTAATGTCAAATATAAAAGGGACTGTTTGCCTTTCTACTAAACAGCATTAGACAACTTTTATTAACTACATTTTTGAACAGAAAAATGATCATTTTATGGGATTCCTTAGCACACAACACTCTTAAGTTATTTTCTTGTTTTATAAGTTTTAAAATTATTATTATTGGCTTTCTTGTTCTTAGGAGTTACATCCTTCATTTTGTTCAATATTTCTGAAAGAATTTTAATGAGAAATACCATCTTTATTGTTTCATAATTTTTGTATTTTAGATCAGTGCACAAAATCAGCAATGTTTAACAGGAGATGTAAAAGGCTATGCTAGAGAAGTGCTATGGAATGTAATTATTATCTTTTAAAATGCTGCAGTTATGCCATTTTATTTTTACAGAAAATGTGTTATTTAGCTATAAAAAAGGAACAAATAGTTATGTGAATCTAAGTAGCAGGAAAACAGGCTTTCCTCCTTTTTCCATTAGAAAAACTACTCTGTGATGTGTTCAACTTAAGGATCAGATCTCATCTCTCTATTTAGTTTTATCCTACCCTGTGGGGTTTCACCCCCGGATTGGGATGACCCCGAAAGATGGAAAAGTCCCTCCTCCAACCCGTGCCTTCGAAGAAAGACTCAGTAGTCTTCTGTTGTCTGTTCTCAAGGTTGTTTATTGTTGGTTATCTACAAGATTCTTCTCCCTGAACTGCTGTGGCCCATTCAGCAGCTCAGACAAAGGCACACTCTGCCCTCTCAGGGGGCTGGTGCCATCTTTTATATCATATATTACGTACTACATGTTTATACCTTTTCCCCAATACCTACTATCTATATTGAATGGTGACTTTCTACTCTAAACCAATCTGTGAGTGCCAACATCACCAAAGACATGGAGGTTAGGAAGGAGAAAGAAAGAGGACAGGGCACACCGAAGTCCCTCCATCTTAGAACTCCTGACCCCCATGTACAAGACCTGGACCCCTGCGTACAAGGCTTAAAACCCCCCTGTACAGCACTCAGAAATCCTACCCTTTACTTCGTGACTATTTCTACTACAATATCTAAACTTTTGTGACTTCTTGTTCTTCCTGCAAAGTTGGTAAACTGTTCCATGGGTCAGATTCAAAGTCACAGGGGTTTCTGGCTGCATGCCAGGGTCTCAGATGCTTTTGACCTGGGTCTGGAACGTCCGAGAATGTCTGTGGGACATTCTGAGTTCCGACACTACCCCATTTAAAGAAGGTTGGAGAGTTCTTTGTACGCAAATAACTTCAAAAGCTTCGGAACTGCTGTCTGACGAACTGGAAAGGACTGCATTTAACCATTCTTTTTCCTCAGTCCATACTCCCGGTGATGTAGGGGTTTGGCATATCTTCACTCTGGAAGAATCTATCTGAAGAGATGTAGTACAGCTTGAATACAGTCAGAGGCCAGAGATCCCAGGACTGAGAACAAAGTCATTATTGATAAGCCAAGGCCTTTCCTACCACAGCTGAAGTCTGCACCAGTAGATGCCCACCTTTAGCTGGTGCAGGTGTACATCTTGACACCAGTGAATTTGCAAGTGAGGCACTTCGGACCATTCAAAAATCTGGTTTTGCCATCAGTAGTTCTGGTTATTTTGACCAATTAGTATTTCAAATGCTGAAGATAACAAACTGCATTTTTAAAGCAAGAGTTTAGCAACAATCTGTAAAAAGTTTCTCTCTCTCTGTGATTGTGTTTACTACTTTAGAAATGAAAAATTTCTTACAAGTTTGTGATAAAAAATTAAACCTCTGGGGAAATGTTTAGTCCCACTCTTCCTGTAGCATTAAATATCACAGAAATGCTGCACTTCTTCTGCAGTGGGAGTCTTTTCTGCACGGAGTCTCTCATGGAGAAGTCTGTTATCTCAAGGCGTGGAGCACAATGTGACAATTCATCAGTGGAAGACAGAGGGATCTGTCATGCAGGGGTGTTGCACATTGAGTCAGTAAACCTCATCTGTGCTGAAGGACAGATTTTTACAAACAGAGGATCAGCAGTTTTCTTCCCATGTTATCACTTTTTCTGCCATTCACCCTCATGGAGCAGAGTGAGCGTGGCTGGAACTTTTATGCCTTGAGCTTGTGGCATACATTCCACTAAGTATAAGCTGGCAGTGGCTTACCTTCCTCAGAGCTCCACACAAAGCTGGCCAGCAAAAGTAAAAACAGATACATGTCTAAAACTGGTTCTTGGTAGGCTGCAGGATTCTCAGTTATGTCTAAAGTATTTGGTTTTTATTCATCTGGAGATTTTTTACACAGTAGTTAGGGGTTGTTTCTTTTTCCTGTTTTTTTGTTCTGGAGTTTGGTTTAAAACAGTGTAGTCAGAGTGCATATACATATACGTAGTGTAAGTGTGAACACTGATCTTGAGCTTCAGCAAAACTGTCCACATGAGTTTACAGGGTTTAGCTTAATCATTTTTCAAGGAATTTTTGGTTATACCAGTGTAGCCTCTATGTACAGGTGATAAGTTAAGAGCTGATTTTTGAATCTCATGGTGATATAATTGCATGTGCTCCTGATTGACATTGTTGCAAAAGCAGAATGAAGCCCCATATGTTTAAAAAAACCTGACAGGTTCTTATGTTAAAATACCTGTTACTAATCCAAATATGTATGTAAGAGTATTCTAAATTACATTTCTTATCATTATTTGAGATACAGAATTATCTATTTTTGTAACGTACAATAATGATTGTTGAATTCTATCCTTCAGTCAGGTAGTGTAGGATTTTTGTGAATAAATCCTCTAGAGTTAATTCCAGGAGGACACAAGTGTATCCATTCTGTGAACTTTGGAATCACTACTTAAAGAATTATCCAAAAAGCTCTTGTCAATGCTAATTGCAAAATCCAATTTTCAGTCTACAGAAAAAGGAAAAAGGAACACACATTTTTAGGAATCCCTTAATATCCATGTTATATTAGTCTTTAATTGTAATTTCTCACATCTTGTATTATAAGGACATAAAACTTTAGATTTGTGTCGAGGACTTGATACTACTTCAAAAATTATTTCTACTGAATTACACTAATGCTATTAAATTATTATTGTGTATTGAAATGTTATACTTTATTTTGGCTTTCCTGGTGCATTTTAGACTATGAAGCAGTTAATTACAATGCAAGCTATAGGTCTCAAAAGCAGCTATCACCACCTTTTCACTGTTCTAGAACATACATTTAAACTTACAATATGTTAGTAAGTTTTATTTTTTTAAAACTTCTGCTTACCTGATTTCTTTGATAATTTAGTGCAGTATCAGAGGAAAAAAATTTCCTTAACCAGATTACAAATGAAAAAGATATAAGCTAATGTTATAGCTGAACATTTCTTTGTTAGCAACTGACCTCCTCCTCCTAGAGAAAAGAAAGTCTTGGCTAGAAGACAGTTCAATAAATGAACAGGCTATATATTGATTTTTCTCCCTCTTCCCTTGTTATGTAATATGATTTCCCTTCCCTTGCAAGGGTTGCTGTTGTACAGGGTAGGGCTGGGATCATGGTCGTGGAAGCGTATGGGAATGTGTAGACTAAGGAAGGCTGTCACAGCAGTCAATAAGATCTGAGAGGTGTTGACTAATTGCCTGCTAATTACACAGTAAATTGTCTAATTAAGCTGATGGTTAATTAGGGTACGCTCGCACAGCAGTCTTATGGAATTTTTGTCTGATGTCTGGGAAGCAGCTTGTGTAATTGGCAAACTGGTAAGGACTGGCAGAGCCCATGGCTGGGAAGCACGCTGCCAGTAGATGACAGAATAAGGATGCGTTTGCACAAAGGTTGTCATGTGAACACGCAGGGGTTTGTTAGCCTTCTCCAGCAACGTGGCAGCCAGCACAACCAGGAATCGAGCTGAGAGCTGCTGGAAGCTGTAAATAAAATAAGACTTAAGCATGTAACATTAGAAAAGCAGTGACATGTGCTCTTTTATTTTAGTCAGTTTGAACTTTAGATAAACAGAGGGTATCAAAATTCTCGTGTACAGAACTTCACCAAACTGTGTGACTTGACCATGGCAGTAATTATGGTATTGTGATCTATTTAGTGGAGTCCCAAAATGATCCTGTTTCCAGAGAACTGCTGCATGTATGTTGTTGTTGAAAAAGTATAGTTGTTAATAAGGATGCTTGCCAGCCATCATAACCATCGTGTGTGGCATTCTGAATGCACTTTAATTGGCATTGTGCTCGTCCCTAAATGTGACAGAGTATGAGCAGGTTGTAAGGGTGCTCTGAGTAAAATATGTGCATGCTGTGCATAACTATGATAACATTAATGAAAATCTAGATCCCAGATTCTGACCCAAAGCCAATGGAAATGGTCAATGGAATATTAGGCAGAGAGAACCTGGCAGTACAGGAGTACAGACACCAAATTCAGCCAAGCATGAGTTGTGACTTAATTTTTTCATTCAGTAAAATGACACGGTATGTGGACTTTCTTGAAGTTAATTACAAAGGTGAATATCCTGTAGAATCAGAATTGCACAAGACATGACTGGGTCTTCAAATGTGATTTAATTTTGAGTTACACATCTGCAAAATCTATGTGCAAAATCGCTCTTTGTATATCGTGAGCTAAACCAAAGAAAGTGTGCATGTGTATAGGT